>NC_064236.1:1891089-2521452 GCF_023101765.2 Spodoptera frugiperda | reverse complement strand
AAATAAAGAACAATATACATTCTTTCTCCCAAATCTTTTGCTTCAGTTTACCGGCCAGTGTTTATACTTTTAGGTAGAAAAGAATACGAAATGACAATAACAATAAAGACCCGGCCAAGTGCGAGTCGACCCCGCAGCCGAAGGGCTTCTAACCATTGTCATTGAATTCCTATCAATTTTATTTTTAATCAAATTTTTAAAGAGAAATTATGGCCCTTTTATGTAAATTTTACTATATTATAGCTTAAAACCAAGTCGCTTTCCGCCATCGCTTTGAAAGGGCTTATGTTTCAAACAATTAACCTTAAGAAAACCTTGGTTTTTGAAAAACCAAGTATAGGTAAGATGACTTTTTTCAGTTTCACTTCCATTATTTCCATTTTATATTTCCATAATAAATTATTTCTTTCATAATTATTGTGTAAATAATTTGGAATTCCCAAACATTATCAAGTTTCAACGCAGTAGCATTAAAGATTCTGTATGTCTGTAGCAGATGAGGAAAACGGATTTAACGAATTTATAAATTTTACATTTTTCTTACGGTACCCTAAAAAGAGGCTCGGTTTAATTTAAAAAGGTTTGAAACTCTAAAGATGTTTAGTTAACAAAAATGCCGGGGAACATAAAAGATGTTATTACTAGCGTCATTAGTGAAGTACCTGAAATATTTTAACAGAATATCGATTCTATTTTGGGCGAAAGAATCGATTGAAAATAATGAGGGCTCTGATTATCTCGTTAGGAATATTACAGTTAATCAGAATCAATGTTGCTTGTTGTTGCTTTTTTGGTAAACTCCTTTTTAAATTTAAAACCCGTAGTTTGTTTGGTTTTCTATCAGATTATTAAAAGCTCGCTTGCATCGGTGTGTAGTCGGAATATTCTCTGAAACATATTTATTATTATTTACTCTCAATATTTTATCTAGATCAACTTGTTTGTTATTTGTGTATCTATGTGTATGAAAATCAAATATATGTTTAGTTTGAGTATAACATACAGTTATTCTGCTGAAATAAAAAGTATTCAATCGTTTGGATTTTTTTTATGAAATATATGTTAAAATACTGTTTTTAATCGGAATCAAATATGCAGTATATTTACAATTCAGCGTATTTGTCTTGTATGCTTTAAATATTCAAGTTTACAAAAGGATTTGGTTTTTTTATGTGTATTATTTTTTAGATTGCCACTAATAGAGACCGGTGCTACTAGAAGAGTCACAGGGGCTTTGCCAACATTTTAAGAAGGATTTTTAAGGACGTATTAGTTCTCAAATACTACCGGCTAAAGCATATCACAGTTTTGTTGTGATACAAAGTTACAAGCAAACTGCATAGTTTGTTGCTTGTCAAGCATCAATACGAAAGGGCCTAGTTTCACTGACGGACAGATTGACGGACAAATTCAAGTTGACGTTTCAAAAGTGCCTAATTTAGGATTAATTGTTTAATAATTAAATGCTTTGACTTTGACTTTGGGATGGAAATGCTGTCATTGAATTTCTAATAATAAGTCATAATCAAAATAAATAAACCCAACAGACAGAAGCCACAAACTCGACACTTAACCCGTTACCACAACGACTGTGAAAAAATAAATAAAAATAGTTATTCCCTGGGGATGATAGCATATAGACGGAGTGCGTCACCGAGACACGATGGCGCCGGCCAGTCCAGACCGGGTGACGCCACGGAGCAGTGGCTGGTTCATCTCCAAACCTTCGTTTAAGGATAATCCATCAACATCAAGACTTAAATGAGATGAATTTTTATATATGTATTTAGGATTGAAGAGAATATTCAAGATATGTAAAACTTAATGTAGGTTGCATAAAAAAAGTACCTATTGAAAAATTATGGAATTTAATAAAAAGAAGATTTAAAAAGAGATCTTAAGCCGATGTCATGTGATTCGGAATTGATATGGTAGGTTTATTTTTTGTGTGCGTTTGATCTCAATCTTGCCTGATGAGAAGCAACGATGAGATCTAAGGTAGTGCACGCAAACTCAAATAATGCCTGTTCACTCTTGCATTTTTAAATCCCTACATTGTACTTACGATAAGTATAGATACGACAGATAGAAGGTAGGCCAAGTGGTCGCAAGTGTGACTACCGGACAAGAGGTCTCGGATTCGATTCCCGGGTCGGGCAAAGTATTACTGGACTTTTTTCGGTTTTCGAAAATTTCTCAGTAGTAGCATGGAGTCTGGAATTGTGCCCAGTATATGGCAATAGGCCCTATTACGTGGGACTTAGAACATTAGAACTTAGAACATTGTATAGCGGCATTACGTGGCCTAATGTGCACCTCTGCCTACCCCTTCGGGGACGATACTTGCGACTACGATAAATGCATATAAAGTAATTAAGCTAGTGAGGTATTACACCTCACTACCGGACTAACTAATCAAAAACTCTCCGCTCCCCAATAAAAAGATAAAACACGTCCAGATCCGCATACAATCAAAATTAACCACTATCTGTGTGAATTCATAATCTATTTTTGTATGAAACACTAGCTTCACGGTGTCCTAAAATTTCCATATTTAAATTACATTATCAAGCAGGACTGTAGAAGTGACTACATAATAATATTTTCCACGCGAAACTCCTATTACATCTGAAGCTTCAATTTGTATTTGATTTACCCATTACAAGAGCTTGCAACATTTATTTTCCATAACTAGGTATTGCATAACTGACATAGATACATAATGTTTATGCTCCCCTAGTAGTTATTATGCTGATAAAACTCCTTTTATGTGAGGAGCCAATACCAAAGCATTATGAATTGCTATATTTTATTGAGTAGCGGATAGTCGGCATCTAAATATGGACGGTTTGGCAGCATTGTGTAGGCATGTTGTGGTAGTTAGTATAAAACAAATAAAGCTAGCAACGTCACGCCTTTTATCCCCGAAGGGGTAGGCAGAGGTGCTCATTAGGACTCGTAATGCCACTGCTGATTTGATTAGTCCGTATGTTATAAAAATTTATTTTATGTTACTATAGGCCATTAGATATGCAGTGTTTATTGTGGTAAATTAGAATAATGCTATTTATTATAATTATATTAATTTGCAAAGTAAATTTCAATCTGTGCACTACATAAAGATCGACTAAGGGAGAATGCCCAAAGGCTTAAGTACTATCAAACTTAACAACAAAACTGTACACAGCCGTGTTGTACTAAGTTTATTTTTTAATAAATAAATATAGTTACGTACATACATATATAACCTTCGAACTGATTGCTTTATTTCTTTTTCTTTTCTAACCTCAATAATGAATACATTTAAGGAAGCCTTAAAAATCTATTTCCATGGCTATTGTGAAGTAATCTATCTAACGCCAACTAGCTAGAGATGCATTTATATTACACACATAAGACACTCAAAAAAAAGAGATTTACAGGCAAAGTAAAGTTAATATACGGTACTAGTACTCGTGAATTCCAAACATACCCAGAACAAAGAACTTTATTTCTACGTTAAATGTGAAACAAATGGGAACTGGAAACTAACTAAATGCGTTCAAAGGTTTACCTCCAAATGCATTTACTCTAGGTTTTATTCAGAGTGCATGCTGAAGTTTAGGAGCTTAGTGAAACGAATCTGATTGAAAATATACGAAACAAGCCCCCATTCGGTGCTAATAAATTAAAACTAGTACCCACATGAAGAAGGTTTTATTCTAAACTAAAACTGTAACTAGTTACACACGACTAGAATTCAAAGCAAATCTGCAAAGAGCTTGGTGAAAATTAATTCTTTGACAATAATTTGTTATGAGTCACATAGATTTAAGAATTGAGTACTGTAGTAAAATTGTTCTTTCGGTATTTCCAGATTCCCGTGAATCAAGAGCCAGGCCATTACAGATGAGGCCAAGTAGGGCTGACGCCCAATCCGGAGCCGCAGGCAACCCTGCAGGTTACCGGGGCTCAAAGCAGGAAAAGGAACGGGGTAGTTTTTAGTCAGTAACATTCTGACGCTCACTCTCATCTCGCCATATGCGGGAGAAGTCATTGGATAATTTTCTCAAGCCTCCCCAAAAGTACTCCCTGATTCCTACTAATTTCTACGAAAACTGCGCACGAGCACCTCTTTCTTTCTATTCTGAACTTTGGAAATGACAGTTTTTGAATAAAATGTAGTATAATATACATACATATATGGACATATATATATATGTACCTGTGTGTATGAAATTACAAAAGCAAAAGATAAGTTGACGGAACCATTAACAATTGAACGCGCTAATTTATGTTTAGATGTAGATTTAAATATTTTAAAATTCATAGAATCAATTAATCATTAATATTTTTCAGCTTACTCACATAATTATTTGACGAGGAACTCGACTAGTTTCACGCTAGCTAGAGGCTCATATTCAATAGCAGCGCGACATTCACCGTGTCGTGTGTCGCCGAATGCTGCTCATCTCATGAAAGTTATAATATAAACATAGAATCAAGTAGTGTCATGATAATAACATGGCATTTATTTTGTAATAGTTTAGCTTAGTTCACGTACATAGGGTGTTCCATCTTATTTAGAAAAGCAACAATATTAGTAGTGGTATTTTAACTGCAACAATATAATAAGTGTAAGATTATTTTGACGTCACTTGTGTCTGTCGACTAAAGTTATTTATAACTTTTGTGTCTGAACTTTTATTATAACGTTGATAGCCGCTTTTCAGCTAGTGGAGCTGAGCAATCAATAGAGTATTTTTAGTTTCCTCTTTTGCAGTTTAGTTGCTAACGATTCGAAAGAGAACCGTATGAATTCGAATGTCATCAGAAAACGTAACGTGTATGTAAAAATATGCAAAATTATGATGTCATGATTTTTTTTTTCATGGATTATGTGGCAAACGAGCATATGATTCACCGGTAAGCGACCAGCGCCGCCCATGGACACCCCTAACATCAGAGCAGTCACAGGTGTGTTGCCAGCCTTTCAAAAAGGAATACGCTCTTTACTTAAGGGTTAAAAGGTCGTATCGGTTCGAAAATACCGCCACCACGATGCCATTCTTCAATCGTTAAAAATGATGTCCAAACTAAACCTACTCCGTTAATTTGACTTAATTCTATAATACCTATGTAATATCAGGTACGCAAAATTTAATTATGTATTATGACCGAAATGATATGTTCGAAAATTAATAACAATTATTTAATTAATTATGTTATCGGACGTATATCACGTATCGAGGAACTCGACGCTGCGGCGATTGTCGCGCTGCTACCATCAATCGTGATTCGCGGAATGCTACTCATGAATATCAGCCTCTAGCATGGCTTGAAACTAGTCGAGTTGCTCGTCACACAGTTACGTGAGTAAACTGATAATATATTCATTAATTTAGTATGTCTCACGAAAGTTATAATAAAACTATTATTTACCTAACAAGAGTCAAAACCAATGTTTCGGGACCTATTTCGTAAACCCGTAACCAATATTCAAAGAAAAAATATTACAATGGCTAAGCATACTGTCGTATTACTAGAAAATATGTAATAAAAATTGATATTATGCCGAGTATCAAGCCGTGGCTCGCTCTGGGGCCCCGTGCCTTGCACCAAATCGTTTTGTTCGCGGGAAACCATAAAATACTTTCTTTGTTTAACTGTGGCGGAGTAGAAAACTCACCTAGAATGACTTCATTTAACGTCGGACAGGTCTTTATAGTTTCTTTGTAGTTTGTTTAGCTTTTGCACTGTGTAGGCTGACAGAGAAATAATTGGAATGCATTTGCATCGTTTTGTTCATGTAAATTGAAATTGAAAAATAGAAATTCCTAAGAATAATATTTAGACACGATGTAGCAACAATGAGAATAGTAACATAGTTATTGTCATAGAAAATGTGCGGTCCGCAATGAACGGAAAAGATATTTTAAAATCTGTATTGATTTCGCCATGTTTTAGGAAGGTTTACAGCTGTCCTTCACAGCGGTGGCATGACCAGTCGCACGATACAACTCTTTTGCTTTTTGTTCTATGATGAGACCTACCTGATTATTGATGAAACCCCTACTTACTCGTATTATGAGTACGTAGAGCCTTAGAAACATGTAATAAATAAAGTGGTAGAATAATTTGATTCAATCAAATTACAACAACAGGTTGTTAACAAAACTCTCAGTTGGTTAATTTTCATGGTGGCTTAAACATAAGCCAATTATCTTGTAACCATGGCTGTTGTACAAAAATAGGGATTTTCCTCGAATTTTATCTTTTGTGTGTTCGTAATGGCGGTTTATATATAGTCTCAATTTAAGCATTAAATAAGATATAGCTACCATGAGACCATCGCTACTAAGAAGTAATACAAAAGTTAAAAAGATTATTATACTTTCGTAAAATTAATAGGATTCCATTATAAAATACAACATTTCATTGAAAACCGAAGCTTATTCTATTTAACACCATTCAACTCAGCTACTCATGTCTGCGTCTGCGTCTAAAACCAGTGTTTGTCAGTTCAGTCGTCCCACTACCCAGTTTCACAGCACAACAAGGTAACCCTAACTAACATAATCCTTTAAACTATATGCAACATTATTACAAAGGTCTAAGGTGGAAATTCTAATAAACAAAGATGGATAGGTTTATGTGCTCGGCTCCTAATACTCACTATCGCAAATACATAATATTGCAATTTGGAAACACATCTGAGAAATGTTAATATCATTTCGGTGTGAGGAGTTGCATCATTCAAATAATTTACGTTCACACATTTCAGTACGATGTTACAGATTAATACTCGAATACTGGAAATGTTACATGTAAATTCAGAATGAGATTTAGCGTAACATATTGTGTTGCATTGAAATTTTGAAGGAAATTTGGTTTGATAATGTGTATGCAGGATGTCTAGCTATAACTAGTTCACGTACAAAAGAATCATAGTGGTTACAGAGTGGTCGGTCGGAGCAGCTCGGTTGTTTATTGAAGACTGGATGCGGGTTCACTTCGATTAGGTATTTGACGACCGTATCGCCTTTGCAGATAAAGTTTTGCCACCGCATTCTTTCATTCATATCTTTCGATATGTAAGCGGAATTCGTATCGCATTCTTACAAGGTGCAATATTACATGACACCTTTTAATATTCGAAGTTGTAGGTAGAGGTGGACATTGTTACTACTACCTACTTGTCGCCTAATTGTGTCATGTGTCGTGTAGCGATTATGTCAAAGTAGAATATTATGTTTACTCACTCCTATTCTTCGTGCGAGAGTCGTAAGAGCCAACATAATGGAATGCATATTTGAGCTTATTGGAGGCTAAAACCCATAATCTCCAAATTCCTAACTCCCAAAAGGCGGGCAATGCTTTTGTTACGCCTATGATTTTTCGGGAGTACATGGGTGGTACCGATTGCCATCAAGTGATTCATAAGCGCATTTACCTGCTTATCCCATAATTAACAGAGACCACGTAGCAACAGTCTCTTATTAACCAGAACCTTTTAAACTGCTTAGATCTCATATTGAGTGAAGGCGTGTACAGTTTTGAACAATAACATACCGTTGATGTGTGTAATGATGAGTCTCATAAAAAAGGTGGTAACCTGGCACTACGGTAACCAACAAAACACAACACAAGCTTTATGTTACACCGGTTCTCTCTAAGGCCGTGGAATCATGCGAGTCGAGCGAGCCCTTCCGTGCCGAAGCAAAGCTTCCACATAATGTTGTAATAGATACATTTACAATTAAATTGTGTAATTGATACGTTGTACTGTTTTCTCCCAGGGTAGAGTTTCCCGTATAGTAATTATTTCTGTATTTATTTAATTACCTGTATGGTTTTATTTTAATAGCTTGACCTTTATGCGAATGAATAAGGTAAATCTAGTAACTCACATTTATATTTACGAGTCTGGTCAGATCTCACATTACAGTTTTGTTTCCTGGTACTTCTTTTTATTTACTAATCATATTCATATAATACCACAAGCATACTCTTGCTTAAAAGGTTGTTCCTATAATTGTTTTTTTACGTCATAAATGGTTGATGATCTTACTTTAACATCGGTTACAAAGTTACTATACTTTTTTCTAAACCACTCTAGACTAGTTATGATTTAGTAGAAAATTCTTAGTATTTTAAAAATTATATCTATGTATTGGTAAAAATAAGATTAACTGTAGAATACGCTGCGAGTGAGTCAAGGGGGAGACACAATTACTAATTTGTTTTGTTTATTCTAAGCCCAAGTCAATAGGGAGTAAGCTAATTCAGGCACCAAAACTCCCGAATCCAAACTCCCCTATTTATCAGACAGACTTGTTTTATATTATTCAGTAAACATTTTACAAATGTATGGCCTTAAATCTAGACTCGCCAAACTCTAACGTTTTGATGGCGACCAATACCTAACCTAACTAATAAGGAAATCTTACGTATGTGTCACAAATAGAATATATATTTTTATTACGTAAGTACGTACATTTTAAAAGCAACAGTAGTTATTATTAGCCATTAATAACTTGTGTAACTGTTAACGCATCTAATAATTCATTACCTTGTAGGATAGGCAGTAGTTGATCGATTACGTATAATTACTATCAGGTGAACTATCCGTGCCCCTAACCCATAAAAACATGATGTAACACCATTGTTTTAAATTAAAATATTCTTGTTTTATACTGAACTTGTTTGTACTTAAACAGAAACTAAAACAATTTAGTTTTTTGGCCGAACAATTAACAATGTGAATTTCAGTTTGTAACTACTAGTCGATCGAGCTAAAATTAATTAAAATCAACTTGTTGTATATTTTCATTGATTTCAATTGAGACCATGTTCGATATTTACACCTTTGACTCTTAATCAACCAGAGTTGTTACTTCAACAGTACTAGGTATAAGTTCATTGCCTGCATTGACTGCAGCTGAACTTTTGGGGCCACGGATGCATAGAGAGACCCTAGGTGCCCCACCCTTCAGCGAAAAAGGTAGCACAGTGGTCACGTTCTACCTACCTACCCACAGCGAGGCTTAAGGAAGAAGCAAGTCTTCCTGCGTATGTGCTATAATAGGCATTGCACCGGGGGGCTCAGGTCTACTTGAAGATCTCTTATACTTGCTGGGGATGGCCACCGGGGTAGATTTAGTGAGAATCATAAAAAACAGGTACAAATTAATGTATCTCCTATGGTGTTGTGGGTAGGGATAGGTGTTGATCGGCTACCATACCAGGTGGAACCGTTAGCTCGTTTTCCCGCAATTCAATAAAGACTTAGGATAATTTTTAAGAAAGGATCCCTTATCAGCAATAATCTCGAATTATAAGACAAACTACATCCATTTCAATCTCATACATATTGGAAGTATTAGAACCGATTTAAAAAGCGAAAGAGATTATTCCCTAGAAATTAATTTCAAAGTTTAATGGAACACGTCAAAATGTCAGCGGCACGTGTGTGTGTTTGCTAGATTCGAATTCATAGCCGAAATAACGCAATACATGCCCGTGTGGTCACCTAGTATCGAGTTTTTCGGTTCTTTATCGAAAAATTGTAATCTATGTTCAGTTTCAAGTGCTCATATGGATTACTGGTGTGGTCAGATGCCATAGTATTCATTATGCATGTATGTGTTTTCAGTTCTGTATATATGTGTTACAATGTAATGTATAGCTCGCAAGGCTTCATTCAGATATTGGACTTTTTCGGAATTTTCGATATCTTTAAGTGATCTGAAATCGTGCTCGGTGTATTCTAACAAGCATTTATTTATTACGAAGATTTTATACAGATACAAAACTAGTCAAATATAGGTGTACCATTAAAGGTAAGCGTCCACACTTCCAAAGGCCCGTATCGTACACGTCTAACGCAACGGATTTTAGTTTGTCTTGTATAGAAACTCATACAACTGCGTCCACTGATCCGCATCGTACAGACCGCATCATTAGCGATGCCTAAATGCGATGCGTACCGATGACGTTATACGGAATGCGTACGATGCGAGCGATACGTACGATGTGGGCATGTGGACGCTTACCTTAAATAGGACACTTCTGCATTCTCGAAGATTAGATTAGAAAAGTGTTATGTTATTAAGGTTTTGTAAGAATGAAATGGCGTTGGTTAGTTACACTAAAACTTCATAACGGCTTACCCCATTTGGATAATACCCGTTTGTAATATTTCCATTCCAAAATAAGTAAAACTTAAGTTTATAAGCTGGCATCTTGAGCGATCATAAAGTGCAGCTATAAAAATTGCAGCCATTGCCCCGCGCTGTGGTTCTTAAGGATTTAAAGCAGCCTTTTCAAAGTTTTGTGTTGGTTGACTTCGTTTAAGCCGAAACCGACCAGTGGTGCATTGTTAGCGTTCAGCAAACAATCTATCATTATACTAGAGTTCAAAGAACGGGACACAAAGCTTAGCCTTTCTAATATGATGGCTTGCTTCGAACTGCACACGAGAATATGTGATAATGTTTGCTGGAAACATTTGGTTGAGATCATAATGTTTTCCAATAAATATGTATGAAAACAGTTTAAAATAACTTAACATCACGGTATATTTATGTACATTAATAGAGAAAAGCTCTACTACTTTCGAGTCACAGAGGGACTTTTCAGTAGGCTACGCGATGTCCCCGCGTCCGCGCACGCTATTCATGATGTGATAAGAGTCCCTCTGTGACTCAAAACTATTAGAACTATGCTCCATAAATGTACGTAAGTAAACCGTGATTTTTAGTTAGTTTAAAATATATAAGTCATTTAAAATGTTTCACTGTTATTTCACCATTATTAAACGTTGATTATTGAATGTTGATTTGATGACGACGCGACAATTGGTAATCAGCGTGGACAAGGGACACATGAAACAAACTCCAGAGGAGCTACATATACGTCACTGGCTGTCTTTCGCTTAAAGGTCATATCGGATCGGAAACTGCAAGCGACAGTTCATCTCTGCGACACAGTTTTTTTTTTACAGTGATCTAAATCTCACATGTTTTTGAGTCGATAATTTGAACCGTTTTGAATTATTACTAGCGGAAAAAAAAATTGTTTGAAAATTTGTCGGATCCAATGTAAAACATTCCAAAATCAACAACTACTAATAAATTAAAAATTAATTGAAAAAACATTGTCCAGCGGACAAAATTGTGAATCTAAACCATTCTCAGATTCCCTTGAACACACACAAAAAAATTCATCAAAATCGGTCCAGTCATTTAAGAGAAGTTCAGTGACACTTACAGAAGAATTATATATATAAAGATAATCTACAATACAAATAACTATTTGTATTGTAGATTATCTTTATATATACGTACGTAGTATTATAATCTCTAATACAAATAACTACAGTAAGTACGTTTTACTTAGTTAGTTTATACAAGTAATCGGTCCAATCAAGTCCGATTTAAACCCATTTAAAAGAATACGATGAACGTTGTCATTACATTGTTCAACGTAAATGCTACGGCTATTCTTGTACATTCCAATGACTTATTCAGTAAGCAGTTTCAAAGAATACACTACTTTGAATTACAGGTTCTAGTTTTTTTTTGTAAATAAACTTTTAATTGCATCGTGGGAGCTCGAACAGATTGTTAACTGGAATCCGTTCCTCAATTCAATGATTTCTTTTATCAATAGGTTGTAGTATCAATTGGATTCCGGAACAGCGGACTACCTAGCGGGCTTACCAGGGCTCCGGTTCGACAAGCAGGAGTAGGAATAATGGTTTTTAGTCAGTAAAAGTCTGACATTCCCTCTCGCTTAGCCCAGGGCGGGAGAAGTAATAGGGTGATTTTTTCTAATAAAAAAAAAAAGTATCAATTGGATAAAATATCTCAATACAGCCATTCCATTAAATGTTTGGCTAGTCTCATGTTATGCTAAACCGGTGATGAAATTCTTCCAAGAATATTATGACAAAACGATCGGAACCCATCTCA
The DNA here is from genome assembly GCF_023101765.2 of Spodoptera frugiperda. Classification (NCBI taxonomy): domain Eukaryota; kingdom Metazoa; phylum Arthropoda; class Insecta; order Lepidoptera; family Noctuidae; genus Spodoptera; species Spodoptera frugiperda. Next base: position 2,509,498 of record NC_064236.1, on the reverse strand, counting down.
GTGAGTGAATGGCAAGGATCCAAGATATCATGTTAATTTTATAGCTCTAGTCTAGAGTCTGTGATTGTTCCTTATTTAAACTAATAACAGGAGTAACGACTGGAAAAAGTCAATGAACTGTGATCTCATAAGTCATTGATATTGATTGCAATGTTTATGGCCGAATGAAAGGCCAGAAAATTGAGTTGGTCCCGATTCCGACCGAATTATTCGTACTTATGTTAGTTTCAATTTTCTTGTTCTATGTTATTCATGAACTACCTATCTTTATTTGTGAAGTTACTGTAGTGCTTTCTATGTTATAAGGAATCATAAAAGAGGTAGTCGTGAGATCAGAAATAAGTCGTTCTGCCTAAAAGTAGGAATACATTTAGCACTATTTTTGTTCTTCTCGCTTTTGTCGCAAGAATGACTTGTGCATTTATTTGCAGAGACGGCTTACAGTACATTTTTAGCCTGAACCTTTTAAACTAAGCTCTCCAACCTCCTTTTATATTTACACAAGTTATTGTTGTTATTGTAAAAGTTGTAGTTGATTAGCATCATATCACATTATTAATTTTAATAACCGATCTTATTCCAAAATCTTTAAATCGATTTTATTTTTTGACAGAAATTCTATTGAAATAATGTCAAAAATCGATCTTAATCTAAAGATTTTGGATTGGAATCGGTTATACGAATTGGCAGTAGGTTGGTTGTTATGTTTTTTTATGGTATAGGAGGCAAACGAGCAAACGAGTCACCTGATGGTAAGCGATCAGCGCCGCCCATAAACACCCATGTCATTTTCTGTGACATCCTACTTGGTCCTTACTGATTCATGGAATTGCTCTATCAGGTTAACAAATTATCTCAACAAGTTTTCTACGAAGTGCAATATTTGCAATGTTAGATTTACCCAGATACTTGGGGTATTTGGATTTCCATTTTCATGGTACCAAGTCTAGGAAAATTATCAAATGGCCTCTCCCGCCCTGGATGAGACGGAAGTCAGACTCTTACTGACTGAAACCACCCTCATCCTAGTCCTGCTCCGAGCTAGGGCCTTCGCGTAGGCACCGATAATAGTCTACCCGTGCCCCAGTTAGACTTATTACATGTATTTTTATATGAGATGACTCGATGTTTGGCCACTATCCTAAATTGTTTTATCACCGTCGTGGATTATAAACATTACACCATGTATGTAACTTACTCATTATCAAATGAATAAACCCAAAACAAAACGAATTAAACATTCAACAAGAAGTTGGAAGTTTCAGAAAGTATTATAAAATTCAATTAATGTCATTCATTCGTCGTACATGTAATTTATTAAATCCTGACATGAAATGTAATTTCTAAAGTTCATGGAAGAAAATGTTATGGATATGTGATGTGTAATGTGTGCGATGGTGAGCCAGGAATAATAAAGTAATTTCAAATGTTAAATGTCAAATTGATACAAGTGCTGTCAGTTTGTAAGACATGATAACTTTATTTCTGTAGAGCGGTCAATATCGGACGGCTACACAGTAATAAAGTTGTCATTGAAGAAATAGAGTTGTTACACGAGTGCTGTTACGAAGGATCTTAGTTCGTGCCTTGGTTTTATGTCCTTAAAGGTGTAAGCAGAGGTTCACTCACACATACAATGTGATAACCACTTTTCACTAGTTAAAAGTGGCATATGAGAATTTGATGTCACAATAGGTGAGATGCTGGGTATAATTCCAGAGATCCTGCAATAAACAATGTTCAAGAAACTAATAAACTGCTTAGATGGACAAATAAGATTAGCGGTATATTAAAGAGAATACCAAGATCGAAAGTAATAAAACCAAATGAAAAGACTGATAACAGTTGATGAAGCTAAAGAAGTGTGTAAGATTCGTACCAATTGGCCTTCCATAGCCTCTGCCTACAACCATGGAAGACAGACGTGAGGTCATGTATGTATTTTTCAATGTATGTATTTATTAACGTACGTAATAAACTTTAATAGATCTCTGCTCACTTGGACATTCAAACCTTTGATCATCATATTCAGCAGTTGCACTTGTATAATATATTCGCGTAACTATTCATTCTTTTTACATTCATAATTATATTAAACCTACAAATGTAATAAAGTACTGCACTTCGTATTATAATTAATTTCCTGAAAAAGACGCCTCACTACCATAGTTTTCAGTGACCTGAATTACATGAATAGATGAAAACGTGTCGTATTTATTTTCAGAGAGGCAGCAAACTACATATTTTTCTTTTCAAAATGTGACTTAAAAAAATTTTGCTCAGTATTCCAGGATCCCAAGAGAAACAAGATTTGCACCTACGTACAATGCACTTTCATTACTTTAATTAAAAAATATTGAAATGTATAAAAATATCTGCATCGTAAATATCATTAAAAAAATGTGTTTGTGTTTTTTGCTCATAGTTCTTAAGTACTTTTAGACAAATTGTATTTTTTGGACATCCGAAACACCAGAAGCGTTACAAGTACTTTGCCAACCCTTTGAGGGTTAGGAATTCAAGGGTTGTTGAGGAATAGGAGATTGGGAAGATTGGCAAAGGGGTATTTGAATCGCGCGACGATCTCCGGCCACTGTAAGTGCGGATCTGCGGACGATCAGACAGAACCAGGTACCAGTGCGTGTGGCGCATCGCTTTCTGCGCGCGCCTCAAAGAGCCATCAGACCACCGCAGATGGGGCCCAGTAGGGTTGATGCGGCATCAACCTGGCCCAGCCTATTTGTACCGAAACATGGCTCTCCCACACTTAAGACTAGAGAATAGAAAACTTATTGTATACATATTATAATTGCCACTGACATGTAACAAATTATGTGAAAACTTATGTTATACTTGTACTTGTGTGGAATAAATTTTCTGGGAATCACAAGAATAACTATTTGATTTGGTTTGCGCAGAGGCTGACTAAAGTCTTATATGGAATAATTTACACGAAAGTTTCGTGTTTATTTCAAAAGTAAGAACCAGTAAATACCATAGTCTTTATTCACATGCATTACCATACGCTATTATTATACAACAGTTTATATGTTTGGATGTTTTTCTGTCAATCACATTGAAACTACTAGACGGATTTTGATCAAATTTGGTATACAGATAGGGTATGAGCTGATGTGGGTGATAGGACCGTTTTACCCACGGGAACGCAGGTGAACCTGCTGGCAGAAGCCAGTTATAAACATTTACATAAATAATAAACATCTTAAGAAGATTACTTACAAGTATAACATGCATTTGTTACCTACTAACAGCTACTATTTTAATTACGTTCCTAGCCACACGAGGTTACCTACATACAGTAGACGCTTTAGTAAAAGTAGGTCATGTAACATGTTGATAGGGAGGGGAAAGGGGTAAGAGACATGTAGTTACTTCAATAGTAGTCCGTCAGTCTGTCTGTCACTGATCAGCTGATAGTATAGATTCGAATGGAGACGGATGAGCAAGAAACTATAGAAGACTTAGGTATAACTACACTTGGGGGCAAAAAACAACAGCCTCTAGCGTTTTTAATATTTAAAAAAATTCTTGGTAAGTTTAAAATGAATATTGGTTGCACAACAACATATTCTCATTTTAAAGGCATTTAAATTGCCTTTCATACGAAACACGATACCAATTAATAAAATATTTGTATCAGAGAATATTAATAACAGGAATTGCAGCAGTTTGGGAGGTTGTAATGGGCTTGTTCCAAAAAAACCAAAGTGATACTTCGCTTATTAGACATATTTTTTTCTCAGTAAGCGCTAAGTTTATATATTATCCAAATGTACACATGAATGCAATAAATTATTTGAGTTTGAGTTTGAAGTTATTATTTATGTCAATTATGAATTAATAATGAGGTTAAACTCGATAGTTTGGTAAGTCCAAGGTTTCATCAAACATCTTTAAATTCCATCATCAAAACAGGCTGACTGCACCATAATGTTGTGTGGTCTTCTAATGTAATAATTCCCAAGTTTCTTGATGACACAAGAATTAGAAATGTAAGTAATTCCGATTCTTAGATTTTATTAAATAGAATGCTACAAATCGACTCCATAAAAGCGTGTTAATAATTATACTGTGCTGTTGTCACATTACAACTTAACTTCATGTCCGATGCGACAAAAACTCCCTGTAATACGCTTAATGATTAACAAAACAAAAGTTTCGCGAACCTCAACAATTGCCACCTGTAGAGTTTGCCCTGAGTTGTTATTAAAATATCTACGAAAGCTTAAGACGATCTTAATTGCGCTAGGTGCTGCCTAGGTCCTGAAGATGAAGGGTTTGTGCAATTATCAGTCGCTTTGTGGCTTTTAGTCACTTTAGAGCTTTAGACTATCTTTACCAAGCGAGATAAACGGTTATGCCATGATATGCTAAATGACGTTGAAGAACGTCTTTGAAACAGACATGGCCCGCATAATAGAGCTAAATACTCGACCATTTAATGAGTGGTACAATACAAGATTGTATAGCTATCTGACATGAATGATAAGGTTAGGTAGGTTTACATTTAAATGGCATTCAGCTAAATATTTAATCTTTATTCATATCAATAGCAGCTAATATATAACAATATGTTATTTAAAAGACCCACGTCTTTTCACAAATCACTTGGGTCTTTTAAATAGTATATTAAGACTATTGTCAAACCGTTTAAATATTAGGATATTTTATATATAAAATTTATTTGCGATATATCGCAGTCGATAGAAGCTTTAATACTACATAATGACATACTAATTATGATAATGCATATGCTATATCATAATATGACCTAATAATTTGGTTATAATGAACCAATACACTAATTAAAGCTTTATATTTCATAAACGGTTAAACGGAAGGAAATACTAATAGCGAGTGCATGGACGTTGTACAGCCTACATCTGTTGCGACTCTTCATGCGGAGATCCGCGTCATCTGTCCGCATTTAAGATCCACAAGCTCGTTAATGTGTATACGATTCCATGCAAACAAATTTTTGCTGCAAAATCTATTGTTCTCTAATGCCAGAAATGTATATCATAGCTGCCGAGTGCCCCGGTATTCGAGTAGCAAGCGTAAGCGTAACTAACGGGGGCCTTTGTTTTTATATTCCATATTCCAGTCTAGTCAAATAGTTTTGGGATTTTATAATTATTATGCCCACTCCAAAAACATGCAAAACTGATGTTGCATTTCACACTCAAAGCAAACATGTATATTCAACAGCCAGAATTTAAATGAGAAAATATTTTCTATGAGAAACTTAGCATTTCATTCAACTTTTCACTGGTAAGAAATATATGAAAAACTTCAAGGAACGAAGTACCAAATTAATTAAGAAGATGCAAAAAAATCTACAGTCCAGAGAGCTCAAATACAGAATGAAAAAATATTATTTTTTTAGATGCAACTTTGCGAGAAACTTGGATCTGCTTTTGCTGCGAAGAAAGTTTATAAATGAGTCTCAAAAAATAATATATTTGTCACATTTCACTGCATGAAAAGTATCTGCTTTTTAATTGAGTAATTTCAACCACAACTGATAAGCATAGGATTGAGGAAGGTTAAAATTCCTTGTCAGGCAAAAATACTTGAAAGATTTTTTGAAAATTCCGCTGTAAAAATGATCCTAATAATGTGATAATAACTCATAATATAGCTGGTAATGACATTTTATAATACCTTTGTACATGTGCTCCTCAATCTACCTCTTCGTAATCTTATGAAGAATTTTGCTTAACACGAGCACTCCTCGTTCACTCAGGTATCTATCTTTAAAGCAAAACTTCATCCTCTGTACCTCAAACTACCCACCTGAAAGGCTGGTTATGAAGCCACATGCCACATTAGTTTAACCCCTCATTTTGGCTAAAAGTTAGCAAAGTTCTGCAGTTGCCAAAACTAAAATTAGTCTGGAGTTGCCAGCTGGTATTGCCAATGAGATAACCTGAAGATGTCGAACTGAGAGCCGAGAGGCATATTACTCGTATGTGTATCATTTAAGTGGCTGTTTATTTGTTTCGAGACGGAGTATTCTCTTCCTGTTTGCGTTGTAGTTATTTTGTTTACTCACATATATTATAGTATTGGGATTTATTGATCGAAATAACGCTTCGAATGCAAATTTGGAACACCGAACGCATGACGATATTTTTTTTTTTTGGTATACGGATTAGGATCGGTGGCAAACGAGCAGATTGATCATTTGTGGTTTGTGATCAGCGCCATTCATAGATGCTCGCGATATATGTACAAAATATTATTTAATTATGATTTTTAGATTTTAATAATAACTAATAGGTTAGTGTGCAGCTCAGATTATTTTCTCAGAGAAACAACTTGTTTGTACCATAACCATGGAAAACAGTTTGCGATTACGTAACACATCGATACGGTGCCTTACTGACATAAAGAAATGTTCGTCGATAAATATATTGTAAGAAGTCGATAGAAGGTAGAGTATTGTAAAATGCTTGAATTATTAATATTGAAAACTTGTACTATAAGAAAAAGTATGTCATCGTACGAGGTTCTATTTTTATACACATACATACATATCAGTATGCCTTGTACCTCTGAAAGGGTACTCAGAGGTGCACGTAATAAGACGTAATGCCATTGTACAATGTACAATGCAAACCCACTTTTTAAAAGTTGTGTTATAAGTCTCTCGTAATAGGGGGTGAGCTTTTAGTCATATACCGGGCACAATTGCAGAGTCCGTCCCAATACTGAGTCCGAACATCTGAAAAAAGGCATGTAATACTTTGCCTAAACAGGGAATCGAATCCAACACCGCTTGCCTAGTAATCGTACTTACAACCGCTCGACCAACGAGGAAGCTTCTTTTTTCATATGTTACGGATAAGTTGATCTAAGTTCAACTTTCTAACTGACTAACATATTTCAGTTATCGCTGTAGGGTTATTTAATGATTCCTTATTGGGCGGCAAGAAACGCCCGGGTGTCATCACTGCGAGTACTGCCCGGAGATACGAACATACGGTGGCGGTGCGTCTGCGGTGCGAGTAAGGGTAGCTCGCCGCCCGACCAGAACTAGACCCGTGTGTGCGGGGCGTCGCGTTCTGCGTGCGCCTCAAAGAGCCATCAGACCACCACAGATGGGGCCCAGTAGGGCTGATGCCTGATCTGGAGCTGCGGACTACCTAGCGGGTTTACCGGGGCTCCGGCTAGAAAAGCAGGAGAAGGAACAGGGTGGTTTTTAGTCAGTAATAGTCTGACACTCCCTCTTGCCTCGCCCAAGGCGAGAGAAGTTATTGAATGATTTTCCCCTTCAAAAAAAAGAGTAGTTTAATGATCATTGAACCTGTCCTTAGCAATTATTTTAGGATCAAAATCGTTACTAAAGAACAGGTTAAAGTAATCATTAAATGTCTCTAAGTACGGTAGTTGGACATTTAAAGTTTTCAGTCGTAACATTTTCAACTGAAAACTGACCACTAAAATAGGTTTAACTTGTCAAGATCAATGTTCTAGATATGTGACATATTTCTGAATATTTACTAGTCTCCAAAGAGCTTCTGTTGACGCAAACACAATATTACAATATAATTTGAATTACTATATCATTATATAATTTGAATAAGTATAATATCATTATAGTAATTCAAACAGGTGAAAAGAAATTAAAAATATATAAATTAAGGTCACGAATACGAATATTGCATTGGTGACCCCTTCTTGGCCATGCGGTTTATATAGGTATATATTTTTTATGGAATAAGCCGGAAAATAAGCAGACGGGTCACTTGATGGTAATCAATCGGCGCCGCCCATGGACACTTGAAACACCAGAGGCATTACAAGTGCGTTGCCGACCTTTTGGGGTTAGGAATTTAAGGGTTGTTGGGGAATCGGGGATTGGAAAGATTGGTAAGGGGGGAATTGGGCCTAGTAACCTCACTCACACAACGGAACACAACGCAAGCGTTGTTTCACGTCGGTTTTCAGTTAGGCCGTGGTATCAATCCGGTCGATATCTTGTTATGTGATCAATCTGTATATACCTAGAGTTGTAGTAGACACACATGTATCTACTACAACTCCACATATACGTTTTTCTAATCACGCAAAATGTGTGTATCTCAGCCAGGTATTTTTACGCAGGCGAGTAAAATCTGCAATCGGCTAGCGAGCTTGTAGTTTCTGAAAAGCTTTGCCCGCTATGTACTTTTTGCCTTACCGAGGATGCGTCAACAAAATATCAAACATACCTCGCCTAGATATGGAAATTGTGAATGACGCAAATACATGTTCCATGCGGGAATCGTACTCTTTGCGTTGCAGCCAATTGTTCTACAATAGGTATTGTAGAGTGTAGAACTAGAATTAATAGTTTTGGTAATACAGTTAAGGATTTATATTTTAAGAATTTATTTATTTCTTCTAACAGACATGTTTAAAGAAAGCTCTACGAAAAGACGATAGGGAGGCCTTTACGCTGTAGTGGGACGACCATGGTTGATAAAAAACGAGTCAGTTTAGTTAGTTTAACAATATCTGATTATGTTCCTTTTACTCAAAACTGATATGTATCAATGAGACATACAGATTGATAAATATTGTAAAATAGACCCTAACTACTAAATAACAAAGTGCTTTTAATATTTTGATAACGTCTTTATTATTACACACTTTGCCGTTAGAAACAGATACCATGGTTATAAGGAATTTTCCATAAAATACATCTGCGGAAAGAGTTATATTTACGTCTGTTGATATTCAAAATAAATGTAAATAAACGCATGTGTCTTACGCAATCACATTTTGTTATTTTTTTTTAATGACGACTCAGCCTTCCTTTTATACACTTACCTGACACCAAGACAACCAAGTTTTGAATTTGCAAAGAAGAAAATTAACACAAACAAAAATAAAAAAACAGAGTCCAAATTCTACATTGATCAAATCAACTAATTTTTTTTTTAAAACGAAAGCTTTCCCGAACAATTTTCACTTATACTTTTTACACTCACAAAAAAGCCGTTTTAAAACAAAAAAGAAATAAAGAATTAGCAACAAACACGTAACTTTAACTTGGGCTAGGAACGTCGCAAGTTTCATTTTGAAAAACGAAAATACACAAAAATTATATGAAAGAAATTTTTTTCGTCAAAACGTATTCTGTCGTAGATTTACGCGCGAAAGTCTGCGGCAAACAAACAGACAACCGATCTAAACGAATCCGATTTGTTTACTGTCTTCGAAATGTTCGTGAAGGCACAGAGTTAGCTCGCGCATGCGTATTAAAAAACTCATATTCAGGGCCAATACTGGCAAGTATTTTAATTAATTATATGATTATAGTTATCGTCTTTTCAAAGTAATTATTTATTTTGGTGGGTATTAAATAGATGTTGTAATAACTTTGGAACTACTTTATTTTGTCGAAGGAAACACGACGATTGGTCGCACGTTCTTCTGATGCTTTGACAGATTCTTATTAAAACGAAAATGGATTACTTATATATCACTTTTATTAAATCATATATTACTTGGTTCTGCCATCGGCTTCGCTCATGGTTTTGTGGGAAAAAATTAACCTATGTGTTATTCCAGAGCAGTGTCGACCGGTTTCTTGAGCTCCTGCTCAAAAAGCAGGAATAGGATCTGGGTGGTTTTTATTCAGTGTCTGACGCTCCCTCTCGTTTCGCCCAAGGCGGGAGAAGTCATTGAATGATTTCTGCCCGTCAAAAAACCCCTGTCTCAAATGTCGTCCCAATCTCTTCTACTGTTTTGTCGTGAAGAAGTAACAAACAAACACACAAACTTTCGCATTTAAAATATTAGTAAAATAACATATCAGTTTCGCATAATAGTTTGTAACTCAAAGTGCTTGTTTGTCGAGCATAGAAGATTGAAACCGTCTTCTACTAATATATATTTTTTAATATCGTCGCGCCTTTTGTTCTCAAAGGGGCAGGTAGAGGTGCACATTACAGCACGTAATGCCACTGTACAATGTATACCCGCTTTTCACAATTTCTGTTGTATTTCCAGACTCAGGGCTACTACTGAGAAATTTTTGAGAAACCAAAAAAAGCCCAGCAATACCTCGCTCGACCCGACAATCGAACCCGAAATCCCTTGCCCAGCAGTCGCACTTTCAATCGGCCAACGATGCGGTCTACTAAAATGACTTTCTTTATTTCTAAGCTTATGGACATCACTAGTATATGGTGAGGATATCTGGACTGGACATCTTATTTAAAATTCGAATTTGTACTGGCAGTCTTGCAAGCGTAGCTCATTTCCTTCTCTGTATGAGATGCGGCCTTTGTGCTGTGAGACAACTGTCCCACACGCACAGTCGTTGGTGATACTAAGATATTTTATTTATTTTGAGTCTATATTTTTTATCTTTAATTAAAGTATTATGTATTTCTTTGAGTTTTTGTTTAATATTGGTAGATGATTTCCTATTTTTTATCTAGACTTATAAATACAATTGGAATGTCTGTTTGTAACATTGAAATATTCGCTTTTTACTACACACATGTAATATACATAGGACTACTGTTTTCCATACGATATATGTTTTGTCTGTTCCGGCTAAGCTCTTTAATGGCTTGACTGATTTTGACATAATTCAATATCTACCTATTTTTTCTAAATGTGAAAACGATTGTGAACTTGTTACAGTGACATTATCCATTTTTATTACTTATATTAATAAATAGCAAAGAATCTTAAAAATAAACTAGGAAATACGAAAAATAAGTTCTAAAAATAAATCAATCAATTAAAGTCTGACCGGAGAAAATTGTCTGAGATATTGTTTTAATAAAACTCTCGATCTTTATCCTAAAGACATTGTCGTAATGTTTCGAATAACACCACTATCAATACTCGTATCTATTTTAGTCGTTGGTCGAGTGATATTATGCGACCATCAAGCGTGGGGTTTCGTTCAATTCCCGACTTGAGCAAAGTATTACTATAGTGTTTTAGTTTTAGGAAAATTAACCACTATTTTGAAATTGCGCGATGTGTTGCTTACTTAGAACTTCTTCTTATAACTCATAATCATATGAGTCGTGGTGGCTCGGAAGTTTAATGCGTTGTAGTACCCGGAGGTTTAAGACCGCTCCTCATATGTTCATGTGGGTGAGGGTTCGAAACCTATCAACGTTGTACTTTCTAAGATTATATAGATACTGCTGACAAACGGGAAAGAAACCTGGGCTTATAATTTCTGGAACGCGCATTGAGCAAGCGTGGTGATTAATGCTCAAATCTTCTCCGTGTGAGAAGAGGCTTTGGTCAGCAGTGGCCATTAATAGGCTGTTGATGATGATGATATAACGCAAAATCGCAAAAAAGTCATTACCTTCTATCGACTCTAAGGCATCGATACAATTGACAGCAACTTGTAGGTTACATTTTTTGGCTCGATTAAATCAAAGTCAATGAATTTATTTCAATTGCCTTCACGGTTGGCACGGTGAGTGGGCAACAGGCTGCCGTGTTACGTGTAGCGGGTTCGATCCACAAATTGTGGTTTTCGGTATGGGTGTCATGTCACGACACAGGAGAAACGCATAGAGTGGGGCAATCTTATATTAAAAACAACGTTTTGTCATAAAACATATCTTTGTCTCGATTTCATAACAAAACCTTATTTTCATACGTAACAAGAAAGAAAAACGACACTTATACGTGGAAATATAATTGTTGTCCACAGGATTCATTATGTAAAGTGCTGCGGTGTCGCCATTTTATAGTGTTGTACTATTAATTCCATTTCCCATGAATGTGACCGATGCCCAATTAATTACTCAGTACATGATAATCGATGACCACGGTATAATATAATAATGCTTGACTGCACGATGTTTGAGGTTGAATGACCTAATTATTTAAAAAGAAGTTCTATTGATGTTCCACGCTTGTGTTGTACAAACTTTTCAAGTGGAATCTTGCAACCAAAGACGTTTGCATTGCAATTTGGTTTGCATGAAGATAAATGTTGAGTTATATAAAAGCTTGTGGAAGTAATTAACTCCTTAACAAAAATAAAACAATTATTATAGAGTTGCAAAGTAGATGTCAGACTTCAATTTGATAACTATACTGCGTAATCGATTGCATTGAAGAATATTGTGATAGTGACATCTAGCGACAATTAATGGTACCAGGTAGGTAAATAACATTAATAGGCTGAAATTGAATTAAGCGGCGCCGGCGACTGGCAAACATCGCGTGAGCACACGCGAGTGATGATTTGTCAAGTGTCGCTAATTCAACTTTAATGTGTGTATGCACACTTGCACAGTCGCATTGATGAAGAGCTCACTGTTCTATTACGTACCATAATGACGACCGCTATCAAATTGCAAATGATAACCAGTAAGCAAGCTTTTATTGATACGCACAAACAGTGAGCAGCCGTCGTGGGGTCACGCGAGCCCACAATTTTGTATCAGTTTTGTATGAGCCTGTGCGGGCGCATTTTGCAGCCTCTAAAGTTTATAATAAGTAAGCAATAGTTAACTCTATTATTATGGGATTAAGGTGTTTCTTTTACCAAAAAAAAACTTAGGTATTTGAATGCTCCGGAGCTGCAGACTACCTAGCGGGTTTACCGGGGCTCGGACTCGAAAAGCAGGAGAAGGAATGGGGTGGTTTTTAGTCAGTGAGAGTCTGACACTCCCTCTCGCCTCGCCCAAGGCGGGAGAAGTCATTTGATAATTTTCCCCTATCAAAAAAAAAAATGGTATTTGAATGCTATTTGACACGGACCAGTCTAAAAATGTGTTGTTTTGAAGGTGGTTTGGGTACGCTAGTACTGATACCACGTTTTTTAATGGGTTAAAATCATCCAATGACTTCTGCCGCCTTGTTACAGTGTATCACACTAGGATTTTCTCCTGCATCGTAGATTCATTTACAAACATACAAGTTCACATACACATGACACCCAGACCCGAAACAACAATTTGTGGATCACACAAAGAGTTGCTCCGTGCGGGAGTCGAATCCGCTACACATACCACGACAACCAGTTGCCCAGCCGCCGCGCCAACCGTACAATCATCAATATGATAGATGTCTCTAAACGTAACAATATCAAATACCTTCATACACATTTCATCAAAAAACAAGAATGACACATGTCTTTTCTTCACAGTTATCTATTTTGTTTAATCTTGCTTTGGTCTTATACCTCAAAGAACGTTTCAAGTTCCCTTACGACATGCATGTAAGACATTTGAAATCTGCGACATAATTTGGGACTGAAAATGTCACATACCACGTTGTTCCTTGACAAGCCCTTTGTAGGCCAGACCACTTGATTAAGGAATGCGGTGCAGCGAGCCGAGCATAGGTAGATTTCTTTTAGAAGGTTGATTTAGAAAAGTAATTTATTTGCTGTATCTGAGTGTTAAAGACACTAAACTGGTTCAACAAAAAGGATGATGACGGGGTATGAATATAAAAAAAAAAAACTATTAAGTATGTTAATTAATAAATTTAAAAAATTTTGACGCGTAACTTTTAATAACAAAACTTCGATAAAACGAATCGTATTTTTAATAACAATACGGTACTTAGATCAAAGTTTAGTAGTGGGAGGACATGCGTCATTTCTACATATAAAATGTACTTAAAAGTGACGTCACGCGATATTTCAAATCGATACCGTATCGATATATCCGAAAGAATTTGTTTCGTAAGAAAATAAAACATAACTGTTTAAAGTGTTTAATGTTTTAAAATAATATACAAGACGTACCGTTAATATAAAAATTAGTCATCTACCCTGTTGTATGGCGTATTCTTTTGACTACTATTTGCTATGATGACGCGGGCAACTTGATTGTGTACCAAATATCAAATCGAACTATCATCAGAATTACTAAGCAATTACTAAATCGATCCAAGCAAACAAATGGTTTATGGCAAAAGTTTGTTTATTTATTTTTATATATCACTTTTTTTCGACGCAGAATAGTTGCTATTTGGCCCCATATAAATTGATTCAGATTGGTTAAGTCCCATATAAAAATGGATTATAGATAGATATTAGAATAGTTAATTTTTTTAAGACCATTATTTATAATTACTTTTACAATGCGTCATATCTTTGTACGTCCCTGCCATATAAGGATCTGATTTGATTTGCGTTATATATTTGGAAAGTAAACGTAAGCTTTCTAATATCTACAGTACGGATTTTATAAAAAACATTGTTCAAATGTAAGTTGCCTATATCCTTCATTTGCACGATGCGATGCGACAGTAAAATACTACTTAGGTACAAACAAAAAGTTGTAAACTTTACAGACTTGTAAACAGCAGTTAGTCAACAAACCTGCCGTGCCCGTTAACAACAGAGTAAATATACAAGTTTGCCAAATATAAACCTTTTACAACCTTCTGTGAATGAACGCACAACGTAAACCACAAGGAGTTGCGGCCTTAACGCGATAGATGGCGTTGACAGATTTCAAAATTTTCCTTTGCTGTTTTAAAACTGTTTCGTCGGTGGCGTGACCGCGAGTGCGATTGGTATACCTTGTGCGCTGAACATGGTGCGGCTGACAGACGCCTGTATGACGTTGACGTCTCTCTTTAGGGATGGACATTAGAAAAATCTTTTTTTATCGCTATCGATACTCGCAGCGTACATTTATCTTAATTTTTTTTTATTAAATGTGTGTGTTATTTAGTTGTGCAGTGTAACTACGTGTATATATTTGTCAAAATAAATATTTTATGACCGAGCCGAGTAAAACTGAAACTCTGAAATACCTCAGTTTCAGAGTTTCAGTTTTACAGAACCGTGAAGAATATAAGTGTATATTAGTTTGTATATGTTACTAAAGCAACCACGATCTTTCAGATTAAGTACCACCACGCATTATCAAAGGCGCCGGAAATGTCTACTACATAATATTTGTGCTCAGATAAAGTCACTGTGGTTCGGGCAGAGAGAGCCGCGTCTACAGTAGAATTACCCACATAATTAAAGGTTTTTTAAGAGTGATAATTGAACGACGCACGATTTTCGTTTTTTATTCTAAAAAAATATAGACTACCTATCCATCGTAGCAGTACACAGTCACTAAACACGACTATGGCTTTACATTATACGCATAACACTTCACTTTATTTTTCATTTTATTAGATTTTATTTAAAGACTAGAACATTCCGGTTTGTTTTAATTTAATTAACTACACTTCCGATTGATTTTACATAATATGAATGAGATACAGTTAAAATACTAAGGCATAATTTTTAAATCGCAGCAACTTTCAAGAGTGATACGAAACGTTACTGAATCTGTCAGCCGCACCATGTTACAGCGCACAGGGTATAATTATGTCTACTTACTCGTATTTATAGAGCAAAGCATTGAGGATTTTTGAGTTATAAAAAAAAATTAGGATTAGCACGGATTTTGGAATACTGTACAGTCTGTAATTAGAAATATATTTTCGTGTGAGGAGTAACGCAGAATATTTTGTAGTTTTAAATTACAAAATAAATAATAAATGATATTATATAAAAATTATATATATGGTAATATTATGTCAAGCCATCCGAGCTATACAATCGTTAGCTAAATAATATTAATCAATTTTGTCTGCTAATTCAGAACTTCAGATAAGGTATTCTTCTAACCTGTACCTAACAAGTTGATTTTTACTTTACATATCGAATTATTCAACATTTAATATTTGACAGCTGCAGTGATTGGATAAAAACACCTCTTACTACATTTGCGACATCTGGTGAGCAAAAAAGATCGATAGCATCCTGTTTTTTTATGTTATGTTAAGGTGCTCCCACACAGCAGTTATATAACGTTATACAACATTGTGTAACATTTATAATAGCATGTAACATACTCTACAACCACTGTTATAATTTGTTTAAACACAAATGTTAAAATGTTATATAACTGCTGTGTGGGAGCACCTATACGAATCGTTCAGACACATATTAGTGATACCTTCCCTATTAAGACTCCAAACCTAAAACAAAACAACGAAAATATGTATGTACATACATCTATATATATACACAGTCTTACTTAAAACTAAACCCTGTAAAGTACTACAATAAAGTGGAAATTACGTTACAAGCTCGAAATGAAACAACTTTTTCTAAGGTAAAGCCAAATAGATTGTTACTCGTATCTTTTAAAGTGCAATATTGCACGAGGGATAAGGATGGCTATATTACTTCTGCTATATGGCCTCAGTCATTATTAATATTACTAACTCATGAGAGTTTAACCTAGTTTTACATTGGCTGTTACATACTCGCTCTATAGAACGCTTGACTGATTTAATTTGATGGGAACGTTATTGTTTTAATAAGAGAACAAGTACCATATTAACTTTATACCTTATTTTGTCCCTTAATAAGTACAATTTCCAAAATCTCTTTTGTTTTTAAACTTTATTTTATTTGGGAAATAAACAGAATTATATACAAACATAACATGAAAATAATAGTCTAAAACACATGAAAAATATACATAAACGACCATAACTAAATTAAAACAGATAAGTATGTTAATATTTTTATAAAAAACAAAGAAATAAGCTTTTATTTAGCATCAAACACGATACAGCAAAACCATAAATATGTTCTGATATATAATACTTGCATTAAAATTAAAAAAGGTTTTTCAACGAACTCAGGCAAAACAAAATAAATTTAATAAATGCATTTCATTTTCAATACGTTGATAGACAATACTGCCCGAGGCTTCGAATGAGTAAATATGATAGGATTACGATTTTTGCTTGAAAAAAATAGTATTTCTCAAATTCATTTTTCGATATAACAAGGGATTGAAAATTAAATTGAATATACAATATCAGTTTTATACTGAATTCGCGAAATAATAATAATAAAAAAATGTACGGAAAACCTCATATTTATGTACTTATGAGGTTTTCCGTACAACTTTATTTTATTGTGTAATTATAAATGTTTGTTTACGGTGCAACCAAGTATTGTGGATTTTACTTTACATTGTCGTAGTAGTAATACTTTGTCATTATGTTTAATTTACACCCCTACATACTAATTATGGAGTTATTAGAGTGTACACAGTGTAAGTGTTCAATATCGTCTGTGATTACTTTGTTTTTATCTATCATTGACCAATTATCATGACACTCGATAAATGTGAGTACAGCGTCAAATTCTATACAATTTCCAAGATAAAGTAGCCCCAGTATTACACTATATTAATCAATCGTTTTGACTACTATTAATTTTTTTTAATGCTGTCCTTAAAGTTTTATAGTACCAGAAGTTACGTAATTTTAAATGTCAACGCAATTTTGAAAGGCCGGCAACGCACCTCTGACTCCTCTGGTGTTGCGGGTGTCCATGGATGTAGCTGATCACTTATCATTAAAAAAATAAGGATTCTGTCGGGCCCGCAACTTAAGGTGTAATGACCAATTAATATTGTTGAATAATTTACACTATAGACACTATTTTAAATTATAATATGTATTTGTATTTTTTTTATTTTTTTTTCTTTTCTTGTTTTCTTTTTTCTTTCTTTTCTTTTGTATAAATTACTTGATTACATATTTATTTTTTGCAAAAAAGGTTATCCAATATAATTCATACCGTACAATTTTACAAACTTTCATATTTATAGTATTTTAATAGGATACCTGGGAACATCCTATTTTTTATCAAACAGTTTTATTTAGCTTGCCCAGTTTGTTTGTATGTTTGTTTGGGCCAAAGGACAATACCAGAAACTCTTTATAGCTCTGGCCCACCACATAAAAGTTAATGTACTTTGGTAGGTACAGGAATGCCCAATGTACCATTACATTGCTGGTTTATCAGTGATAATTAAATACACATACTTTGTGATACAAGAACTTAAAATCTATGGGGTGTGTTCAAAGTGAATTGACTTTGGAATTGACAATATGACACTTAATATATGTCTCTTTCTTCTTGAAGGGACACACAGAAATGTGCATGTTCAATGGCTACATTAGACACATGCTAGATACATGCTAATGTATCTACTAACTTATCATCACTTATTTAGCTAATGAAGCCCGTGTAGTAGGGGAAAGCCTGCGCTTGCAAAACTTATTTGCTCCTTATAAAATCAAAACCCGATTAACGAGACTAATACCATTGTTATACGACAAAATTTATCATATCGATATTGGCTACTGTGTTTTTGATTCAATCGAATAAGGACATTAGAACGCATAACTTGATTATTGTTTAAGAATGTCTATATCATTTGAAAACCGACGTGAAACAACACTGGCGTTGTGTTCGTTGTGAGTGAGATTACCGGAGGTCCAATTACCCCTTCCCAATCTTCCTAATCCCTGATTCCCGAATAACCCTCAACTTCCTAACCCAAAAAGGCCGGCAACGCACTTGTAAGGCCTCTGGTGTTTTGGGTGTCCATCTGTCCATGGGCGGCGGCGATTGCTTACTCGTTTAGCGGCTTATACTATAAAAAAATGCATCTTACTCACCTACTGTTTATTACTACAACAGACCGTGATAGTACTTTATGTAAGAGGAGTTTAAAAAATTCCATCTTTGACAGGTGAGTCGGAGGGATTGTTTTTCAATTACACGGATTGACATGGTCAGTCCCAGGTACAGTTTATTCTATTTCTGGCGAAACGCAGATGATTGAATGACAGCGCCTAGAGGTTCACTAACTCGCTGGATGAAGCAAGTAACCATTTTTAAATAGCCACTTTTATTCTAGGTGAAAATTTTGGTACCGTTTTTCGAAAATGTCAGAATCGAAATGGTATTATTCCAAGCTTACAGTAAAATGCATTGTTTAATGGTAACCCGAAGATTTCACAACAGATTAACTATTGTTCTCTGCCTTGTTGATTGATTTATTTACAAGTGGAAAGCCAAGAAGGGGAAGTAAATAAAGCATTTAGTCAATTATTTTGTACGCACATAAATATTTTACAATTCACAATATAATATTATGTATTTTGTACAAAAATGATAATATTAGCGCTATCTTTCGATCTGAAATACAATTACCATCTAAGTAATTACCTAAAAATGTAATAGAAAAGTAAACGAAACACAGAAGTTTACATTCATATTCAATAGATGGCGCTAGTAGTAGGATATTTTTGCCGGCTATATGGTACCTTGTCTAACTACTTGTGGCATTATTTTTTAGTTAAAAATCATCTAAATAACTGTCTCTAGAAAGCGGACGAGCTTTTAGACGATTTGCACATACCGTAACTCCTGACAATCACGACTCAAAACTACAAGGAGAGTATTATTATTTGTACAATTTAAAGTAGTGTTCAAAACACGTCTTATAAAAGATGTTTTTTTAAATGTACCATCACCTTCCCTACTAAGCGTGACCAGTTCTATAAAGCCATACATTTCTCTATAAAATTACTCACTGCGCGCCTGGCATGACAGAATCTATTCAGTTGCACTTTACGTGTCACCTAGGAAAAATAACAACACTAACGTGATGATAAAAAGTTTCCGAGCTTTCATCTGTCAGATAATACAAAACGAATTCCGTTAAAAATTAAATGACATCGTGTTTCTGGTTGGAAACCGTACGTACGACATATCAGGGTGTAAATCACTTTTTTACAAGTATTTTGATAAAAAAGCCTTTCCAATAGTTGAATACTTAATGTATATAACATGCCCATATCATAAGTAGTGACCGCACTGCCAGCGCCCCTATTCTTTCACTACGCTACACACGGTTAGTCTAAAATTAGTGATCTCAACTAATAGTGTAGTCCTTTTACTATACCATACGTTTTTAAAATGAAAATAGTTTAATGATCTGGTATACCGGACAGAATTCGAAACTTCGGGCTAGCATTGTTAGCCCAATTCGGAGATGGAACCCAAGATTCCTTGCAGTCTAACAGTTAGACATTATTATAATTGACTGCACGACTGGCGCGATGGCTGGGCAACTGGCTACCGTACTACGTGTAGCAGGTACGATTACTGCTCGGGGCAAATCTTCATGTGATCCACAAATTGTTGTTTCAAGTCTGGGTGTGATATGCATGTGACATGTGACTTTTACATATATTTGTAAATACACTATGTACTAGTATGGTTTAAAAAAGTAATTAGATTCATTTACTCAATATACTCCGCTGTAACTAACTGTCTACACAGAAAAGTCAACTAAAAACAACGAATACTACCCACGTTCATCGTACCGTTGCTTGGAACTTCGTTAATTATGTTATAGAATAACTTCATGTGGAGCTAACGACACCCGCGAGAGTTAACAAGGCATCGTATTACTAACTAACTATAGTATACACTATTAATTGATATATAATAAGTAAAATGCAGACGTGGTGGCTCGGAGGTTTAAGACGTCTGCTTCTCATACATGAGGGTGCGGGTTCCGTTACCAATGTGTACATTTTCCGAGTGATATGTACTTTCTAAGATAATTTAGACATCACAGACAAACGGTGAAAGAAAACATCGTGAGGAAACCTAGGCGTATAATCTCTAATTATAAGTTTGTAATCTCCAACCCGCATTGAGCAAGCGTAGTGATTAAAGCTCAAAGCTTCTCCGTGTGAGAAGAGGCCTTTGGCCAGCAGTGGCCACTAAACTTAGAGGCTGTTGATGAGATGTGATAATTTAGTCACATGCGCTTAAAAAAAGGTTAGAAATAATACAGTTCTATAAATCATGAAACCAATAAGCGTTATACAAACATCAATTCTATTCTAAAATAAAAAAAAATCGGATCTACCTATTCCGGATCACATCACAGTCGCTGGCATAAAGGATCCCAACAAATTGGTGATCACGTTCCACACAGTACCAATCCACTCGTGGATTTCAATAAACAAACACTGCCGTATCGTAACGTGTACTTTTTTCCGGGATGACAGCAAATACAATTTCCCAGTGAACACGCTAGCGTAATGGATTCACTATGCATCGTCACGGAAAGGATTCAGAGGAAAAAAGACTGAATCTTAATTACGAATGGTGGTGCATTACGTCAAAAGTTTTTAGAATTTAATAGGGTAGATGACTAATTTTTATTTTAATGTCCGTCTTGTAGATAATTTAATTTTTAAAACATTAGCCAAGTATTTTTTATTTTCTTTAAACAAGTACTTTGGACTACTATTGATTTGAAATATCGCGTGACGTCACTTTTGAGTACGTTTTATACTCAATAGTGACGTATTTAGCTCCCACTCCTAAACTTTGATTCGTTTTATCTGAGTATTGTTATCTTATCGATAAAATAAAAAAATACGTGCCTAATATTTTTTCAATACCGGAATATATTTTATGACGGACTAAATAGAATATTAATTTTCATACACCGTCATCAACCCTTTTTTTTAAATAATATAAAATATTTTTTATTGTGTATAGTGCACAATGGCCGAATATCTCCCATTCAAAAGCAAACAGAACAAACAAATTTGGTTTTTATAAAAAAAAAAAATATTTCACATTCCCCTCTTTTAGTGCATATCCAACCCCTGACGTGACGTCATGGACTGACATGTACTGTACGCAGATATTAACAATAGGTAGGCTTTGGAATTTTTTTTTCATTGTTTTTGAATTTCATGTAAAATATTTTAAAGTTTTTTTTTTTAATTTTTACCTTGCTTCGTTTGTTTATTCGAATTAAATTTAGTAGTTAATTTGGAATTGTTTACTTGGTCAAATTTAGTAATTGGAATTTTACTACTTTCGTGACGAAAGAGTCATGTCATATTTGGTACACACTCTTAATCTTGACGATTTCGTCTAACATCAACTTATAAAAAATACATTACATATCTTTGATATTTCAGGATTAGAAACTCTATATTTTTATTTTCAACTGAAAATAAAAATAAGAAGAATTGAATACCAATTCAGATCTCTCGATGTATAATAAGAGCAAATTATTCGATAATTAAGAAAATCTTATCGATATCTGTAATATTTCGATTGCACACAAATACTTTTTTAAAAGATCTTCTTGAATTAGTTCAAAAATACCAAGTTTTCTGCGTTAAGGAAAATATTCTGGTCTAAAAATAAATTACATTTATTCAAAAATCCTCAACTTAGTCATTTGAGAGGCATCCCTATTCAACTTTGAAAAAATAAGTGCTCGTGTACTAACGACCAACTTCTGTTGAATGCAATTTCCCATCAAATGACCCACTGGGTGCATTCAAATGGGTTTCTTGAGAAAAATAAATTTAATTCTGAATTCATTGAAAGTTTATGTTCACTTAGCCAAGTTTCAATAAGAGCCATATTTGAATGAGACTCCGAAGTCCAATCAGATTGTGCACTTGTGAGGCTATTAAAATATATAAAATTGTATTTAGGGTATATTATTATGGCCAAATAAATTGTCGGAGACGTATCCCATAGTCATGCCATTATCAGCTTATATCAAGTAAGTTATTTTAGCACACTCACTCTGCAACCAGTTGCACGAATAAGGGTGAGGCAAGAGCGAAGAGCTATGGTTTCTTTTATGTCATTTATTATACGTTTGTAGGTTATACGTTCATTTTGAAATATGGTTGTACATGTTTTGATGTCTTTATCTGAGTCGTTTTGGACACATCTAGGTCGTACTACTATGTGTCTTAATGAAACAGGGCTCTGAAACCTAGGTCGCTAATTAATTTCCTGAATCAAAAGAAAAGGACTTTACATTGATTTAATCAATTGTCTTTAGCAATGGATTCTGTAGACAGTCTTAAGTTTCAAAGAAATTGACGATAATTTAAACTTATTACAACGTCGAGTTACTGATAGGAATGTTAGAATTGAGCTTCGATTTTTTTACTTGTGTATGTTTTTCATAAAAACCTAGCTTCACGAAACTAAATCTAGTTCCAACAGCTGCACATTTGACAAACGTTAACATCATTTACATACATAGGACCAGATGGTACCATTTTACCAAAAGGATTGGCATTGTCACCAAGCGGTTGTGCCAGACTAGTGGGCACAACTCCAATTGGCAACGGCTGTACTCATATTCCATAAAAAGGTATTACTACTACAGTTAGCATTCTCTGTGAGGCGAAATTCACACATTGAACCGTTGGTCAGTAACCTCGTGCGAATAGTCGATATTTAGTATTTTAAGTAAACACAGTTGTTGGCTTGCAATTCTTCTTTCAATTCAGAAAAATTATATGCAGGCAGATTTTTTGTACTTGGCAAATAAAAATTGAGAAGAAATCTAGATGCAATGCGTAATTACTGTTAGTTTCACATAGTTTTATTTACAAAACCAATCACACTATTGGCGAGTAAGTCCATCCAAATGTCAAAGATGAGACTCTGAACTGTTTACAAGAGCCTCGGAAACAAAAAGGGAAATGCCTTTTGTCTGTATCTGGTATTGAAATTGCCTGTAGCGGCTGAACGAATGAGTGAATAGCACTCATTCAGTTTTAGGAAGACAAGTTCGAAGATAAAACTGACAGATGGTGTTATAAGTTTAGATTCCAAAGTTCCAACTACTGGGCAGTTAGTCCGGCATAATCATACCCTAACAGGTAGAAGGATTATGTGTATTGCACTACGTATTGGAGATTGCGATTTGCGATTATAAGGAGATGCTATAACAGGTATTGCACCATAGGGGCTCCGGGGTTGGTCTACTAAGAAGGCCCGGTGCCTCGTTTAGGCGGAAATGGTGGTCACCAGGGAGCTTTTAGTGACTTAAAATTCCCACATTCTCTTGATTTTTTCCCAAAAAGCCATGCGCTTTTCGAAGTTTTCTAACCGTCAGCAAAAAAAAAGGTAGAAGGATCCTCCGGTTTTCGAAACGAGTTTACGAGAGAACATCAGACCCTATTCTCAATAATACTACTTAGTCACAAGATAGCACTTTAATGAAACAGCGTGTTACATAAATTTCCATTTAACACTAAAATTTCGGAACCGAACAGTAAATTGAAAGTAGTTTTAGAATCTGTTTCCTAGTTGTGTCGACTTAGGTCAACACATTGTAGGAGATCTAAAAATGTTGTGTGAGATAACAAATCCTTTGGAGCGTCGGTTAGGAACAACAAAATCTGCTTTTAACGCTTGCAACGTACGTAAGCTTAGTTGTTTCACAACTCACTTTAAACTTGCCCCAAATGACACAGGATTAAGTACTAAGTTCGCCTGAAAACAGACCCTAATTGACACTGATAGAATGCATTGTCACGCGTTTAATTCACTGAAGAGTTAAGTGAAGGCGTAATTATTAATGCAACATTCACTCTTCTCCAATCACGGTTATGCATGTGTACAATATATGTATTAATTTGATTATATTAAAAGCCATGTTCATGAAACATTTGCAAAATCCATGATACTATGAGTTTCTAAACTGATAAAACGTCAAAAGTGCTTTTACTGACTACCGTACTAAAACAACCTTGTATTTTTTTTAACGTCCGTTACGTCGTAACCGCATCTGTTGCTACGACTGCTACGCCGTAGCAAGTGCTACGCTTCGACACAATACAACCATTTTATCTGCTGTTACCTGTTACTATTTATTTTATAACTTCACATTTGGCAATAATAGCACATGTATTTTACACTAAACAGCCTTTCAAGTAAGGTATAACAAAATAATTGCATTTGTATCAATTTTTCTTGGTCACAATATCGCAACATGATTTTGTGTTAGGTGCCTTATATTAAATATAAAAAAATAATAATTTTAAAACGTCTAACACTACAAAACAATTTCTCTTTATGTATTTAGTAAATGTCTAGTGTTAGAAAGTATTTGTGAACATTTTAACACCAGTAACAACTTATTGTCTTGTTAAACTCTTTATAACCAGTAAAGTTTTAGCGGATTACCACAGAAAACATAGGGGTCATATTGGACTTATGACCAAGACTTATTTGGAAGACAAACAGAATTGCTGACAACGCATTTTAGGCGAATCCTTAGTGTCAAGGACGAGCATATTGCTCCGCATTGCGGTCGTCGTCCTATGCGGGAGGGTAATACTAATAAAAAGGAGGGTTCGACACATTTTGTTCAGTTATATTGTTTGTCCCGCCGCTATTAAATCGTACGAGGTGGGCACGAGAAACATTTCACTCGTATGGTTATGATCTGGTTCGTCGATACAAAATGCAGTTTTATTTTAGAGGTTATTACTTACTTGTGTGTGTATTTTGTTTATTGTTTGTCACGTATTACTTTGTTAATACATTTCGCTTTACGTATATGTCGAGTCACGAATTTTCTCTTTCAATCGGAGTTTTTAAAACGTTAAAGCCAATTGGGTTTTTTTTTAATAGTGTCGGTATATTCTTGGTTCTCGTTTTCTTACCCCGATGCCGTAAATCAGCTCGTCCTATTAAAATTACATAGAGGAACATACAATACTGGAAATAAATACGTAGGCAGGGTATAGGTAGGTACACAGAATAAAATAAATACATAGAATAGGATAGATTTTGATGCGTACTTTTTGTATGGATTTCTTCAAGACGCGTACATTGATCATTTTTCTCTTCTGCTGGCTGCTCCTAAAAGAGCTATTTTATCACTTCAAATAAAAACAGGATTTTAATGAAAAGGAGAAATGAGCATATTTTATTATCTAATGAGCTCAAACTTGATATGTTTACTCTAAGGTACTAAAAGGTTACCTCAGCTTCCTTTGAATTTCATTATTCAGCATGATTGAACATTTGATTACCATTTGTTATTTTTTTATTTAACAAAAGTATGGAAAATTCAGATTATTAGATTTTTTTAAATAGTCCATGTAAATTACATAAATAGACCTAATTAAAATGTATTAAAAATATTACCACCTATGTATTACAAACACTTGATTTACTTGGAAGTGATAAAATAGCTTACAATTATCTTAACTTTAAGCTTACCTTTGTATTTGATGCTTATTAATAACTATTTACTTATGATATTTATCTGGAAAACGCTGAGATGGACACTTACCTGAAAATAAAGAAAAGATAATATTTAGTTCACAAGATAAAAAACTATTATATCATTATAATACATAATAATACTACGTATCCTGTTTACGATTGAGCTTATTGTCACTCTGCATAACTTTGAAATGTAAACCAAAAATATATAATGCGTTGTTCGAACCAAGAATCGAACCTAAGATCCCTTGTTTGGTAGTCATATTGGCGACTACTGAAGTAACGAGACAATCATCTATAATAGCAATATTTATGATTTAAATTTTCAAAATAAAACTTATAGAGTTGTCCCCCAAAAGACCTTGAGGTTAGTAAAATCAAAATACAATGGTGACAACCAACGGCCGCACAGTGAGCACTCAAGGTTATCCTCATTGATAAAACTTACCCTACTTCTCGATACGAGCTACGCTGCCTACAATACAATGTGAAAATTGTTCCCGATGGCACGAAAAGATAAAAGTGATCTGTTACCCAGTACGCACAAGAATAGGTACGAATTCCCTCATTTTCCGTTCCCTATTTTTCTAAGCTATGTTGTGAATAAACTGAAAAGACTGATAAAAAGAACACATGAGTCACCATCCTTACCATTCCCATGGGTGTCGACCACATAAGCTTAACATTACCGCGAGTGTTGTGTGAGGTAACTGTAGGTTTACTTAGTGATCCTGAAAACTGTACTGTTATCTCCAATTGACAGGTCCAATATGGAGATTATTATCGTGAAAAGAAGATCAATCAAAAATGCATCAGTAGCAATTTCAATGGATCTTCTTTTCGCAGTGATAATCTTCTTCCATCTTTGGAGTAATATTTTTTTCGCACTGAAATTTAAAATAAAAAAAATAATTCATTTTCTCCATAATATCAATCATTATCATTTCAAAAAGATCATAAAATAATAAAATATAATTGTCATTATTCCAGAAGCAGACTATTTAGTCCTAAACAAGCTACCAACACATTTGCACATCGTCCTTTAACCTTGTTTAAAATTAAAATTAGATTTAGACCATTGCTTAAAACTACGAATTACAAAACAAATCTGTTTTTCAAACTCAATTGAATATTGTCACCGTATAAAATTCAGTTGGTGAAGGTACAGTCGAGTATTGTTGTCAAGCGACCGGTGGTGCCACCATTAGGATTATTGAGGTATTACTACGGAGTAGCGATGTACAATAATAGTTCAGTTATTTATTGACAGATGGCGCTCTTTGCCACGTTTGCTACGGTGGTTGAAAGTTTTCGTTTCGACTTGTTTCTTTCATGAATTATTGTTCAAATGCTTTTCGCTAATATTTACAGCCGATATCAAGATGAAGATGTTTTATACGAAGTCTTATTTAATCTCATCTCCTGTATGCGAAGTTAAAAGGAACCTAAGCCAACATAATCAGACTTCGGGGCGCGACAGACGTAGACCATATTATCTGATACGCTTCGTAAGCTGTATACATTAAATATCTATTTTGATAACCAAAAATAATGTTAAAACAAACTAATTAACACTAGAATTATTCTGACAATTGTACACGTTTTTTTTTTGTTTTCCTTTTGAAAACATTATCGGTTATGTACAAACATTTAAATAGTAGACACATAAAAATCGACTTACATAAACGAAACGCGCCAGACAAGAAGTAAAATTGACTTGTAGAAGTGACTTCATGAAAGTGTCGTATTTTGATTTTACGCTTCATTTACTATACCTACTGATCTAATTCATAAAGCATTCTAGCATCTTTTCGTCTGGCTTCAAAACTTATTACAGCTACATTGGCAAGGGTCCAAATTTTTGCCGATTTTCCGTTTTGCCGGCCTAGCTTGGCCTTGGATGGCCTTGATCTACTTGCGTATATTCCATTGACCCGCCGCCCGTGACGGCGCATTTTCTCTGCTTCGAGTCTTAACACCATAAACTAATTTCGCTTTTCTGTTCAGTTACACAGACTAATAATACATTGTTTGAGGTACTGAGATAACATTTTTTTTAAATTACTCCTTTTTGGCAAAAGCCCAAGCCTCATAATATTACCGAGCCTTCCGTGGCCTTCGGTGACCTTGAGCTAGTAACATACATTTCCTGACCTCCCGCCAGGTGACGCTGTTTAAGCGTCGCGTGACTTTAGCGAAAAAGTTTTCCAATCCCAGTCCGGATTTGTGTTAATTTAGATTCGGACTATAAAATTGTTCAATATGGTATGAGAATAATTTACGCAACTTATGATTTATACAGTGATGCCAACTGTATAAATCAAAAGTTTTCGTATTTATCGTAATCTCGGGATAAAATATAATAAACTGGAGTATATATGACGACATTTACAAATTAGGCTCCCGGTCATAATGTCTGGAAACATAATACTCAAGTCTAGTCAATAAGATAATGTTTATTAACAATTCAATTTACATGTTATTACTGGTCATTGCCCTTTTGAACTGGATTCGTAATTCCCAGTAAACATTAACAAGCTAATACAAAAAAACAAATTCCTATTATTTTTATTGAACAATCATTGGAATTTGTTTTTTGTAACACCCACAGTCAATCCTCGTGAAATTATTAAATTTCATGAAATTATTGAATTTCACGAGAATTGGTTGTATTACTTGTCTGGTTCTTAGAAGTGGTATTATTGGAAATATTGAATGGTATACTGACCCACTGAACTCGGTAAAGTACCATAGTTTCTTTGGAAACAGTAAATTGATATTATGATATGTTGCACAAACAATACTTACAATACTGAAATTAAAAGAATACTTTTGTTTAGAGCCATAATGTAATTATATGTTTCGAAATGTCCTACTTTCACACGTAGTATTTTATTTAAGAAATATTTTTCAAGAAATAATATGCTGAAGGGCTACTACTACTAGTAAATAGGTATTACAATATCAACGATCTGATTTTATACCAAACTAACCGACACCAACTTTGTTTTGCCTTGGAAAAATTATTGCGAATATTTGTATATAAATTGTAGCAATCAAACCGTTAATTGGGTTTTTATGGTTGAAAAAATCATTAAGGCATTGACTGAGAGTATTTAAGGATGGACACTTGACTATATAGAAATACTTATATCAGCATAGTCGGAACAGAACAAAAGTGGCTTCGCTTGGTGGCTTGGCTGCTTGCTCACTGCGGTACAACCAAGTCTGCGTTCATCTTTAGTCTGATATGTAGTCTCAAAGCCATCTCCTTCAATGCGCTGTCTATTTAACGTAGCTTATGTAGTCACAAACGCACTGTGTTTATTCGAGTGGGAGGGGAGGGGCATTCACGTTAGCGCAACTGGTTGCAGGGTGAATGAGGTGCCAAAAAGCTTTATAAATATTAATGGTTGCGCTTCCAGCTGGTACCTAATTCAGCCACTTGCAATAATTTGGTTATCGCATCAAGTTATCATTTAGGTGAAATAGGTATGTTGAAAAGTGTTTCAACCAATATACAGCGGTTATTGCAGGTCGGTATACATTTTGTTAGTGTCAACAGTTGTTTTAAGATATTTTAATGACACCAAGTTCCTTATAAAGTTATCTGATCTCCGTTATTCCAATATTAGAAAGAAAATAAATCTATGCTTGTCTGTTGCCGTGATTAATTGTATAGATGCTATGAACGTGTACTTTAGTATTCAAAACGACATTGTGCGATTCAATTAACTGTTGAACATTCTGCGCAGACAATAACCACCTCATTAGTCTCTGTGTCGGTCAACTAGCACGAGTACGGTATTCGTATAAAACCTAGGCTTCACTCGTGGAGGTGTTTGCACATTTTCATTCGAACTGTCAATTTCAGAATTAAATATGTCAAACACATTTTATTTCAATTGGCAGCACAGTACAGCAGATAACAGCACATGACAGCCAAACAAAGTTTAATACGGTACAGTTATTCAGTTTGGCAGGTGAGTAACAGGTCGTAGCTTAAAAGCTTCAGCTGGGCTTTTCACAGTACGATACTATTCGGTTTCTGTCAAATGTGATTTTTGTTGTATTGATCGGTAAACGGACCGAGAGTAAGCAATGGGCGCCACCCATGGACATCCGAAACACCAGAGGCGTTACAAGTGCGTTGCCGTTGCCTTTTGGGGTTTAGACATTTAAGGGTTGTTAAGAAACCGCGGAATTGGACCTCCGGTAATCTCACTCATACAAAAAAGTTTCACGTCGGTTTCCTGCAAGGCCGTGGTATCACTCTAATTGAGCCGGCCTATTTAGCCGTGTAATACGTTCGTTGACCCTTCCCATATCTATAGAAAGAATAGAACTAGCGACAAAAAGTATCTGCTCTATTGTCTCTATTGGTGCAACAGGTTCGAGGCTAATGATTACAACTCGTCGCGAAACGAGCAGTGACATTATTTTCTAATTTATAATAACGTCGTTAACAAAGCTAAGTGTGGGAGAGACATGCTTCGGGCCAGCCCGGAGTGATACCACGGCTGCACCGAAAACCGACGTGAAACAACGTTTATATTATGTGAGTGAAATTACCAAAGGCCCAATTCCCCCCTTCATAATCTTCCCAATCCCCGATTCCCCAAAACCCTTAAATTCCTAACCCCCAAAAGGCAACGCACTTGTAACGTCTCTGGTGTTTCAAGTGTCCATGGGCGGCGGCAATTACTTACCATCAGTTGATACGTCTGCTCGTTTACGGCGTGTTCCATAAAAAAGCTAAGGTTAACAGAACTAATAAGTTTAGCTCTATACTTATATAAAATGTGTCCATCAGTAAAAGCAAATAATAAGGGCAAGGACATCTAGCATTCGTCTCGTTTATCGTTGCAGCTCGTGCGCCCTTGGCCTATTAGATAACAGGATTACGCGAGCGCTGCAAATTGCATTAGCACGTTGCAACTATGTTCCCCAGAGTTTCATGTTTAGTTGCTTGATTGGGGGCTTCATAGAAATATGCAATATTCATTTTTTGATTTATTTTTAATCTGTATATTTTTTTAAGTGTAGTCTTATTTTAGGGACTAATATTGTTACTTTATAAATAACACTTTCTATAATGCCAAATTCCTGTTGCATTTAGTCGCCATATTTCGGAATTGCGTGTAATAAAGTATCTATACAAATTTTCGTCAAATCTAGGATTGAAGATCACTAAGATTACAAGATGCTCGTTTTAACCCTTCCTCCATGAAAACTGGTAAGTATATAAGGCATTCTTTATATCAAAACATTTGGTAATTTATGTAACGAAAGATACATCTACATTTAAGTAAAAAGACCTGTACACACGATATGACCTTGAAAAAAGACAATTATAGAAAGCGAAAAGCGGTTCCGTTTATACATCGTATCGTTCATTGCTCCGTTTACAGCAGTAAGACGTCGATGCATTTAAATAAAACATGGCGGTACATAAAAAGTCGTTCATGTATTTGCATATTTTATTTACAAGCGGCAAGCCTAATGTTGTGAACAATTCAGCGATGAATTTTAAGAGGTTTATTCATATAACTGGGTGCTTTCTTTTTGGGGCGTGAATCATCAAATGACTTGTTATGAATTGCCACGACATTTCTCAAGGTCATCCTCAGTCCCGGTCAGTTATCGGCCCTAATGGGGTGGTCTGATGGCTCCTAAAAGCGCACACAAAATACGAGGTGCCGTACGCTCGGACCTGAGGCCAGAGCTAGCCCCATCCAGCTTTGGTTTTGGCTTTGGAGCAAGCTACCCTTGCTAGTGAGCAAAAAGTGGAGAGTAGATAGTGCTCTACTCTCCTCCGTATAGAGCAAATAGATTCCCAAATACCTTTGCCCCGCACCATGACTTGAACCAAAGCCGGATGAGAGAATTTGTCGCCACCGATCACTTCCCTGAAGACACGGTATTGCTCATCCCAAGAAAGGCATTCCACTACTTCACCATTCCATGTCCTCCAGGTGGCCATCATAATGATAACCACTGGGTGTTTTCTCCTACTGAATTTGAAACATTATCTCCCAAAACTTCTGTATCCAGTAAGGACTTGTGTCAGGCGGAAGGTGTGGAAGGGGTAATGTCTCACCACTTTACTGAAATTTCGAGTAATAAGACCAAATTCCAGAGGACTTACCGCTGCAATAACATTAAACTCAGCCCTCAGCCCGATTAGATTACGCTGGAGTTTATTTCGTCACGCACTGATCTGGTATGGCAGCAGACGCCCACCATAGCAATCTTTCCAAATCGTGTCTCAAAACATCCCTGACCTCTCTAAGCCCCCTCAATGGTAAATATAACTGAGTACCTGACATCATAAATTAGAAAGAGGAAAACAGGATAATATATTGAAACTTCAAAGTCGATTTCCTCGTTCGTTTCCATGGAAATGTATAAGCAGCCCAGAGAATTAGTTCGCGAGGCACACATCAACATTTAAGTGTCATTTACTTGCGTTACACATGTTTAGGTAATTTCACATTAATAACCAATAAACATACAACGTCACGCCTTTTTATCCCCGAAGGGGTAGGCAGAGGTGCACATCACATTACGCCATGCCGCTATACAATGTACACCCAATTTCACCATTTGGGTTATAAGTCCTATATAATAGGGGGTGAGCCTATTGCCATATACTGGACACCATTCCAGCTACAGCCACACCGTGCTACTACTGAGAAAGTTTCGAAAAACCGAAAAAGTCCGGTAATACTTCGCCCGATCCGAGAATCGAACCGGAGACCCCTTGTCCGGCAGTCGCACTTTCGACTATTCGACCAACGAGGCAATCGATAAACAAATATTGGATAAATCTATAATAAATAATCTATATCATATAATATGTAAATAAATATAGAATCAACTTATCGTATTCTTCTGTTATCTACTAAATGATATAAAATATTTCATAACTCTTATCGTTTGCGAACTTGGCCCATGTTTCTTGTTTAAGGACATAATTTTAGAAGCGTCATATACTCAATTTCAGCGTTCATTTTAAAATACTTTTTGTATTATAACGAATATTTTCAAACTTATATAAAAGTAATATTTCTATCGTCACGATACCTGAATATAAAGCTCACAACGTTTGACTGAGCTTTCAGGTCATTTCATTTTATAAAGTAAGAAGTAACTACCGATACGTCAGAATACTGCTTTCAAATACCCTACATTATAAAAACCGGCCAAGTGCGAGTCGGACTCGCCCATGAAGGGTTCCGTAGCAGCAAGTAGATGACTTAATATCAAAGTTATAAAATAACTTGGTTTTGAATAGTGTTTGTATGAACGACAAAGTTATATTTGCGGTTTTTGAAAATGTTTTATTTCTTCAAAACTAATAATGATATCTCGTTCAAACTAATTTTCGTTGGTAGATTCTATTGAAGTCTACAGCATATATTTTTTTTAGATTTCTCACTCTCTTATTTTAAAAGTTAGAGGGGGGGGGACACTCATTTTTCCACTTTGGAGGCGTCTAACTTTCAAACGATTGATTTTGTCGAAAAATGGTTTTAGGAACCTTAATGTCTTTTTTAAAGACCTATCCATAGACACCCATCACGGATATGTTATAAAAATTTTTAATCAGTTCCATGTGGAGTGCCCCCATCTTAGTAGCGGTTATTACATAACCTACAGAGTTTCAACCATGTATTTCGGAAATAATTAATGGCTGTGACATACGGACGGACAGACAGACATGATTCTTCGAGACTTGTGTACGACTTTATTTACATGATCTAGCCATACATAGTAAAAGAATAAAAATAGAGTGGTTTTGCTTAAAAAACGTATTACTAATATTAGTGAGTAATAATTAAATATAATTTAAACAATCTATAAACATATATAAGTAATAAATATGTGCATTAGTGTATAGAGCTAATCATACATTTTTAATTTCAAGCAACAACCACTACGAACCGGAACGATAAGAAAAATAATTTCTCGAAATCTAGGCCACAGCAAACAGCAACTTATTAATAATCCCCGACAACAAATGTTTCTTAGTAACCTCTTGTAAGCGATCAACTTAACTCGTTTAATCCTGCCATGAACATTTTCTAAAGGATTTCTAATCCTGTAAAGAATCCTCCCCAGGGAAGTCTATTATAAAGTAATTTCATTTTAACACCGTCTCAGACCCACAACGTTGCACCACCAGACAGCTTGAAGTACTTAGGTTAGTAAAACCACCCACTACTTACTGTTACTAAGTAGGGAACAACAAGGGAATGACGTTACTAATTATAGAACTCTTTGTGAACTGACAGCATTGAATCTTTGTTGGGAAACTTTGTAACATTGTTCAAGAAAAAAATCTCTTGAAGTACCCTTTGTTAATTATAATAAAAATATCCTTTAAGTATATTGTAATAACTTTGATGAGTGGAAAAGAAAACGAATTGGGAGCGGGGTACAGGTGTAGAACGACGAGGTAGCACCTGTACGGATTTGGCAGTGAGCGGGACGGGCCGAGGAAAACTACCTGACGCAAGCAGTCACTGATATCTTCAGACATCAAATTTTAATACAAAACTTTGTACCACTATATTTCAACATTTTTTAAAGGAAATGCTGCAATATTTTCTCGTAGGCAAAAAGGAAAAAAAAAATCATAAAACGGTACACCTTATTGAAAATGGAAGCGCTCAAAAGACGATATTGAAAACTACTTTTTTCCGTTCGCCAGCTAATTGGCGACTGGAAGAGGGTGGCACGCGGTAGAACAGCCTTGTATACAGCGGTCAAATAAATAAATACTTTGTACTTAACATCTAGTATAAGGAGAGTAAGTGAGTAAGTGAAAAGAGAGTTTCCTAGTGGCCGCCAAATGCTACACCCAAATGCGACCACAGAGTTGTAAGTTAGGTGAGAACTGTGGCCCTCAGAGCGAGAAGTGAGCGAGCGAGGGAGTGTAGTGCGGTAACGGCCGCCAAGGTGCTACCCCTAAGTGTTGTTGTAGATTCATAAGTTAGGTAATGTAAAAACTGTGCTCTTTAACGCTCCAAGTGGACGAGCAAAGTAAGCTAGTGTGACTAGGTAGCAGAAGCTACACCACATTTTGCTATAGGCAGGCCCTAACCAGACGATAGTTGATTAGAACCTTTTTATTGTACATTTAAAAAGAATTAACTTAATTGAATCCCCACAAATTACATATCAAGATATTTATTCAAAATACTCAGTATTTTCAACTAGTAAAAGAGCGAAACCTTATTCTGAAAGAAAAAATCTGTAACTTAGTTTTAAATTATACCTTCTACAAATGTAAAAGGTATAATTTAGTTTTTCTCAAGAACCGTCTATTTGCGGTGATTTTTACGGGGCTTTAATCATGCTACAGGCTAATGAACGTCCACCTTCTTTCCTCCCTCACGCAACTCAAATAAGCGAAAAATAACGAAGAACAAAAGGCATGCATCTCGAAAAAGCTACCTCAATTTGCCCGTCAAAGGAACGAACCACCCACTAGTATTACTCTTTAAATCAAAAGCCAATTAGTAAATCCTGTCGTGAAAACTAATAAATGAAGGAAAACACAAGTTGTTGCTCATAAAAACAAAAAAAGGGCAAAGTTGCGAACTTTTTGCGTCTCGAACTAACACGTCCCGAAATTCCATTCCGACAGCCGCAAAATAATGAACCTAACAATAACATCGCTTCACGAAAACACCCGTCTAATGAACGCGTGAGATAACAGCGCTTTCCGCTGAGTGGTGCTACTCTAATGAAGAGGATCCGTTTCATAAAACGTAGGGTGCTCGCCACTGTCTGCGTAGTTTTATAAATGATTTAATATAATAATTGTAGTTAACTTATTAGTCATATTTTTAGGTAACAGAAAGTATGTTTATAATCAGTAAGAGCCTGACTCTACCATCGCTTCACGCAAGGAGGGAGAAGTAAATGGATGATTACACCCCCCTCAAAAAAGTAGGAATAATAATAGTGACAATTATATAAGTATTTCAAACTTGGTATAACACTACGCAAGTGACCATAAAATCCAAGGCCTATGACTAAGCGCCGGCCCAGACGGCTTCGCGATAGCAATCATTCTCGACAAACTTCCTCACGCCAAACAAAAATTACCACAAATGAAATTCAATACGTATAACAACGACGTGTAGAAGTGCCTTATTTAATCTGTTTACAATTGTGCCCTTGACAACAGTTTACAAGGTACAAGGGTGGAACCGTGGAACATTTGTATGTTGGCACTCCGCCAGCTCTTATATTTTGGTTCCACTCACTTAATATAGATGAACATTAAAGATACACCAACCAAACGTATACAGAACCTACGGTGCAAGATTGCGTGAAAATATTAACATGTTCTCAAGGTTAGAAGGCCTGATAATGTCGTAGTTTGCCGGTCCATTTTGACCCTAAAGTAGTGCCTTTTCATCTACCCGTAGTGCGACGATTTCTTTTCTTCAAGGTCAGACCGGCCTTTTTAGCCCGAATTTATTTCAATGTCTGAATTTAGTGCTGATAAGATAATAGAGAACACGAGGCCTGTGTGCCACTGTCGAAAGTTCTTTACTTTGTTATTTTACATTTTGATAAAGGACTTATTGTAATAATGTACAAGTACATTTAATATCCACCTGGTAGCTACTTATAAAAAAACAAATTTCAGAATCATATCGATATTGAAAATTTCCGACATTATACAATTTTTAATATAACGAACTTGTTTCAAATAGTCTACTTTTAAATTTTAATATTGAATAGTCGATCTTGTAAATATATTCCGGAATTTTCATACTACGCAGACGTCTTTGCAGATTTTTGGTACAGCTATTTTATTCAAGAGATATTTTTCGTTTTATGTATTTTATTCGTATGTAGTTACCGTGAGACGTGCAGTGCATTAGTAGCAGTAGAAATAGCTGATCCTTTGACCACTCGTAACTCTTAATCATAGTGTCCAATAAAAAATATACTGCAATAGTATCCAGTATCCAACTCGCTGTTGGCTAAACATCTGGTTTACTGTACAACTATAAAAATGTTTGCTTGATATTTAACTGCAGATTTGTCTGCTGTATAACGTAAGTTGTTTTAACCCGGCGTCATGGGGGTTGGGTCTGTGCGACCCACCACATTTTATTTCGCTTGTAGTTCGGTTACTATGCGTGCGACGTTGCTGCTCTTCTCAATAGCTGGAGCTGTTGAGTTGTCCTACGCTTCGCAAGCTACACGTTAGTCGTGCCACGGCCGCAGTGGGAGATACAGGTGCACAAAGTTAAAAAAGGTACGTGAGACCCATCCCCGCAGTCGGTGTAACAATTTCGCGCCATTATGTATACATATTGTTTAACTTATTATCTGTGTTTTTATCATTTTTATCTTTGATTTTTTATTGTTATTTACAATTGTAGCTGGTTATATATAGTTCAATGTATTTTATTTGTATTTTTTGTAGGTACTTAGTAAAAAATGGACCGTGAAGAGGCTGAACGACAGCGTATTCTGGCAATTTTACAAGAGTCTGACTCTGATACTGAGTTGTCAGACCAGGATGTGTGTGACGAAGAAGATCACTTGAGTGAGCGTAGTATTTCAATTGACACAGAACAGGATATCTCAGAGTCTGATAATGATGATATTCCACTGTCTATTCGATTGCATAAAAATCGTTCGCGACAATAGCAATTTACATCCGAATCGTCTAGTTCTTCAAACGTAAATCGTGAGAATTCTTCGGACTTTTATCATGGCAAAGACGGAACAAAGTGGAATAACAGGCTTTTTCGACAGACTGTCAGAACCAGAACATTTAAGTAGAAGAGAAAATGTTTGTTGATAATTTTAGTTCTTTTTTTAAAATTTTATTATATATAATTAAAACATAATATAACATAATATTTGTGTTTTATTTAATCACAAAAATACCCAAAAATATAAACACGCATAAAAATAGTCTTTGTTATTTATAAATTTATTGAAATAATTTCGACATTATGAACGGGTCGGTGAGACCCACCCCAACGTCCTTGTAACACTTTTCCACCCCCATGACGCCGGGTTAACAACTTTACTATAGTCGAATAGTTGTTTAAAATTTTACTCGAACTTCTTTTTCAAGTCAGTAAAATTTTGAGTTTACCTACAGCTAACCCAGTTATGTAGGCTCACGAACTGTTGATGATCATGACGTTTTAAGACGTAAAACTAAAAAAATATATTAATGATACTAAAGTTATGAAATATCTAGTGTTTCTAAATACATACGTGAGAAGCCCCACATCATAAGATAACTAAACCACTGCAGCAAGTTTGCAGTTCAATTTAATTTAATTATAGATCGATTTCAAATTCAGTTTATTACCACATTTTAGATATAGGTTATTGACATTTTAGAGAGATAAGTTTCGAAACTAATTAATTTGCAATGACGTGAGTTAGGGAGCGTAATAAGGAGACGTCTGAGTCTTACGAATATCTTTAATTTACTATCCTTATACGACTAACTTACTCTACTTATAGGGGCGAGGTGTCACACACACTACACCTCCCCCGTTTTTGGGAAAAAAAAAGATTATTTTAATAATTAATTTTTTTTTTTGGAAATTTTAATCTAAATATATTAACCGCACTGTTGACAATTGTTACAAAATATTGAATTCTATTATCTATTTATCTCTTTTACATATTATTTTATTTTTCATAATTATATAATCATTCCGTTAACATAAACCCTCATTACCTTTATAACTAGGTACACATTAATATATTTTATTTTATTTAACTTATTTCACTACCATTGTCGTAAGGTACATACATAACATTATACACATGTGAGCACATTACATTTATACAGGACTCTCTGGTACCTGCTTTTCATTTTATTTATTTCATTATATTCATCATACCATTCTTCATTTCTTTATTATACCTATGTGTGCTCACTTTATTTATTTATTCATTCTATAATTTAGTGTCAATATTTAAGGTTTCTATTGACCTCCAATAGATTCTCACAGAGAGAGCTCGTCTGCACCATGATCGAACTAAGGACATGACCACTAAACTGTACCTTACCATGTGTACCTATTATATTTATTAATTACTTATCATTTAACTATCACAAACCAATGTAACACAATCTAATTGAATTGCTTGGTTGACAAAATTATACGTTGTCCTTAGGTGATCAGCCTTCAGTCACACGCCAAAACTTGTGTACCAAGTCATTCCAAATTATCTAAAACCAAACTTACAAACTTTTACAAACAATGAACACATTCCAAAGCTTTGCTGATATCAAATTTCATTCATCTAATTATTAATTTCATAAGACAAACCTAAAGTGCAGTTGTTATTGTTACTCGGTGTCAAGTAACACGATTCTTCCAATACAATCTGACACTCGGTATGACATCATTTACCTATATGGGCATGGGAACATTCCTTCAATCCCTATTATTCATGCCATGCATACTATATAATTACAAAATTTTACATTATTTCGGTAAACAAAAAAAAAATACTTACAGAATTTACCAAAGAAAAAAAAAACTGATTGTCAACAGGCGTAAACTATACTAAAAACTTAAGTACCATTCTAAAAAATATATAATAGCGCTAAAATTATCTAATTACAAGAATCCTTACATGAATATAATATTGGGCCCCTAATAATATTTTAATTTTATATTTATTTACTAATTAGTGTCCATATTCACTCACTTATCACATTATAACCTTTTATAAAAAAAAAAAAAACACTACACTATTTGAGTCCGGTTACTCCATTCTGCGTGGCCAGGGTAGCGGAGATAATCTCGGACGCTCCCTGGTGGCCAACATCTCCCGGCTCCATCCCATGCGACACCAACAGCTCCCTGCAGGTCCTCATCTGGCTGCGACA
Source organism: Spodoptera frugiperda (assembly GCF_023101765.2). Lineage (NCBI taxonomy): Eukaryota > Metazoa > Arthropoda > Insecta > Lepidoptera > Noctuidae > Spodoptera > Spodoptera frugiperda. The sequence continues at coordinate 2,469,656 of NC_064236.1, read as the reverse complement.
TCACCCGGCAGCCAGCAATCATCTCCACTTTTTCACTATTTTTCACTACTTTTAGCCCACTAATTTTAGGGTCTTAAGAGTTTTTATTTTATAAAATCCATATTTTACACTGTACTCGTGCTCAGCGCTGCCCGCGTGGCAGCACTGGCAGGGTCGCCATGCAATGACGTGAGTTAGGGAGCGTAATAAGGAGACGTGTTGATCTTAGGAATACCTTTAATTGACTATCTTAAACGACTAACTTACTCTACTTATAGGGGCGAGGTGTCACACACACTACAAATTAAAAGCATTGCCATCTTAATATCGAAGTTATTGAGAATATATAGAGTGAAACATACCCACATATTTACACAATTCTGATACTAAAAACAGCATATCAATCGGAAACTTTACTACCTGGTTTCTAGTATGAAAGGTGCGGCACCACTTAACAGATTGAATTTCTGTCTACATTTACAAAGGTATTAAGCAAAGAGTTTTCCATTCGTGACTTAACTAAGGCGAGCTTAATTATCAGTTCATTAACATTCGCTTTGTACGCCCAAGTTACTGTCAGCTGAGAGCAAAATGGCTTACTCCGGCTTATTTAATCCGTGGTGATAGGTGCTAATGCATGCAACTGGGATGCAGTGGCCAGTCCGCTTAATGCAGGCTGTCTTTCGACAATGCCACACGAGGACACTAGCTTAAATTCCGTAGATAGCCAATTTTGTTGAAAGACGAAAACAATTTCAACTCTACTTAAATCTCTGATCGCATTACTTGAAAAATGTTTACGCCAGGTAACCGATGGAAAGGTTTTATCATGTAATACGGGTTTGCTCAATAATGTTATTCAGCTATTATTATATGAGCTATTATTATGTTGCTATGTGGCAACAGAAATGGAAGCAAGACCGTGAATTATAGTATCTCGTTGCTTTGTATTGACATTAAGGAAGCCGAACGCCGTCTTTACAATTCCACGAAATTCGATATTAACGCTATCCATCGATCTAATGATGGTCACGGAATTTTAATATAGTGTCAAAGAACTTTCTTGATTTAGCTGTAATTGCTCGTGATTTTGTAAAAAAAAAAATTGACTTTTAAGAAACCTTTTTGCGCAAGATGGTAACAATTTTTTTTAATAAACGTCACGCCTTTTATCTTGTTGGGGAAGGTAGAAGTGCACACTTTTCACCTTTTGTTATAAATTCCATGAAAAAAATCAAACTCGAGTCCCCTTGTCCAGCAGTCGCACTTGCGGAAGATGGTAACACTCGGATCAAATAATAAGATTTCAGTAAAAATATTTAGGTTTTATGAAACCTAAATATTTTTGTATAGGTTTTATGAACAGGTTCATAAGTAATTTGACACCACTCGGTCTTTACAGGTAGTTGAATATTTTGGTGTTGCTAGGTATTCTTAGGGTTACAAGTTCAAAGAAAAATCTTTTTAACCTTACTAACTTACCGACATATTTATAACAGTCTAGAAGTTAAATCTCATTAACGTTTAGTTAGACTCATTAAAACATAGTTTTCTATGAAGTATGATAGAATAATCTTACTTATATTATAAGTGCGAAAGTTTGTGGTTAAGTTTGTTACTCTATCATGATCAAAAAAAAAAACGGCTGAAGGGATCGGGATGAAACTTGGAACAGGGTTTATTTTCAATCACTTTTCCCGCATTAGGCGAGGCGAGAGGGAGTGTCGGACTCCTACTGACTAAAAACCACCCCATCCTTTCTCCTTCTTTGAGCCAGAGCCCAGATAACCTGTTAAGTAACAGGGTATCATATAGTAACAAATTAGATTATGATCTAGAATAACACATAGGCTACTTTTTATCCCTTGGAGTGCAATCCGCGGGTGAAATCACTGGCATATGCTAGTAAAAATAAATATTGCTAAGTCCTTAGAGAACATAACTTTGCAACAAGAGACAGTTTATGACACAAAGAAATCACAAATAATCATAGATGATAGTGGGATAGCCTTCGTATTCCCATAAAATTGAATCTATTCTACTTTTCATCCTGTCTAGCCTTTATTGAACTGGAATTGAACGGAATTCACTACGCTGCTGATAAAGAAAATTTACATGAAGGCTTGAAGAGTAAGAGCTAGGCCATGTCTTCTACAAAAAAAAATGTCTGACTTAAGTGAAAAAGACAAAGACTGGCTTGCTAAAAAAAATATAACTTAATTGAACTTTGAAGTTCGTAGTTGAAAATCGCACTACAAAAACCGGCGTGAAACAACGCCTGCATTGTGTTTCGTTGTGTGAGTGAGGTTATCGGGGGCCTAATTACTCCTTCCCAATACCCAATCCACGATTCCCCAACAATCCTTAAATTCTTAAACCCGAAAGGCTGCTGACGCATTTCTAATGCCTCTAGTGTTTCAGGTGTCCTTGGGCACTGGCGTTTGCTTACCATTAGGTGATCCGTCGACTCATTTACCCGCTTATACCACAAAAAGAACTAATGGTCGATTTCATGAATCACCCCTAAACTGTGAATTAACTAAAACCAATTAAGAATTTGAATTTGAACTTAGTCGTTTAGCATGAGAAAGCATGTTTGGTGCTTTTTCATGAGCACCTAAGGCCTTACTTATACTTTTAGCTGTTACCTAGTACCTTTAGATGTTAGATTGGTAAAAATAATAACAATTGTTTATAAAAAAAGGAAACCGCCTTCAATTTTCTTTATCGCTTCCATTTTTAAAGGCAGGCAATAAAATAAAACCTTATAAAAATAAAACCTTAACCTAAGTCAGAAAAATACTATGTTGAGAATAGTTCAGCCAAATGCGAGATAATCAGGCTCAAACATACATACATACATCTCATTTTTAATTCATTCTACTCTATACAAATCTGCATTGTATACGAGCAACCAGCTTAACAGACAAACTGTCTGACGGACGGACGTTGACGCTAGTGACGTCACGCGGTAATTTGACACAACTCGGACTATAAACCACATTTCGGCTGCTCTGTTGGTAGTGTAGTACAAAGCGTAATCATTTCATTAATAATATAATGTATTTTCCTGCTTTCATACTGATTTTACTACAAATTACTTTTGCCTGAATGAAGTTATTGTGAAGCGGTTCACACTTATTTTTAAGTGACTTCGCCAAATAGAGGAGATTTTTATTGCCTTAGAGGCCAATTTTATAAATCAGACTACATCTACACCGCAAGTTAACCCACTAATGCAGACGAGATACATAGTCATATGACGTAATAAGAAGTTGATACCAGCAAACCCATAACAAAATGTGACTTGCTGATACAAGATACATAATTATACATTTTCTTAAATTGTTTCAGGACTTAAGGCACGACTACTTAACTTTCAGTGGGTGTTGCGGGTAGGTGCGTAGTACAATGAAAAATAATATTCTTTTTTGTTTTAAAAGTCGATTTTTGGTATAATCTGAGTGCCTATTAGTAAGTGTGAAAAATGTGTACGGATGATGGAGTAAAGCATAATAGTGCTACTGATTAACCGGTACTGACTTGAGAAACTAGAATTAGTGATACTATTTAATTTTAATCGATTCAGGAGTTTGAGGACTGTGTTCTACCATCTTAGTCTAAGCCAGATTTTGGTACACTGATATTGTCTCTAGCGTGGCTGACCCACTTAGTCAAAATAGGAGAAGTTAAAGTACCTAAATACCTATTTAGCAGACAAACATATATCTAACATTTAATAAAAATATAAATTACAAAACGAAGAATGGAGATAACAGTACACCCATACCAACCCTTAATACTTTCGAACCTTGCCTAAGACTATCGGTAACAATTCATATCCCTCACGTAGCTGGTGCGTTCGGTTATACAACTTTTAAATTCTCGGAAACCGGGTCATGAACGTTTGCCCATATTAAAACAGCGTATGACAAAGGCATCGCTGTACCCTGATAGTTACAAAAGCCCGTACAACCAGCGGAATAATAGTGCGAACTAACATTTTTTGGCGCATCACGTTTAAATTTTTGAATGCCTACTGGAATCCATTGGAAATTATATTTGAGTCTTTAGATTTTGAAATGATAAAGCAGCGTGTGTTCTGGCAATGTATATAAAATCAATTGTCGTACCTATAATAGTACATTGCTAGATTAAGAGCCTATTCTACATATGACAGTTGAATAGAATCTCAAAGTTTCTTGTTTTTTAGGGAGAATATCATCCAGTGACTTCTCCCGCCTTGGGCGAGGCAAAAGGTAGTGTCAGACTCTTACTGACTAAAAACCATCCCGTTCCTACTACTGCTTTTCAAGACGGATCTCCTATAATTCGCAAGGCAGTCTGCAGCTCCTGGTATAATCTCACAGCTTGGCAAGCGAGTTGGAGATTTCAGTTTAAAAGGTTCAGGTTCAAGTTCAAAGACCACTATTACTTAGAATTTTGCTACTCAATCTAGTCCCGTAATTGTCTCTTAAAGAAGAATATGTATGTATTCATTGCCTGGCCGTCCTCACGTTGTGATTAACAACGTAAATTACTGTCTCTGATGAATCCCACATGGTAAAACGAGCCGATGTCCGAAGTTGGATCAATGAGACTGTTTTGTTACGACTATTTTGGGTCGGACCGGTCTTCTGTGATTAATGCTCTGATTCTTTTATGAGAAATCTAGATATAGAATGGCTGGTCCACCCCTGTGGAATTTAGTTCTGCAATTATTCGGCTGGTTGTATCCGATGTTTGGTGGCATTCACATGGTAACATTTATTTTCCTTGTCAAGGAAACCGAGACTACTTTTATAGAATTGCTTTTAAAAGTTTTTTTTTTGAAACTACGTGACAAGTATATATTGACACTTAAAGTTCCTTATGGTAACGTAGCTCTCATGTGTAAAAGATTTCTTTACGTAACTTTACAATTAGTGTACATACATAACCATTTACATACCACTGATCACGCCTGTCTCCTATGAGGACAGGCAGAAACCATGGAACGTTAATTGCTACGAATCTTACATGCCTCTTTGGTTTCCTCAACCGTCTTCATCAATTAATGTTAACATCATATATATCATTACCATCTTGGTATATCTACTAAGAAAATCGACAGTCATTGTTTTTATTTGCTTTTAAAAATTAACACAGAATACAATAAGTAGGTACTTATATTTATTTATATACCATATGGGTGGAGGAAAACATAAAAATGCCCTGCTGGAATCTAAAAAATGAAAACCCGTTATATAAGAACTTTTAGTTTCACAAAAATATTAATTATAATGGTGACAGAGTGATTTATACGACAAAATAAAAAAAAAAGCAATTTCAATTTAAATTATGTTCACATAAAATATGCAACGTCATCACGAGTAGTTATAATATAATTTTCTAATTTTTAAAATGTTTTTGGGTACTTAATTAGAAAAGTTGGTTTATTAAAAAACTTAACCAACATAACGATAGATACGGTAATTATTAGATAAGACGTGTTTAAAACTTTACACTAGACGACGCATACATGTCAGACTTTTATTTCAGCTCCATCCAAAGGTTGTCTGTTAGAAAACGCCTTGTGCGATAAGATCGCCCATTGTACACTATGCTTATGTATGTTGTCATATATGTGTTTACGTGTTGTACAATAAAGTATTAAAAATAAATAAATAATTGTATCAGCGTCGAATATGAGAAACTCATAAAAACGCATAAATTAAGAAATATTAGGTTTTAAGTCGTAACTGAAAGATGAAAGACTATGATAACAGACTTTCCAGATAATTAAAATATCAGTACCGTACATTAAAACTTCGGATATTGGTAGATAAACTTGAAGAAACACAACGCAAGCGTTGTTTGATGTCATTTCGGTTTTCTGTGAGGCCGTAATATCACTTCGGTGGAGCCGGCCCATACGTGCTGAAGCATGGCTCATCCACACTTATAATATTCTCAAATCGTATGGCATATGCACCTAGTTATGTGTGAAAAATAAAAAAGTATATCTAAACTAAAAAGAATGAGAATCCACAGCGAAAAATTGGGAAATTGCATACGTGTGTAATCGGGATGGGCTGCTATGTTTGTATAAAATGTATTATAGGTATGCGTGGTGAGGGAAGTGTTTCACAGTAGAACCGATTTCAATCAAAATCGAATAGAAAATTGATTTTCAGATTGCATATTTCTCTATTGTACTAACTAACGAGTAGTTTGCGATCGGCGTGTGATATCGTAACGAAAATTCGACACGAACGAAATTTTTATTCGATTCACATTTTTTTGGTAGCACAGGCCTACAATATTTCAATTTGTTACGTCATACTCGTACCTAAGGTGAGTTTCCAATGAGACGAAGTTATTTAATTTAAAACATATTATTTATTTATAAAATATTATAATATATAGAATCCTATATTATCTTACATTATTTAACCCTAACATTTAATATTAATGCTGTAATGTAATGTGAATTGAATATTAAAATCGTTTGTAAACTAGCTTTCAGTATGTCATCTAGATTTCCAATTTCATAAAATGACAGAATATCATACAATATTGTAGTGTATTCAATTTCGTTAATTACTTATCAATTCTGATTGGTTTATTTTTGTCCGTTGTTTTAATATGATGGAGTACGTTTTTTTAGAGGGGCGGGGGGGGGGGAATCATCCAAGGACCGCTCTCGCCTGCGAGAGGGAGTGTCAGAATCTTACTGACTAAAAGCCATCCCGTTCCTACTTCTGCTTTTCGAGCCGGACCCTCGGTAAACCCGCTTGGTAGTCCGCAGCTCCAGTTCAGGCATCAGCCCTACTAGGCCCCAAGTACGTACGGTTGCTATGGAGACCTACTTTTAAAGATGGTGCGAAGATGTAACAAAGTTAAAGTTAAGATAAAACAAACATCAATATTACTCTGAATACTTTTTTAGCCCGACTTGAAAGCAACATAAGAAAACTAATTAAGTTATACAGTTCTCTCGATAAGAAATTTTAAGATAATACATAAAAAGGAGCATGAAACTTTAACATTGCTTAGTTAATATTCGAGTATTCTCATCTAAGTTCCTGGAAGCAGAAAATGTTTTGAAAAAATGTTAATACTACGTTATAATATTTGTATTATTGTAATATATTATGTACGTTATAACATATGTTTCGGTTGTATGAGTGTCAAGCATACTAAGCAACGTCAACGTCACGCCTTTTATCCCCGAAGAGTTAGGCAGAGTTGCACTTTGCGTCAAGTATACATCTTCTATTTAATCTATATAAAAATGTAAAGTTTGTTATTATTATATTTGAGGGACAATTATTTAAGTGTTGCTTCATTTATACATCCTTCACAAACAAGAGGCAGCCAATAAATTACTAATGCTTGTATCTTGCTTAGAAACAATGAAAACTGACCATTAACATCATACTATGACGCAACGTAGACAGCGTCCCTTAGCCGTCAATAACTCCTTAAAATATAAGGAAATATTAGATACCGTATTAGGTATCATTAGTTGAACAGAATACCATAATACCATAAAAATACTATATACATACAGAGGCATTACCTAATGAAACATACTATGCGTCACGGCAAAGGATGCCAACTGAAAACCAGTGCCTTGCTTGCTTGGTACCTTCTGTGTTTAGCTCATAATGAGATGGCAACCGTTGCGGCATGTTGTTGTCATTTTTGTTATTTTTGCTATTTATATTATATTTTATGTGTTGTACTGTAACAATTATTAGTTTTGTGTGCGTGTGTGTGTGTGTGTGTGTATTTTTGGTGCATCGTGGCCGGTGCCAAAAAAATCATATTTTTTTCTTCCTTTCTTTAGCATATAGCGACTATATTGGCGATATATTAAAAAAGGGTTAAATTAACAGTACCCTTAACCGACGAGCATACATGAAAATACTGATGACTGTAGTAATTGCCGTTTCATTGCTTACTCCCACAAGAGACAGGCGTGAGGTTATGTATGTATGTATAGGTGCTCCCACACAGCGTTTATATAACGTTATACAACAATGTGTAACAATAACATTTGTGTTTAAACAAATTATAACAGTGGTTGTAGAGTATGTTACATGCTGTTATAAATGTTACACAATGTTGTATAACGTTATATAACTGCTGTGTGGGAGCACCTTATGTATTTCTTTCTTGAAATATTGAGCTGAATAAATGAAAGGAATTCTGAAAACGTCTACAATACCAAATAGCGCAATACTGGCTGATTTAGAAACTAATAAGAAATTCATACGACAATTATAATCACCACCGCCTTCATATTGATTCTAGTGGCTCAGGTGAGTTTTGTCCACGCTAAGATATCTGCGGTTTCGATTACACTTCGGTCGTATTCACTCTGTATCTAAATCATTATTTCGACACCAGCAATTTATACTGCGCTAACTCAAAAAGCGTACTTTACAGTAGAGGCGTTTAAAGGAAAAAACGTGATAACTTTTACATTAATTAAGATACTTTTTTGGAATTTGGTATGCTTAATATTTAATTTATTCATTGTAATATCTCATATTTATATTTCCTTAATTATTTATATTTTTTGATTTAGCGCAAGTTAGCCGTATATAAACGTAATTCATCAAAAAAATGTTACATCTTATACACGTCTAACTAACGTTAGCGTAGTGTAGTACGGGAGGTCGTAGTGGATGATCAATCACCTGATGCATATTTCAATATTTTATAAGAACATGTACTTATTTACAAAAAGAATAGTCAACGTACCATTAATAAACTAATTAATACGTTAACACATAAGTATTTACTATGTAAAAGTCGCTAAGTCGTTCATTTTACAAACGAACAAGTATACACACGAACGCACTAAACTACGCTAACTATGAGTTAGCGCAGTGTTGCACAGACTTTGACCAAAGTGATCCGCGCGCACACTCCGCTAATAATAGTTGGCGTAATATAAGTCGAGTGATTTCAAAAAGTACCTTTACTTAGCGTTTTATAAGATTTGTAACTTTCTTATTTTTGCATATTTCTTCTCAATTATTTTATGATGTATGTAAACACACATTTTAAGCAACTTGGCATAAAAAAAGTTTTTTTCAAATTTCGAGTTAGCGTAGTATAAATTGCTGGTGTCGATTTATGTAAGTCAAAACATAATATTGATTACTATTAATGTATGTTTTCACTACTGTTATTATGATTGCTGTTAAATTATAATTATATAACATAACATCGCGTCTTTTGATACCGCTTTCGGTTGAGAGTATATATTTAAATGTAATACTCAGTTTTCGCTTGTTACGTCAGAAGTTCCATATTATTGAGGACAAGCTGATAATCCAGCTGTGGGCTATCAGGAACTGATGAAACGTATATTGTTTCAATACTTGTAATAATCCAAGCTCATTGGTTAAGGGTACTTTTGATTTGGCCTTTCTTTAATATGAGTATATCGCCAATCTGGTTGTTATTTATGCATGAAAAGACTAATGACTGTTGATAAAGCGAAAGTGGTGTAAGAATCGTAGCAATTAGCGTCTCATAGTTTCTGCCTACCCGGATGATAGACGAGCGTGAGGTTATTGTTGTTAGTTTTATTGCGTTTTTATTAAAACTTTGCCCCGCACTAAGATTTTCGCGTGTATCGTGGATGGGTTTACGAACATACAAATTCACATACATATGTATATATGACACACATTATGTAAGTATTTGTAATATTCCAATTCTTTTTTGGCAAGAACAAAATAAATAATGATGACAATGAACGTTAAAAGTTAACTCCTACATATATATGTATTCAAATTAAGCGCGGGCTTTAATTATGCTCCGTGGAATAAAGCAACATGTGCGCTAATTACGTTTTTCGCCATATCGGAGTTGTAACATAATTATGTGCGACAACATCATTGTATTGTTCTACTCAAACATACCGGCTACGTTTTTATTTTCTTGCTATTTTTTAAAGGATTCGTGAAAATTGTATTTTGTTTGTAATAACTGTCGTACTCAGAGTCTTTTAGGCGTTCTTTTCACAAAAGCTGTGCTATATAGCTGTGCTACGAAGATGTAATAGCTAAGCTGTGAAACTATGTGACCGTTTCTACTGATACTAAAATATGTAGCTGTATGAGGAATATGCACAGCTCGAGTATGAATCGATAGTAGGGAAACCATTCATAGAACGCATCTTTCCATATTAAAAAAAACTTTTTTTTATTCGGTATAAACTAATGCTTGACTACAATCCCACCTGATGGTAAGTAGTGATGTAATCGTTGATGGTGAGGCGCACTAGTTTATTAAGAGCCTATTCACTCTAGACTTGAAGACACCCACTGAGTCCGTTTCTACCAGTGCTAAGCTATGTCTACTAATGAATATGATTGGTGGAAATCAAACGCCTGCTCAGCAACGTAGCATAACACGTATTTAGTGGAAGAACATTTAATGATTACTACTATTACGAAGTAACGATTTTGTTCCGAAAATAGCTAATTGGTTAAGACTGGGTTAAGTAACCATTAAACGACTCTGAGTACAACGTAAAACTTTACTGTTCAATACTGTCCATCTGTCTGTCAGGCTGTAAATTATGAACGATACTAATAAGTAGACATATTTCTGTTGCTACTGAGACTCATTATAAGTTGGGGCTACTTTTGTCCCCTGCGTCCTTTATCGTATAAACTTAAAACGTAAACAAAACATAACTGTACCAAAGTCAAACTAAAACCATTCATTTCAATTAGATCAATGTAAGGCACTTTTGAAGGTCAATGAAATCAAAAGTGAAGTCAGTCTTGTGAAGTATTTGACAAAGACGAACAAGAAAATATATTGTCATTTTTTACATACATACGTAACCTGACGCCTGTCTCCCATGGAGGTAGGCCAATACAATGGAACGCCAATTACTACGAATCTTACATAACCTTTTCCGGTTCATTAATATTTTTGATCAGTTTTATAAGTCAATCCGTTATTATATTGTTTAGTTGGTGGGGACAATGTAACACGAATAATCAACAATAGACAGAAAAGAAAAAGAAAATCAAATAATTAAATTACATAAAACAGTCCTAATTATTGATGGCGTTCGTTCATTAACATAATTATCACGTACACCAGCACCACCCAACTCAACCAAATTGTTGGGAATTTTAGGGCCACCGCATTCCGCACACTTCGCAACATAGATATGCCAATATATTTTTTGATATTAATCTTCTAACACTGATATTTTGCGAACGAATACACACACACACACATACGCCAAGTGATAATAAAGTGGTAACTAGAATTACAGTCAGCCAAAATACACATATCGCTCTGAATGCGTGCTCTAACGCATCTCTAGCCAATGGGCATATTGACTGTTGATTGCTGCGCGAAGACCTCTTCTGACTCGGAGAAGGTTTGTGAAATAGAAATCATTAACTCAGGTCTCGCATGTAAGTAGTGTCTCAAAGTCGTGTAGAAAAATTCACATTTCGATACTTGCCAGATTTAGAACCCTGCGTGAGAAGTCTTATACCACCACAACTTTATTAGTCTAATTTAAATAAAATCCTACGAAGACACCCTTAAATATAAAAATATTCGATAAGATATTCCACTCAATTTCAAAAAGAATCTTCTAATGTTTACCCAGAACACATGCTCCATTAACGACCAATTGCTTAAACAAAAACGAGTTAAAGATATTCTACTATTACCAGGAAATCCCATTACCAAAATTACACAAATGTAATTAGTAAAGATATTTACGAGTATCGGTAATATTAGAACCGGGGGATTCATTAGGATTGCACAAATAGACATAAATCAATGCACGTTAAATCCATTCGGTAAAATTAGCTTTTCATTGAAATGTAACATTTGTGTGATTAGTATGATGGTTGCAGTTCAATCACGACCACAACCACAAACCGAGATTATGGTATACATGTGCCTTTAACACTCAAGCCTTTCACACCGGTTCCTGATATTGGCTGGTAGTAATATCATTTACATATATAGCACAAGTACTTACATACATTAAAAAAACTGGTGTATAAAATATTATGTATATAATATAATTTCTATATATGTATAAAATCAATCACTGTTTGTTACTCTCGTCAAAACTCGAGAACGGCTGGACCGATTTGGCTAATTTTGGTCTTAAATTATGTTCCCAGGTTCAGGGAAGGTTTAAAAGGTAAGGAAAAATTATTGAGGCGGTACGAAGTTTGCCGAGTCAGCTAGTATAAAATATAATGTATATGTCGGGATCGAGGGTAGAATTGAAACACAGGCGTCCACCCTCGGCGCTCGACGGAGTCAAGGATTCATCGGCTGAGCGGCGTGTCGATCACTTCTCGTGCAGCAGCCGACCAGTGCGGTCGAATATTGAACCGTCGTGTGTTTCAACCGTATACCTAGTCTGTAACCTGTTAGTTTGATATTGTAACAGTTAATTATCTTTCATGTACTTTGTAACCATGTTTGCACTTTGAGAGTGACTGAGACCTCTGAGTTTGTTTCGGCATTTCTTCTCAGAGTAGTCGGTAGGAAATGCCGGCCCCATCAGTAGCTTAAGTAAAGTAGTAGATAGTTCCATATCGAAGACTTTATTATTTTACTGCTACCTTCGTCATAACGCCCACAAGTATTCCTGACATGAGTAGTGAGATTCTCCTTTCACCGACATATCGAAAGTGAGAGATCTCCTATCTCCGACATCAGAAGTGAGATGGACCCGGACGATTGAAGATGTTGAAATCATCGGAGCTGATTCATCGAGAACTACTTGCATTCGACCCCAACAAAAAAAACTGCGATGCAAGGCAAGCGCAGTACATCGTCATCCGGTACACGAGCAACGGCGGCGGTGGCAGCGGCAGCAGGCCAGGGACACGGCGACGGCAGCGGACCAGGAGACGCGGCGACTGTAGCGGACCAGGGAACGCGGCGACGGCAGCAGACCTGGGGACGCGGCGACAGCGGCAGCGAACCAGGGCGCGCGGTGGCAGCGGCAGCGGGCCAGGTGACGCAGCGTAAGCGCGGCGTATGGTGAGAAGCGTATTGATGTCTGCAGTTGGACACTGCATCATCGGGAATATTCAGGTGACCTTGTTCCTTTTATTATGATTCTGATATCAAATACTTTATAGGATGAAAATGAGTCAGCGTTTCCAGTTTAGGATTGTTGATTTTGCGATCAGAAGTATTATTTTACTTTTGTCGGGTAGTCATAATAAAAACTAAGTCGTGATGTTTTAGATCCGAGATTATGAAAAGTCATTAGAATGACATCTGATTATGTTGTTTCGGGTTGTGTATTGTTAGGTTACGTGATATCTCAAATAATCTTTGATTTTGTTTAGTTGGAAATTCGATTTCCGCGACGTGAGGTAGATTTAAATATGCGCTTGCGGTGTACCGTCGTAGAGAACATTGAGAAAGATAGCCTTTAACAAAGCAGGGTCAACAGTTACTAAGTTGCTATTCGTGATTGAAGTTAGATGCGAAACGTCTTCTGAAGTCCTGAGCAAACTCATGATCGGTTTACCGTGATCTAATTTTTGGGATTGGTGTGTTATATTTAGTCTTAATTGTAGGTAGTAAGTCTAGGGAACAAAGATTCTGATTTATTTTACTGCACCGTGAATGCATTACAGTGACAGAGGCTCGAGTCTATAACATGAAACTACAGTCGTAGCTGACTTGGGAGTCCTTGCGAGTGACTATCATGTGGTAACCGCAAAACATTCGATGTTGATTACTAATCATTTAATTTGATTTTGATTGAGGGTACCTAGACGTAAGATATGTTTCCGAAGGTACATTTTAGTACGCTGATAGATTGTTAGGTAGTTATTCTAAATGTAGTCGATCAAGTTGAGTTTTGCCTAGTAAAGAAAACCGCGGAGTAACGAGACGCGACATTTCATTTTGATATTGCATCTAATTTGAATAGTGTAGGTACATTGAAAATTATTTTAAAAGGTGTTACCGACATTTGTTACCTTTTTACCATTATGAATATTGTAGTTGTAGCTACCAGTCTACCCACGACTGGTTGTTTAAGCGGTAGTTCGGCATTTTATTTTGATTGTGCATCTGAATTGAATAGTTTTGAATAGTTACAGTACAGTTCTGACGAATAAGGACGAGGAGGATATCTGATCACCAGGTTCCTTGAGAATTTTGTGAAATGTAAGAGGTAGAATTTCCTATACACATCGTTACTACTTGTACTCAACACTCATCATTCACACTCATGCCCTTAACACTCGACACTGTGGACCGCACCGCATGGGTGACATGTGGCGCTGGGTCTGGCACAATGGACCGCGCTCATGAGGAGCATGAGGCGATGGTCAGTGTACACACCAGACCGCACACATGAGAACCGTGTGGTGATGGGTCTGCACAAACTCGCATTGAGACCGCACCCGTGAGGAACATGGCTGTTGGGTCTTTACTCACAAGTACATACTCACACTTACATCATGTACACACATTCACGTACACGTAGGTACTTAGAAAAATATGCCGACAATAAAGTCAAATGACATAGATAAAGTAGGTCAAATAGCAGATACCTTAGAACAGTTGAGGGTAGTAGAACATCTGTATTTGAGTTTGCAAGGTGATCGTAGTTTAAAAAGATGTTTGTTAATGAGGGTTTCAGTGGAAACCATGGAGTCTAGGAGAGACTCGGTATTCCCATGTGGGGTTCACGTGAGACAGAATAACTGTGTGGTACTGAACTGTGCGTAGCCGTGATCACTTGTAAAGCTTGAATGCTTTGAGTTACTTGGTAGATTCATTATTTTGTGAGTAACTATGTTTGTGAAATGTCAGTTTTACTGGTTTTGATACTGGAACGTTGTAGTTAAACAATAATTTTGATATTATTGGTTTGTTTCGATTCATAGTAAAGAGTTAAGTCACATTTTTTGAAGAAGTTTTAGAAGGTCACGCATCAGCCGAGATTGGTTTTGATGAAGTTAATGAAGCTCGGTAGAAACTCGGGTAAGGGGACTCTAGAAGCCATTATGTGTTTGTGCTGTCTCTATTCGTTTGTTGTATGTTTGTGTCCGATCACCTCAGTAGCGGTCGCGTATTCGCAACCCGGTCACAAACGGAATCTCCGAGTGTCGCCTCGAGAGTCCGTTCGGTGCGCGGTACGAGTTTGGCTCTGACGGGGGTCGGCGGCTGTCTGTGTTCGGTATGTTTGTGTTCGATCACCTCAGTAGCGGTCACGTATTCGCAACCCGGTCGCAAACGGAATCTCCGAGTGTCGCCTCGAGAGTCCGTTCGGTGCGCGATACGAGTTTGGCTCTGACGGGGGTCGGCGGTTGTATGCGTTCGTTTTGTGTTGCCGGAGGGTGACACACGGGAGATCCGAGGGATCTGATCCATGTGATGGATGTCAGCAATGTGATTGCTGGTCGGCTTGAGAGCCGGGGCACTGGGTGCATTGCTCGTGGACTCGAGTAAGGGCATGCCAGGGGCCATTGTTGGTAGTTGCGTGGTTACCAGGTGGTGACGCACGGGAGATCCATGTGATGGATGTCAGCAATGTGATTGCTGGTCGGCTTGAGAGCCGGGGCACTAGGTGACTTGCTCGTGGACTCGAGTAAGGGCATGCTAGGGGCCATGTGATGGAAGTCAGCAATGTGATTGCTGGTCGGCTAGAGAGCCGGGGCGCACTGGATGTCTTACTCGGGAGTTTCTAGAGTTGTACTGAGTAGTTTGTAATTTTTGTTGATAAGAACGGCTGTGATGTGTGAACCTAACAGTATGATGCTTTTTTTAATTGTGTGTGGAATGTGTCGGAACGGTCAGGAATGACCGAGCTATATGATACTTTGCGTGTAATTTTCTGTCACAGATGAGGTGTCACACGAGGACGTGTGCAAGCAGGATGGCCGTGTCGGGATCGAGGGTAGAATTGAAACACAGGCGTCCACCCTCGGCGCTCGACGGAGTCAAGGATTCATCGGCTGAGCGGCGTGTCGATCACTTCTCGTGCAGCAGCCGACCAGTGCGGTCGAATATTGAACCGTCGTGTGTTTCAACCGTATACCTAGTCTGTAACCTGTTAGTTTGATATTGTAACAGTTAATTATCTTTCATGTACTTTGTAACCATGTTTGCACTTTGAGAGTGACTGAGACCTCTGAGTTTGTTTCGGCATTTCTTCTCAGAGTAGTCGGTAGGAAATGCCGGCCCCATCAGTAGCTTAAGTAAAGTAACAGTGCAATGTACAGAATTAAACAATAGTTCCATATCGAAGACTTTATTATTTTACTGCTACCTTCGTCATAACGCCCACAAGTATTCCTGACATGAGTAGTGAGATTCTCCTTTCACCGACATATCGAAAGTGAGAGATCTCCTATCTCCGACATATACAATTTTAAATATAATACATTTAAATAATTTATGCAATGTAGTTACTTTGTTGATTTCATTTACTTTAATTAAATAATTGACGCCGATGTTCTTGATTCAATGCAAGCTGTGATGTCCTTCAAATGTGCATTGGTAATAAAATTTATATATTTTAAGTTAATTTTAATTATGTAGCAACAACTGGATGTCCAAATAAATAAATATTTATTGTTACTTCATTGTTAATTATGTAGCAACAACACAATAGTCACGTCACTATCTATGTTTTTTTTTAATTTTTATGTGCGACGGTGAGTCTTAAACTATGTCTGTAGATTTGATTTTTAAAGATAGGTAGACGTAAGGTCTATACAAAATATGCCAAAATTTTGTCTCTACTAAGCAAATCTATGGACTGATAGATAAAATAAGAAGGTTACTGGAAAGACGTGACTTGAAACTAGCCAATAGAATTTATTTTCATAAGAACAATAAATATTAGGTAATATAATGCCGAAATTAACTAAAAGAAGTAAAAAGACGGCGATAAAACAAGAGTTTAAATTTCCATGAGCAGCTTTTTGGGCTTCTCTTTTCACATTTCACAACCAAACCAATTGCTTTAGATAATAGATTAAGATACTGTGACTCAAATAGTAATTTATGAGCCGCCCTTTGAAACACAGTAAATTCTGAGAAATATATTTTATATATTTTTTTTATTTCGCTTCATTACAGTGATGTTTACACCATTATGTACTGAATTAATAAATTGAGTGAATATTCCTGCTTGTTTAATAACAAAATGTTGGGTGAACAATTTACTTTTTTATGAAACAATATGGTTATATAAGTTTTTAAACTGACATGGTCACTAACTGTCGTTAGAACCTGAGTCGGGATATTTACCATGTTTATTTATGTCTATGAGTTTCCGATATTTCGGCACTGTTGCAAGCGCCATGGTCACGGATGAGCTCGTGAACCCGTCTCAAGTTCTAATAATAATAGGGTAATACACATTTTTTAAGAGAAATGAAAATGAGTTATTTTCATAATAAACTATAATTAGTATGGACATAAAATACCCAAACAAGCATCAATAAGATACTATCTCCGTTCATTATTTAAAGCCTGCCACCGAACTGGCCGCATTCGATACGGTGACCAAAACAGACTCGTTTCGCGAAACCCTTATTTTCATATCCGTTAAAATATCAATGTGTCTTTTACAAAATAATTGAATTGGGAAGCATTATATTATTTGAAATGCAAGCCTCAATAAATTGGTAAATACAACTTCATAGAAATCGTAGTGCAAAAAGCTTTTAAAGGAAAAGTACGGTACTGCTTTAAAGGACAGTCAGAAATATACATATTCACACAAACACAGGTCTCAATAATTGTGTTTTTAATTTATATTACGATAAGATTACAAGCTGAAATGAAATACAAAAACGATTCTTCACATATATTTTTTATAATATAAGTCGGTAAACGTACATATCACGGGATGGAAAGCAATCGCTGCCGTCCATGGGCACCCAAAATACTAGAAGCGTTACAAGTGCGTTGGCGGCTATAACTAAAATCTGCGATACCGTACCATTAGTAACACTTAAACATTAACAGCTTATTAGTTAGAAACTAAAGAGGTTAATAATCCAAAGAACCCAACGTTGATGCCACAATCAATTATTATGAAGGGCTATAAAATGCGGACATTTTTTATTGAAATAATAATAATATTTGTCTTCTCATGTAACACCATCGTGAGCGCTTTAAAGATACAATCGTGAGACAGTATCTGCTGTGATCGGTCTTTGGCGGCGACATGTGGAGAATAAGTAGTCAGCTAGATCGAGATAGAGAACTAGATCGGAAACTGGGGTACAGCGCGTGAATATTCTCATCAATACACTGATAATGTAATATTTTCAATGTGATGTATCAAAAATATGATTTGATACATTGATAATTTTTTAATCTCCTTTTTTGTGTATCTTTTTATTTCTTTAAGTTTATTTTATACATTAGGTTAAGCCTCACTGACGAATTGGGAAAATCCTGTAATGAGAGTGTAGGAAGATTTTTATAATAAATAAATAATTAGAATGTGTTTTCGAAGTTGGAGTGGCTAAATGGTATAAAACTATTTTCATATAATACCTATCAAACAATTTTATTGTAAAATAGGTATTGATTTGCACCCGATGTGCGTCACAGTTTTCAAACATTGGAATGCTTTCCCCGTAATCTGTTCACACGGCTATTAGGTTATCGAGGATACAGGGTGCTTTTTGTATGCACCAACTATCACTACTATTCAGTAGGCATGTTTCCTACTAGTCAAATTCAATATTTTTTCGAAACATCAAAATCGATATTTTCTATGAACTTTGTATGAAATACTCTATTATGACGTCGTAAGTTTTTGACGTCAAATAGCAGACTTATTTCTAGACATTTAGCTAGAAAAAATTAAGTAGTTCATCAAATTTATGAATGATAGTGTGATTATTTTTTAATATTTTATTGTATTGAAAAGTTGTAATAATTTATCACATTCAACGCCATGGGGGCAAAAATGACCGGAGCTAACGGAGGAAATGCCGTCAACAGATTTCTGTTGGCAGTCAATGTATTATTTTTGACCCAGTCATCATCCCTATTGTTTGAATTTAGTATTTCAAAAATTTGAAGAGCCATCATTTGAATGCCATGCTTGTTAACGTACGTATGCCGTATGCATGCAATGTAGAACAAAGCACATCTAGAACAATAAGTACTAGTAACAAAGAGAGAGAACGCTGCAGAAGTGAGCTATGTTTGTTTCATTTCAAACTAGCGGTTCCTGCCGAAAAAAGGGAAGCCTGTGGCAAAAGGAGCGACGTGACTGCGAGCCTTCGGTACCCCTCCCCCTCCCCGCTACGTTGTCTCACGCTGATTTCGTACGTCGTTCTTTCTGGTACTCTGGTTCAATATCCATTGGTACTTTTTGTGATTGCCCAGTTTGTTTGTATCAATTAACAATGCGACAGGAGGCCCAATCGCCTAGTGTAAAAAAATTAAAAATGTATTTTATATTTCTTTTTTATATTAAACGGGGTATGCTAAAAATAATTTGGTAAATATACTACAGAATAATTGGAAGATTTATTAAAATCTAGTTTACCTAGTATTTATCAGACATATATGTAATTATTGAGCGTGGCGTATACGGACTAAATAATATTATGATAGAAAGTAGTCATAACGAAATATGGAAAATCCCAATCTTAGCGCAAAGAAAAATTGTCTGAGATTTTTAGTTGGCTGCTTTAAGATAAGATGGTAGCTATTGATCTTCATGATGTCACCTATATGGTGTTCCATTTCACATAATAAATTAGATACATTTCATTTGCGCCTTGCTTGGGTTTCTTGAACATTATTTTTTCAGGTGCGTATTTGTTTTAGCTACTTAGAAATAAAATTACACATCACCCGCTGTATATCATACATACTACTTTTGAAATTAAATACACGTGTTATTAATTAGACTAGTGTATAATTTGTATTTAAATAAAGATTTATTTGAATTAAAAATACATAGTCAAGAGACTGTGCAGTGACTAAACAAACTCTACAGAAATAGAATTTTAAATGAGTAAATTTTCATTATTTTTTTAATTTATTTTTGAAAAACCAAATAGTATCGGGCACATTAGAGCAGTAGTGTATCTTATATTATCGAGAGCTGAGATACATATTTTATAAATAGTTTTATAAAAATAGCAATACCAGTTAATATGCGTGGGCAAAGTCAGTTCACGATACATTATAAAAAGCTCTTGATAGTACTCAGACGTCTACGCCGTAGCTGCGTATCGGGCCGCGTAGCCCGTAGCCGGATTCGATCGTAGCGTTACGCAAGACTGCTACGTTGCGTAACCCTGTGTTGACTTTGCAGCTCTTTGTTTCAATGTTAAGACCGAAGAAAGCGTCTTTTACGATTACTATGGGATTAGTGAATGAATTTTAAGATACTGCGAATCTACCTTGGCCATGTATTCTGATAAAAATTGCTTATGTTTATTTATCTTCTACAAATATTATATATATCATACTAATACTAGTACTTCATGTTCTATAATCATAGGTGCGGGATCATAGGGTGGTTCGGCACGAATGGGCCGGCTCGACCGGAGTGATACCACGGCCTCATAGAATACCGACGTGAAACAACGCTTGCGTTGTGTG
Organism: Spodoptera frugiperda; assembly: GCF_023101765.2. NCBI lineage: Eukaryota > Metazoa > Arthropoda > Insecta > Lepidoptera > Noctuidae > Spodoptera > Spodoptera frugiperda. The sequence goes on along the minus strand of NC_064236.1, from coordinate 2,449,052 downwards.
AGTGCGATTACTACCCAACAACCCTTAAATTCCTAACCCCCAAACGGCCGGCAACGCACTTGTAACGCCTCTAAAATTCACACATTTCCGCGTCAAAAAACGCGTGTATTATAAGTATTTGGCCCGTGTAATTTGTGTAATGGTACTTAAGGCTTTTGACATATTGTGTGCCGGCTGGGAGTGGAGCGTCGCGTCGGAACTTCCCGACTTTCAAACAAGTGACAATTATTATCCTTAATAATAATTTTATTATTGTAGCCTCCACACTTTGTTTGTCGTGGTTACGTTTGTTTAACGCGAACGTTCTTGTTTACGTTTACAATTGAATGATGACTCCTGAAATGAAATGTTTATGTTGGATTGTTTTGTTTAAATTTAATTAACCTTCACGGAAACTGAGAAACGTTTTTGTGATTTACACTGGAGTGACACGATTCGTCAAGTTGTGATTTTATAATACTTGTGCTGTAAAATATTATACTTTTTATGTATTTATGTTTTGTTATAGATTATTATGATTTTTAACTATTTATAAATAAACCCTTTTATGATTTCATTGTAAGAATTATAATTATTTTAAATACCGACGACGGTGGCCAAACGCCATCCTATTACGGATAAAAATAAAAAAATGTAGTATTCTATTATTTTTATTATCTATACATATAATAAAATCGTAGAAAAGTGCTGTCTGTACATTGAAAATAAAAATAAAAAAAATAGCAGGGGTTATTGTTATGTCGATGTCGAACCCAAAAATGTAATTAACTTTTTTTTTGTCTGTTTGTCTGTTTGTCTGTTTGTCTGTTTGTCTGTTCGTCTGTGCGCGCTAATCTCAGAAACGGCTGATCCGAGTTGGATGCGGTTTTCACGAATATATTGTGGGATACTTAAATTTACATTTAGTGTTTGTTTCATGTCAATCGGTTCATAAATAAAAAAGTTATGTCAAATTAAAGAATCACGTCGAACATTCTATGCTTATACCATTAATCTCCGCAACTATTTGACGGATTTGGTTGAAATTTGGTACAGATATAGTTTAGAACCTTAGAAAGGACATAGATATATTTTTATTTCAAAAATCAAAAAATAAAAATAGAAATAGATCGCGCTATGGTTTCGTTACATTCATTTGGTTGGGTATCGGCCGAGCGCTTCGGTACTATCGTAGAAAAAGTGTATTATCAGTCGTATGACTATTTGTCTGTAGTGGTCCTGCTGTTTCGTATATTCTAAATAAATTGGTTTCGTTGTATTTGTCAATTAATAAGTTTATTTGTTGGGTTTTTCTGGTTTTCTGGTTAAATTATTTAACGTAGGTTTAGTTTGATATCGATTATTAGTAGTTACTGTAGTTAGTTTTTTAATAAAATTGTAAGTCTAATTTATTAATTAATTAGATAGATTAGATTTAAGTCGTTTCTTTTAAATTATTTAGTTTAAGCTTGGTTATTATAGCATAGAGGATAGGTTGTAATATAATTTCTTTTTTAAATGTTATAAATTCGTAATTCGTAGCTTTCTTTAGTTTTAAGTTAGTTTCCATCTTAAGTTCGGAAGGATTATAATATTTCTTTAGTTTAAGTCCGTTTTTAAAAAATTTTTTCAATGCCCTAAGTGAGTATACATCTATTAAATTCAAACGCAGAGCTCATTATGTTGATTTTTGAAGAGTTCCCTGGAATATCTTCTACGTCTCATTTTTGAAGAGATTCCGCGAGATGAGAGATTTGAGATTCGAGCGGGAACTATGTGGTTAAAACCAAAAATTTGCCGGAAGTCACTATTCCACGCGAACGAAGTCGCGGGCAAAAGCTAGTATTTAATATAACTAACATACGCAAGCCTTTGTATGCTTATTTCACTAACGTTACCTCATTAAATTTCTCATTCTTTGCATTTCGAGATTTTATTGTTACGCTACTAATGTAACAACGCTCTGTGAGTAAAAGCTACTGTTGTTTTTATATACAAAAACAATCCTTATTTAGGAGACAGTACTGTTTATAATTCTTTAAATTTTAGTACTAGCTACTCCAGCACGGTTTCACCCACTACTGTTGTATCTTTTTGGTCATAACGTTATGTAAGGAAAAAAAAATTGGCATTTCGTTATCTCTGCCTACCACCATGGGACACAGGTGTGAGTATGTATATATGTATAGTTTACCTACTAACAATTTATACTTGTAATCAATGCAAGTACGAAGTTAAATTGTTTTTAATATTTATGGTTTAGACCACTATGCTTATAAATATTACCAATAATAAATTATATTATTTCAAATTGTATTTATCGCATAACTAAATTTTGATTTCCATGTCCAGTGCGAGTTAATTTGAAACCACTGTGTGGTGGAGCCAGCGAGGCGGTATGGACGCCGGGAATCACACACTCGCTTATAATTAATTAATGTCAACTCATATAATTATATGTTCACGTGACCATATACACCAGTGTACAGGTTACCGTGTATTACACACGATATTGCTTATACCCATTTCAAATATAACCAGTCTACTAACAGTCAGTTGCAGAAATGACGGATTAACTAATGTCGTTTTTAAAGACAGTTTTCTGCAACTGGGTGTAAGTCAAATAAATTAATTAGTTTTCGATACCAATATGTCTACTCAAAACTATGTTTTTTCATTTCTATTTTTAAGTCGTTTTATGTCTGTAAAGCACTATTGCCAATGAAATGTTACATCTACCAGTCTATATATTTGATAACATTTGTTTCCATTCCAGCTAGAATATGATTAGCCTGTGACAATATACTACTGGATTAAATTGACCTACTCTACGTAAGAGGAAATAATCTCTTGGCTTGGCAAGTATGGTAGTGGTCGCGGTTCAAAAGGTTCAAGTCTAATCTCTGTCAACCGTCTCTGTTGGCTTACTGTCCAGGATGTGTGTCGAATGTATGCTCCCTATAAATGGTGATATGCGGCCTACAATAGCCTCTTCGGGGACATTTTTTATTGTTTTAAACGTAAATGACTAATACTTTCCATCTTAATAAAATTACAAACAATCAAAACTGTACGAAGATGTAGAAGTATTTTCTAACGTTTTCTTTCTTCTTTTTTAGTTTTTTTTTCTCCTGACGCATTCGTCATATGACGAAAATGGTGGGACGTGAGAGGTGGTTACCGTTTTTTGAGGGGGGATAATCATCCGAAGACTTCTCCCACCTTAGGCGAGGCGAGAGGGAGTGTCAGACTCTTACTGACTAAAAACCACCCCGTTCCTACTTCTGCTTTTCAAACCGGAGCCCCGGTAAAACCGCTAGGTGTAAAAGTACTTTTCACAGGCCTTATAATACAAGCGTAACTATAATGTAAAAACTTCATAGCACTTTTATGTTTAGGAGCATAGAGTTGCAGTTTCAATAAAAATGTTCTGATTGATAGGTTGTTGGTTGTAGTAGCCATCACACCACTTCACACATCCATTCGGGGCATTCAATTGATTGAAATGAAATCGTGACGCGATGCATCTATAACATAGTTTTATTGATATGTAGAATTGTGGAGCGATGGCTAGTATCAGTCAACAGCTCATTTAGCATAATTATTATTATTGTTGGTTTTTCGTTTATAAGAAAAGTTTTTTAAGTTTTTATTTTATACTGGTTTAAAAAAATGTCAATCTCTCTATTTTGTTTTTAAATACATTATTGATTATACAAACTAAACGTCGGTTTAACAGTTCAAACGTGTGAAGGTAACCGAAAGTTGAGAATTAAATTGCAAAATTACACTTCACAGGCACACACATGTATACATATGCTAGTTGAAAAGCTTGAAAAATGGTAGTCGCAGTACAGGAAGTATTACATTGCTGACATAATTACCTCGGAAACGTAGGTATCTAAAATTCACAAATTGTGTTTGGCGTGAAGCCAGTTGCTTGCCAGATGAGCACGTTGGATATCGACAATCCATGTGGCTATGTAATGTACCTACTTACTATAGTACCTATTACTTTTATAATAATATTCCTGTTGCAAAATACAGTCAGTCTTACTCGTTTATTAATATTTTTAATTGTTTATTAAGATTCGTTAAATAGTCCAATGAAATCTTACAATTAAAGGACCTACTAGTACTATGGCATATTTTATACTAGATTATGATAAACTGGTCATGTGCCAGGGGACAAGAGTGGCCACCCCACAAAGTTGAGTTTCAACTTCTATTCTATTCTACTCCACTCAAAAATACAAGTTCATTTAAAATTTTAATGGGCTGAATATCCGGTCGATTCTGAAATTAAGATGTTCGTACCTACCAGAAGTGAAGTGAAAACAAAAATGAGAAGTTTCCAAAATATTAAGGACTATTATAAAATAATGTGAGCTTTTAAGGCGATATGTTTATGTGATTCTTTTAAAGCTGACGTTAAACAAACAAAGCAAGTAACAAGTGCATAAACATTCGGAAACATTCTCAATCGAACATTTCCGATGGAAGTTGACGCCAAGCTACGAATGTAAATTTTAAAAATACGACGAAATTTAAGTCTCCATTCGTATTTTAGTAAACCCTTTTGATTTTGTATTAAACAAAGATTTTGCGTGTTATTTTGAAGTGTTGTTATGAGTGCTACTCACACACCACATCAACAGCCTATAAGTGACCACTGCTGACAGTCTATAAAAGCCTCTTCTCGTACGAACAAGGTTTATCATTAATCATCGCGCTTGTTCAATGCGGGTTAACGATTTCAGACTTACAATTAGAAATTATAAACCAAGGTTTCCTCACGATGTTTTCCATCGCCGTTTGTCAGTGGTGTCTAAATAATCTAAGAAAGTACATATAACTCGGACAACGTCACATTAGTAGTTGCCGTTGGCAGGTTTCTCCGCACCTTCAACCACTAAGGCACCACGAAGAGTATTATAAATTATCCACTTATGGTATAATATGTTATGGGCACCATAATCATTATTATAATGCTGGCAATCTTATTACCATATTGGGCACAGTTCTACACTTCGTGCCATTACTAAGCAATTTAAAAACAATCGGCACTCGATCAGAACTATGTACCCATGTGTAGGTTATAAGTAGTATGATGGGCCTCTATAGCTACTAAATTAAAAATACCCAGCACTAAAGGGAGAAATCCAAGCTACAACAGGTCAGGGCTCAAGAAAGAGGAATTTCTGGATGAAACGCTCAGAAAATGTCCAGATGCTTTCAACATCAGTTGTTGTTATTTAGTTTATACATATAAATATGTATTTAAGTTACATAATTTTACTTTATTCTTCATATCTTGAATATATACAGTCGATGCTGAAAATTGTATGTTTTTCAAGTGAAGCAATAAAGCACTCGTTACATTAATAATGTTTAAAGTATCTCATCATGTGAAATCATTCATACATTTGAGTATCACAGTCGAATAATTCCAATATTTACAAGTGCACTAGTAAATTTTAATTATATTATATCATTTATTAATCAGGTAATAATTGAACTATTTTATTAAAATTTTACTTCAGTAGTAGTATTCGGAAATCATTGATACGTTAAAAGTGTACTTGTCGAATAAATATTAATAATATAATATATTCCCAAACAAAATATTAATATGTTCAACAATCGAATGTTCTACAGAATCTTATTATTTTAGATTAAATTTAATTATTGAAATACTGCAAAAACCAAAGCTATAAACCAAATACAAAAAAAAAAATAAGGTTTTAAGAATAATTTTGTTTCAAACTAGCGGCACCGAATTTCTTACCTATCAGTGAGTGGGTTACCCAACAGTACATATTATTATGACTAGTTCTTTTTAATATTTATTTATTAAGTATATTTTCATTGAATACTTGATGCACTAGAAAAGCTTATCTATATATGTGTATTAGATTATTATGTATGTGCACATAATAAACTAATAGTTGCGGTTCCTTATTCTAGCTAAAATGCGAGAACAGCTTGTCGGATTTGACAAATTTTGGCCATGAATTATTTTTGGAAATCCAAGGAAGAATTAAAAGGTGGGAAAGAAATGTTTGAAGCGGTACAAAGTTTGCTGGGCCAGCTAGAATAAAACAGAAACTATAGAGTTTCTGTAGCAATCCAACTGATGAAGCGCTTTTCATCATTCAGCTTACAGCAGATTTATTTTGGCTTCCATGTGTGTAGCTCTTACCTCTTACCTTCTTGATTCAATATATATTTACTTGCCTTTGATTTTATATCGCCTACGTACTTAATTTAATATTAGCTTGTTCTTGATTTTTGTAAGTACCTTCCCTTTTAATTTAGTATTTGTTTCGTGTGTTTTTCCGTTACCTCGGGCCGTTTCATGTTATTTTTTTAAAGATGTTAAGTACCTTCTTCTGAAGTATCATACAAAGAAAATCCTCGACAATAACAACATATTTTTAACTGAAGTGTTTGAAATATCAATTTCATTTCGTTTAAGAGCGTGTAGAGTATTTTTCCGCCCGCCCTAAATAAATGTTAATTTTTATTATTTATTTTATTATCGCCTTACGGCCAATTCCAATAACCTACCTATCGGTAGATTTGCTTACTAGAGATAGTATTTTGACATAAGCTCCATACAAAATGTGTCAAAATTCTACCTCTGGTAGGCAAATCTACTAGAGGCTTATATTCATGAGCAGCTCTCCACCACGACGTGGTGATAGTCGCGCTGCTCCTGGTCGAGTTCCTGGTCAAACAGTTACGTGAGTAAACCGGCAACATAATAATTAATTTAGTATGTCTCACGAAACTTATAATAAAGTTAAAGTTATTATTGTTAGAATAATTGAAACGGTCGTAATGAGCTCTCAATCAAGCTTTTACGTTTTATGTTCAGAACAAATGTAGTTATGGTAAAAAATAGATAATCTTGTGTAGTATAGAAGTTTTTCTTAGATAATTATTTATATAGCAAAATAAATAACAATTTTACCTAAATTAGTTTATTTAAAAGCTCTAGTTGGTGCATTATCATGGTCTATCTCTATACCAGAATTTACAACAATTCGGTTTTAAAACAACAGCAATCTATATTTTACCTAAGCTGACCCGACAAACTACGTAACGTCTCTAACATTTTCTTCCTTACCTGGACTTCCACAAATAATCCAAGACCAAAATTAACTAAATCCCTTCTGCCGATCTCGAGTTTCAGCGAGACTAACGAACGGCAATTGATTTTTATATATAGAGAGATAATCAAGTTTCAGTTAGTTCCGATGGATCGATATTGGAAAACCACGACTATTTATGGTTTTATAAGCTATAAAAACGTTAATTCTTTTAACTATAAAACTATCGTATCATGTTTGTTTGTTAAGCGTAATTGAGCCGTCAATATTGACGAAACTATACATCTCTGTATCTGCCAAATAAAATAAACAATTTAGCAGCAATATTTAATTAGGGATAAGTCTGATTACATTTACCAGCTTTGGATAATGCGGCTCTTATTAAATAAACTAGCCATTACAAATAGTTCGTGATATTGCAACCGGACGAAGGCTTAACAGATATTACGATATATATATATTCCTTATTATGATCTCCGTTTTTATAAACCTATCTCAACTCCGTGTTAATTAGGCAGTGGCTTTGATTTCAATCTAAATTAAACCTGCCATTTTAATGTAAGCTTTGTTTCTGACAATATAAAGGTGATATTGTTATTACACGTTACATTTGTATGTATATTAAAATTATTGTTCTGAAAAGGAATTGTGTATTTCATATGTGCGATTTTCTTTGAAGTCGACAATTTACCATTTGTTATTCTCAATTTATTGTTATCATTTTTTGCCTAAAAAGGTTGTCCAGAGAGGTTGTATTTAGGCACAGACTCCACATGAGGTTTGATATTTTCTGTATTTAAACATCTTCTATGTAGTTCGTTTTGGACACCTATGATATAATATAATAGCGTTGCCAGCGTTTTGAAGAATTAGATATTTAAAGATAGGCGATTTGGGAAATTTGGGAGATTAAGAAGGGATCGGGCCTCCGGTAACTTCACTGATTTGTGTCAGTAAAAACACAATGTACGAAACACAACGCTAGCATTGTTTCATGTTGGTTTTCTGTAAGACAATGTGGTTTTACCATACTTAGAAGGATGTTGATGCTAAGCACGAGTTTTGACAGAAAACGAAACCTTCTTTCGTCACAAAACTTATATTTATTCATTAATTTAAAACAAAAACTTAGAGAAACTTAATTTGGCAGTGTGCGCCTTGAAAAAGGTTGAAATATACGAGAACAGATTTCGTTTTCGGTAAGTTTTGTACAAATTGGCTGTAGGTATGAGTTACGGCATTGACAACCCGGGATCTTACAACCTGCCAGCTCTGGTTAGGGCGAAGTTTAAATTTAAAAAGGAAAAAGAATAGATTTTTCTTCGTCACGCCTTTAATCCCCGAAGAGGTTGGCAGAGGTGCACATTATGGCACGTAATGCCACTATGTACACCCACTTTTCACAATTTATGATGTAAGTCCCATGTAGTGTGTCGGAGGTAGGTGGTGGGCCTATTACCATTTACAGGGCATATTACCAGACTCCGTGCTACTACTGAGAAATTTTCGAAAAACCGAAAAAAACCCAGTAATACTTGCCCGACCCGGGAATCGAACTCGAGACCCCTTGTCCGGTAGTCGCACTTGCGACCACTCGACCAACGAGGCAGTTTTAATTATGTAATTCTGACTAAATTATAAAACACATTATTTTCAATCGTTTATTTTAAGCTTTCACTTTTTTATGAGCACAGACTCAATAACAAAGTTTTGATAGGTTTTGAAAAACCACTACCGTACAAAAATCGATCACAACATAAATTGAGCGAGGCTACAAGAGCACTTTTTGAATGCTTCACGCTGATTGGATCACTGTCTGTTGTCCAATATGGCATATCGACTGGTGTGAAATTAAAACAACAATGACATGTGGATACAGCTGAATGTCGACGTAATTTATTTTTCATTTTGATAAGGCTGTGGTTTAAAATGTAGTTCAAGAAGCTGTTGACCCAATATTAAACTCAAATAAAATAGTTTTTATGTTAAACGGTTTTGTGAGCTTCTACTCTATTAATGTTTTTCCACAACTACGGTGGAAAAAGAAAAAGATTATATGGCCATCAAGATTAAGAGTGTGTAACAAATATTAGATCAATCTATCGTCAGAACGGGAGTGAAATATACAACAAAAATTTTACAACAAATGGAAGAAGCTAAATAAAAACTTTGGGGGAAGCTTGTGTTCCGCAGTTGTCGAATTCTGGCCAATATGATAAAGAACCACACAGGAGTCCAAACAGCTAATCGTAACAATTTGAAATATCAATCTGCCATATATTGCGGGGCAGCCGGTTGTCCAGCCACCGCACCAACTATGCAGTCAAATCATAAATCAAATCAAACACAACTATAAAATCAAATTGAAATAGTATTAAAAATCTGACAAAAATATTTTGTATGGAAACTTTTAAAACGTTATTTCCATCGTCAGGTCGCGCTCCACTTACTACAAAAGGAATTATTAAGTGACTGCCGCACCCGGTAGATGTCCAACCCGTAATAGCAGCTTCACATTATGACATATTTCCGAAAAGGCTCTTTATTTCTTTCTTTCTTTTTACTTTGTTTTTCAAAAGTTCCTTTCCACGTTTTATTATTGAATACAACGTCAGTAATTTAAAAAGAATATCTGAAGAGGTTGGCAATGGTGCATGTACTTGTATTTTAGGTAACCATCGCCTAAACTAGTCTTGTTTTGAGACCCATGTATTACGTAGATGTAAATTAACTAAATGTAATCAAACTTACAAAACAAAATGTTGTGGTGAGTCGGTTTAAGATGCCCGCTTCTCATATATGAGAGTGCTGGTTCGAAACCTACCAATAGCAAGTACCTATGTGACCTGTTCCGAGTTATATGCGATTTCTAAGATTATTTAGACGCCAGTAACATACGGTTGGAAACCTGGGCTTATAATATCTAATTATAAGTTTGAAATCGCTAACCCGCATTTAGCAAGCGTGGTGATTAATGTTCAAACTTTCTCTGTGTGAGAAGTGACTTTGGTCAGCAGTGGCCACTTATAGGCTGATGATGGTGATGATGATGAATTCAGCATACATTTAGTACAAGTCTAGCTAAATTTATAATATACCGACTTTTTAAATACTACAATGTTATAAAGTCCCAGGTAAAATTCGAAAGCAATATGACGTACTTTTTGGACAACAAAATCACAATACATTTGCATATTGTAACTCCCGACAACACAGCAGCCATGATACATTTTTTTAAAAACTCAACACAGGTTTATTTAAAAAAGTTTTTACTTTGTCTACCAAAACCTGTGTAAACCTGTAACTATGTATTTATCTTAATAGTGAGTTCTCGTCTTGCAAGCGGGATCAAATTTTTGTCTAGAGCCACGTGAAGTTGGGAACGCAGGGCGTTGGCTGTCCGATGTTACATGTTAACTCGCAGGTTCTCAGGTTGTTAGCTTAAGTCAACTTAATGCTGTCCACTTGTACTGTGTTGGTTCTTCTCTCTATACTTTTCTCGTGAATGTTAACTGCACTAGTAATAGAACAGAAAGCGATTTATTAACAGTGCTTTCTAATAAACCTAAATGTTACGGACTTTGATTTCCAACCTGCTTGGTAAGTTTATGCTGAATGTAGGTATAGAAAGCCATATTTCAGAATTAGAGAATTGCGCTGTCGAATCGGTTTGCCTATAGGTCTACTATGATTCTCGAATGCAACGTTTAGTTAATGAATGGTTAAACGAAGTCTCGTTTTGTGAGTCTATACTGTAACATATTCGGTAGATGACTTTGAATCCAAAATCAATTTTCGTGAAAAAAAAATAACGAATGAAATAATGAAACGAATGGTATTTATTTTAAAATGAATATAATATTTTCTACAGCTGATAAATCAACGATTCTAGTTCAAAATGATCCAAAATTCAGTTTCCTGAAAATATTATTATACGTATTTTTCTTCGAAGGCACGATTAGAGTGTATAAAAATAATTATCTATTTATAGAACAACTTTTACAAGTAGACGAGTCATTACCCGTTAAACTCATTTGGTACGTAGTACGTACAAAGAAGGCTCAAGGAAAAACAATTTCCAAAGAATAAAAAAGAAATGACTCAAAACCATTATTACAAAATATCCCTGAAGTTGACGTGCAAGTGGTACCGAGTCATCAGGTTAGAATAGTATAAAAAAAAATCTAAGTTCTGCAGTTTTTTTTTGCAGTGACTTATATTTTATACACGAAAAAGTACATCATGTGCCTTTTGTCTGTCTTTTGGCCGTTGTTACTACAAATCTATATATTTTCTGTTCGAACCTTGCAGATTACCTGGTGCCACTTAGACGTCGACTTCAGGGAAACCTGTATGAAGATGTTTGTCTGGGCTAATTGATCGACCCATTACTATTTCTGTTTATTGTTTTTCCTCAACGAAATGGAGTGATTTTAATAGACCAACGTCTACTAATGTTTTCCGTTCACGAAGCATATACTCGTACAATAATAATAAAAAAAAAACTCTCTGCAAATCCAAGTGTGGATATGGTGATGATTGTACCAAATGTACTGTTTCCCGCAATGTGCTGTCTATTTCCGCAAGCCTCGCACATTGACTAGATTCCATCTTAACCGCCTACTACGTGGCGTTATGAATACAGCCTGGTCGGAACGTGTTCGTTTGCGACGAACGTGTAGCATTCGGACGACCTATTGTCAGTGGAAGCAATGCCTATCTGATGTGGCACCGGTTGCAAGGAACCCGCCATATTTCCCGGAAGGTTACCAACAGACCTGGGAAATACATCTTCTATTCAGAACTGCAGGATGGTACACGGAAACCTGGGTTAGTTTTGGTAGTCCAGATGTGCTTAAGTTTCACATAAAGCGATGTAACTTAGAGTTATTATTTCTAAAATATTTTTCTTTTCTGTGCTTGTTACAATGGGATTTACTACCACAAACTGATGATGACCGAGTTGTTTGTCTTGCTATGAATACGGATGCATTACTCAATGTATAGATAGGTATGTGAGTCACCAAATGGCACAGCAGCAATGTCCTAGGTAGGCAAAACCTGGTCGCTGTGACTGGAATCGCTGTCCTAGTAAAATATGTCAGGATAAACACAAAGGTACATACTTTTGATATCATTAAATGCTTAAGCCATTACTTCGTTTGAAATTTTTGTGCTTTTGATCATTTAATATTAAATTGCGAATACTAAAATATCATAGAAAGGTAAAGTTAAACCTCTTAAAGAAACTTTAGAAACATTGATCCAAACTCGTTTAGGTTTTTTTTATGAGAGTGAGCTACATTGCTACCCTATTCCCAGACGACAGAAGTTACATTTTATTATAATTGAACAAAAAATTCTGTGAAAAATATATTACGTACAATGTAAATCAAGTAGTCGAAAAGCGGGCAAGATGTGATGTGATTTGAATGTGAAATTTTATTAGATCAAACACTCCGGGCAAGAACGAGCCACAAGGCTATAGCGAAATATTACTAGGTACACTTCTTTAAATATTCACTAATACATAGTTTTATTTAGGAGTGTGAGCACTAACTTTTTAAATTTTAGTCGGTGTTGTAGGTACCTTCAGTGGGTACTAAATATAATGAATTGAATATTTTTTTGATTTCAATTAATGATTTTTGAAAGCGGTCGTTTAAAATTAACTGTCTTGTTTTACTTTTGTTTCCTACTTTTTAGTTTAGTAGGTATATAAGTACCGTACATATGCAACAAGTGAAAGTATAACACAAGTAAATGAAATTGGGCTAAATCTACCTTTCTATCTAAAAGCTAAACTTCTTATAACTTCCTAATAATACAATCGAGGAGTTGTCCGTTCCATCATCAGATCATTGACATAAATAAAATTAATGACCATCAAACACAAATACTAAATATTTTGGCTTACACTTATTTATAGGTTTCGCGCATTGGTAAACAGAAAACCTGTAGGGTCTTGATCTCCAAACAATCATAGAATAAATTCCGTAGTCTCTCAGAGACTTGAACGCAACATCACGCCTTTTTTATCCCCGAAGATGTAGGCAGAAATGCACATTACAGCACGTAATGCCGCTAAACAATGTACACCCACTTTTCTCTCTGTCCCATGTAATAGGGGGTGATCCTATTGCCATATACTGGGCGCAATTCCAAACTCCGTGCTACTACTGAGAAATTGTCGAAAAACCGAAAAAACCCCAATCATAATAAATAACCCGACCAGGAATAGAACCTAAGACCTCTTGTTCGGCAGTCGCACTTGCGACCACTCGACCAATGAGACAGAGACTTGAAACGACGTTCATATCACTTTATCCAAATAACAAAGTCAAAGTTATATACTGGTAGGAGTCCTAACGCAACTTGTATTTAGCATACATGATTATATCAAAGTTTGTCAACATGTTTGTCCAGAATGTTGTCCGGCAGTTTCAAATGCAGATTGAAATGGAATGTACATGCATTCATGTGTAGTATTACACTTGACTGAAATTTGAAACTGTATTTTAAGAGTTCTATTACAAAGTGAACGTTGAACACGCTTCAGTTTCAAAGCCGCACTAAAAATTTAACTTCTAATTAGCTACATGTGCGAATTTGGAACGTTGTCGTGAGTTTTAGTATAAAAGTCCCAATTATTGTTTATGATCAACGCCTTCAAATTTATTTTTTGAAAAAACATTTAACTGAAAAGTTCGTTGCATATTTTTGTTTAAGCTTTTACAAAATTTTGCATAATCTATACGTCATTTTTAATGCATTTTTTTTGGACTGGGGGGACTCAATTGCATATTTATTGGTTAGGCAGGCATATCACATTCAAATGATGACTATGAAGTAATAATATGAGGCTAAAAAAATAATCCTCTCCAATATTTCAGGTTATGACAGATCTGATACACATTGCGTAATATGGGCAGACCTATATGTACCTACTAATCTTCTACTTGCCTTCAAGCAACTTTAAACTTTAATAATTGTTGTTTAACCTCCAACCATTTCCTATACTATATGTTCACATTCAAATTCAACACTAATCTTTTAATAATATAAAGTGATTTTATCCTGCACCTTTTTTTGAGGAGGGGAAATCATCCAATGACTTCTCCCGCCTTAGCCGAGGCAAGAGGGAGTATAAGACTCTTACTGACTAAAAACCACCACGTTCTTATTCCTGCTTTTAGACCCAGAGCCCTGGTAACCCGCAACGCAGTCCGCAGCTCTCGGGTTATTTTTCACCTAACACATTGCTGTTATCCTAATGACTGCAGAACGCAGGTATATGAGACACAATAAAAAAATACATTATATTATCCCGGCATACAGGGGATCAATAAGGTTCCCTAATCAAGGTCATTGGCCCAATATGTCCAATACATATATTTCCCGTAACCTCAATTTCGCCGTCGTGATCCACAAAGGTCAAAGATGTATTTTTACCCTGAAAGGTTTATTTACAGTTCTACACGGTCAAGGTTAGGGTTCACCCATAAACAAGGTCAGAACGATAACGGGCGAGTGAACAGGTTAACCTTTGAAAAGGAAATACCTTTATTATAAATAGGGAGTTTTAAAATGTTGGTGAGAGTCCCTAATTACCTAATATCGAGGAATAATATAGAGTAACGTCGACCAGGCGTTTTGATATGTTTTAAATAAACGTTTGTAGTGTAGCTTTTAAATTGGTGGACTGCACGGGTATCGAGGGTGCTTTCCGCCGGAGATGTGCTATGTTACGTTGCTGTGGATGCGTTTGGTATCCACAAATCTTATTCATAGGACATAGCATACCACTGGTGAAAGCGGACTCAACTAAGATAGGTTTATTATATGGAAATATGCGTGCTATGGATGGCTTTCCTTCTATCTATACATCGCATACTCGACGCATCTTCCTCGCATAGCTACATTGCTTAGTATCGGTAGAAACGGTCACATACTTTCACAACTTAGCTATATTATATCTTCGTAGCTACATAGCACATATTTGGTGAAAATGTGTGTATGGGACATTGACCTATTTTGTAGTTCGGCGCAACTTTATTTTCGTCAAATCCAAGTACACCTACAGTTTTGTAACAATTTCAATCCTATGAAACTCTGGTCACATGACCTGTGATGACATCGAAAGTAATTTGTATGCAGCCTCAGTGACAACTAATTTCATTATATCGCGGTGGCACGTTGCATGAATAATCATCACTGAGGATCGATTCATTCCTGAAGGTCAGAGGGAGCCACTGTGTGCAGGTCGCTTTTGAGTGGCCTATCTGATCTTCCATTTAAATAGGCTTGTTTTCTGTTTGGGGCTGATGTTGATGATGATGACGTTGGAAGTCTATCTAATAAAATAAATAAATATTGAGTTGTTAAAATAATTACTAGTTTTAGCACTGATTAAGTAACTTTGTAAAAGTAAAGTAGCTTTGCGAGGAAAATATGCGTGCCTCCATAGCACACATATTTCCATATAAAATACATAGCATAGCTGAGTCCGTATACACCAGTACAAAGCTATGTGCACCATTACCAATGAGTATGATTTTTAGAAGCCAAACGTATCCACAGTAACGTAGCATAGCACATCTCTGGTACAAAAGCTAAGTCCTAAGGGACTTCACATTTGGCATCAACCAGTTAGGAATGCTCTCTGGTAAACAATGACATGGAACCATTTCAACTGTAATCTCTAATTGTTTCAATGTACTTAACAGACGTATCACCTGATGGTAAGCAATCGCGGCCGCCCATTGACACTTGAAACATTAGAGGCGTTAAAACTGCGTTTCCGGCCTTTTAGGGTTTAGGAATTTAAGGGTTGTTGGGGAATCGAGGATTGGGAAGATGGGAAAGGGGGAAATTGGGCCTAAAGTAACCTTACTCACACAACGAAACACAACGCAAGCGTAGTTTTATGTCGGTTTTTGGTGAGGCCGTTTATAAACATCAATCCGTTCCAATCAAATGCTGAACTGAGAAATTATAATATACGTAGTTCAGAACGCCTTACCAGTAACACGTAACCATACCAACTCATAACCGTAAAGATTTATTATAAATGTACAATTTTTGAACACACCCACGGATTTAATGGACGTTGTTATGTATGGAAGAAAAATTATGTGAACATTTTTGCATGCTATTGTTTTGACCTTGCTGTGATGGGCTCATGACACGAGACGATCTCTGATCGATACGGGAGTAAGACTCTTTACTCTTTATCCTTAATTGGTACACAAAATAATAGGAAGGAATTAAATGTAATGATTTCAAACGGCAAGGTTTCATTTAAAATGATTTCATTTTATCGCTCTCCGATTCTATGGTACGTTAAGGGTTTGGGACAATAATTTGGTATTTAAATAACAATAGTTAATTTTGTTGTTTATTTTTTTACTTTTATTTTGTTTTATTATTTTTAAGGAATTTTTTAAACACCGTATTAACCTCCATCGTCTACTCTAGATTTGTATCAACTTGTAGTACTTACAATATTTAATGAAAAAAGGTTACGCTAGCTCTTTTCCTTTTTTAAGGCTCCCCACGGTTTCCTTAAAATCCCATCATAAAATTCTGTCATGAATAAAAAAGGGCTACCTCAGCCAGAACAGCCAGTCTATCTCGATTTTATATATAGAGATATTGTTTTATTTGATTCATCAACAACAATGTAAATTGTTTATCAAAGGTTGAAAACAGAATCCAAAATCGTCCTAAAATAGATTACTAAAACGCTATTTAAATTTAAAATGTAATAAAATATGTGAAACAATTCCCGTTTTAACAAACCTCATCTAAATTTTAATGAACCTCTAAGAACAAATAGGTACGGTAGCATTTTAAAAGTGGGAGAGCCATGCTTCGGTACGAATGGGCCGGAGTGATACCACAACATAAAAAAACCGGCGTGAAACAACGCTTGCATTGTGTTTCGTTGTGTAAGTGAGATTACAGGAGGACCAATAAACCCTCGATTCCCCAACAACTTTTAAATTCTTAACCCCCAAAAGGCTAACAAAGCACTTGTAGTATATGGTGTATCGGGTGTCCATGGGCGGGGGCAATTGTTTACCGTCTGTTTGTTTACCGGTTTATACCCTAAAACAATATTTTTCTTTACATATATAAGTGATACCTAATAGTACAACTAAGGGGTAGTTTAAGTGATACGTCACACAAAGTACTTTTAGGTGAGAAACGACTTAGGGTTTGTTCTGAAAACCTTGTATTGTATTATTGTAATTACAATTTTAATTGTTTAGTTATACAAGTAAGTGGAACTTGAGCCGAGAGAGTTCACTACGGCTTGCAGTTAAAAATTAAATGCATGCAACTCGACTCCCAGGAAAGTTCTTGAATCAGTTCATTTATTACCTAAACGACAGTGCACAACTGAACTTTCGTACCTTAACTTCGAACTACAAGATCTTGTTGAGCAGTTTCTCAAACTATGTCAGTGTGAATATGTAAATATATCTCAAAATTTCATTTATGGCTGAGTTTTCCAACACCAGAACTTTATTGCAGGAATAATTTTGATATTTTTATAATTATTCTTCGATAGAGAAACTATCACGTATCAATTTTATTCAACAAATATTGGAAACTAGTATTAGAACTCGAAACGGGATATTCACCATGTTTTTCTATTTCTATGAGTTTCCGATCCGATTGCGAAAAAAAAAAATTGGAAATATCGACTTTTCAGTTATATTTTTCAATCAAAACAAATGTTTGCTTTTAATCACGATTTATTTCTAACCTACCGTTTATTTTTTAGCTTTCAATATAGAAAAATACAGTACGAAGAACTCACAACAAATCGCAGCATTAATACCACTTTAGATTTAAGTTTTTATTCAATCTGCATCGTATAGTTCAGCCAGCATAGTAAATTAGAGTGAGGCGTCTCAGGAATTTTAATAGATATCTGTACTTACTCCCGAATGGCACTCTCGGCCCTCGGGGAGAAACGATGGTGTAATCGAATTCTTACTCGATGCCTCACAGTGCTTATCGGTGCGTACCGATAACTAGAGTATCTAGCAATTATATTGAGATGAGATAACCAATATCGTATCATCATCAGTGTTTATCATTATCATCATGAACAGCCTATAAGTGGTTCTGCTATGGACTACCTAGCAGGTTTACCGGGGCTCCGGCTCGAAAAGCAGGAGTAGGAACGGGATGGTTTTTAGTCAGTAAGAGTCACACATTCCCTCTCGCCTCGCCTAAGGCGAGAGAAGTCATTGACTGCTTTTCCCCCTTGAAAGAAAGTGGTTCTGCTGACCAAAAGCCTCTTATATGGAATAATTTTAGCATTAATCACCACGCTTGCTCCCATGCAACACATTGGTACTTGCCTTTGGTAGGTTTCGAACCGGTAAGAGTCTGACAATCCCTCTCGCTTCGCCTAAGGCGAGAGAAAGTGCGCGGATGTTTCGAAAAAAAAAAACCTATAATAATCGAGCCTGAGACCCCTTACACGGTAGTCCTGCTAGCAACGACTCGACGAACGAAACAACATCAATATTGTAACTATATTCTTATCTTTCTATATACAAGCAGTAACATGGAAATGTCGTTCGAAAGTGCGAGTGAGCCCTTTTTAAGTAAGTACTATGTTAGATGACTATACACAAATTGTGTGATCCAGAATGTGTCGACATAATTTTGTGGGAGAGTCACTTAAAGGCCAGAGTTCATAGCCCCCGCCACTTATCACTGACGACATTATTATCTTCAGATTTTGGAAGATGTTCAGTAACTAAATAGTTAATCGCTTATTTTTATTTTCTTCTTTTTAATAAAACGTTACCCCACACTAGGACTTTATTCTGTATCGTGTGTGGGTTTACAAACATACAATTTCACATGCACATGACACCCAGGCCCGAAACAAGAATTTGGGGATCAATGTAAAAGAAAAGAGCTCCGTGCGGAATCGAACTCGCTACATGCTGTACGGCAGGCAGTTGCCCAGCCACCGTGCCAACCGTGCAGTCTCAGTCACGTATTATAGTTAAGTTTACAAGATTACAATCTTATTGTAAAGATATAAAGTTGAAAATGGTGAAATAAAATAGTTCGGTGTAACATTAAGAGTTGGCGCTAGTACCTAAATTAACATAAAATGTATTTTGAATGAAATCACGTCGCCATGTTCAGAACGATTGGTCACCGAATTTAACGGCTAATTCAGTATTCATACGATCCCTTTTAACGTCTCGATATTTTTCCTAATTGACGTGTTTGGTGAATCGCAACGGCTAGGGATCAGGATAAAAACCTACGTATTTTAAGACCTTTTTTATGAGACTTTTAACATCTACTTTCAACCTATCAGTGAGTGGTACATTATACTGTAATATATGATACACAATACAATTACAGTCGATATCTATATATTAATACGTGATGCAAAAACTTTGGACCGCTTTTTACGAAAATTGCGCGGACGTAGGAGCATAAAATTTGGTACACTTATAGTTTATGTGTAGGAGAAGTCCAGAACGCTAATATTTTTCAAAAATAGTGCTTATAAAGTACATTAAATCAATAAATAAAACATTACACACACATGCATAGTATCTGATCGTATTTGACAAAACGTCAAAATCGATAGACATTGCGATGATATTGACGTCTCATATGAATAGAGTTTTATAAAAGAGTTTGTTTGAGTTTGAGTTAAATAAAAATTATCCTTGAACGTATGTTAAGTGGTATTGTAAATTAAATCGTATATGGTTGAATTTCAACCACTAGGCGACCACTAGTACATAATTAATGCTTACATGTACAAAACTAAGTAACACACTTTCACACAAAAAATAGTATAAACAAAACATTTATAATGTTTAAATTGGGTAATCTAATCACTAATATTTTTTGTGTTATTATCCGGTAAACGAGCAGACGGATTACCTGATGTTAAGCAATAGCCTCGCCGCCCATGGACATCCGAAACACCAGAGGCGCTACAAGTTTGCTGCCGGCCTTTTGCGGGTTAGGAATTTAAGGTTTGTTAGGGAATCGGGGATTGGGAAGAGGGGTTATTGGGCCTCCGGTAACGTCACTTACACAACGCAAGCATTTTTCACGTTGGTTTATCGGTGAAGCTATGGTATCACTTCGGTCGAGCCAGCCCTACTGTGCCAAAGCATGGCTCTTCCACACTACATAGTTTAATTTTTTAACATTATTGTCAAAGTTCTAACTTTTTCATGTTTATACATAGATTTAATAAACATATCTAATAATATTATGTAGATTAATAAAATACAATTTAATTTCTCTCTTTATTCAGTACATGATAACTGCGGCAACAATTACTTAATTTAAAAAGAAAGCTATAGTTCACAGTACTCTAGGCGCCAAGCAAACCGATTTGGTTTATATGCGAATAGGTCCCTGAGCATATCGACGTCTTATAGAGAACGACGTCGATGTCCCTAAGGTACGTCACCTCGTCATTCAAGAACAGTTTCTTCGAAGAATACTGTTATCATGAACGAATATCTGCTACGTTTTATCGTGTTTCGCCTGTGACCACGTAGTGTTCTTTTTATTACGTATTTATTTACGGATTATATCGATAAACGAGATCACTTGATGGCGCTGCCCATGGATACTCGTGATACCAGGGTAGAAAAAAAGTGTGTCCTAGAATTTAGGAACATATGGGGAAGATTGGGACATACGCCAAAATCAGATAAATCGTCCTATGGAGTTAGCACACATAAACGGTACGGACGCGGCACGGCTCCGGCGAAAACAATACAAAAAATGCTGCAAGCGCGCTGCCAGCGCGTGGATGGCGCGCTTACAGTCATTTTATGTTGGCGTTATGAAATATTATCATACGGCATACGATTTAATGTTTAAATTTAAATGACTTTATCGCTGTGTTGGAACGGTGCCGTTAAAGTGTTGATATGTGCTTTAAAATCGGTAGTTACATTTCTATTATACCTATCAATACATTCAATTTTGTAGTCATTCGGTGTTTGTTACCAAAACGACCACTTTATTAAATAGAGGATAATAATTGTGAACAACCTAAATTCGGACGTTGGCTCCAAAATAACTTTTATTTCTTAAGAGGGTTTGACAGAGGTACCTGGTACAAATATTCAATGTTACACTCTATTTCACTTTTATGAGTCCCACGCAACAGGAGACCCTATTGCCCATACCGTGAGCAATTCCAGACCCCAGAGCAATTATTGTTACCTGGAAAATTATCCAAAAAAAGGAAAAATATTCGACCAACGAAGGAGAATATTTTAAAGAAGCAAGGCTGAATTCACGTCTACTTCAAACCCGAATTGTACGAGTACATTGGCCAGACAACTAGCATGTCGAGTAGACATGTAATGGCATTCTACGAACGATGGATCTTTGAATGGGATAATACGGACGTACGGAGTTACCGAGGAATTGGACGGCTCATACATAATTTCTATCGCTGATACCAGCATTTAGTGCATCGAAGTTATTCATGTTTGACTTCATTGCTGTGTTAATATGGGTAGAAATTGTGGATTCGATATTTAGATGTTTTTAAATATTTTTAATTATTGTTTTATACTACAAATGGCTATCTCAAGGCAATTGGGTAGATGACATTAATTTTTATTTTAATGTCCGTCTGGTAGATTTATTTAAAACATTAGACAACAATTTTTTTAATTTTTTTACGGAAATAAATACTTTAGACGATAATACCTATATTGATTTGAAATATCGCATGAGACCACTTCTATGTACCTTTTTTACGAAAAAATGACGTAGCTACCTCCCACTTTAAACTTGAATTCGTTTTACCTAAGTATTTTTTCTTATGCGACAAAATAAAAAAATACGTGTCTAATATATTTTCATGGTCTAACTAGCGGACCAAATAGTATTTTAATTTTACCTACCCCGTCATCAACTCCGATTAGTAAAACAGTGTCGCAACTTTGCTGCCTAGCTCGCAATGTAGTCTATTATATAAAAATAAGTCGGGTTTTCCTTCCTGACGCTATAACTCCAGAACGCACGAACCGATTTCCACGGTTTTGCATTCATTGGAAAGGTCTTGCGCGCCGTGAGGTTTATAGCAAAAAAAATCTGAAGAAAATCAATAAAATAGCCCGTCTGGTGACGAAACGGAGTTCGCCCGGTTTTGCTAGTCTCTTATATATAAGTATAATCTTATACAGATTGTATGGGCACACTGTTTCTTCGTCCCAAATTATAAAAAAAATATATTATTTTTTAAATACCTTGAATCATCTAATCGTCGTCGCGACCGAGTCTTCATTTGGAATATAACTCTAGAGTTATAGTTCTTCGTGTTCATAATATCACACACAACACTTAAATAACAAATTAAATAAAGGAAAATATCTAATCCGAACAATTTTTTTACGTCAACGCATTAGAACCGCAACGTTAAGACTGTCAGGTAAACGCTGACCATCTCAGAATAGCCACAAAGGGTTGAGCATTATTCTCTAAACCAGAACACAGATGGTTACGGTAATTGATAGGCGTAACTAATAACTATTGACGAATATTTAGCTACCTCACTCTTTAACAAACAAGTCTTAACAACGGATAACATAATTCTTTAACATTCAAATGATCTTTAAATTATGTTATGTTGATGTATTTTTAGGTAGAGTTTTCACAACTGCGAATGTCGAGCTAGGATACCTACATATTTATCTAGGAACTATGAAGGCTTTAATCTAGGAATTGAACCTTCAATTCCTCCCAAGTTTAGGTTTTAGTAAGGAGTCTAGAATAATATTGCAATTGGAATTAAACTATAATACTACTGCTATAATTTGTTATCTGCCACTTATATTAATAGGTACGGTATATTGGATGAAAAGTACGGATGAGACTACGTGTCACACCCCTTTCGGGGATTAAATTTTCTGTTGTATTATAAAGTACTCTTTCAATTAACAACGCGATTTATAAATCATTGGCTATTATTTTAAACTGATTTGACTGTATATTGATTTAAGTAATTGTATGACTGCTTTGTCGGTCGAGTGGTCGCAAGTGCGACTCCCGATCAATGGGTCTCGGATTCGATACCCGGGTCGGGCAAAACTGCAACTGCAACGCTGTGCATTTTTCGGTATTTCGATTAAAAAATCACAATAGTAGCAAGAAGTCTGGAATTTTATAGTGCCCAGTATTTGGAAATTGGAAAATTGGGTGTATATTATATAGTAGCATTACGTGCCGTAATGCGCACCTCTGTCAACCCCTTAAATAATAAAAGACGTTACGTAATGTTGAAAGGGTAATACAAAAATATACCTAAATATTATAGTAATAAAGTACGTTTTAAGTCTAACTACAATACAGTACCTTAGATCCTCGCAGCCTTCCATACTGATGATCACACATGACGATGTGGTGATGGACAATGGAGGTGATGGTGCCGAAGCGATCCCCTTGTGAAAGAGTAAGCGAAATGGTACTTACTGTAATCCATTATTCCTGCAAAGAAATGAAAGCAATGAGGTTTTTTGTCTCACTCATAATTATGAATGTGTGAGTGCAGTGACTTAGTGAATAGCGTTTCAAATTAGTACGGTAGATAGTGTTTTGCCATTTTTTCTTTTCATTCGAACTACATAACCGTGTTTTTTTTTAATTCTCAATGAGAAATGTTAAATTAATTATCTTTCACGGTAAAGTTCTCATTCACAATGATCCGTCAAAGACGATTGTCATGTTTCTTGACGAATTGTCAATGTTCACAAATTGTTATTTTGATTTGTATGGTTGTAAGTTATAATTACCCGTGTTCACACAATTACGTAAATCTTAAAAATTACGAACATATCTTAATGACGTTTCTTTTTTTTTTCAAAATGCATTTCCTTTCCTTTTATCCGTTCCTATCGTATTTTTCTTTTCTTACTTTTATTTTTTGTTTTAATTGAAAGTAAGAATAACAAAAGATAGTTATATTCCATATCCAACTTGTTAGATAGTTCGTCCAAGACTGAAGTCTGAATCACAAATTTACTATGAACAATAATTGAACATCTATTCGAATATTTTGATGAATCGTCACAAAACTCGATTCCGTATGCAATGTGAACGTTCGTCTGTCATTATGTATAGACTTTTTTGACGAATCGTCGGTGACGGATCCAGTGTGAATGAGGCTTTACTTATGTAACTGTTGGACGAGATAACTCGACTAATTTCAAGCTACGCTCGAGGACTATAGTCATGAACAGCATTGCGTAAATAACTCGGTGAACGTCTTGCAGCCAACTAAACCATGTCAATACTGATATGAGCTCCCAGAGTGACTCGAAACTAATCGAGGTATTTCGACAACAAGTTACATAAATTTTGACTTTGACTTTTGACTTTATGAATATACCGTAAAACACATTTTAATCAGAGAAGTGATTTCAAATGGCACAAAACACTACTTATTTATAATTACTACTTGTTATGTTATTATTATTAGCATCAAGTGTTAGTGAGCTTGTGTGTGTGATGTGGTAAGTAAAAATGTATCTAATTTGATCAGTATAATGGTTGATTATCGAGTGCATTCTAAATTGCGATTAAAACTCCTTTCATAATTATGTTACGTTTTCCAAATGGCCGTACCGGATAACCGGCAAGCGTACGTGAGATTTCACACAAACCGGCTCGTTTTAACATATATTTGACGTCGGATATCCGGAACCGGCTTGACGACAACCGGAGCGCTACTGAAAATGGCACCAGCGTATTCTATAATTATGATACGGCATGATAAGCAATATCTATCGAGTTTAGCTTCTACAGATCAAATTTCTATATAGAAATTCTATCTTTAGTAGCAAAATCTATCGAATGATATGGTATTGAAACTAGCTGTATGTTAGCATTTATAAACTAGCACTAATTGTGTGGCGATGTGATAGGCTACCAACTTTAGATTACTTAATGAAAATCTTGGTAAGTTTCAAGCAATTGACAAAAATATTTTACTTAATCTTCAAAACTGGTTCTAGCAGCAAATGCATTTTAATGTTATTAAGCCAAAAAAATCGTTTTAGGTTATTACTTTAAGAAGAAGGGTTTTTTAAACACTCACTTTCTTCTCGTTGTAGCATCCACGATGATGGTGAATCCATTAACTTCTAAATAATAAGGATGATGACGGGGTATGAAAATTGAAAGTCTATTTAGTCGACGAGTCACATCGCGCGATATTTCAAATCAATAATATATCTTCGAATTTTTTTTTTTCGTAATATTAATACGTGTCTAATATTTTAAAATAATCTATAAGACGGACATTAAAATAAAAACTTGTCATCTACCCCTGTAAGTTTGTATCATATTCATGTCAAGTTCCGCAGCCCAGTCAAATGGCATTTAAGCGCCAGTCGAACGAGTAAGTGGAAAATTAGACGTAAGTATGTGATTGACACTAACATTTCATTGATTTCCCGTTCGTAACAACGTAAGTAACAACTTAATTCTACTTGTCTGGGCAGACACATGAATAAGGGCAACTGTCCATATTGCATAATTTGACGAATAAATGCATCCTTCAGAAATAATAGACGGTCTACAAATGACAAATGTTTGAATATTGCTGAGGAGCGAAGAACTGTCTACGAGTCAGTGATGACAAATCCGCTTATCGTGTTTGACGAATACATGCATTCATTAAATGACGGGATATGGACAGTAGATCAAGACTGAGCTTATACTGAGCCAAATATCTTATACTAGAGTATAGCATGATACTATCCGATAATATACCTATTTGCCAAAATCAGTGCTATTAATGATGTTTTATTTAAATCGGAATGTTATAACTATTTATTAGAGGCAGTAAAGTGCGGAACATCACGCCTTTTATCCTCGAAGGGGTAGACAGAGGTTCACATTACGGCACGTAATGCCGTTATACAATGGCTTTTCACCATTTGTATTATAAGTGCCATTTAATAGGGGGTGAGCCTATTGCCATATACTGGGCACAACGCCAGACACCGAATTTTCGAAAAACCGAAAAAAAGTCCAGTTATACTTTGCCCGACACAGGAATCAAACCCGAGACCCCTAGTCCGGCAATCGCACTTGCGACCACTCCTCTAACGGGGCACAGGCAGTTGCATTAATATAATTATGTATAATTTTACATACATACTCTTACGTTTGGGGTTTACCACCATCGTATATTAACATGGCTTGAAAAGGTGTACGGTATCTAATATATAAGATAACTCGATAAAGATGATAAAATCCTAACTACAAAGATTTTTTTATTGGATTGTAAACGTCAATTATTAGAATCGATTTAAAACTATTATATAATAACGAAATCGTTGGCCCGACCTCGTGCCCTTAGTAATAATTATTTTAACTTCATATACTTAACTACTAACTTACGTTAGCTACATTTCATAAATAGGTTGTAGTGACATATTTACAGTTCACATTACTAGAGATTCTATTCAATTATGAAACTGTTTTCAATACTATCGATTAACTATCGATTGCCGGAGTGTGTGTTTCCTGATGGGTATAACCTGGGTGTCTTCAAGACCCGAGTGAATAAGTTGCTTATGGGCAGACGAGCTCCATCGCAGGCCGCATCATCACTTACCACTAGGCGAGATAGCAGCCAATCGTCGAGCCATCAAATGTAAAAACTAAACATTTTTTTATATATATTAGACAATAGAAATATCCTGATGGTAATTTGTTGCTAAAGCGTAACATCATGAGGGTTTATGTTGAAGGTATATCAAATAAATGAAATAGTATGAGCAGGTACCTAGTACTTCAAAAATTTAAGAATGAGTAGATGCTGCTATGGACTACTGGCATGAAAACAATATATAGAATATAGCTCTATAAGACAAAATTAATGTATCTGATAAATTACAGACTTTCTTAAAGTGCCATCTGATAAGAGGGAAGGTCGCAGATAGGCAATGGCATTTGGACTTGTACTTATTACAACTTGGCAAAGGAAGGAAAGTTATAAAAAATGTTTAATAACTATATTTTTTTTTAACTTTTTCATATTTTTTACTGTACTGCTTTGTGTGTCAAGTGGACGCACGCAGGTGCGACTGCCAGATAAGGGGTCTTGAGTTTGATTCCCGGGTCGGGAAAAGTATTACTGAGATTTTTACGGGTTTTCAAAAAATTATCAGTAGTAGCAACTAGTTTTAAAAGTTGTATGCATTACAAGTGTCTCAGTAGTAGTAGCACAATATACTGGGCACAATTCCAGACGCCATGCAATAAGCTCACCCTATTACATGGGACTTATAACACAAACGGTAAAAAGTAGTACATTGTATAGCGGCATCACGTGCCGTAATGTGCACCTCTACCAACCCCTACGGGGATAAATGGCGTGACGTTGCATTTTTTACTGCACATTTTTTTAGTGTAGCTCGGATTGGAACTAACGCAGCTACAGTACAATGCCTTAGTCCAACAATGATCAGTAGCTTTATTTAGTTTAGCGTTTGTTCTTGGCTGAAGCAGTTGAAAATAGCATCCATGTCCACTAATGGAGTAAGATTTAGACTTTCAGTAGCGGTACCCGCGAACACTATTTCGCCTTGGAAAATTTTCAGCGCATATTTGTTATTTTTTTCCCAACAATAACAAAGCCATCGGAAAAAGGATTAAGTGAAATCGGTTCAGCTAATCTCGAGATTTGCGCTTAGCAACGAATTTAGTTATTCATTTTTATATTATTAAAGAAGATTATTTGAAGGTACTGAACGTGTTTGTTTTTGTTAAGTAATAGTTTGTTTTTAGATAATATTATTTGTACACCGTATGCATTTTGTTGTTATTATACATACATTTATATCTTACTTATTAAGCAGAATTGCCTCGTTGGTTGAGTGCTTGCAAGTGCGACTGTGCAGTGCCGGACAAGAGGTCTTGGGTTCGATTCCCGGGTCGGGCAAAGTATTACTGGGCTTTTTTCAGATTTTCGAAATTTTCTCAGTAGTAGCACGAAGTCTGTAATTGTGCCCAGTATATGGCAATAGGCTCATCCCCTATTACATGGGACTTATAACACAAGTGGTGAAAAGTGGGTGTACATTGTATAGCGGCATAACGTGTCGTAATGAGCACCTCTGCCTACTCCTTCGGGGATAAAAGGCGTGACTTTGCTTTGCTTTTTATTAGGAAAAGTTTCAACGCTAAGTACAATGCAATACGCCTTTTTTTGAGGGATCAACGAATGACTTCCCCCGCCTTGAGTGACTCTTGACTTGACTAATTAAAAACAAGTCCGTTCCTTCTCCTGCTTTGAGCCGAAGACCCGGTAACCTGTTTGGTTGTCCGCAGCTCAGGGTATGCTATACCTAGAAATTAATTCTAATTACTAGAACTTGCATGACACGTTCATGCTCTTTCAGTAGCGAAGAGAGAGACAAATCCCATGACGGAACTCCGAAATTCAAACGTGTGTTTCGGTCCCTTTCAAATTACGTAGTATAAGATATTATATTATTGTAATATAATAAGGAAATATGAATAATTCTGTACTCTAGTGTAATTGTATCATTTCACCAAGTTCGTTTTTGCGAGAATTTTAGCTGGTATTTATAATATGTAAGTGATTATGATTTAAATTTTTGAGAGAGTTGCAAGCGTTTATAGGACACTTACCATCAGTTGGACCGCATGTGCATTTATGACACTATTGTGGTATAAAAAAGATTTTACTAGTTAGATAAGCTAATTATTTTCAAAAGAAAATTCAGTACCCAATAATGTTGAATAATATATTGATCATATTTAAACGAAATTATTTTTTTGTAATTCACCCTCCAAGAAAGTGCTACCTACTAGAAACCGGTATGTGTCAACGACTTTCAGTAAAAAACCTGTCACTAATGAAAATACTAGTCCTAAAAATGTATAAGCCTAGCCTAGCTAGGAAATATACATACACGATGCATCCAAATTCTTAGTTAATTTCCCATTTTACGTTAAGAGCACTAAGAGATAAGAACTGGAATATTAAGTTCATTCAGTTTAAGTCTATTTTTATTGAAGCCTAAACACCTAGCCTTCTTAGATAGACGAGAGTCTTATTAACGGAGTCTCTCCACGGGAAACGTTTACTAGCGGATTTAAAATAGTTTCTTTGTAAAACTGTTTTGTTTCTGTAATCGTATAATCACATTGTCACACCTTCTTTTTTTTTGAGGGGGGAAAAACATCTAATGACTTCTCCCGCCTTGGGTGAGGCGGGAGGGAGTGTAAGACTCTTACTGACTAAAAACCATCCTGCTTAAAACCGGAGCCCCGGTAACCGTTTACGTTGTCCGCAGCTCCGGATCAGGCATCAGCTCTACTGGGCCCCATTTGTGGTGGTCGGGCTCTTTGAGGCGCGCGCGGAACGAGACGCGCCGTACGCACGGGTCTGGTTCTGGTCGGGTGGCGAGCTACGCATTGTCACACCTGTCTCCGACTGGAGTAGGTAGTAAGTAACGATCAGATTTTAAAATCAACATTTTTATTTATTTTCTGATTGGTTGCGGCACAAGTAAAAAGTACGCCAGCATGCTTAAATGCTTATTTAACTATAAGGTTGACGTAGTGGCTTCTTTTTGAGGGAGGAGAAATAATCCAATGACTTCACCCACCTTAGTTGTGGCAAGAGGGAGTGTGAGAGTTTTACTGACTAAAAACCGGCCAAGTGCGAGTCGGACTCGCCCATAAAGGGTTCCGTAGCAGCAAGTAGATGACATAATTTAAAAGTTGTAAAATAACTTGGTTTTACATAGTGTTTGTATGAACGACAAAGTTTTTGCAAATGTTTTATTTCTTAAAAACTAGTAATGATATCTGGTTCAAACCAATTTTCGTTGTTAGTTTCTATTGAAATCTACGGCATATATTTTTTTCAGTTTTCGGGGGGACACTCATTTTTCCACTTTGGAAGCGTCTAACTTTCAAACGATTGATTTTGACGAAAAGTTGGTTTTAGGAAACTTAATGTTTTTTTTAAAGATTCTATAAAATTATAAAATTATTATTAAAGATCTATTTAAAATTCATTTTCCTATATGAATTTTAAATAGATAGGTCTATATATCCATAGACACCCATCACGGATATGCTAGCTGAAAAAAATTTTTTTTTGAATCAGTTCCATGTATGTAGTAGCCCTCCTATAATTTTTAAATTTATTTATTTTTATTCAAAATTCGAATAGCGGTTATCGAAATACACCATCCTACAAAGTTTCAACTATGTAGGCCCAACAGTTTCGGAAATAAACGGCTGTGACATACGGACGGACGGACGGACGGACGGACAGACAGACATGACGAATCTATAAGGGTTCCGTTTTTTGCCATTTGGCTACGGAACCCTAAAAACTACCCCGTTCCTACTCCCGATTTTCGAACCGGAGCCCCGGTAACCGCTAGGCAGTCCGCAGCTCCATTTCGGCTTACGTGGTGGCAGGTAAGCAGGTTTTAGTAGGTTAATCATTAGGTTTGCTGGCCATAGAAACTTTTTGTACCGATCGTATCTATGACATTGATGTGGATTGGTATGTTTCAAAATTATTAGTTTGGCTGTGTAGTCCTGTAATCTACATGCATTCAATTAATTAATACAGCTTTCGAGTCAATCCCTTACTTAGTCATTAAACAAAAGAGTCACAAGACTTAATACTTATAGTCATACGCACTTGCGTCCAATCGACCAGAACGAGGTAGTTTAAATAACATTATATTAAAATGTCATTACTAATAAACGTGTCACCACTGCAACAACATTGCATCGATACCTATGTAGTTGCAGTAAAGGTGACATTAAAGAATACATAAATGTAGACGGATCCTTACTGAATTAAAGCTACAATTTATATCAAGTAATTATGGGAAATTGTACCGTGTGCTTAAATAAGCAAACTCGCTACTTAGAAATAAACATCGCACCGTAAGTATATACCATTTATCACTAAGTAGATAATTTATTTCCAATGTCTAAAGGACAGCGCTCACTACCGACACGACAACGTATGGCATGGCAAAGGATTTTATTACTAGTCAAATTATTTTGAATCTTATGTCAAAGTTTCTAAACTCTAGTTTGTGTTACTTTATTTCGATATGACGACAACGCGCCTTGCAACAGATGCAACAGCATGAAGTGTCAAGTGCCGTTTCATTCAACGGGTTGCCGTGGCATGCTTTTGCATCTCATGAGACGTAAAAGTCTTGTGTCGAGGAATCATGATTGCTAAACTAGTTGAAATAAGGTTGTAACTTAAGTAGCAGGTAGCTGAGCTTTCATTAGAACGCATGCTACAGTACACCAGTACCAAAGTACTATGCCGACTGTGAGCGATGCCCTTTATTATTCGCAAGAAATTGAACAATGTCGAACTCATCGCTCGTCAATAAAATTCAAACTAACCCACAGCCGGAAAGTATAAAGCAATCAACTTAATCGAATAAAACTTAGTAACAAGTTACAAGTTAAGGCTTTGTAACGGACACAGCGTAGGACGACATAATGCTCACCCAAGCTGTAGTTACTAGGACACAACTTTAATTACCACCACCCAACAATTAAAACATCAAAGACGACTCAATAAAAATCAGCGACTGATAAAATTCTGCTGCCCACATTATTAACAAAGTACAGCAAGTAAGTTCATAACTTGCAAAAAGTTCCGTTCGCGTGTTCAGTTTCAAAGGAGATGCCGAAATTTGTTCAGTATGATAATTTAGTTGGAATAAAAAAGTATTAACTAAGGTGTGGGTATAATGAAATCTTGCTGAAGATCGATCGTAGACGGCGGCCGATGCGGTACACCCGCCGATTTCGCAAACAGCTCACTATTCCGAGGTCAACACTATATGAACGTTTTTACGTTGTAAATGTTCAATGTCAGAACGACCGCAGAACTAAATTGGTTACAATATTAAGCTCAATTCACACGCAAGCTCCGTTATTTTGTGATTCGACACGCTACGAATTAACTTAACATAAGCCAACATTATTACTTTAACGATCCCGTAACTTCGATAATGTGAATTAACTTCAATTTAAAGTTAAGTATAGTATGTAACAGTTGACAGTGTGCGGCGTGTATAAGGTATGTGGTGTGGTGGTACTTACTTCTTGCGCGGCCGGCGGCGGGGTCGCCGACGCTCGCCCTCCAGCTCGTTCTCGAGCCCGCGACGCCGCGGGCCCTGTCCTCCTCGTCTGCGCTCCAGTTTGCGGTCTTCTTGTATTTCCCTTAATTCTTCCACCACGGCCACTCTTGGTAAAGGCACCCCGTCATTCTCTTCAATAGGCCGTGGTGTCTGCGGTGCACCCATCCGAAGATGGCGTTGACGCCACCACAGCACCCACGAGCTAATGTTATCCCGAATCTTGGAAATACTGTCACCGTCCCGGATAAAATTCGTCGACTTCCCGACCACGATCTATTTATTAAACTAATGTTACAGTCTTTTGCTCTCTTATGTACTAACTTAACGGTCTATGAAGGCCTGGCAGTGTAAGCGGGCGCAAAAAGCGATGATGATCTGATGACCAAAGCTCGCTCCTGTAATGCTCCCATTGTAAAGTTCACAACTGTAAGTCTATAATTATCACATTGCAAGCTAAAATTTTTAACAAGCATCACTACAATGATTAGACAAAATATTTATAAAAAAATTGGCCGGAATTTTTCAGTATTTTAAATTTGATGAGGACTAAATTATGATAATACTATAAAATATGTCTCAAGTGTTCGTGACGTTTTTAATTTAACGCAAGGACTAAACAGTTGTTCGTGCATGGTGTGCACGCGTGTGATCTGCGGTGGAAGCGTGCCGCGAAGGCTCGTACTCAACAGATGTCCAGTCGTAACTCTGTCACGTTACGTAACTGGCACGTCCGGAGCGCGCTACCGTCGGTTCGCGTCAGAGCGGAGCGCGCGAATGCGGAGGCTATACTCGCTCCGATACTAGGCGCCCGCCCTGCCCCGCGCCGCCGCCCGCCCAGTCTGCCTAACCCCTCTACCTGTTACCGCGCTATTGTCTTTACTCAATCGTTTTTGGTCAAAGTGTTCCAGGAATATAAGTTTTTAACTTTTGCTATAATTATGTCATCATGTAATGCAGTGATCGTAAAGTAATGAACCCGCACTAAGCACGGGAGACGCGGGGAGGCTGAATGACTAAGTAGACTTTTCTGGAGTAAGGCAATAATGTTTTTATTGAGACAGATGTGCGAACTCAAGGTCACGCTGAGAAGCTTCACTTCGATTTAGTTTACGAATTCTCTTAACAACCAGAGATGTGTATAATATTAGACGCAATGCGTATCAATGGTAATTTTAAGATCAAGTTACTTTTACATTTTATTTACTTGTATGTATTAACATAGGCAATTGCAATATAACATTACCATTGTTGTTTCTTCGAGGGGTAAGTAGAAGGGTATAATATTATGTACATCAATAACTATTTTTGCCAGATACTTTGCTAAATCTCATTGAACAAGCGGTGATGGCACCGAACATACTTAATTACACTGTTACAGCATTTGGCCTAGGTAAGAAATAGAACCTGGAACTCCTGGTTTTGAGATAAACCGTCAAGTCCATACTTCTCCCGCCTTGTGTGACGCAAAAGGTTATGTCAGGCTCTTATTGACTAAAAACCACCTCATTTCTACTCCTGCTTCGAGCCGGTGCTCCGGTAACCGGCAAGATACATTTTCCTGAATATTTTTGAAATCTTTTTGTTCAGCATTAGCGTTAGGATGTGTTTGACAAATAATAATACAGTTCGGTATGTAATGTCAAAAAGGACTTGTGAAGAGATAGCTACATTACAAGTACAACATAATATATTATTATATGGAGTACATTTTTGTGGATAGTAGGATAGTACATGCCATATTGTGTACTTGAAATCTTTATTAATTATTATTTTATGGCTATTGCAATAATTCAGTAAAATACGTTTTTATGGTATAAGCCGGTAAACGAGCAGACGGACCACCTGATGGTAAACAATCGGCGCCGCCCATGGACATCCGAAACACCAGAGGTGTTACACGTGCATTGCCGGTCTCTTAGGATTAGGAATTTAAGGGTTGTTGGAGAATCAGGGATTGGGATAAACGGGAAAGGGGGTAATTGGGCGTTCGGTAATCTCACTCACTCAACGAAATACGACGCGAATGCAGTTTCACGACGGTTTTCTGTGAGGCCGTGGTATTACTCCGGGTGAGCCGGCACATTCGTGCCAAAGCATGGCTCCCCCACACGTACACACGTTAAGGTAAGATAGTTTATAGATAAGAAAAATAGTTTATCATGAAAGCTAAAGGTAATCAAATCACATCAACAGCTTATAAGTGGCCATTGCTGACCAAAGGTGTCTTCTCATACGGAGAAGGTTTGAGTATTAATCACCACGCTTGCTCAATGAGGGTTGACGATTTCAAACTTACAATTGAAAAATATAGTTTGTCAGTGATGTGTAAATAATCTTAGAAAGTACAAACTCGTAAAAAGTCACATTGGTACTTGCCGTTGATAGGTTTAAAACTAGCGCCCTCGTGCATGAATACCAAATGTCTTAAACTTCCCAGTCACCACGACTGTGAAAATACTCAATACGTTAACTCACCCTTCGCCACAAAAAAAATGTGACCATGATTCAAGACAGGTGAAAATGGAATAAGACTATATGTCGATTACTAGACTGAGGTAGGGATTTTTTATGTATTAAGACGGTAAACGAGCAGACGAGTCACCTAATGGTATTCATTCGCCGCCACCCGAAACTCTAGAGGCGTTACATATGTGCGTTACCGCCCTTTTGGGCATTAGGAACGACACTTAAATTCTTCTTAAAGTCTTCACAACTACCCTTACATTCCTAACCCCCAAATTGCCGGCAACGCAATTATAACGCCTCTGGAGTTTCAAGTGTCTATAGGCGGCGGTGAAAGCTTACCATCAGATGATTGGTCTGCTCTTGAACCAGCTTAAATACCATAAAACCTCCCTAATCAATATCAAGTATTTTTTTTTAAATAATTTTCTATATTAGAATCTCGTAAAACCCAATTTTTCTGATACCATCTCATATATGGAACGCTCCGGAAAATTTGGATGACCTTCAAAGGGGGACCGCGACAGTTGCGCAAAATTGCAAAAAAAATGGAGACCACATGAAAGGGTTATCAAGTAGTAAGGGTTCCCCTATATAGGAAATCTAATCAAAAATGTCGTAGTATTTATAGTACAGCTTCTGTGTATTCAGGATCAAAGGGTGACCGAACAAAAATACACTTGATGAAACATTAACACGATGCCTAAACATTGGCACTGAAATAGACTTGGCCTGTCATCAATATCACATGGAGGTCCAAAGTTGAACTACGGGCCTTCTATACATACATAACTAGCTGTGCCCGCGACTTCGTCCGCGTGGAATAGTTATTTTAGGCATTATATTTATTTTTGCTAACAACTTTGTCAGCTTCATAAATTATAGCTGTTACCCACGGTTAATTTGTGCATTGAAAATTCGTGATAGCACTGGATTATGATTATAAGGAAAAATCCCCACTCATTTCTATACTATATGTGTTTCCACTGTTTTCCGGAAACCTGCGCCTATAGGTTGGGTAACCGCCACCCCGGTTTGTGTTTCAGAAATAAAATTCCTAGGGTACTTTTTAGATGGGCTCGCTACATACGCGTTATAGCAGTGGCAAGTCCCCTCTTTGAAGAGTGGCTTGAGAGGCGTCCACGGCGTCCTCACCTACCGCCTGACGCAGGTACTTACCGAACACGGAAGTTTTTCGGTTGGTACCTGTTTCGAATTCGGCGGGAGGAAACACCCGGGCGTTTCGTCTGGGTGTCGTCATTGCGAGGACCGCCCGGAAGATATGGTGGAGCATACAGTGGCGGTGTGCATTGCATGTGCTGAGCATCGCCATGTCCTTAGGGATGTGAATGGCGACCTCTCACGTCCGGCTCTAGTTCAGGCCAAGGAGCGAGGGGGAAAGGGACGCCGTCTCCCCTTCTGCGAAGCAGTCATCCTAGCTAAGAAGGAGGCGGAGCGCGTGAGGGAACGATCCTCATCACGCCACAGCCGCCGTGCGTCGCGTTCTGTGGTCAATGATCAAAAAATGATTTACTTTGTTAATAAGACTATAATTTTTTTGAGTATAGTTATACCAGGCTCCGCGTCGTTCGCAAACAATGCCTCTCCTCCTGGCAGCGTCGTGTTTCGCACATCATGCGGCGCGGGTGAATTTTATATCGGAGTTATTTTAAAATTGTAATATCTTCTAAGATGTTTATTGAAGTTTAGTGATGTCAAAGACAATTTTGTTCACAATTAAATACTCTTAATGAACAACACATTTATTTCGATAAAGATTAATATTTTTTCGTTAATACAACTCTTAACAAATAATGCATTAATTTCGACCCAGTTTGATTACCATAAAAACGATTCTAGTAAGTTAATCCTAAAAGATAGACATACACTGTCGCGGACTTTTTTAGATCATTTTAAGAGGAATAATTCTTTCATACATATAATTTTCGTATCTTGAACCATTTTCGCAGCGCACGCAACGGAAGCCCTCAAGAATTAATGATTTCCCCCGTTTTGTCCACATTTTCCTTTATTTCTTCGCTCCTAATAGTTATAGCGTGATGTTTTATAGCCTATAACCTTCCTCGATAAATGGACTATCCAACACAAAAAGAATTATTCAAATCGGACCAGTAGTTCCGGAGATTAGCGCGTTCAAACAAACAAACAAACAAACAAACAATCAAACAAACTCTTCAGCTTTATAATATTATATTAGTAATTAGTAATTAGTAATTAGTATATTAGTATATTAGTATTAGTATTAGTATATTAGTATATTAGTATATTAGTATTAGTATTAGTATTAGTATTAGTATTAGTATTAGTATTAGTATTAGTATATTAGTATATTAGTATTAGTATAGATAATATCTAAAAGGATTAGTCATATTATTCATATTCATTTATTTGCTTTCCACAATATATGTACATAGATGTTCTTACAGTAAAAGTAATAATTACGGACCCAGTTTGGGCACAGCAATTTTAAAGATTTAGGCTTAATATATATTTTGTATTGTTATAGTTTATCTTAGTTTAGAAATGCTTAAATATTTATGATTATTGAGATCTTATAATATACTTTGTAGGTGTTTACTTATGTGTGTGTGCGTGTGTCCACTCTTGGTAGGCGGGTTATAATTGCAAGTTAAAAAAAGTTAAGGTTTATCAGAGAGCGCTGCTGCCCGGTGTTTGTTGAATGTGCGCTCTCTTAGGGTGCTTTGCTTTGTCACTAAAGATATTATGCTATGTAACTATGCTATGAAGATAGAATAACTAAGCTGTGAAACTGTTACCGTTTCTACTGATACTAAGCTATGTAGCTATGCGACGAAGATGGGCAACTCGAATATAAGATATATTGATAGTAGGGAAGCTTTTTATAGCACACATGCAACGCACGCATCCACATTACGCATCATTACATATAAAAAACATAGCTTAGCTGTGTCCGTTTCCACCAGTGCTTTGCTATGTGTACCAATGACATATTCATTCATTGGTGCACAACTCTGTTGGTAAAGTACCCTAGGTTCTTAAGAGACGCGTTAAATATAGAGACAACGACTAATCAGAATTAGAAGGCAATTTCCTTAGGATAATTTCTTAACACTGAAATACCTTCGTACATAGTATTTCACCATTCATTTTTATTTATTATGGACAGCCCAATTTTAGATATCAAGCCTCACCATCCATTTAATAAAAATAATATATTGGGTATGAAATAAAAATAGAGAAAATAATCCTGGCAGCCATATTTGGTGTTCATACGTTAAGCGGAGAGTTTGACGAACTACGATTGAAGCCGGCTGATAGCACGCTTCATAGCATTCACTCTCTAGCAACGAATTGTATGTGATCAATGTATTATATGACCAATGGCCATTTCTATAAAGGAACTATTCCTTTGTTAAATGTGTGTATTATTATTTGATAGCTGTGTGATGGTTAGAAGGATAGAAGGTATTTACCATCATCAAGTTCTTTTTGCGTATCACATCACATCATCAGCTTATAAGTGGCCACTGCTGACCAAATGCCTTTTCTCACACGGAGAATTTAGCATTAATCACCTCCCTTGCTCAATACGGGTTGGGAATTTCAAACTTTTAATCAAAAATTATAAGCTCAGGTTTCTTCACACTGTTTTCCTTCACCGTTTGTCAGTGGTGTCTAAATAATCTTAGAAAGTTACAAATAACTCGGAAAAAGTCACATTGGTACTTACCACGTACTTACCGTCGGTAGGTTTCGAACTCACACCCTCATGCATGAGAAGCGGGCCACCATGCGGATCTTAAGGCCACCATGTCATGATCAAGTAGCATCATGTTAAAACGTAATCATCATCATCCACTGTTTGTACAATTCCTTTTGTGTATAAATACAGACTAAGGCGAAATTTGTAAAAAAGAAATGGCAGACGGTATCCATTTCCAATAAAAATAAATTTACCATCGTTGGATACACCTTTTCAAGAACACAAAAAGTTAAGGCGTCGATAAACCCTTATAAATCGGTCGTTTTGAAATATAGCCTACAATAGCCAAGCGAGCTGGATATATCTTGGACTCTATGAATTTATGATATATACTTGTTCAGATATTGTGTTAAAATTAAATTAAACCAATAAAAATAACAACAAAGTCGATTTAAATGTTATAATTTTTTTCAGTATTAATTTTCTCAAAGTAAATCTTTCCCTTTAGTTAGAAGTATTTGTATGTACCTAAGGGTGCTTTTCCACATGTGATGAGCTATGCTACGTTGCTGTAGATGCGCTTGGTATCCACAAATCATATTCATTGATACATATAGCTTAGCACTGGTGGAAACGGACTCGACTAAGATATGTTTTTTATATAGAAGATGCGTGCTATGGATTGTGCCATGGATGTGTGCTATGGATGGTTTCCCTACTATCGACACATCGCTTACCCGAGCTGCACATGCTCCTCATACAGCTACTTTGCGGCGGGGCATCTTTATAGCACATCTTCCTCGCACAGCTACATAGCTTAGTATCAGTGAAAACGGTTACATAGTTTCACAGCTAAGCTGTTATTCCCATACATAAGTGTATTTTTAGGGGGCCGATTCATCACACTTACCTACCTAGCTAGACCCCATAATTACTCACAAAACTTAAAAAATAAATAATAACTAACATAATAATAGTTAAGTTATGTCAACCAAGATAATATCAAGTGGAACCTTGACCCGGTTCCTGAAATCACCAAATAAAACCGACTACCAATGTAATTATACAACAGTTTACGGCCCAGAAACCCTCATCAATTTGAAGGTTATAATTTTTAACCCTAACACCCAGTTTATAAAGGCTTAATTTGTTAAATCTATAGTAATATATAAAGCTGAAGAGTTTGTTGGTTTCACCGCGATTATCGCCGGAACTATTGGTCTGATTTGAATAATTCTTTTTGTGTTGGATAGTGCATTTATTGAGCAAGGTTAAAACATATAAAACATTACGTTAAAATTAATAGGAGCCGAGCAGTGTTTGGAACCGCGCCGAAGTGGTACTAATATTTAAAGCTAAATAGTTTGTTAGAACGTGCTAATAACCAAAGTTACTGGTCCGCGTCGAATCATTATTTTTGTGTATAGTCCATTTATCGACATATAAAACATCACGCTACAACTAATAGGAGTCGAACAGCAAGTAAAATTCATATGATGTAATGACAACAGAAAAAAAAACAAACGAGGCCACTTCAGGTAGATTCGATCGTATACCCTGTATTTCAATCGGGTACGTTATCCTCTGAACTAATTTATTTATTTATTTAGTAGAAAAAAATATGCATAATTTTACAACTAAAGTCAATTTTTTATACAGTCAAAGTGATATATTTGACAAAAACACACCTTGATAGTAAGCGGGTTCGTGGCCAAACGCAGACTTATCAACGTTAAAA
Source organism: Spodoptera frugiperda (assembly GCF_023101765.2). Lineage (NCBI taxonomy): Eukaryota > Metazoa > Arthropoda > Insecta > Lepidoptera > Noctuidae > Spodoptera > Spodoptera frugiperda. The sequence goes on along the minus strand of NC_064236.1, from coordinate 2,408,834 downwards.
AAGGTAATAATTGATCAGCCATTCATCTTCTCACAAAATCGTAAACAAATACGACATACATCCTTCCATCTCGCTGCGATCAAATCACATTCTGGTGCGGACGTCTAATGCACGCTGCACACCTAGTAATTTAACTGTACAGCTAAATCGTGCATAAATCGGATACTGACATTTCGGTTGAATAAATCGTTCACTAACGTCACAGGTAACTCCGTTACTTGAGAACATTAAGTGAAACTGGTGGTAAGCCTTCTGAAAAGCATTTTAATCATATCTGGTGTTTCTAAGGTGTATGTAATCTCTACGCTTTTATAGTAAAAGAAAATATCACAGAAGTACGGTGAAAGAAAACACCGTGAAGAAATTTGAAGTTATAATTTCAAATTATAAGTTTGAAATTGCGTATGTTGATTGGATAGACGTAATTGTCAAGCAGTGCGAGAAACCCAATTTTTATATGTATTTACGAGTTTAATATTGGGCCGGATTAAAGTTGTAATAATTGTAAAAGTTAATTGTAACATATTTGATAGTATTAGGCACCTATAATGTATTTCTGATATAATATATTCCTTTTTAAAAAGCCGGCAACTCGCTAATGACTCCTTTGGTGTTGCGGGTGTCCATCGGCGGCGCTGATGGCTTACCATCATGTGACCCATCTGCTCTTCTTCTCCTAATTCATATAAAAATCACCCGAGTATTAATGTATACAATTTTAATAATATTATTATTGTATTTTTTCGGATAATATTGAATGTGTTAATAAAATATGAAATTAATGTCAATTTATGAAACAATGTAATTATCAACCGACTTATTTGTTACCGAATGACTGACTGAAGATGCCAAAAGGCTAGAATTTCAGAGAAGATATTAATCCTCCCTGAACTGAAGCTAATCCATTAGGATTAACCTGAAACTTTGCAAGTTGGTTCCTTCGGGAACCTCAACAAGTTAACACAAATAAATAAATAATTTTCCAAAATTGGTTTGGAAAACCCAAGCCCATTACTTGGGCACAAGAAGAATACACTTTCCTTCCTTCATTTTCGAAAAATGTGTCATTAGCCTAACCATAACCACGGCAAATGACGTCACAAAGCATCGCGTGTCCGATAGAAAGTTTCAATAAACTGTTGTAAAAAATCAGTACTACAATACAAGTAAACCTAGACAACCTACTTCTGTGTAACCCGTAGTTACGTAATAAAGCAAATAGTCCCCGTAATAACGGCAAATAGGAGGGTTTTAAAATAGTCTAATGGCATTGCTATTCAGCCATGTTGTGAAATGGCGGTATCATGATACACCCAAGGCGGTCTTGACCCTGATTCTTTGTACAGAGGCCTTCAGCCTAACCCCAAGGCATCGCGAAATTGTTCTGCATGTTGTGATAAACGGTGCAATTTCTTGCCTTGATGGGATTCAGGTAGGTCATGCTTATTTATGTCTTTCATACTGATACATTATGTATTACATTAGGTACTGTTTATCATATGTCGAAGGGAAATGGTTTACATGCAGTTGGTCAGTTTAAAAACGTTTGACATGTCATACGCAGGGCACTTTGAAACGAGTTATAGAAAAAATAAAATGTTTTTTTTTTAAGTTCAACTTTCATCGTTCGTCAGTAACTAAGTGCTATTGTTGCGATGGCAATATTTTCTAACTAACCTTCATTCAATACAGCTTTGAGTTGGAGGCTAGAAGCATAAACTTACAAATAAATTGTAAGGTATTATAGGAATACCTTGGAAAGTCAATACCTCGAAAAGGTTGTTATTTTCATTAGACAACAATAGTTCTACTTCATAAGTAAGGCACTGCTTGTCACAGCGAGCTCATTTTGTCTGCTTAGATCAAAATAAGATTACACTTGTGCATGATCAAAATCATTCTCCTTGTTTTCGTACGACCAATATTGCAATTCTCCAATGAAAACATAATTTGTATTCATGCATTCAAAGAAAACAATGTCTTATGATAGGTAGAAATATATTTTATTTTGACAAGCGAAAACAAGGTGGTCCTCCATTAAAATAGAGAACCAACTTGTTTTTGCCTACGTATTTTAATTTTACAATAAAAGGGTAGTTTCCTAATTTTTTCTTTAATTTTGATTTATTTAAAACAATAGACACTTATTGTTTTTTGCACTTGCAAATTGGCGAATTCAAATTTATGTCACGTTACAGATATTATGGCGAAAGAACTGTTATCTGAGGGCTCAGTACAAGTTTGTTTTATGTTTAACAAGTTCGAAACGTCACCACATTCAGCGTTCTGATTGGCTTGCTCCAATGAACGTACGAATCAGAACGCCAAACGCAGTAATGGAAAACGTAAAACCAACTCGTACTAAGCCCTCAGTTTGATGTTAATTCTTTAACTGACAACAATTGTGTTGGTTTCATAGCTCCATAATAAAATTATTATTAACACTTCAGATCCGCCAGTTGTCACACGACCAGAGTATTATAATGTAGAACCTATAATAATTTTATATTTTATTCAATAAAAGGCAACAAATGGCTATATTGATAAGCCGTGCAATCTATACATATAATAAAATCGTAGAAAAGTGCTGTCTGTACATCTATACATATAATAAAATCGTAGAAAAGTGCTGTCTGTACATTGAAAATAAAAATAAAAAAAATAGCAGGGGTTATTGTTATGTCGATGTCGAACCCAAAAATGTAATTAACTTTTTTTTTGTCTGTTTGTCTGTTTGTCTGTTTGTCTGTTTGTCTGTTTGTCTGTTTGTCTGTTTGTCTGTTCGTCTGTGCGCGCTAATCTCAGAAACGGCTGATCCGAGTTGGATGCGGTTTTCACGAATATATTGTGGGATGCTTAAATTTACATTTAGTGTTTGTTTCATGTCAATCGGTTCATAAATAAAAAAGTTATGTCAAATTAAAGAATCACGTCGAACATTCTATGCTTATACCATTAATCTCCGCAACTATTTGACGGATTTGGTTGAAATTTGGTACAGATATAGTTTAGAACCTTAGAAAGGACATAGATATATTTTTATTTCAAAAATCAAAAAATAAAAATAAGAAATAAATTATTTATAAATAATTCTATGTCGATCGTTACACGACTTCGGTTCATGTTATTGTTTTAATTTATCGAAAAAAAGTAAATAAATAGTAAAAAGGTATGAAAAAAATAATATCAATATAATAAAACATTAGTACAAAGAAAATGCTCTAACGGAGTATAGATAATTCTATGTCGATCGTTACACGACTTCGGTTCATGTTATTGTTTTAATTCATCGAAAAAAAGTAAATAAATAGTAAAAAGGTATGAAAAAAATAATATCAATATAATTAAACTTTTAGTACAAAGAAAATGCCCGAACGGAGTATAAATAAATAATCCAAGTTGTCTTTATCCTCGATAGATGGCGTTGGGATCGAAATAGATCGCGCTATGGTTTCGTTACATTCATTTGGTTGGGTATCGGCCGAGCGCTTCGGTACTATCGTAGAAAAAGTGTATTATCAGTCGTATGATTATTTGTCTGTAGTGGTCCTGCTGTTTCGTATATTCTAAATTGGTTTCGTTGTATTTGTCAATTAATAAGTTTATTTGTTGGGTTTTCCTGGTTTTTTGGTTAAACTATTTAACGTAGGTTTAGTTTGATATCGATTATTAGTAGTTACTGTAGTTAGTTTTTTTAATAAAATTGTAAGTCTAATTTTTTTTTAATTAGATTATATTTAAGTCGTTTCTTTTAAATTATTTAGTTTAAGCTTGGTTATTATAGCATAGAGGATAGGTTGTAATATAGTTTCTTTTTTAATTGTTATAAATTCGTAATTCGTAGCTTTCTTTAGTTTTAAGTTAGTTTAAGTCCGTTTTTAAACTATTTTTTCAATGCCTTAAGTGAGTATACATCTATTAAATTCAAACGCAGAGCTCATTATGTTGATTTTTGAAGAGTTCCCTGGAATATCTTCCACATCTCATTTTTGAAGAGATCCCGCGAGATCGGGAACTATGTGGTTAAAACCAAAAATTTGCCGGAAGTCACTATTCCACGCGAACGAAGTCGCGGGCAAAAGCTAGTAGAAAAATAAATACGACAAGCAACAAACAAATGTAGGTAATCAATAATTTGCGTTATGTCCAGTAGGTATGTTGAGAATACTTTTGATCGAAAAAGGTGATGAGGTTCGAAAGTTGTAACAAAGTTTCGTATATATTTACATAAATAGTATGATTTCTTTGTATATTTTATTTTTGCCACGATGCACGGTACACTGAATGAAAATTGAGATTTTTGTACCTCAAAAATCGTTTAATTTTAAAAGCTGTTGCGTCGTGCGTCGTGTTATTGTTGCGACACCTAGGGACACATTAATAAAGCAATATTGGGTTTTTGCCTTGTATGGAAATATCATTTAATATTATGTGTTTTAAGACAAAGTAACCGCCATTTTTATATTTTCATCACATGTGACAAAAATAAAGCCTACCGCAACTTTTAATCAATACTTTTATATACAGCGTGTAACAAAATACCCATATACATCAAGAAGCACTGAAGAATACAGGTTGAATAGAATCTTTACACAAAGTTTCTTCTTAAAATACGTTTAATATAAATTGGTATCAAACACTTGATGTCGCATGGTTCATGGTCATGATTTTATAAATCATACAAACGTGTCATAACACTACAGGGGTCACTCGCTAATTACGAAACATTTCTTCTGTAAACCGATCGCCTAGTACGTATCTACCTAATTTTAATTCGCAGGAAAAAAATATTGTAAAAAATCATAACTTCGTTCCATAAAAATCGTCCTTCCCGTATCGTTTCTTATGTTATCTAAAAACCGTGCACTTGATATGGATACCACCTTTCTGTTACTCCGTGTATAGCCGAAGACTTTCTTTGTGTCAACGCGTCGATCTTCAGAACTATTGGTCCGAATCGAATAATTGTTTTTGTTTTGGATGTTCCATTTATCAAAGAAGGTGATAAGCTATAAAACATCAAACTACGATCAAAAGGAGAGTGGGTGAAACCGCGCAGAAGTAACTAGTTTCTAAAGTTAGTAGGTAAAGCTTGTTAAGTATTTCTTACCAACAATAAAATCTAAGAATTAACATGTGACCTGTTTTAGTACCAACTTAACTTAATGCCTTTGTTCAACAATAAACTTCTTAGAATTCACAGTAAAATATCAAATAATATGATATTCTATTTCCTCTAGTAATCTTCAGTACTAATTTTCACACATGTTTAATCAAACCTTGATCTCAAGGTCAAACAATTTTTATTATTTTAATTTTATAATGTACTAATGACGCACCCACCACCGCATGGTAATATATTATGCATGTATTATATTAACCTTCCTCTTGAATCACACTATCTATTAAAAAACGGCACCAAAATTCGTCGCGTAGTTTTAAAGATTTAAGCATACAAAGGGACACAGGGACAGAGAAAGCGACTTTATTTTACACTACGTAGTGATACTTAACCGACATGACTCTTGAACCTCCATTTAATATAGTTATTGTAATTAATGGTAATAGTAGTTACTCTCACTACAACGAAGTTATTTTATAAAATAGAGCAAAACTGGGCCGCAAGCCATTTTGAAGGTCGTTGAAGCAAGGCCACGTGAGAAAGTTAGTGCTTTTACTTCTATTATGATTGGTTTCTAACTATTCATTACTTTACAATCGCTAGTTATTGTTCGCGACTACGTCTATTTAGGTCTGAAGATATAAAGTAGAAATAAATGCCTAACAAAATAGTTCTGTAGTCGTTTAACTGTTTATTGGTATTTCAATCTATATGTTTTTTTTTATTGTAACTGTCGTGTGACATACTAAATTAATTGTTATGTTATCAGCTTATTCGCGTTACTGTTTGACGAGGAATTCGACTAGTGTCAAGCTATACAATAGGCTCATATTCATAGGTTGCAGTAGCAGCGCGACAATCGCAGCGTCGTATGTCGTAGAATGCTACTCATGAATATGAGCTCTAGCATGGCTTGAAACTAGTCGAGTTCCTCATCAAACAGTTACGTGGGTAAGCCTAAAACATAATAATAAATCCCTAATGATTTTGTTCAGCAGTGGACGTCTCTCGGCTGATGATGATGATGATGATGAATGATTTTGTTTAATTTCTTTCTTTTTTATTATTTGTGTTTTTTTCTCTTTTACATAATTGTGCATTCACTATCCATTCCCAATTCATTTAAAAAATTCATCCAAAGGCTGTCTGAAAGAAATCACCGTGTGTTATAAGACCGTCCATAGTACCCAAATAACTACTACAATATAAAGGACTTTATGTATTTATAAAATAAAATAAATAATAGATTATCAATGAATAAAATACCTGTAACACGGGACACCTGTTAAGACACCATCTATAAATAATAACGCCGGATAGTGTCAGGACTTGTTGTTTTCTCTTATTATTTTGATCACACAAGTTTAGTGTTCATCATTATCATCATTATCAGCCTGTTCTCGTCCACTGCTGGACATAGGACTCTCTAATGGCCCGCCACAGAGCTCGATCTTCAGTCTACACATCCGACCAGTACCAGCCACCTTGCGGATATCGTCACTCCACCTAGCTGGAGCCTTATGTTCACCTGTTTATTTTTGAGGGGGAGAGGGAATCATCCACTGTCTTCTCTCGCCTTGGGCGAGGTGAAAGAGAGTGTCAAACTCTTACTGACTAAAAAGTACTAAAAACCACCCCGATCCTACTTCTTGGCAACCTGATTGTCAGTCTGCAGCTCCAGAAACTGTGTGGCTTGGCCATTTGGTACTATTGTGACATGTTTGAGCACTAAAGTGGCACAATTCTGTGTCGTTTTTATGTCGACGCCAGACATGTTCCTTCTTAGGTCTGGTGCTGACTTAAGCGCACTTCAAACGAATCAAAGTTCGAATAGTTGTGTACCTGCCACACTTGCGCGGAGCTTAGTAGTGCGAGCGTCGCCATTGAGAAACTGTCGGGTACAAATCTATGAAGGCAATTTGTAGCTAAACAAGCTTCCATGGAATTGAGAAACGAGAGTGTTTTTGAGTTTATAGAATGGATGCGCTAGTATGTGCTATGTCTCTTCGTCTAAAGAATTAGCTTGTGTCTCACCATTGGACGTTAAATTGTCAACAGGTACAGTTATTAAACGAACTAACCTCTTACTAGATTAGCGCCTAGATAGCCTCCTAATACAAAATGTGTGATGTTTTTTTTTCGTTTTCTATTTAACGCCTATATTGGGTATTCACCTGAGAGATGTTACTTTTTATTTAGTAGGTAGCAGTCTGTAGTTTTCATCTACACACATAAGATGGAGGTGAGAATTTAATGAAAATGTATAACATGTGTAGATTAGTATAAATAATTATGAATGATATACCTTTTTTTACCGGACTTCAAACAAAATTTTTGAAAGCGTGTAACAACACAATTATAGTAACTCTACTTGTTCTTTACCAGTAAAGATAACAAGTCTATAGTTATCAAACAGATCAATGTAAGCAACACTTAACCAGGATTTGCACAGCTGTGATTCTGCCCCAAGCATTCCGGGAGGCAGGAAAACCTGTTTATTTTCATAACAGCTGAAAGTGGTACGAATAGGCCTGATTGCACGAAAACAACAGCTGCCTAAAGTGGGCCACGGTCGAGCTTTGCTGGTGTGGCCACAAGGTTAGCGTGGATTTCAACTGTCGGGGCTAAGCCGAAGGATTTGCTGCAGAAAGCAAGCAATCTTTATTTAATTTTATTGGTGATTACAATTTTCGTTTTCAAGGTGAATTTTATATGAATAATTCCTTTTGTACGAATAATTCGGAAGAATGGTTTTGTTTATTCTTCAATGCTATCTTTGTTAGTTTCCAAGGTAGCTTTTGTACAGTTTTGCAGTATATTAGGACTTTAAAGATTTTTTTTTCTAAAAGGCTTACGGTGTTTTGCTACTTTTAATCGCTAAGGTTTTTTAAGGGATCATGATTAAAAGAGCTGATTTTGGTGAAAAATGACCAACGCCATCCATGAATACTCGATACAAGAACTTTGTTGCCAGTCTTTAGCTCATGCAAATTGAAGGCTTGGGCCTTTACTAAGTTCACTCACACACAATATAACACAAAGCAAAGTGTTGATTCACGTTGGTTTTATGCATTGTTGTAACTTGATGTTACTCATAGATAAACTTACAGACCTTTTGTAATTCCAAACGTAATCAATGAAAATGGTTGAAGTATTACGATAAAAAATAACTTTATTATCTCTTGAAGGCTTTGCTTGAAGATAAAGAAATTGGTAAAATAAAGGCTTCCAATAAATGGTTATTTATGAAAGTGAAACGGTTCGATTTACAATCCCGGGAGTGTAGTCGACGTGATAGGCCTTAGGCTCCTAGCGTTATTGTTTTTACCGACAACAAGAAAAGGTGGAGATCTTATTTTCGGATTATTGCTTTTTAATGTATGTTCAGCGATTACTCCACCAATTGTGGTTCGATTATTATCGAACATTATTTTTGTACGTAAAGTTACACTCTCAAGGGCAATCTGATGATGGGATCCCAAGAAAATCGAGAGACACTTTTGCAAATTACACCCGAAACACCAGAAGCGTTACAAATACGCTGCCGGTCTTTTTGGGAATTTCAGGGCTGTTGGGAAATCGGGGATTGGAAAAATTGGGAAGGGGGTAACTGGGCTCCGGTAATTGCAATCACACAACGCAAGCGTTGTTTCACGTCGGTTTTCTGTGAGGCCGTGACATAACTCCAGTTGAGGCAGATTATTCGTGCCGAAACACTAAAATTTTTAGTTTAAGTGTGGGTGAGCCCCAAGCTTAAACTAAAAACTTTTAGAATAAACATGTCCTTTTTAAGTTTATGAAACAAGGACATGTTTATTAACGAGCAGATGTATCACCTGATGGTAAGCAATCGCCGCCGTCCAAGGACACTTAAAACACTAGAGGCGTTACAAATGCGTTGCCAGATTTTTGAGGGTTAGGAATTTAAGGGTTCGGGAATTGGGGATTGGGAAGGGGTAATTGGGCCTCCGATAACCCCACTCACACAACTGCAGAAATAACAAGTAATAGTACTAACTAACTTAGTGGGGGTTAGTGTGAACTAGGTAGTCGTGGTTGTAATAGCCTAACGATAGCGATTTAAATACTGTTTGGCGCGTGTCTGCATGTCACGCGACATTTGCGTTAAGTTTATTAAAAATCGCCTTTATTACTTACTAACCGCGCTAATGGTTTACTGTTAACCTGCATTAAATAATTTATATACATTAATGATCATTTTATTGCGACAAAATGCTACCTAATGAGCTCTTAATTACTAGAAGTTATTTGCTAAATGCTGAAGGAAGGTAAAATATAACATGAACTCATCTTGTCAGGTATTTTAATGGCCGAGGATCAAAGAGGAAGACATAGGTTTACGAGTTCACTATTCTTATATTAAAATGTAAACATTGTTTGATAGTCTTCCTCGATACATTGAACTACCCTACACAAAATGAAATATTTCATTCGGAGATTAGTACATGTAAACAAACATAATGAATTTATTATAGTACTTTTGTAAAGATTTAATAGGGGCTTCGATTTTTCATCATAATCAGCCGAGAGACGTCCACTGCTGAACAATAATTAATTAATTCCTTTAATTTTAGAGCAAAAACAAAATTATACTGATAATAAAATATTTTTACATAATACTATTATTATGGATCTATGTTAGACCATGCGTTGTATAGATTGAAAATTGGACCCGATACTTAACTGGTACAATTACATTTTACGATGTTTTCGTGAGAGAGAGTCAGATTCCCAAATAACTGTTGCGTTACCCATTTTTCTTCAGTTTTATGCTTACCATGTAACAGAGGGTGAGCCTATTGACATCAATTACTTTCTGGTATAAATTAGAATTCAAATAACTGTATTTTAAGTTGTTTTAGTACAACAGTTAGTATAATAGCGGCAGTATTTCCAAGCGCTTGAATCATAGCAACTTGTCATTAACTATATAAAGCTTGCATGCCACATTGGCACGCTCCTCTACTTTCCTTTGTTGTAAATAGTGCAATACAACAAACCATGTACCTATATTGTTCATACAAATTTATTTATTATTCTGTAATGTATATAATAATAATATAGCGTGTCGCTTTGTGGTCTGATGACGGCAAAGTTTGGGTAGTAACGCGTTTTTATAAACTGAGATTATCGGCCAATCTACCAAGCGAAAAGACATGGAAAATCCATTATATGTAAATGAAACGCATAGTCCATCAGCTGGGTATTAATTACTGATAATATGTGCAATTTAAGTAGAGCCTATTGTCGTCATAGGGTACCGAGATCCTTTGTGTATGGTGCGTCGCGTTCTACGCGCGCCTCAAAGAGCCATCAGAATACTACAGAAGGAATCCAATAGGGCTGATGTCCACCAGAAGCTGCAGACTACCGATCGGGTTACCGGGGCTCCGGTTCAAAAACCAGGAGTAGGAACGGGGAAATTTTTAGTCAGTACGATTCTGACGCTTTCTCTCGCGTCACCCAAGGTGGAAGAAGCAATTAAATGATTTCCCACCCTCAAATAAAAGGTTACAAGATAGTAGCAAAGTCCTTGAAGAATTTTCCGCAGTTACTCGACTGTGTTAAGTTAAAATATAATGGAGAATATTTAGCCTCCTGTTGTGTATACCCACCATATACTCGAATTAATTAGACGGAAAAACAAAAACACGATAATTTTCATCAGACGGAGGGAAACATAGGTCAATAGCATGCTAATGGAAGTGCATCCTTCGCTGGTGGAATGAAATCCGTCGTTAAACCAATTACTTTCTCTCACCATATCTTCAAGATTCAATAAGTCTCTACGATTCTGGAGTCAACTTAAGCATCGACGCGCGACGGTTCCCTGAATCAATTGGGACTGCCATTTATACTTTACGCAAACTGAAAACCAAAACCGAAGCTAAATATAAATCGAGTAATTTGATCAAAATTAGGGAGTTTGTGCTCTCTAGACCCAGAGACCTTCATAGCTGCCTCTAGTAACATCTACATCTAACTTTAAAGGAAAGGAGACGGAGACTCTTACATATATTCTTGGGTCTAGGTGTAAATCAGATGAAATTTCTTAGTCAATACTCTAAATAAACAAAATTTTAAATATTCCGTGAGGTTTTCTTTCTGAGAACAGAAAAAGGCCAATATAAAGTGAGGTTATGTAAAATGAACTTACATACAGTACATAATATACCTTAGGAGAGGTTGTATTTTTAAAATTGAGAACTTATGTGTTTATACCTAGTGACATTCTAGTGCTAACTTGTGTTAGCTAAAATATTGTGGTGGTCTGGAGGATAAGGCGTCGCTCCTCTACTATGAGGGTATGGGTACCTACAGCACCATGTAAGATTTCTTAAGTTAGTTGTATTTTGTAAGGGCTGATTTTTGAACCAATAAATAAAACTTATCTGTAAAATAAAATTGACTTTTGACAGTTTTTAATATTCAGTCCTTTGTCCAGCACTGAGGCAATTTCAGGCATGTTACAGCCAGCAGTATGCCACCTCGATTAAAAATATTCGACACTACCGAAATTAAAATTGGACTTTTACTTTTTTGACTAGTGCTACAAAATTATCAGCGGTCATTATGAATGGTTTTATAATACCCAACAAAGACAGTTACAGAGTTTTTAGCATATATTATTGTATACATCGATGTGCTTATTCTTAGTGTTTCATGATTTCTCATTCCTGAATAAAAGTTCACCATCATTATTTTTTTTAATTAGGATACAATTATTTATTTTTTGCGATAAATAATATGTAACCTACTTTTTTTTTTTATGGTATAGGAGGCAAACGAGCAAACGAGTCACCTGATGGTAAGCGATCAGCAAACATTTACAGATTTTTTTTGAGGAGGGATTATCATCCAATATCGGCACCCGCCTTGGGCGAGGCGAGTGGGAGTGTAAGACTCTTATTGACTAAAAACTACTTCGTCCTACTCCTGCTTTCCGGCCCGAGGTCCCGGTAACCCACTAGGTAGTCCGCAGCTGGCATCAGCCCCAAAGGGCCCCGTCCGTGGTGGTCAACTATTTACAGATGGACGCATGACCTCCTATTCATTGGTACCATCGATCCATTTTTCACATACCTTACCCTCAGGCTGTAAATTGTTATCAAAGTATCAAATTTGTTCAAATCAAAAGCAGTTTTCCACGAACAACTTAAATATAGAATTATAGAATCACTAAGGAATAAACCTTCTAGAAATCCAACATGAATGTTTTATTCCATTATTGTCGCATAGAAGGAGACTTCGTGTTAAAACCTATTAAAAGTTAATAGTAATTTGCGTCACAATGTCCTAGGTTAGGTAATATGTGACGATGTCCTAGGGTACCTGGTTACTGTGTCAGGGATAGAGCAAGAACCACGAGGTCATTTCGTCATGCAATCGGTACCAGCAAAATATGCAGCTTTTTTCCGCAAGTACAGACAGTAGCAAAACAAGCTACCACAATCCGTCGAAGTTATTTAATCGATTTCCTACCTTGCTGGTTAGTAACAAAGTTGAAAGTTTACTAGAGAATTTTGCAAGGTTTATGAGCTATCGTGGGTACAAAAATAAACAATCGATATTGTTCCACTAAGTTGTAATGGCACACACTATTATAGGCTGTGTAGGTCTGTATGGTGTGTGGAATATGTGGGGAAACATATCAATATCTGCAATGTTCAGTAGGGTTTTTAAGCCTGTGCAGTTTTTAGGCTTTCTCTATATTAAATCTAACTAAGCCGGGTTAGCGCTATGCTGTGCAGTTGTCATTCACCTATTCCAGGTATTTATATACCAAACTGTTAGTCCTGTGGAGTTAATCCGCCGATATAGTTTACATATAAAATATGTATGTAATATGCTCACAGCATTTCGACTGTTTCATGGAAAATTGAGCTTTACAAATATACTGGGTGTGATATGAACTTGTATGTTTGTAAACGCGCGCACCATATATAAGAAAAATGAAGTGCGGTGCAACGTGATTTTTTAAAAATAAAATGTATTACTTCTTTTTTGAATACTTGCTATTGATATTTCCGAGGGCTTCGGCGATCAAAATGTATTGCAGTTTTTATGATAAAATTGAAATACGAAAAGGACGAATCAAATGATGTTTATTTTAATTGAAAAGGAAAACTGTAACACGAAACGTATTTATTTTAATAACCACCATCACCTGGGGACACTAAGTACTCAAAGATTGTAAGTTAACATTACAGTGAAAACTCGGCAGTACTTTATTACATTTCGTATTAAAATACACATAAATTATGCTTAACTTAATCCTTTATGCTTAACAAGATTTCTTTATAGACAATAACAAAGGAAAAAACATATTAATCCTATTAATCTACTAACCTACTTATAGTAAAAAAATAATCGCTAAATGTGTTGCTAAGCACAAATTTTCAAAACAACTGATCTGATTTGGCTAATTCTTTTCTTATGAAAGAAAAAATTAACAAAGATGCGAAGGAAAATTTCCAAGACGAAGTAAAGTTTGAGGGATCCGCTAGTAATTATGTACTAGATAGGTATGTCTTAAAGCTACTACGAGACACCAACATCTTCAAAATTTTCCGTAACCTAAGTATTTCTTAGTCACCTACCTAACCATACGTATACTATTGTTAATCTCCTTTTAAACGGCCTGCGTATAACATTGAACGTAAATAACGCTATGATGATGATTATTTTAAAAACGCATAAATTATATTATGTGGGAAAGTCCACAACATAATCATAATTCTCAAAAGCATACATGCTTGACAGACAACAAAGCAGACCACACAATTATATCTATGGCCCGTACAATACTTGTGCACAGGGTTACAGGACATGTAGTATTATGTATATGTAGGTTACTGTGGAGGTAAGTAGAGGTAAGTGTGGGAGAGCCATGCGTCGGCAAGCATCGACCGGAGTGATACCACAGCCTCACAAAAAAACCGACGTGAAACAAAGCTTGCGTTGTGTGAGTGAGGTTACCGGAGACCCAATTAACACCTTTCCCAACCTTACTAAACCCCCATTCCTCAACAACCCTTAAATTCCTAACCCCCAAAAGGCCGGCCACGCACTTGTAACGGCTCTGATGTTGTCTATGGGCGGCGACGATTACTTACCATCGGGTAATCCGTTTGCTCGTTTATCGGCTTATACGATAAAAAAGAGATTTATTTTAAGCAAAAGCAAATTATGTAATGAAATATTTTTTTCTGGATATCGTTATCGGAAAATATCTTAATACATGTTTAGCGTAATCGCAGTGTATAATCTTTTTAACATCTAATTAAGCATGAATAGTTTAGCTTGTAATGTTCCACTGACGCAAGTGTACTGGGGTAACAATTTTTTTTTTTTTTGAGGGTAGAAAATTATCCAATGACTTCTCTCGCCTTGGGCGAGGCGAGAGGGAGTGTCAGACTCTTACTGACTAAAAATCACCCCGTTCCTACTCCTGCCCGTCGAGCCGGAGCCCCGGTAAACCCGCTAGGTAGTAGTAGTATAAAAAAAAAAAAACTGGGGTAACAATTATCGCAAAGTGGCTGGTACTAGTTGTTGAACGTGAAGAGCTGACGATTGAGTTCAATAGAAGGAAAAGTCCCAATAAAAATAAGTTTGTCAGTCTGTGGCGCTTTCGCTATACATACGTACATATATCACATTCTATAATTGCCTATAAGTAGCCGCTGCTGACCAAAGGCCTCTTGCACAGAGAGCGTTTGAGCAATAATCACCTCGCATGCTCAATGCGAGCCCAGTTGTAAGCTGAGCCCAGGTTTCCTCACGATGTTTTTTTTTGCCTTCGCCGTTTGTCAGTGATGTCTAAATAATCTTAGAAAGTATATACATACTTAAGATAAATCAGAAAAGTAACATTGGTATTTGCTGTTGGTAGTGGCGGACCCCACTCCGGGCCACCACGATATATACGCTTTCGGTATAAAAAACGATTAATTATTTTAATCGCTTTTTATATTTTCGATGATACTAAAAAAATACAAGTACTTATAGAACATACATTGCAAACGTCAGTAAAATAAAAAAAAAATGTCCACCTAAATTCACTTCTCCACGTAGACGAAGACGCAAGCGAATACAATTAAATTCGAAAGCATTAAAATTCAAATATAAAGTTCGCTAATACGAGTAACCTCTAGCCTTGACTTTTTGGCGGTAGTCGGGGTCACCTGCCTGCGATATCGTCTTTGTTCGGGTAATTCTGTACAACCACGGAACACAATCGAGCCAACTGCTATAGTTGAAGTTAGATATTATACCAGCTACTTTAATTATGCAACATGTAGTTTACTTGCGGAAGACACTTGTTGTTTGTGCCGTTAATGTTATTATGTATGATCTCGCATATCAATGATCGCTTTTGATCATAATGTACTTTGTGTTTGAAAGAGTGAAACTTTGAAACGTTGCCCCACAATAGGATTTTCTCCTGTATCGTGGGTGCGTTTAAAAACATAAGTTCACATACACACGACACCCAGAGCTGACAAAACAATTTGTGGGTCTCACATGGAGTTGTTCCGGAACCGTGCTACATGTTGCGCAGCAGCCGGTAGCCCAGACACCTCACCAATCGTGCAGTCTTGTACAGTATTTTTTCTAATCTCTCACGGTGCTTTTTGTCTTTCAAAGAATTATCAACACTTCATTACTGTTCTGGACTACTTAGTGATAGTTGATAGTTCTAAAAATTTCAATTTAAAGGAATCTTTTATAAGTTAACACTGCCATCTCTGCTATCGTACAACGTGTCGTAAGAAAACCAGTTAGCAACGGTTTATAATAAAACATTTTTCAAACTCCCATTTCTCACCCGTCTGTTAAGCTTGGAAAAGCCATTCCTATATACCAAGAAGAGATTCATTATCTAACAATAGATTGTCAAAGATTGTTGATAACAAATTTTTTGTAATTAGAAAAATCACGGCTTTTTAAAAACTAATAAATAATATATGTTACACTAAACTGTTACATACTGCGTGTTGAATAGTGTCGCATAGCCTCCCCCCAACACCAGCGCCCTTCAGTCACGATCCTTGCCCAGCCCCAACAAGCTTTCGAAGGCTATCCAAGATTGTGAAGTTGTTACAATAATTGCCTGTTAACATGTACTGTTTAAATGAAACATGGACTACTAACTACTACATACTAAAAGTAGGACATATTTCTAGTACTGTAGTCTATAAAAATTAAACATATTGTACGTCATGCAAGTGCAGGTGCTCATATAACAATTGAACACTTTTTCACTAGTTTGTATCTCCTATTGTTATGAAAATACTACAATTATTACCGTATTAATGATCCAAATTCTAGACTAATGATTTACAACCCTCAAATAAAATGGTTATGATTTAAAATTGCGATGATTTGTAATGGGATCACTCCTATAACGTGAGTATTGTAATGTACAGAGCTAATCGTTGCAACATAGGTAGGGGGTGGGAACTAGCAAGCGGTTAGACGCTCGATCCCGTGGGATATAATGTAGCCTGTGTTATTCCAGACCATAATCTACCCCTGTTTCAAACATCCCAATCTCTTAAAAAAGCAGGTTTTGTATGAAAGAGTAACAAACAAACAAATTAATTAACGAACACAAACTTTCGCAATTATAATTCGCATTAATATACACAGTCACATTAATATATAGGTAATCGCATTAGTAGAGGTATAAACACATTTATGTTACAGTAAAAGTTCCAATAATGTACCTATATGAAATGTTAGTTTTTTTTTTTGAGCGGGGAGAATCATCCAATGACTTCTCCCGCCTTGGGCGAGGCGAGAGGGAGTGTCAGACTCTTACTGACTAAAAACCACCCCGTTCCTTCTCCTGATTTTCAAGCCGGAGGCCCGGTAAACCCGCTAGATAGTCCGCAGCTCCGGATCAATGAAATGTTAGTATAGCTCAACCTTCAACTTACGCAACATGATAATTGATGGGACAGTATTTTATCTTTGTGCTAAAGTGCTAATAGCATGTTCTGGTCTAGACTTAAGTAAATGTTTTACCGACATTATTACGTATTATGTAAACAAAGCAAGAGACAAATATTATGTACAGAACTGCTCGACACCTGTAAAGAAATAAATATCATCACGCCGTTTATCCTTAGATGGTAAGGTATGAAGGTTAGGCAGGTAATGCATCTGGATGTAAAAAAATAATCGTAGTCTTATTTTACATGATTGACAAAGATTTTCTGTGATCCACTAATGTTGTTCTAGGTCTGGGTGTCATGTGTATGTGAAATCGTATGTTTGTAAACGCACCCACGACACAGGAAAAAAATCTAGTGTGTGGCAATGTATATAATGTAGTGTATAATGCACAGCTAACATAGGCAGATATTTTGTTACTGCAAGCACTACATACAGTTTATGCAAAATAAACTCCCAACTATTCGAGTACTTATAAAATAGTACCGTATTATAATATGACTTAAGAGCTCCACTAAATCCTACATTTAAACATATTCATGGATAATGGTCACTGGTCAGATACCTATCTAGATTTGTTATGCAGTAACATTGAACAACTGAGTATAACTAAATAAAGTTAATCGAGGCACAGAAATCAAAAGATCTCTCTGCAAAACTACATAGCGACGTTTCGGTAAACAGAATCGTAGCTGGAATTTAAAATAAAATTTTCTGCTAACTCCTACTTCTCAACCCACCCTCGCTTCCAAAAGTTCATTGTTATTCAGATCTCGTGCCTAACCTAGTCCCATCCACGTAAAGGAAGATTATGTCACATTTCCTCGAAAGTATAACGATTACGGCCAGATAAAATTAAACCTTATAGTCATTTCATTATTTGTTATTCTCGAGTGATTATGAAATTATATTACCTACCTATTGAGTAAAATAAAATATTGTTGGTATAATTTTCTCTATATCTTAACCGCCGCCGTCTGTCGGTGAAAAATGGAACTGTTACTAAGGGCTCGTGTCGTGTTTGTGGTTTGAGTTATATCGTTCATGTGTTTCCTCAACCCTCCGTGAGATGGCGCTGAAATAAAGTGTAGTGGTAACAGTTGTACGGGTAATGTGCGGAGTTTTGATTTACACTCACGAGATGTCACTAGTGCGGTATGAACTGTATTAACATGAAGGTGGATAAAGCTGAAGTATGTCTGTCTCACTCTTTGTTGGCTGACTTCTCATTTTAGTGTAAACTATTCATTACTTATAATGGATATGTTTATGAAGTTACATTTTTATTCAAAGTTACACTGAAGTAGGAAGAGTCATGCCAAAGCTGTACCGGAGTCAATCATTTATAAATATCATTGAAAGCCACTGGAAAACAATATTATTACATTGCTTGGAAAGAGAGTGTATACCCACAAGGAGTGAGATAGATATATGAAGCTTATTTTCATTCTATCTTAACTTATACCTCCGTGACTAGTCCTATAATTTATTTTCTACTCACGAGGTGGCGTTAGGGAATCGTAGAAGAATTTTTAGAACTTGTAAAATATTTTTATTACTGGACTATAGACCTTCTTTACATTAAGCAGTTTGACATAATTATTATCTACGTGTAGCCAGCAGATTGTGCTTGGCCACTTTGATGATGAGACTAACGATTAGTAATTACTTGTAATACCATTGTTGTAGACGAATATGTAGAACTTTTTTTTCAGTGGGGAAAATCATCCATTGACTTCTCCTGCTTTAGGCGAGGCGAGAGCGAGTGTCAGACTCTTACTGACCAAAAACCACCCCGTTCCTAATCCTGCTTTTCGAGCCGGAGCCTCGGTAAGTCCGCTAGGTAGTCCACAGCTCCGGATAAATGTCTAGCTATGCTGTGAAAATGTTTCATGTGAAGATGCCTCGCTGTGCTGTGAAATTGTGTGGTGGATTTTACCAACGCTGTGTGATGTGTGAAATATGCCTACGAGGAAGTCCTCATACATTAATACGTATAAAAAACGTATATGTACAAGGATTTGAATAGGTCTTAGGTGGTTACTGGTTATTTTATGGTACAAAAGCGTGAGTTAAAAGTGGTTGTGTCGGTTTTCCTATCTTAAGCAGTTAATTAAAAAATACTGAACTCGTCTGATCTTTATTTATTTTTCTTTCATAAAATAAATAACTCACGTAGGTAAACATAGACTATATTTTACAAAATAATTTTATTTATTTATTTAACATAAACTTGGCTTGGCTCGATGTTTAAATATATTCTAAATGTGTAGGTCACAATTTAATCAAAAATCTATCTGAAGTCGAGTCTTGGAAACTTATTTTTGCAGAATAGGAGTTTTTGATTTAACAGACACTAGATGGCGCTATGGTTGCAGGAATATTAAATACAGTATATCTATGGTTGCGGGATTGCTATATTACTAGTTGCTTCTACATATATGAAGGTTTGCGATAATCTTCGCTTGGAGATAGCAGTTTAAAAGGATCAGATTTATTTGTTAAACATGTAGTGCTTTGTCTACTCTTGTGGGAGGGGTGGTGACAAAATGTACAGAACTCTGCTGCCACTGCTAGACGATGGGGTTTGAGGTTTTATTACGTCACGTATTTAAGTTGATGAAGCGAATGAAGTATGTGAGATTAGTAGTGATTGGCGTTCCATTGTGTCTGTCTACCCCCACAGGAGACAGCCGTGAGTTTTGTATGTAAGTATTCAAGTATTTATTGTATCCATAATGCGTAGTTATACAGGTGGTAAGAAATACAATTTTAAGTAACAACTTAGGACAGTGTCGTGTCATTTAAAATTAGTAGAAAAGAGGAAGGTGGTTTGTTATTATGATGATATTATATTGATTAGAATGTCGTTTCAAAAAATAGAACATAATTATGTATTAGGTACTTTTATTACTTGTAATATGGATGTTCTATTTAATCTGTCTTTATGTAGTATTAAAAATATAAAGTTTATCATTATTATATTACCTTTCCAGTTATATATTTTATTTAGTTTTAGGTAACACATTTGTAACTTATTTCATATTGAAACTTATTAATATTGCATTATTTATAGGTATACGTGTGACAATTTTTTAACTGCCGTACTTAGAGACATTTAATGATTATTTAAACTATTCCTTAGAACTTGGACTTTAAAAGAAACAACGACCTCTGAGTTTGTTTTGGCATTTCTTCTTAGATAAAGTACCGTAATCCGTTAGGAAATATCGACCTTATCCACATTTTTTGTTTTTTATAATAATTTTGTCGCGTAAAAGTGCTGTTTTGTACCCTTTTTATAATTCTTTCTTTCATTGTTTCGTTAACGATTGGTAAGTACTGCGGTAAGATATTAAAAGTAATTTATTTTTTAGCGTAAGTCAAGTCTATGTATCATAAAGTCTATTTATCCTTCATGAATTCTTTTAGAGTAGGTATAATAGTTTTCTTTAATCAAATGTTTCATTGTAATGCAACGGGATGACGCTAGTTATGTGTATATCACAGTTCAATCAGCTAAACTCTGACAGATTGATTAACTAATGACTTGATTAGCAAATTATTCTATTGATCAATAGACTTTGAATAGATTGCGATCAGTTGGTAATCTCAACGCTTGACAATCGGATTGGCGATTACTGTTTAAAAGTTTTAGATTTTTTAGACAGCGCTTCTGTCTGGTTTGCAGTACATTAGTCGGCTTTTACGGCATTCACGGAAAGAGGATAAGTTGTCCTCTTACAACTTATCCTGTCCTCTAAGAGTGGGTGGTAAGAGTGGTGTTAAATATTTCATTCAATTTTCTCAATTAGTGTTCCTACGTATAACGTCACTGTGGTTGAATTATTATGTTTGCTGAATACGCTAGTTTTCTACTAGTCAAATTCAATACTTTTTTCGAAATGATATTTTCTATGAACTTTGTATGAAATACTCTATTATGACGTCATCAGATTTTTACGTCAAATAGCAAACTTATTTCTAGTTTAGCTACGAAAATTAAGTAGTTCATCAAATTTATGAATAAGAGTGTGATAATTTTGAATGTTTGATTGTATTGAAAAGTTGTAATAATTTATTTTTGACTCAGTCATCATCCCTGTTGCATACGACTGGCTAGTGATGAGAATCAGCGCCGTGACTCGTAACCGTCGTGTTTGGGCTACATTAGCTGACACCTACACGAGATGCAAATGAAAAAGAAGATACCTTTTGTTGGAGCAGGTAAATTTGTTCATTAGTATGTTGATCCAGTGTGTATGGTTAATGTTACAATCAAAAATACATTTAATATTTTTATTTTAATAGATACCGAATTAAATTCTAGTTGTAATTTTTTTTGATGTGTAAAAATCATCCAATGACTTCTCCCGCCTTGGGTGAAGAGGAAGGGATTGTCAGACTCTTACTGACTAAAAACCACCTCGTTCCTTCTCCTGCTTTGAGCCAGAGCCCCGGTAACCTTGTTACGTTGTCCGCAGCTCCGATTATAATATAAGTGGCTGGACTGCCGGCTGCCGCGCAATGGGCAGCAGGTTCGATTGCCGCACGGAACAACTCTTTGTTTAATCCACAAATTGTTGTTCTGGGTCTGAGTATAATGTGTATGTGTAGTTGTATGTTTGTTATCGCACCCACGACAAATGAAAAAATCCTAGTGTAGTGTAGGGGCCACGTAAAAAGAAAAAGAAAAAAAGTACAGATCCATTTATTCAAATTCTTTATTGCTTTGCTTAATATATTTCTTATACAACATATAATACGTGGGTAACAATTAAGGACCCTGTCGAGCACGCAATTTAAGGACTAATGAGTAATAATAAATAGTATTGTTAATTAGTACATATTTATTTTAAAAATGACAAATAAAATATATGTTTATTCTAAACATTAACATTGTTTTTAATTATTATTATATACTTAACTAACAAACCCGGTGTACTCCGTTACGCCACCAATGATTTTCCCTGTATTCTTGGTTTTCTCTTGAATTTCTCCTGAATCTTCTTTGCTAGAAACCTAATTAAAATAATTTACAAGGTCACAACATATAAGACAGACAATACAGACAGTATGAAGGCAGGTAATCTTATAAATATAATTATTCTGACAATGTAGGTATTCATAAATACCTAATTCAATTAGACTGTTCACCGATTGTAATTCAATTAATATTAGGGATGCCTTACATTCTGTCTTATTCACCAACTTAATTTTCATTATCTATACTTTTGTACTGATTTTTTATGGTATAAGCCGAGCGGACGAATCACCTGATGATAAGCAGTCGTCGCCCCCCAAGGACACACGAAACACCAGTGGCGTTACGAGTGCGTTGCGGGCCTTTGGGGCTTAGGAATAAAATGGTTGTTGGGAATTCGGGGATCGAGAAGGTAATTGGGCCTCCGGTAACCTTACTCACACAACGCAAGCGTTGTTTCACGTCGGTTTTCTGTGAGGCCGTGGTATCACTCCGATCGAGCCGGCCCATTCGAGCTGAAGCATAGCTTTTCCACTTTTAATAAATGATATTATGTTATAATCTTAATCTGTTTATTATAACACTTTTCCGTTACTGATTGACTGACTGACTGACAACGCACAGTCAAAACCACTGGATCTTGGAATCTGGAACTCTACACGTATATTTCTTAGGAGTGTAGGGGAGCACTAAGCGAGAATTTCCTAAATTCCCACTAAAACGGAAATCACCTCTTTACGCGTGTGAAGTCTCTGGCAAAAGTGAGATGGGAATACATTTTTGCATCTTAAAAAATCCCAAATTACTGAACCAATATTGATCTTTATTTTATTACTAGAAAGGTACATTATTAAGAAGTAACATACAGCTGAATGGACAGCGATTATTGTTATACTTAGGAATATAGGAGGCCCAATTGCCCTCTTCTCAATCCCCGATCCCCCAATAATCCATAAATTCCTAATCCACAAAAGGCCGGCAACGCACTTGTAACCCCTCCAGTGTTTCGGGTGTACATGGGCGGCGGCGATAAATACATTCATCAGGTAATCCGTCAGCTTGTTTACCGGATTATATCATAAAACATATGGTGTTTAAAAAAATCAATCTAATACTGACGTACCATAAAAATATGGTATTTGAAAAATCATCCTGTATCTAATACTGAGAAAAAAGTTCATTGACAGTGATGTGTTAAACATGACTGACAACAAGTACTGAAAGCGTACAGTCTTCACCTATACGTGTATGTTATGTTTATTATTTTTAAATGGCACGGCTACAGCGCGTCTAGTGTTATTTTTAGAGTATTGCACTCAAAAGGTAAAGTAGGGACACTTTGTAACCAAATTATGTGAGATAAATAAATAAAAAAAAATGTATCATCATGTAAACCCTAGCTAACCACTCACAGCCAAACATGGACCTTCCTCAATGATACTTACATCAGCCGGTTTGAAGCGACCTTTGTTTATCTTATTTAAAACTACAATATAATAAAAGTCAGAGAGCTGACACTTGAGTTATGGCTTGTATGTATGTAGTTTAAAATAATAAAAACATCACATTTTTAAACTAGTTTCTCTAATGTATGTAATTTTACCAAACAAATTCTTTTAAACCAACGTTGAACCCATAATTTTACCGATTTACGTATGTAACCAGTTCACCTGATAAACAATAATTCGTCGAACCTACATATATTACACGTAAAATTGTATTGAATTCGCTTCCTAACCTCAAAACTACACCGCATTATCAAGGAATATATAGAAATAAAAAAATGAAAACAAGATATAGGTACGTTCGGATTAACCTATAGTAAGTATTATAAATAAAACAACATTCACTGATTTCTGTGATCATCTGATTTCATGGGACTTGTGTAAATTTATAGCTAGACATACCGATTGTAGGGGATATCGGCTCCAGAACTGGTGTTGGTACTTTCCCACGGTGGCTTTGACTGCTTCTGGAAGCCGGCTCCTCCGCCAGCGAACATGGTAACTGATGACACTCACTTACACTCAGACCACTCACACCATGGTTACATCACAGAACAATTTTCACCACAAATTTAAGTAACAAAGCGACCACAACACTTGTTTAATTCGCGTTTGTTTATATCGTTCCGCGTATTCTTTTTTGCTGGAGCGTCTACCGAGCCGACGAGCGCTCTCTAGCAGACGTTATTTTAAAATATTTTCGGAATACGTAAAGTATTCCTGGCTGACGGTGCGCGTCCTACCACAGTGTGTGACTGCTGAGTTTTATTTTTACACTGGACAGTTCTCTACAGATTTGCGTAATTACAAAAACTCTCGGTTTTATAAGTGGACAATTATCGAATGTTTTGTATCGTTAACGGTGGTCTGCAGTGGATGGGGATAATTATATCTTTAACTATCGCAGTTTAAGCGTCAGACGTCTCGCATTAGGTCAATGTCGGGACTAAATAACTATCATATGTTGTGATATGAAATTGGATTACGGGTTTACGCTGCAAATAAATTACAATGGATTTGATCCAAAATCGTTTAGTAGCTAGTTTACGTGCTTAAGAGAATTAATTTGAATTGAAAGAACACTGAATGTTGTTTAACGTTTTGATTGAGAATGTTTACGAATGTTTACATTGTTCAAATTTTTTACTCATTCACGAACTTCATTAAATTGATCGTGAAAATCTTGCTATCGGAAGTTTTTTTCTGACTTTTATATAAATGTTTAGGCATGTTGTGTCATGTCATTTAGGCAGAGTGATACATTTAATTTCGTCACCATCTTTCATCTTCCATCTTTAATAGTAATAGATAGAAGCATTCTTTGATATAAATTAACCTTATAACTATCGACTCGACATGACACGTGACCCAAAGGCTGGCTATTTCCTCGGTCAGAAGATAAAGCATTGCGGCCAGTCTTCTAGGAACGTTCCCAATGACAGTGACGTGGACGAGTACTTTGACGTCTGTCTAATAGAATAGTAATTTTATTTTTTAAAAAATCTTTGTTTTAGTTTTAAATTATAATAAGGTGCTATACATCATTATGATGATAGTATAGAGTGTAGAGATAGGTAGACACACTTATATTGAGGAGTTTAATAATTTAGTATTGCAATAACAATTGACTGCCTCGTTGGCCGAGTGGTTGCAAGTGCGACAAGCGGTCACGGGTTCGATTCCCGGGTCGGGCGAAGTATTGCTGGGCTTTTTTCGGTTTTTCGAAAAATTTCTCACGGAGTCTGGAAATGTGCCCGGTATATGGCAATATGCTCACCACCTATTACACGGGACTTACAAGATAAATTGTGAAAAGTGGGTGTACACAGTGGCATTACGTGCCATAATATGTACCTCTGCCTACCCCTTCGGGGACTAAAGGCGTGACGATATGTATGCAATAAAATAGTTATACATATACACATATAATATGCTGTTATTATAAAGCCAAGGATACACTAGGGGACAAATCGACACCAGCAATTTATACTGCGCTAACTCAAAAAGCGTACTTTACAGTAGAGGCGTTTAAAGGGAAAAACGTGATAACTTTTACATTAATTAAGATACTTTTTTGAAATTTGGTATGCTTAATATTTAATTTATTCATTGTAATATCTCATATTTATGTTTCCTTAATTATTTCTATTTTTTGATTTAGCGCAAGTTAGCCGTATATAAACGTAATTCATCAAAAAAAATTACATCTTATACACGTCTAACTTATGTTAGCGTAGTGTAGTACGGGACGTCGTAGTGCATGATCAATCATCTGATGCATATTTCAATATTTTTATAAAGAACATGTACTTACTTACAAAAAGAATAATCAGCGTTTTAACCATTAATAAACTAATTAATACGTTAACACATAAGTATTTACTTAGTAAAAGTCGCTAAGTCGTTCATTTTACAAACGAACAAGTATACACACGAACGCACTAAACTACGATAACTATGAGTTAGCGCAGTGTTGCACAGATTTTGACCAAAGTGATCCCCGCGCACACTCCGCTAATAATAGTTGGCGTAATATAAATCGAGTGATTTCAAAAAGTACCTTTACTTAGCGTTTTATAAGATTTGTAACTTTCTTATTTTTGCATATTCCTTCTCAACTTTTTTATGACGTATGTAAACACACATTTTAAGCAACTTGGCATAAAAAAAGTTTTTTCCAAATTTCGAGTTAGCGTAGTATAAATTGCTGGTGTCGAAATGTCCCACGACATGTATTGTATCCTAGCAACGTTGCGTCGTCGCGCTACTTCATCCAACGTCGCTGACGACACGTGTCGCAGGACATTCGTCCCCTAGTCCTTGAAACTGACGGATAAGTCTAAATATAGGTATATTTATGTAACTGTAAGTGATAACAGTCATACATAAGTCAGTAAGTCAATATTCAATTTAAAGATTTTCTTTCTTTTATGGTTTATCGTTAATTCTAAAATTTTTGTTTTTTATGTTATAAGCCGGTAGATAAGTAGGTAGATCACCTGATGGTAAGCAATCACCGCTGCCTGTAGGCACCCGATCCCGGAGCACCAGAGACGTTACAAGTGCATTGCCGGCTTTTTGGGGGTTATGAATTTATAACAATCATAACCTTCAAGATTATGAATTAAAGGGTTGTTGAGGAATCGGTTGGGAAGATTGGGAGTGGGGGTTATTGGGCCTCCGGAAACCTCAATCACATAACGGGAGCATTGTTTCACGTCATTTTACTGTGAGGCCGTAGTATCACTCCGGTGGAACCGGCCCATTCGTGCCGAAGCATAGCTCTCCTTCACTTATATACACTTTTGTTTTATAATTTTAATAGGAACGTTTCGTGTAGATTCATAGACATGTTGTCACCATGAGCAGCGTGCGCTGTATGCGCACGCGGCTTTTCTCCATTAATATACGTGCCTAAACTGTGGTTTTTAGTTAGTGGTGGAGGTTTTGTAGTGGCGGTCATGTCAAAGGTGGTGGTTGTGGTAGTTGTAGTGAACAACCACTACTAACACCTATCAATCGCTGTCAATCCAACTTCTACCATTTCATGTGGTATGTGGGACTGACATTGGTTGTGATGGTGATGAAGTTTCTAGTGTCGTTTATGGTAATAGTAGCGTGGTGTTAGTGTGGTGGCAAACAATAAATAAAATGTAGAAGAATACTATTTATTACTTTAATTTCTATTTAATGCATAAATACACATTTTCCAGATATAATAATGAAGGAAAAAAAGAAAATTTCAATAATTTTCGTTAACATAAATATAGTACTATTTTGCTTACTCCTTCGGGAAATAACATACAATTATAATTTTATATTGTGCACTTTAACTAATTATCATTCAAGAACGGACAAACCTGCAAAAAAAAATATAGTGACAATCTTCGCTTCCATTTCATTTTCCGTTAGTTGTAATCCTGCGGTCGTCCCACGACGTCCGATGATGTGCAGTTACATTCAGAATCCGTTTCTCCTCCGACAAAGATATGATAAATATTTTATCAAAGGGGGAATCGGGTATTGAATATACTGCATAAGTTTTCGGTGACGCCAGGCAGACATAGGGATGTTACTTTCTATTTTTTTTACAAAGGGTGTAAGGTGCTTTTGATACCAGAGATGTTCTACGCTACATTGCTGTGAATCCAATCTTATTTATCGGTTCACATAGCTTAGCACTAGTGGAAATGGATTCAGCTAAGCTATTTTTATATATGGAAAGATACGTGCTATGGAAGGTTACCCTACTATCGACACATTGCTTACTCAAACTGCGCATCTTCCTCGTACCGCTACTTTGCAACAGCGCAACTTCATAGCATATCTTACTAGTAAAGTTACTTAGCTTGGTATCGGTGAAATCGGTCACATAGTTTCACAGGTTAGCTATTACATCTTTGTAGCATGGTTACATAGCACATCTCCGGTGGCAAATCACCCGTATACAGCACATACATTAAGAAAATATCTAAATAAATGAATTTGTTACAGAATTATAATACTTATTCAATTAAGTGTTTTTATATTTTGTTTGCATAATCTACGTAATATCGGTGAAAGGGTTTGTATCATTAAATTATTTTTAAATTACTAACATGCTCAACTTTGATTCCACTAGTTTTAATCCTACGGTCGTCACACGACGTCTGATGAAGTGCAGTTACATTCAGAATCCATTTCCCTTCCGACAAAGATATAATAAATATTTTATCGGTAGGTGAAACACAGATTGAATGTACTGTTTAAGTTATTAATATGCGTGAGCAAACTGTGGTTTTTAGTTCATGGTGGAAGTGATACAGGTTTTATAGTGTCGGTCATGTTGGTGGTGTTTGTGGTAGTTATAGTGAACTACCACTACTGACAACTGCCAATCTCTGTCAATCCCACTTCTACCGTTTTATGTAGGAAGTGGGAGTGACATCAGGTGTGATGGTGATGAAGTTTGTAGTGTTGTCTGCGGTAATAGTATTGTGGTGGTGGAGTTGGTAGCAGACACAATAAATATAATGAAAATTAAAGTAATAAATACTATTTGGGTAGTTCTTCAGAGACAAAATTTTCGATGTCTATGGGAATATTTTTGAAACCAACTAACAAAACCGCATGTAATATTTTTTTTAGTATAGTTTAGCTATATCAGTTACTAGGACAAATAATATTTTTTAAATAATTGCAGTCTAGGTACAAAATATTTTTTTTAAAGCTTGTTCTTCTGATTCGCTTGTTCTTCTGATTCATATGGTGTGTCCGTTTGCCATTTTCCGGAACAAAGTAGTCGATTTCGCATTTTCCCTTTGATACTTCAATATCTATACTAATATTATAAAGCTGAAGAGTTTGTTTGTTTGAACGCGCTAATCTCCGGAACTACTGGTCCGATTTGAATAATTCTTTTTGTGTTGAATAGTGCAGTTATCGAGGAAGGCTATAGGCTACAAAACATCACGCTATGACCAATAGGAGCCAAGCAGAGCGGGTGAAACCGCGCGGAAGTAGCTATAAATTATAATTACATCGAAAGGAGATGAGTTGTCCTCTTCAAAAAAAAATATGCATTCGTTATAACTATGTTAGTATGATTATAAGTAAATAAATAAGAATTGTCCGGCGCATAACACTGATTAATATGGCGTAAGCTGCGAATGACCATACTTGGTCGGGTATTAATAATGAGAGTCTGGCTTCCTGTGCGGAGGGAAACCAGGCGTGCAACGGACAAGCTAGGAGGCGGACTTTCAGCTAGTTGGCTTGGATCCAGGTGTTACTAAGGTAAATATCTGATTCATCTGTGTTTGGTTTACATGGCATCCTGATTACAATGCCTATTTTATAAAATTTACTTTACAGTTTTAAAACTTCAATCTATGTTTCGTGTGAAGCTTTTTGGTTATACATTCGTGTAGAAAAATGACAAGAATGAAGTCTGTATATACGATGAGTTATGCACGATTGTAAGCAAAATCCTGATTCATCTGTGCCTGATTTGTATGGTCAAAACCGCATATAAATCATAAAATAAATGATTGATTCTTCTGTACATTTTTTTACTAGTCTTATTTTTAAATTAACTTAGCTATAAAGGTTATAGGTATAATTTAAATCTTTTTTTTTTGAGGAATGTAATTAATATGAGTCTGAAATTGCTAATCCGCCCTGAGCAAGCGTGATAATGAATGACGAGCATTTCTCTGTGCGAAAGTACTCGAAAATGGTATGCTAAAAAGAAATTAAAAGAACTTGAAATTAATATTAATACAGAGCTCATTTACATAATTTTCAATTGCTAAACAGATTCATCTGTAACAATTTCTGATTCATCTGGGCAGAAAATATTCGAACGTCGATATCTCGAAAACTATTTTTTAAAAACGAGTCCCTTATTCGAATATACGTTATTTGGTATACCTATTTTCATATGAACACGTGTTACAGATCTTAAAGTGGAATTAAATTTTGGCCATATGAATCAGTCGAAGAATCGAATTTCGAAGAACTACCCATTTATTACTTGAATTTTCATTTAATACATAAATACACATTTTCCAGATAAAATTGTAAAGGACACAAGAAAATTGCAAAAATTTTCGTTACATATATCTCAAATATCATCATAATACAAATTTGGTGATTCCTTCGGGAAATAATTGACAGCTATAATTTTATATTGTGCACTTTATTTTTCTTAGTATTATTCGGGAACGGGCAAGCCTGTGAAAATGTTTACAAAAAATTAATGTGACAGTCTTCGCCCATCTTCCGTTAGTTGTAATCCTGGCGTCTGATGATGTGCAGTTACATTCAGAATCCGTTTCCCTTCCGACAAAGAAATAAAAATTTTATCGGGAGGTGAAACGGAAATTGAATGTACTACATAAGTTTTCGGTGACGCCAGGCAGACATAGGGATGTTCCTTTCAATTTTGTTTACAAAGGGATTAGGTTGCTTTTTTACCAGAGATGTGCTACGCTACATTGCCGTGCATCCAATCATATTAATGCTTACAAATAGCTTAGCACTAGTGGAAATAGATTCAGCTAAGCTGTGTTTTTTTATATGGAAAGATGCGTGATATGAAAGGCTTCCATACTAGCGACACATTGCATACTCGAGCTGCACATTTCCTCGCACAGTTACATGGCTTAGTATCGGATAAGACGGTCACACAGTTTCACAGCTTAGCTATAACATCTTTGTAGCATAGCTACATAGCATATTTCTGATGGGAAATCACGCTTACACAGCAGATACATCAGGAAAATATCTATTTAAAAAAATAATAGTTACACAATTGTGATACTTATTGAATTAAGTGTTTTTATATTAGGTTTGCATAATCTACGTAATATCGGTGAAAGGTTTTGTATCATTTAATTATTTTTAAATTAGTAACATGCTCTACTTTGATTCCGTTAGTTGTAATCCTGCGATCGTCCCACGACGTCCGATGATGTGCAGTTACATTCAGAATCAGTTTCTCTTCCGACAAAGATATGATAAATATTTTATCAAAAGATGAAACCGGTATTGAATATACTGCATAAGTTTTCTGTGACGTTAGGCAGACATAGGGATGTTACTTTCTATTTTTTTACAAAGGGTGTAAGATGCTTTTGTTACCAGAGATATTTTACTCTACATTGCTGTGAATCCAATCATATTTATTGGTGCACATAGCTTAGCACTAGTGAAAATGGATTCAGCTAAGCTATATTTTTATATGGAAAGATGCGTGCTATATAAGGTTACCGTATTATCGACACATTGCTTACTCAAACTGCGCATCTTCCTCCTACTGCTATTTTGCAGCGAAGCAACTTCATAGCATATCTTACTAGTAAAGTTACTTAGCTTGGTATCGGTGAAATCGGTCACATAGTTTCACAGGTTAGCTATTACATCTTCGTAGCATAGTTACATAGCACATCTCCGGTAGCAAATCACCTTTATACAGCACATACATTAGGTAAATATCTAAATAAATGAATTTGTTACAGAATTATAATACCTATTGAATTAAGTGTTTTTATATATTGTTTGCATAATCTACGTAATATCGGTGAAAGGGTTTGTATCATTAAATTATTTTTAAATTACTAACATGCTCAACTTTGATTCCACTAGTTTTAATCCTACGGTCGTCACACGACGTCTGATGAAGTGCAGTTACATTCAGAATCCATTTCCCTTCCGACAAAGATATAATAAATATTTTATCGGTAGGTGAAACACAGATTGAATGTACTGTTTAAGTTATTAATATGCGTGAGCAAACTGTGGTTTCTAGTTCATGGTGGAAGTGATACAGGTTTTATAGTGTCGGTCATGTTGGTGGTGTTTGTGGTCGTTATAGTGGAGTACCACTACTGACAACTGTCAATCTCCGTCAATCCTACTTTTACCATTTTATGTGGGAAGTGGGAGTGACATCAGGTGTGATGGTGATGAAGTTTGTAGTGTTGTCTGCGGTAATAGTATTGTGGTGGTGGAGTTGGTAGCAGACACAATAAATATAATGAAAATTAAAGTAATAAATACTATTTGGGTAGTTCTTCAGAGACAAAATTTTCGATGTCTATGGGAATATTTTTGAAACCAACTAACAAAACCGCATGTAATATTTTTTTTAGTATAGTTTAGCTATATCAGTTACTAGGACAAATAATATTTTTTAAATAATTGCAGTCTAGGTACAAAATATTTTTTTTAAAGCTTGTTCTTCTGATTCATATGGTGTGTCCGTTTGCCATTTTCCGGAACAAAGTAGTCGATTTCGCATTTTCCCTTTGATACTTCAATATCTATACTAATATTATAAAGCTGAAGAGTTTGTTTGTTTGAACGCGCTAATCTCCGGAACTACTGGTCCGATTTGAATAATTCTTTTTGTGTTGAATAGTGCAGTTATCGAGGAAGGCTATAGGCTACAAAACATCACGCTATGACCAATAGGAGCCAAGCAGAGCGGGTGAAACCGCGCGGAAGTAGCTATAAATTATAATTACATCGAAAGGAGATGAGTTGTCCTCTTCAAAAAAAAATATGCATTCGTTATAACTATGTTAGTATGATTATAAGTAAATAAATAAGAATTGTCCGGCGCATAACACTGATTAATATGGCGTAAGCTGCGAATGACCATACTTGGTCGGGTATTAATAATGAGAGTCTGGCTTCCTGTGCGGAGGGAAACCAGGCGTGCAACGGACAAGCTAGGAGGCGGACTTTCAGCTAGTTGGCTTGGATCCAGGTGTTACTAAGGTAAATATCTGATTCATCTGTGTTTGGTTTACATGGCATCCTGATTACAATGCCTATTTTATAAAATTTACTTTACAGTTTCAGTTCAATCTATGTTTCGTGTGAAGCTTTTTGGTTATACATTCGTGTAGAAAAATGACAAGAATGAAGTCTGTATATACGATGAGTTATGCACGATTGTAAGCAAAATCCTGATTCATCTGTGCCTGATTTGTATGGTCAAAACCGCATATAAATCATAAAATAAATGATTGATTCTTCTGTACATTTTTTTACTAGTCTTATTTTTAAATTAACTTAGCTATAAAGGTTATAGGTATAATTTAAAAACTTTTTTTTTGAGGAATGTAATTAATATGAGTCTGAAATTGCTAATCCGCCCTGAGCAAGCGTGATAATGAATGACGAGCATTTCTCTGTGCGAAAGTACTCGAAAATGGTATGCTAAAAAGAAATTAAAAGAACTTGAAATTAATATTAATACAGAGCTCATTTACATAATTTTCAATTGCTAAACAGATTCATCTGTAACAATTTCTGATTCATCTGGGCAGAAAATATTCGAACGTCGATATCTCGAAAACTATTTTTTAAAAACGAGTCCCTTATTCGAATATACGTTATTTGGTATACCTATTTTCATATGAACACGTGTTACAGATCTTAAAGTGGATTTAAATTTTGGCCATATGAATCAGTCGAAGAATCGAATTTCGAAGAACTACCCATTTATTACTTGAATTTTCATTTAATACATAAATACACATTTTCCAGATAAAATTGTAAAGGACACAAGAAAATTGCAAAAATTTTCGTTACATATATCTCAAATATCATCATAATACAAATTTGGTGATTCCTTCGGGAAATAATTGACAGCTATAATTTTATATTGTGCACTTTATTTTTCTTAGTATTATTCGGGAACGGGCAAGCCTGTGAAAATGTTTACAAAAAATTAATGTGACAGTCTTCGCCCATCTTCCGTTAGTTGTAATCCTGACGTCTGACGATGTGCAGTTACATTCAGAATCCGTTTCCCTTCCGACAAAGATATAAAATTTTTATCGGGAGGTGAAACGGAAATTGAATGTACTACATAAGTTTTCGGTGACGCCAGGCAGACATAGGGATGTTCCTTTCAATTTTGTTTACAAAGGGATTAGGTTGCTTTTTTACCAGAGATGTGCTACGCTACATTGCCGTGCATGCAATCATATTAATGCTTACAAATAGCTTAGCACTAGTGGAAATGGATTCAGCTAAGCTGTGTTTTTTTATATGGAAAGATGCGTGATATGAAAGGCTTCCATACTAGCGACACATTGCATACTCGAGCTGCACATTTCCTCGCACAGTTACATGGCTTAGTATCGGAGAAGACGGTCACACAGTTTCACAGCTTAGCTATAACATCTTTGTAGCATAGCTACATAGCATATTTCTGATGGGAAATCACGCTTACACAGCAGATACATCAGGAAAATATCTATTTAAAAAAATAATAGTTACACAATTGTGATACTTATTGAATTAAGTGTTTTTATATTAGGTTTGCATAATCTACGTAATATCAGTGAAAGGTTTTGTATCATTCAATTATTTTTAAATTAGTAACATGCTCTACTTTGATTCCGTTAGTTGTAATCCTGCGGTCGTCCCACGACGTCTGACGAAGTGCAGTTACATTCAGAATCAGTTTCTCTTCCGACAAAGATATAATAAATATTTTATCAAAAGATGAAACCGGTATTGAATATACTGCATAAGTTTTCTGTGACGTTAGGCAGACATAGGGATGTTCCTGTCAATTTTTTTACAAAGGGTGTAAGGTGCTTTTGTTACCAGAGATATTTTACTCTACATTGCTGTGAATCCAATCATATTTATTGGTGCACATAGCTTAGCACTAGTGGAAATGGATTCAGCTAAGCTATATTTTTATATGGAAAGATGCGTGCTATATAAGGTTACCGTATTATCGACACATTGCTTACTCAAACTGCGCATCTTCCTCCTACCGCTATTTTGCAGCGAAGCAACTTCATAGCATATCTTACTAGTAAAGTTACTTAGCTTGGTATCGGTGAAATCGGTCAC
This sequence comes from Spodoptera frugiperda, assembly GCF_023101765.2. NCBI lineage: Eukaryota > Metazoa > Arthropoda > Insecta > Lepidoptera > Noctuidae > Spodoptera > Spodoptera frugiperda. The sequence goes on along the minus strand of NC_064236.1, from coordinate 2,373,880 downwards.
ATAGTTTCACAGGTTAGCTATTACATCTTCGTAGCATAGTTACATAGCACATCTCCGGTAGCAAATCACCTTTATACAGCACATACATTAAGAAATATCTAAATAAATGAATTTGTTAAAGAATAATAATACTTATTGAATTAAGTGTTTTTATATTTTGTTTGCATAATCTACGTAATATCAGTGAAAGGTTTTGTATCATTCAATTATTTTTAAATTAGTAACATGCTCTACTTTGATTCCGTTAGTTGTAATCCTGCGGTCGTCCCACGACGTCTGACGATGTGCAGTTACATTCAGAATCCGTTTCCCTTTCGGTAAAGATATAATAAACATTTTATCGAAAGAGGAGACTGACATTGAATGTACTACATATTAAGTTTTCTCCATTAATATGCGTAAGCAAACTATGGTTTCTAGTAAATGGTGGAAGTGGTGGAGGTTTTGTAGTGGCGGTCAAGTTGGTAGTTATAATAGACCACCACTACTGACAACTCTCAATCTCTGTCAATCCCACTTCTACCATTTTTTGTGGGAAGTGGAACTGACATTGGTTGTGATGGTGGTAAAGTTTGTATTGTTGTTGGCAAACACAATAAATAAAATACATTAATTTATTAAATAAATACACATTTTTCCCACATCATTGTAGAGAAAAAAGAAAATTGCAATAATTTTCGTTATAGGTATCTCAAATATAGTACAATTTCGCTGACTACTTCGGAAAATAATAGACAGCAATAATTTATATTTAATTTTTCTAATTATTACTCGGGAACGGGCACACCTGTAAAAATGTTTACAAAAGATTAAAGTGATAATCTTCACTTCCATCTCATCTTCCGTTACTTGTAATCCTGCGGTCGTCCCACGACGTCTGATGATGTGCAGTTACATTCAGAATCCGTTTCCCTTCCGACAAAGATATAAACATTTTATCGGAAGGTGAATCGGAAATTGAATGTACTACATAAGTTTTCGGTGGCGCCAGGCAGACATAGAGATGTTAGTTTTATAGTTTTTACAAAGGGATTAAGGTGCTTTTTTACCAGAGATGTGCTACGCTATAGCTTAGCACTGATGGAATGAAACTCAGCTAAGTTATATTTTTATGGAAAGATGCGTGCTAATTGCTAAGGATGGCTTCCCTACTATTGACATCGACATTGCATACTCGAGTTACGCGTCTTACTAGCACAGTTACATAGCTGAGTATCAGTGGAAACAGTCATATAATTTTATATCTTCGTAGCATAGCTACATAGCACATTTCTGGGGGAAAAACACCCTTACACAGCACTTAGAAATTATGTAATTAAAACATTTTCCGAATTATAATACGTACTTATTTGAATTAAGTGCTTAGCCATACCTGTTGAACTCTTTCCAAATAAAGATGGTGACGGAATATAAAAAAATTAAATAAACGAAAAAAAAAACTTTCCACTTACTTCAATCGAAACCTTCACCATCCACACCCTCTCCATCGATACTCATACTACCGAGCCCCACTTTATCGATACCATAAAAAGTTAGTGGTTGTAGTAAAATGGTAGTGGTGGTAAAAGTGGTTGTACCTATTGGTGAAAGCGGTGATGGGTTAACTGATGTTTGCTAACACCACTTTCATCACGAATCAATACTATAAACCCAATCCCTGAATGATGAGGATTGCAGCCTCAAATAAGTAACCGCAAAACTTGTAACTCCTTTAGTCTTTTATGTACCCATGAATGTCGACGAGTGCTTATCATCAGGTGATCCGTATGTTTGCGACTTACTATAAAACTTACTTGAATTCAGAAATTTTGATGTTTAATAAACTACTACAATGCAGATAATTCAGTATAGAGTAGAAATAGGGTTATTGTTTAAGATTGGCGCCCCGTCCTCGCGCCAATCAGTGGATTTCAACCACTTCACACAGACAAACACATTTAAACAGTTGATTTCATTAGCTTAATAAAACCTATGATTAACATATTCTTGTTAAGAAATCCATGATTGTATTCTGTTCTATTTAATATATGGATTCATTGATTTGAAACTAAAACATAATATAATAGTCTCAACTATGCTCACAAATATTTTACACGTAAAAATACTCGTACATCTTTACATTTTGTCTCCATAACCAATGTTTTTTGTAAATATATGTATTTAAACACGATTCGAAGTAGCTATGTACAGATGTACATATAGTTAGAAGTACCTATCTTCAAAGGAGGCATTAGCTACGGTTTTATTGCGAAATTTAATTTAAAAATTGCAAAAAGGCCGCGAGTAAAAACGAATTGATAATAAATTTCATAATATTATATTCCTCTGTCATTGCGTATGCGTGTGTCTGTGTTATCTGTAAATCCTCCAAATTTTATTTTTAGTTTTTTTAAATTAAACTCCGTTTATTTACACATATATCTATATTTATATACTAAGAAAATAACTTCACTCTCCAAAATACATACAAGATTGTTCTTTCTCTTACGCGAATTCTTTTTCAATCACAGAAATATTTTATAGATTAAGTTTTAGAGAAATATTTACAAAGATGCACTATTTTACGGGGTGTTAGGTGACACATTTTTTTCGAAGAATATCCAGTTATTAACTACCAGTGTAGACAAAGCCTAGAAACAAATAGCTATCAGAATCTATTAATAAATTAAATTAAAATTTTAATTTCTGCAGGAACCATAAATACATTTGGCAAGTACCTACTGACCTAACACCCCATAAAATGTAAAGAGCTTTGACAAAAATCCTAAGTTTTGTCTATAGGAAACTACGGATTTTTGTTCAAGTTGACACAATTTTAAGAGGTCAACTCTGACAGCTGTCATGTAGTGAGAGGTTATAAGATCGGTTGCTGTTTGTGAATGATTTCAAAACCATATCGAGAATAATTGGATTAGAAAATATTAGATTAGAAAATATCTCATGAGAATTACCAAAATAACGTGATACTGTGTAAAGCATTGACGAATCAATGACGTCTAGATGAAAAGGTTTTTAAACCAGTACCCACAATATGTATGATCCGATATTGATATAATATCATTAAATATTTAAATATGCAAGTATTTTTGAAGAATATTAATTACGACTGATCTGAAAACAGATGACTGACAGGCAAGATCACTATAGTAACCAACCTGAACGTTTAACATTTTAAAGGCGGCTTTTTAGAATATTATTTTTTGAATAAATTGTCTAGATAAATGTGATGCTTTTAATATTATCTCATAAGTGTATGAATAACGAAGTAATGCATTCAATTTTAAATTTATTAGTGAATGGTAGAGGACGTTCATAACAAGTTATAGCGGTAGATAGGCTGAAAAACGTCAGAGCTAACCTCTTATATTTTGTCAACTGTAGCTGTTCTTCATCTTAATGACATACTTCGTGCTATGCACAGATATAATATTAAGTACAAAAATACGAACATTGGTTTTAAAATACAATGACACTTTTATTTTCGTTATAGACATCCACATCATACAACTATGTGGTATTATGTGGATTAATCTATGTATACAACGAAGCACATAAACTGGTTATCAAAAAAAAAAAAATGCTTTTGTTTACTAATTTTTGAGTTGATCACAGATAAACTGTTACAAACAGTGGTTTGTTATTTGGAGGGTCGCATAAGAATAGATCTAGGCAAGCATAGAGTAGGGCACCCTCCAGCTAGGTGGAGTGACGATATTGGTAAAATGGCTGGTAGTGGTTGGATGCTAAGAGCTGAAGATCGAGCTCAGTGGCGTGCCGTTGGAGAAGCTTATATGTCCAACAGTGGACGAGAACAGGCTGATGATGATAAGATGTTACACATTTAGTTCACCATAAATAGTAATGCACTTGAAGGTCCTTCACAATGTTTTATTCAGAAATACTGCTAAGTGATAATTTGACGGATTACACAGTTCGAAACTGGCTTTTCTCGGATTTTTTTATACATTTCGGATTTTTTGGAATTTTCCGGTCTTCATGGACCGTGAAGGCAGAAATGTAGTGTGTGGGTCACGGTAGAGGGCGCATTGGATGCGTAATATTGAATATCCATTGGACTGCGTAACGTGGTCGCAGTACTGCACAGGACGAAGATAGAAACTTGCCAAATTGTTTCATAAGTTAACCGTACAACATCTCTTACTATCTACTTCTTCAATCCCTAGAGCTAGGTATATGATTCCACTATAGTATATAATTAAAGAAGCAGTGGTAGACTTGCAAACTAATTTGTAAGATTTACAAACACAAAAAGCTTAAGCTTTATTTATTGTTCCATTTTTGTACTTATTTTTTAACACTTAAAACATAGTTTAATTTACTTATAATAGTGTCCAGAAAATATGGACCTAATATATACAGAATGAATTAAAATTTATGACAAGCTTAGAGTTTTTACAGCATTTTCTAAATCTAATAAATAACAGATGAAACTAATAATCTATCTATCAGAGGGAACTCCTCAACTATCTACTTTTACACCTTGTGTTCGGGCTTGTTTAGTTTATATTTACATTACTTAAAACTTAGCCCTTATGTAGATTATAAGACTAAACTTATACTTAGGATTTTAGAATTGACTACGCATAAACGGAATATGTACATACATGTTCCCAGTGTCATATTTATAGGTCGGCTTATTTTGAATATACGTCATAAGTTTCCAAATAACATTGTTGTTATTTTTTTTTATTGTTGTATATTTGGTAAAAGTCTAAGAATCGGTTTTATACACTTTAATGTTGATATGATTTCTTTTTTACCACATAATTATAAATTTGGAACATAATGCTTTCCGTGAGGTAAGAAAAATGATCAATTTTCAAACATAGTGTAAAAGTTATGATTTTGATCGGAGAGAATGATAAAAGATTTGACGTGTAGATGAAAATAAATATGTTGAATATAGTGTCCTATAAATAAGACAATGGGATAACCTTGCTAACCTTACTTAACCAAAATCTTAATTACTACGACAAAGATAAATTTTACAATCTCTATGTTAATTACTAATTACATTTGAATATAGCATTATACGTTTTCAGAGGGATCGTCCCTGTGAAAATATTTTAAATGTTCCCAACAGTGCGACCGCGCCATCATTAAATGGCAGGTGCCTGTATAATATCGAATACTATCATGTGATAATATCGAAGTTCCATGTAGGTTTGGTGAGTTCGCTTGTAACTCGTTAATGTAATTTCTTTTAGTGTATGTTTCACTTTCACTTTATTTTCACATTTCACAAACACTTCAATAAAAGTTATTTGTAAATTGTATTTTTTTACATTGCAGCACTGAATTTCGTTATTTAAATAGTATATATTTCACTTATTTTTCACATTGTTAGCGCACTTAAAAAAAAGTTGCGTTATTTGTTTGCTGTATATTTCACTTATTTTTCACATTGTTAGCGCACTTAAAAAAAGTTGCGTTATTTGTTTGCTGTATATTTCACTTATTTTTCACATTGTTAGCGCACTTAAAAAAAGTTGCGTTATTTGTTTGCTGTATATTTCACTTATTTTTCACATTGTTAGCGCACTTAAAAAAAGTTGCGTTATTTGTTTGCTGTATATTTCACTTATTTTTCACATTGTTAGCGCACTTAAAAAAAAGTTGCGTTATTTGTTTGCTGTATATTTCACTATTTTTTAACATTGTTAGCGCACTATTACGCGTATTTTTTTTCACATTGTTGCACTAGATTAATAGTACATCTTTTATCATTAGAAGTGCACAATAGTTTGCATGATCCAATTATATTCCACATGTCCATATAGTGTATTGAATCATGTTTTAAAATCACTCTCTTAAGAGTTCGGTGAAAGTCTTATTTCTTTCATTAAATATTGTTATTTCCTTTATCAAGAATTATAGTTTTACTAGTTTTTGGTTGAACACCACCGCAAGATGGATACACGACCTGATAAAGGTCGCGTAAAACCACAGGTTGTAGGTGGTGGCGTTGGACGTCTTCTGGCTGACACGAGCTGATGATACTTCTGCCATGGGATAGCAGATGCTGCTGGAGAGAGATCAGGCGCGTTTGCACACGATTAATCGTGCACCACAGCGCGCCTCGCTGTCGCCGTCACATCTTCAGTAATGTCTCCATATGCCGGTCGATGTCATGTCAAAGTTTTGCCTCAGTTTCTTTACCCTACACCTACTACTACGACAATTATTTAATTTCTACATACATTAATTACATTTATAACTAAATATTATATATTATGGAGCTGGTAAACCAAAAAGGGACGAATAAGTATGTTATTGATAGATATGTAATTACTATCATATATTATAGTTTACAATAAATAAAAAAACTAAAACTAATCATAAAATAAAATAAGTTGAATTTTAGAAAAATATGTGAAAAATTATCATTTAGGTAGAAAACAGACAGAAAATGTGTAAACGTACATTATATAGTGTAGCACTATGAAGTTATACAGAACGTATAAAATTAGTAGAAAATATATGAAGTGAGGTTGTTTAGTTTTATATGCAACTTTACAGTCAAAGACTAAAGTAATTACTTGAATTAAATTTATAATTTCCACCTATTGTGTCTATCCATCGACCGCCAAAACAAACGCCGCTAGTGGGGATGGATTGGCCATACTCTCCGAAGAGGCCCCGACCACATTCCAAAACAAGCCATAGAGTGGAATCCCCAGGGGGAAAGGAAGCGTGGCCGTCCTTGGTAACCCTAGTGACGTACGTCATTAGGGTTGCCAAGGTCAAGGTCGCTAAGGTTGCTAAGGTCACGTGGAGCAAGGTGAAGCGGGAAGCTCGAGACCGATCAAAATCGAGGACCTCAGTGGACGCCCTCTGCCCCCATCTAGGGGACATCGGACCTTAAGTTATTGAAATATCAGAGCTGATGTTCAGTTCACGTTCTATACTCCTGAAGAGTATGGAAGTAACTGAAACGGGCTTCTAGTAAGATTGGGTTCAACTGTATGATTCTCATGAAATATGATAATTGATTAAGAGTATTTTGGTGTTTACGAGATAAGCCGACAAACGAGCAGAGGGATCACCTTATTGTAGATTGTAGGCAATTAGCATCGCCCAAAACCCAAAGCACCAGAGGTATTACAAGTGCGTTGCCGGCCTTTTGGGGGTTTGGAATTTGAGAATTGAGATTAGGTGATTGGGAAGATAGGGGAGGGAGGCAATTGGGCCTCCAGAAACTTTACTCACACGGTGCAAAATAATGCATGCGTTGTTTGACCGGTTTCCTGTATAGCCATGGTATCTCACCGATCGAGCTAGAGTATGGCTCCCAAACATGGGTACATTCTAATTTTACGATTGTTTTGTGACGAGAAAACTATTGATTTTGTATTGGTGTTTTCTGTATGCATATTTTATGTTTTTATTTTATTTGCTATTTTAATATCATATTATAAATGTGAATGTTTATAGGTTTCTGTGTATGTTTGATACTCAATCACATCCGAATTGCTGAAGGGGTCGGAATGAAATTTCGAAAATGGGTAAATTATACTATTATGAGACACATATCATATACGATATTGTTGGTGAAGCCGCTGGCAGAAGGTGATTTATAACTATAATATCATTATTTTCTATTTACGTATATACCTAAGAAAATTACTAACTAATCTATATTTAGTTATAAACACATTTTCTCAATATTTTCAAACAACTATTTACATTCCCACACCACTCATTCTAAAGCGTTTGTGATTCTATTAATTCTTATCATTTCTAAATAACCTATTATAAAAATATCTTATTTTTATAAACCATTTACACTACACTACAGCTAGTCACCTGACCTTGACATCTGTCAAAAAGTAGGGACAAATAATCTTTCATTTACAAATTATTATATCTATGAAATTCAATAAAACTTTATATTTATATCTACTTTGTATTTATATCTATGAAATTTAATAAAACTTTAAATTGAGAGATAAATTATTATTATCGTACGTACCTAACCTACTTCTAAATAAATTAAGTATAATTCAATTATCTAAGTTACTATTCTATCAATATCCTAAATTGAATTTAAAAATAATGTTCTGATTTAAGAAATATTTACAATCGAATAAACTACAAAAATACTATTACAAGGATAATATTCTTGTGTGAAAGTTGGTTTGTTTGGATGTCGATCACTCTGAAACTACTGAGCGGAATTTGATGAAATTTGGTATACAGACAGGGTATGAGCTGACTTTGGTGATAAGATTTCTATCTAGACTTTTTATCCGACGGGACCGCAGGCAAAGCCGCTTGCAGAAGCTAGTATATTAAAAAAAGAACAGAGCTATTATTTTCTTGTATGCCAAAAAATAAAACGAGAGGCACCAAATTCGCGCATGACCGGGGCATGTTATCTTTGAAGGAGGCCTTAATTTCGAAGGTTCCATTCATTTAAAAAAAAAAGGCATAGTTTTTATGTTTTATATTATATCATACTATAAGTATTATACTGGACTTGTATATATGTGTGTTCCATAACCGGATTACTTCCTTTTATAATAAATAATATTTGTTTAATTTTTCTATTTCTTTGGCTCCTATATTGTAATCTGATGGTACTGTTATGTCCATTAAATATGTTGTATTTGTTATTTATTTTATTTATGTATATTATTTTACTTTACAGATATATTTTTATTTACATATAATATATATTATACGAATAACATAAGTAGGGGTTATTACGTATATCACGTCTACTAATTGCAGTACGAGTATAGTCAATACCCCTAAAACGTCTACTTGTTTTGTACTTTGAGGTGCTTCATTTCATTTTAAAACTAGAATTAATATTACATAATAATATGTGTATAATTCTGATAAGGTTGGATGAGCCAACCCGATCGTTATATATATCGGGTGTAAGGGAAACGCTTCCGAAAACAAAAACAGGCGATAGTGCTGGTGATTACTGATACGAAGGCACCAAAAAAAACGCGAAAAAAAACCAATTTTTTACACTTTTTTTTTCGGTTTTTTTTAGGTCACTAGCCTTTGATACATACAAAGAAATAGAATCGCAATAAAAAAAACCATATTCAGTAATTATTTTTCAAAACGCAATGTAAATTAATTCAATCAGCTGTGAAACCACGGGTCAACTAACTCGACCGCGCAATACTTTGTTGCACGTAGTAGGCACAGCGGTACAGACTATGTGTGCGTGGGCGAGCCCTACACTACTACATACGCAAACGTCAAGCGCCAAGCCGACGCGCCTAAAATAAAACAGAGGTGACAATAATGATTAAACATGCATTATGCCTACACTGCTAACATTTTATTTTATTATTTTACGTAAGTTAGTTTTTTGTTTTTATGCTTTTTTAACTTCACTATTCTGATTTATTATTTAATCATCATTCAATCATTTAATTATTATGTAATTATTAAATCATCTTTCTAAACGAACGATTTTGCTTACTTTAAGTAACATACCAACATGCCGTATAAGTGACACTGAGATAGTTTTATCCCTAACGTCAAGTACCGTTAGGTAGCGATAGTAGGTATTAATTTAGTCCGTTTTGCTTCACCACTAAGAAGCCTTCAAACGTTCATGCATTTAGTTTGATTCTCTATTAATTAATTTATTAAAGGTAAAATAACTGAGAAACGTAATTAACCACGAATAAAACAGTAGCAGACAAAGGAAGCAAGAGGAGTGTCTGCAATTTATTGATCTTTGAACAAGAAGATGGCGCCGACACCGCGCCGCCACCGGGTAGATCTTTTCGGGGAAGTTCGAGCAATGTTGCCACTTTTATTTGAATTTTTGTATTAAAATTTGCATTTGTTTCTTCTTTATTTCTTAAGTGTGCAAAAACTCTTATGAATCAAGTAACTATTAAGATTTCTCAAGTTCATCAGTAGTAGGTCATGGGGTAAAAATCAAGACCTCGCAACAAGGTATTTTTTGTTTTTTTATTTCGTCTAAGTATTATTTACATAAAAATAAACTGGCAACACTGTTGGTACTTGTGCAACCGTGCAACAGTTTTTAAGTCAGTATTCCCTTGCGAATTACGTAGACGCGCCTAATTTTGTTCCGGTTACGTTTTTAGATTAAAATTACAGTTTTGTTGTTATTGTTAGTTAATTGTTAAGTTTCTTGTTAGTTATTGTTAAGTTTGTGTTCGTGTTGTTAAGTTTGTGTTCGTGTTGTTTATCAATGCCACAACAATGTACAGTGCTCGTGAATACGGCAACATGTTGATGGTGCCCCGCCGCACGTAGTGAGAAGTGTCCGTGAGCGTCTCTCGGTGATGTTGGAAGACCGGTGGATCGGCAGGCTAGGGCCACAAGCTTGGCCACCCCGTTCGCCCGATCTAACCCCCTTAGACTTTTTTTGTGGGGGTACGTTAAGGAAAGAGTGTTCGACCGCGAGTGTTCTAGTGCGGATGAAATGCGGCAAAATGAGCATTCTAATGAAGACCCAACTTTGATGCCCCGTCTTCATGCGGAAACATATCGCCGAGCCCGCCTCTGCATCGAGATGAATGGGGCACAATTCGAGCCCCACCTTGTTCGATCGCAAAGGATTTAGCTAGGTAAGTGTTTTACAGTAAACAATACGCTTCAACCTATACCGACGTATTGGATGAATAGGCGCGTGTTTCACCGTACCGCCCGCCGCGCCGCTGGATCGTGCGGTACGGTAGGTATGAAAATTGCGCGCGCGTGCGATGTCGTTTACCTTAAATTCTGTACGCTGTACATTGCGGTTTTGAAAAATACTAAATCACTAATACATTAACCATTTGGTGAATGGTTATTGTTATTAAACTGTGTTCGTATAATAAAGCAAAAGTCTTTTGGCTTCGAGAGCGTTTTCCTTACACCCAGTATATTTCAATTTATTATTTTTACATAAATTCATTAATATGTATACTATTAAACTAAATATTATGGAATAATAATTTATATAATATGTATGTAATATATGTTGTATTATTTTTAATCTAGTAATATTTTGTTTGGACCTCTGATGATTGATTATTATTAATTTGATGCTCTCAGATTATTTTGCTGTTATTTTTCATTTGAACGTAAATAACAAGTACCTAGGTTCACTGGCAGACAGACAGACTGACGGACAATTTAAGTTGACGTTTGAAAAGTGCCTAATTAAGGATAGATGCTTTGAATTTGACTTTGAAAATATGTGAGTGTGGTGGTGGTGAGAGTGGTGAGACACGTTTAAATGCAGGAAGAATTTTTAATCAATCGTTAAACAAGAAATAACTAGATTTTTTTTTCTTTTTATACTTTTTTATATTTTTTTATGTATTTTTGTAATATTTTATATATTTTTTTTTTCCTTTTTATATTTTTAAATTTTTTTATGTATTTTTATATTTTTTTTTTGTTTATTTTATATATTTTTTTATTTTTCATATATATTTTTGATTTTTTTATTTTTTTTTTGTATTTATAATTTTTTTTTTCACTAAATAGGTATTTACATCTTAATTAATATTAAATAAGTTAAAACTATACTAATGACGGGTGCCCCAACCTCGCACCCGTAAGTGAGTTCCAACCACAATAAAAAAATACAGTTGTTCTTTTCCGTAAAACAAATAGAACTTTCATCAAAAATAACACATGAACATTATTTTTTTTACCTGTAGTGATACTCACAGTAAGTACTGTAAGTTAAGAAAAATCTAAAAAAATAAAATAAAGTGAACCCTCCTTATTACATTAATTAGTTAATTGACTAATGCTAAGGATTTTAAATATATTATGTTTTTATACATTAAGAACGAGGTGGCTTTGTTTTGAAAACTTGTAGCCAGCTTTGTCCTTGTGAGTGTATATGTAGTAGTGTAGGAGAGTAGAGTGTATTTCCTAATGTTTCTGCTAAAAGTATGTAATAATATATTAGCGACCAATGCAAGAACATAATTATCTAATTAGTTCCTGAGAATCACAAATGACGAATTAATTATAGTAAGCTATGAAATTAATTAGACCTTTGAATCGTTTTGGTGGAAACCTATATATTGTGGAGGATTAGTGCGTATGTATATGTTTTTTACAAAGATTATTGTAAAGAGGATGGTTGACACTTCAGCTTAGCTATTCTGTCAATTCTTTTTTAAGCTCGCTTTTGAAGTGAGCTTGATCGCATTCTCATCGTTGGTTTTTTTTATAAGTTTATTTACTGTTGTTCTCTACGGTCCGTGCCCTTGTGCAATTTGATTTATTTTTTTTACATTAAATCTTATCTATATGGTATCTACGTTACACATTACAATTAACCACAACTATTAAATTATAACTACCTCATCTTTGGTTGAGATCGTTTTGGTGCAGTGGTTGAGCAACCGGCTGCCGTGCTACGTGTAATGGGATCGATTACCGCACGGAGCAACTCTTTCGACACCAGCAATTTATACTACGCTAACTCGAAATTTGGAAAAAACGTTTTTTTATGCCAAGTTGCTTAAAATGTGTGTTTACATACGTCATAAAAAAATTGAGAAGAAATATGCAAAAATAAGCAAGTTACAAATCTTATAAAACGCTAAGTAAAGGTACTTTTTGAAATCACTCGATTTATATTACGCCAACTATCATTAGCGGAGTGTGCGCGGGGATCACTTTGGTCAAAGTCCGTGCAACACTGCACTAACTCATAGTTAGCGTAGTTTAGTGCGTTCGTGTGTATACTTGTTCGTTTGTAAAATGAACGACTTAGCGACTTTTACATAGTAAATAATTATGTATTAACGTATTAATTATTTTATTAATGGTACGTTGACTATTCTTTTTGTAAGTAAGTACATGTTCTTTATAAAAAATTGAAATATGCATCAGATGATTGATCATGCACTACGACCTCCCGTACTACACTACGCTAACATAAGTTAGACGTGTATAAGATGTAACATTTTTTTGATGAATTACGTTTATATACGGCTAACTTGCGCTAAATCAAAAAATAGAAATAATTAAGAAAATATAAATATGAGATATTACAATGAATAAATTAAATATTAAGCATACCAAATTTCAAAAAAGTATCTTAATTAATGTAAAAGTTATCACGTTTTTCCCTTTAAACGCCTCTACTGTAAAGTACGCTTTTTTGAGTTAGCGTAGTATAAATTGCTGGTGTCGCTTTGTATGATCCAAAACTTGTTGTTTCGGATCTAGGTGTCTAAGACATAGGAGAAAAGGAGGATGTTTTTTTTTTTAAAGAAGTCTCCCATTCAAAGGCATTGCGGACCCAGATCGAGTTCACACTTCAATCTTTTGAATTGAAAGTTACATAATAGCCAAGCAAGTTACGGAAAGGCTGATTACTAGACTAGGCAAAATGCATTTTTTTTGTATACTTTTATTCAGTTATAGTCGTAAAGAATGCAAGTTTAGTACACGGGAGTACACTATATACTTTTTAGTCTCTGACGGCGTGCTCAAGATTGAAAAAAAAACTAAAATATAAATTTAAGAGTGTTTGCAGTACCTTAAAAATGGCATATAAGTCAAATTCAATAAAGCTCTTCTACCAACTAATAATTAATATTTTTCTATACTTTAATGTTTACTCAGTTTGTACCAAGTGTGCACGCTTCTCATGCATGAGGGTGCAGGTCCTACCTAACAACCTACCTAAGTACCGATGTAACTTATTCCGAATTATAATTATGTACTTTCTAAGATTATTTAGACACCATTGACAAACGGTGAAAGAAAACATCGTTTGGAAACCTAGGCTCATAATTTCTAATTATAATTTTCAAATCGCCAACCTGCAGGAGACCACTCATGGACTGTTGAAGGCTCGCCAATCGCACGTAACTCGCTGAAACTGAGTATGCGGTGCCTGACGCCATCCGGCCCCAAGACGTAGATGTCCCCCGCATTAGTCCAGCATTTAGTCACACCGAACTTGTTCCGCGCTGCAACGAAGAGCTGGTGTCGTGTCTTCGTCAAAAATTCGGATAATGTTATACCCGTACCCTTAAGTTTGGTCTTGTTGTACCAGACCTTGTCCCGGGTATACACATCCTGCATCTTCACCATTATGGGTCTGGGACTTGTTTTGCCTGGGACCCGTTGACAACGACGGATATCAGAGGTAGTGAAGCTGTCTATATTTAGTGTTTCTTGGATGATGTTTGCAACCACCAGTGCAGTATCTTCCGTCTTAGTTTCAATAACTCCGTGGATCAATAACATCTTTCTGCGGCCTCTCATCTCCAGCGCGTCCATGTCACGGACAATGAATTCCATCTGCCGCTGCAGACAATCAAGCGCATCCAGCATGAATCGCTTGAAGGCCCAATAGTCCTGTGCCAGAGCTGAAGTGCCGCCAGATGCAAGGTTAGATGGGGTACTGCTGTGCCCGGCCTCAAAGCTGGCCATCCTTTCCTGGAACTCTGCCCTCATCTCAGCCAGCGTTCCATTGACCGCCTCCACTGCCTCCATATTGTTGATGATGTGATAGTACTTTGATGTTTAAGAGAGCTGACACACTAAACCAGCAGGTAGTCCCTTTCAATAAGTACTTATTGTGTAAGATACTATTTAAAATTTGAATTTTTTGGGAGAGACGCTTTCCCTATGTCTTTCACTTAGAACACCTCGAGAGTGAATGTGAACTGGTAGCCTGATACATAATTGCTTGCTATTTATTGTGAAATGTATCGAAAATGCATGTCAGTGAAGATAACAGCGGTATAATGAAAAACGGCAAAGAATTTTGTTTGTTTATCGATTTTTTTTAATCGGTACAAAATGAGCTAGTTGCTATTTTTTTAGTTATATGCCATTTTAGGTTTTAAAAAACATAATACCTAATATAATGTACGATTACACATTATGGTTTAGTGTTATTGTACGTAACCATTTGGTACGTATGAAAAATGAAAACAGATGCATTTGTCAAAAAAATAATTTCAATGTAAAGTTTGAAAATAATTGCAAACAAAATAGCAGGCTCAGTGTCATCGTCGTCTACAATTAATAACCATACCATTTCTACAAATCTATAAAAGAGATAAAAAATAAGAGCAAGGAAACAATAAATAAAAAATAGCTCCATTATATGTCCTGTCATTATATCATTATATACTATGTTAAACTATTACTACATTTAAATTGATTAATTTATCTAATCTGTTGTGTTTTATTGTTGCGATTCTGTGAACAAAAATAAAATTTTAATTACATTATTAAGTAAACGCCATAAACTTGGTATAAAACTTAGAGAGAAAGAGAGAGATAACGAGAACTCGTGGACTATTTGAATTTAATATTACTTAAGTAACTTGTGGTAGATGGTAATTATTCTAGCGGAAAATTATTCAAATTAATGTAAGATGCAGAATAATTAATGACTATTAAAATATTTTGTCCGTCTCAGGAGTCTAATGGACCCCTACATAGTCACACTATTTTTTAGGGGGAAAAATCATCCAGTTGTTTCTCCCGTCTTGGGGCAGTCACACTTACGTAGTAATAAACTTAACCTATTCCTTAGCAACGATTTTGTTTGGAAAACAATTCCTAAGGACTGAAACCATTAAACCACTAAGTACGGCAGTAAGTAATGAAAATGTTATCAATAAAATGTGTTTTTCTTACATTATCTTACCTTTTTTGCAACTACGATTGGTTCTATACGTCCCTCGTTTAGACTAAAACTATGAAAAATAATAAGAAGCATATCGATTACAACAACAAACTACATAAAAACTACTTTCCAAATGGGCATGCACATAGGTATATATGCCCACTTTATTGCTATTTGCACCAAATTTTTCTTACCTTCTCTATTAGATATTGTAATAAAATATATATTTCTTTGGTAAAATAAATATAACTTTAGGTAGGTTTATTAAAAAAACTATGTTATTTATCAAGCTGACTATTTAGTACTTACCTAACAATGTATATTGGTAAAGATAATGTTTTATTGTCGAAGCCATAATTTAATAAAGTAGTTTGAATTTATCTGGAAAAGTTTTTTGCACACCTATTTCTACATGAACCTTTTAAATTTTGTTACGATTTATTTTGTTTTACAGTGTTTTTTGTCTAATTATAATAATTATACCTAACCATATTAAACTAACCTAACCACCGGTAGCTTGGACTATGGTCCCGCTTCTCGTCGGCTCCTATTTTTATATATTTAAATATAATTTTATTTATATTTAATAAGTAGCGCTTAAAAACGTAATTCTAGACGATTTTAAATAAATTATAATTACGGAATAATAATACCTTTTCCCTCTATGTATAAATCGGCCATATTTCGTCGCCCAGTTGCGGTCATTGTTGGCCATTTGTAATTCGTAACCAGTATAATTATTCACGTTACGTTTCATCTTCCCTGTCAGACACAATTTGTGGCAATTACAATTATGCGAAGCTTATTTTTTATTTTAATTCGCTTCACAGAAAATGTACATAGGTAAATTCGCCAATTGGTTTTTTTAAATCGCACATAGAATAAAAGAGTATTTTTTTAATATTTCAATACGTCATTGCAAAAAGACTTATATAGGTACGCGTCCACAGGCCCGCATCGTACGCATCGCACGCAACGGATTTTAGTTTGTCTTGTATAGAAACTCATACAACTGCGTCCACTGATCCACATCGTACGGATTGCATCATAAGCAATGCGATGCGTATTGATGACATCATATGGAATGCGTGCGATGCGTACGACGCGGGTCTCTGGACGCTTACCTTAATAGTCCCTTTTACATTTAATCTGATACCTAAACGCCATCCTGTATAAGAAATTGTCAATATGCAAATGCAAGACTAAAAGTAATATTGGCTGTTTGTCATCTAGGTCGCTTTTGCAGACATGCGAAGCTTCATAAGAAGTCTGTAAACATTGTATGCAATGTTGTGCAAAGCGGAATATAAAACTTGAAAGAAAAAGAATACAGCTTGTTCTGTGAACGGTAGGCAAACGGGTGCCGGGAGTATTATTAATTTTTAGGAGCTAGCGTAAAGCTATTTCACTGTATGTTCTAATACTCTCCTTTTTCTTATAAGATGTTTCATTTGCCTAGCAATAAACCATCTCTATCTCTATAGGTATATAAAAAAAAAAACTATTCGTTAGTCTCGGTAAAACTCGAGAAAGGCTGGACCGATTTGGTCAATGTTGGTGTTGATTTATTTGTGGGAGCCCAGGGAAGGTTTAAAAGGTTTGAAAAATACTCGTATGTTTGAGGCGTATGAAGTACCTATAACGGCCCAGCTAGTAGGTATATAAAAATCAATTGCTGTTCGTTAGTCTTGCTAAAGCTCAAGAATGGCTGGACCGGTTTAGCTAATTTTTGTCTTGAATTATTTGTGGAAGTCCAGGGAAGGTTTAAAATATAAGAAATAAATATTTGAGGCGATATAAAGTTTGCCAGGACAGTTAGTTTAGTATAATAATATTGTGACACAGGTGCTTAAACAAGTACCGATCACGAAGGGATGGGGCAATATATAATATATCCTATAAAGTGTTGGTGCTCTGATGTCCTATAGTCTTCCTCGCACAACTACATTGCTTAGTATTAGTGGAAACGGTCACATAGTTTCACAGATTACCTATTTCATTTTCGTAGCATAGCTCCAAAGCACGCGAAATGAACCCTGAGTTACCATTAAATAAGTGTGCATAATTAAAATACTTACTTAGATTACTTAGAGCCACTTAGGCACTGCATATAAGATAAAAATGTCGCGCAAGCTTTTTCCTTAACATTATGCTCATATTATTGTATCTGTATCAACAACTAAGTATTCCCAAATCATGAGAATTTTATTAAGTACCTACCAAAACTTATTTATATGTTTTAAACAACTCTATACAGAAATATTTTCTTATTATCTTATACATATCTGAAACACAAAGCCGCTGAGAAATTTTCGCTGAGTACATTTCTAAAATAAATACGTTATTTGTAATTAAACTACCGCAAAGCATTATCAAATACACTTACAAACAAACATATTATTATAGCTTATTAACATGCAATCGCCATTTTTATAATTAAGTATTGAATCAGTCAAGTTATTTGGTGTACGAGTTTGTCAAACGACAGCATCTGTTGCTGTTAAATTATAATTTCATTTTAATATGAACACAAAATCGTATGTCGTATGATATATTTTAGAACGTTAATACAAAAAGGTGGCGCAAACAGCGCGCTTACCACCTTACCAAACAAGAAACGCCATGACGGAGCCAAGCCGAAGCCGTGCTTGTTAAGTGTGTTATGATTAACACATTAAACGACTTGGGGGACAATAGTGGCCGGCGCTAACGTAGGATTTGCCTTCAATAGATTTTTATTTGCAGTCAAAGACTAAAAGAAAGCTAAATACTAAAACTTTTGTTCAGAAGTGATTGTCTTCCGGCTCTAATGAAGGTGATGATGAGGATACCACCCTTTTCTATCTGCCTTTGTATAGTGAACCTGTATACCAAATAACTTCACTAACTGCACAAGTAAGTCGCAACAAATAGATAAGTTAAACATGAATATATTTTAATGGAAAAGAAATCTAGAATATAAAAGAAACACGTACTATAATATTTTTCTTAGAAATAAAGTTATTTTAAAATAGATGGGGGTGAAAGCAACATGATGCGTAACAATGCACTTAGGAATTAAGCTGTCTATCGCAATGAGCCGTTGTGATTGATATGTGAGGTATTAAAACAGATCCCTTCCTTTAACACAAACTATTATTTCTGAAAAACATCGAGTTACAACATAAACGGATATAATGAATGGGATTAAATCTTATGCATATTGCATAATCTATTGTTTAGTGAAAAATAATAACAATTTTAAACAAGCAGGTTTAAAAAATATGCATAAAGATAGGGATCCCTTTTGTATGCTTAAATTAAACAAGTCGATAAATAAGTATCATTATAAGATTTTTACCTCTATTCTAGCATTGTTTTGAAAGTGCCATTTCCTCGTTGATGAGGAAAACGTAGACGTTTCCCATGGCATAGGGCTCGTTGACGTCGTCTGTTTTTGGAGTTTCTTCGCCTTTCGTGCTAATTTCTGAAAAATGAACCTTGATAAATAATTGTTCGTTTATTATTTATATTATAGTGAAGTACACAGCTACCACATATTCCTATGGGAATTTCTTCCTGTGGTAGGAAAAGTAATTACTTTTTGTGTGTTTTGTAATAACAACATAAGGCACAATAATAAGGAAAAATAAATTAAATAATTAAAAAAAAAATGTTAAAGGAAAATATGATTAAGTAAGGTAAATTAGAAAATAAATGTGTAAAAAATAAGGTAAAAATAAAATAAAAACTCACTTAAAAGTAAATAGCACAGTCATGAAAAAATTATAATAAATAATATAATTCATTAATTAATACATAATTATAATAACAACAAATACATAAGATAAATATAAAAAATCTGTGTATTTAAATATGAAAGCTAATGTCCTCTCACTTGTCTCTTAAAGATAGAGATTGACTTAGAGGTCAAGTGATCCCTGAGGTCCTGAGATCATAGAGGGCAAGATCATAGACGCGATGGTTTCGAGGGTTTGAGGATCCCTTTAAGGGGTGGGTGTGGGATATTTATTAATGGGATAAGGGGGTTATCATTGCTGACGAAGAATTATATCGCTATGGACCTGAGAAATGTAAGCATTTGTAAATATGTATAACAAATACCTTAAACTACTTAAAATTGGTTTAAAACTGTCAATAGTTTTTAAATGAACATATTTTATGTGCTTTAAGCAAGACTTTAGTAAACATGAGCTCTTGAGCTACTCTTGAGACAAATATATGAATTTATGGATTGTGAATATAATAGATTTCATTTAGTACGTAAAACTACAAAACAATATCTATAATTCTTAAATTAAACCTATACAACGTGTAACAAAAAGGGGGCAACACATCAATTGCACGGCTTCTAGACAACATAACAAACGATACGGGAAGGGTTTTTTAAACTCACGTTTTCGTGGTACCAAATTTTGAATTTTTCAAATCGCGCCGCCGCGTGTCAAAGTTAGGTTGATAGGTACTAGGCGATCAGATTGACAGAAGAAATGTTTCGAAATACTAATGAGTGATCCCTGTAGTGTTGTGACACGTTTGTATGATTTAAAATCAAGAACCATGCGATACCAAGTATTTGGTACAATTTTTTTTAAATCGTATTTTAAGCTGAAACTTCGTGTAGAGACTCTATTTAAGCTGTATTCATCAGCGTTTCTTGATGTATATGGGTATTTTGTTACAAATATATATATAATTATTCATATAGGTAGATATAAACATTGTATACAAAATAAATACATATATACTTATACTTCTGGGGGTAACAATGGCCTCCAAAGAAATATTGTAGGTTTATTTACCTATTTTAAAAAAGAAAACCGTTTATATAATTTTATTAAACGTATTTTAATTTTATTAATGTGTATTTGAAACTTACATTAGATTCCCAAGCACGCCGAGCTCCACCAAACTCGGCTATAGGCTGAAATATAATTCATTCATTAGTTTTTTAGAAGCTGGAAACCAAATTTTGTTTGATCATGGTGTGTTTTTTGTGTAATTATCTTTATTTGAAGATATATTTTGCATATTTTTTTTTCATGTATAAGCTCGAAATAAAGACTCTCAATAAATTATCATAATATTACCTTAACCTTGTAAATTTTAATCGTTTAAAACTGTAGGCTTTGGTTCATTCATTATGAATTTTACGAGAATAGTAGGTATATTTGTTAAATTTTATTTTTCAGTTCAAATTCTAACGTTTTTTATTTGATTTAATTTTTTAACGTATTTTTTATATATAACAATACTTTTTAAGTGTCTTTTTTCTATTTTCATTTATTTATAACAAAAACAATTTTAGAAATTGTTTCTGCGCCGATGCGGAGGCGTGGCCTCGCCGGGGGAAGACGCAGAATTCAAGGGAGGTGCTGAAACTCTCCCGTACAAATGACATAAGTGCCGAAGCCTACCAGTCAAAATTTTATCGTATTTCTATCTTATTACGATTGAATTTACAATATTTTCAATATTTTTGTACTACAAAATTGCTTTAGTTGATAAATTTTACTAGGTAGGTATATGTTATAATAAAATATTAATTTTAATTAATACATATGTACATAGGTATATATTGTTTGAAACTCGTCATGCACTGTAATGTGTCGAAATGTAGTGCAAAATATAATTATATTATGGCTGTGTGTATGTAAAAAAAGGATTTATATTTCAGTATTTAAAGTTCAAACTTGAACAGTTTGTTTGAGGATTAAAAAAATTGCTAATTAAATGAAGCCGAAATTTCTATTTGGACTGCTCTAAGAAGAAATGACAAAAGATAAAAAAGAGGTTAAGATCCCTTTACAAGGTACAAATAAAGAATAATAATATAATAATGTGGGAAATGGTATTATGTATTGTGTGTGAATTTAATGCTGTAGTGGTCGTTTGAAGGTTGAACATCCTGACGACACATTGGAGCTAAAGTGTTGTGGTGTAACAAGGGTCGCAAGTAGAAAAATTAAATTATAAATTAGAATCTTCACTCACTCGGCGCGGATCATGGAACATGTTAGTACGTTGTTTTCTTAAGCTTATTGTCTGATTGACTTTCTGGCTTTTTGAGTCTCGTAAAACTATATACGTTTTGCGCAATAATCCCCCAATCCCGAACAGGATTACAATTATGAGGATTATGCGCAACACCGATATCGCTTAAACAAAATACATTATTGTTAATAACTTGAATGTGCCAAAATTATGAATGAACATTCTCTACATGTTTAACCCCAAGAAGGAGTAGACAATAATGCATTTTTTTACCATATATATATGTAGGTAATTATTTTATAAGTCCCATAGCATAATGAACTAACTGATACCTATGTCGTGTGGCTACTAAAAAAACAAATTTGTATATTTATATGATATTAATGTATATATGCATCTAGGCATGGATCATATAGGCATATTTTAAAAGTATCTGCTACGGCTTTAATGGGAGGTAGTGTTGTGTTTGAAGATTACAGTAGTAAATATAAATGAATTTGTGATGGAGAAGCTATTTCTTTCACCGTGACGTATAGTATGTATTTGGGAACCACTTTATGTAGACTCTACTCTACATAAACTCTACAGCACTACATTGGCCCTAATCAATGTTTATTTAAATATTGATTATATAAGATATATTCTCCAATTGAGTGGTCTTGGGTACGAAATATATTACTGTTCATATAAATATTTATACATATAAGTACTTAATACATATAGATAAATATTGTATATTATATGTATTATTTATGTCAATGAGGAATTATCTATTAAATATTTCTGCCAACAAGGACTATTCTCCGGTGGCAAATAAGGAGTTTCAAGTTTAAAATGTTACAAGCAAAGTATTGTTACGATCAAGCATGCATATTAGTACTGTACCCTTTGCAAGGCCTTTAGGGCTATATGTAGCTCTTACAACACAACTAGAGGTCTACTCCTTCAAAGGATGAAATATGTAAAGTTTCAAAAATATTCGTCGACCCAAAATTTTTAATCGTTTTGTAAAATATTAAATATTTAATTTCGTGTTTGAGAAAATATTTTGATACGTTGTTTTTTAGCTTCAATAATGTTTATACCACACACATGTGAACAAATAAGTATTTACATGACTGGCGGCAGCATTAAAAGTTATAATTAAATATGGATAAAATTGTCATTTTCATCCTGGTTCAAAAAACAGGTAAATTTACACGTGTAATAAATGATATTTCACTCGAAATTTATCATGACATATTGTGACTAAGTGTATATATAATAAGTATAGGTGTATTATATATACATATATGTATACAATGTGATAGGGCTGGGACTTCTAACCCGTTAAGGCTGAGTACTACATCTAATGTTATCGACAAAAAAAATAATATGAGGGGTTAAACCCCTAATTGAAAATATTGAAAAATAGCGATTTTTTCGGTAAAAATAATTCACAAATGTTTTTTTTCTCACCAAAACATTATCAAACATATGAAAAAAGTAATGAATTAGTTAGCCAAGGTTATTAGCTACCGTTTGTCGTTTTTTTTTGTTTCTACGACGCATACAACCTTTGATATCAAAAAAAGTAAAAAAAATATTAAAATAGCCATAACTTTTAAGGGGAGGGGATTCGACCACTTCGACCCCCGACTTTTGTCGATAAAATTAGGTGTAGAACTCAGCCTTAACGGGTTAGAAGTCTCGCCCCTATCACATTGTATATGTGTATATATATATACACACCATAATATACATACACATAGATAGATAACATAAAATTTTTCATTTTTCATTTAATCTAATGATTTTGATATATTTGTGAATTAGATGCAAAATTATACAAGCAAAAACATCACGCTACAACCAATAGGAGTCAAGCAGCAGGTAAAACCGCGCGGGAGTAACTAGAATAGTTACTGGCGCACACAGAGACCTTTACTACTTACCCTAATTAATATTTAACGATTTTGTATCGAAATTAATTGCTAAGGACTGGGTTAAGTAATCATTATATGAGCCTAAACTAAACCAAGGTCAATTCTCACGGGAGTTTTATATTACTTGTCAGTAGCTAGTAATAATTCTGATGAAACATTTTAATAAGTACTCACTCTCCCCTTCTAATAGAGACTCTTTGTTGCAAGCCCTACACGTCAATGGCAGGGGCATGTCAAATTAAGCCATCTCGACGGCCGTACAGTAAGCATCAAATTAATAAGAGAATAATACTACAAGTGGGGTATTACTATAAATATATGCAACTCCTAATAAGCAACGATAATTATGTCAATAAAGTCTAAATTAATTTGATTATTTATTAAACGAATACTATTAACACACACTGAGTGTCCCTAACCATTTAACAAAAGCTGTCGTTGGATAATAACTCTTTTATCCGACTAAAAGTAAGATATCAGAGTACTGACGCAACAGGTTCTCACGTAAGATAAACAGAACACACTCTCGTTCGCCGGGCAAGGGCGATTCCCGGCTCGGGCAAAGTATTGTTGGGCTTT
This sequence comes from Spodoptera frugiperda, assembly GCF_023101765.2. Classification (NCBI taxonomy): domain Eukaryota; kingdom Metazoa; phylum Arthropoda; class Insecta; order Lepidoptera; family Noctuidae; genus Spodoptera; species Spodoptera frugiperda. Next base: position 2,349,748 of record NC_064236.1, on the reverse strand, counting down.
TATCGGCTTTTCGCATTTTATTTACAGTATTAGCACGCGGCTTCGAAATATGCTCGGTATATAGCAATAGCCTCATCACCTATTACATGGGACTTAAAACATAAATTGTGAGATGTGGGTATATAATGTACATTGTACAGTGGCATTACGTGCCATAATATCTGCCTCCGTGCCGTGCACCTCTGCCTACCCATGCGTGGTGAGTCGCGGAATGCTGCTCATGAATATTAATCTCTAGCATGGCTTGAAACTAGTTAAGTTCCTCATCAAACAGTTATGTGAATAACCCGATAACGTATTAAATCAATTTTGTTTCACGAAAGTTATAATAAAATTATTGACAAAAATAAATAATATTTGTATTTGTTTTTGAAAAAACTCAACTCGCTACTCACTCAACTATGTAAAACCATTTTATAATTATTTGCCGTTCCAGTATCATGCATGGCGGATTATTTTAATTTCAATAACTTTAATTACAAAAGTTTGAAACTGCTATAAAATGTTGCGGCTCCACAAGTACGAGTTCAGTTTGCAACAGATGTACGGACCACGCATTCCAATGAATATTATAAATGCGAGAATAAAGTTTGCTTAAACGAGTACCGTATGTAGTTTGTTTGTGTCCGCTTTACATTTTATAAAGTTAATCGTATATAAAATATTCACTTGGTATATTAGCAAAATCTTTACGATTATTTCAAAAGATATTTTTCTGGCTCTGTTTATATGATAGATATAATATATCTTACAAACATATCTCTAGATTACGCGTAATAAAATCTTTTTTTTTTTAATAGAAACTTCCTTCTCTTTTCTTAACCGCCTTCATTTTTTAAGCCAGATGATAACCCTAAAACCTTCTACTAAGTCTGAAAACTGCAAACTATGCTGGAAACCGCATCTAAATCGGTTCAGTGAAACGCTAGATAATCGTGCACAAACATTTCAAACATACATACATACAAACAAGTCAAACTGAGAACCTCCTTTTTGGTCGGTAAAAAATTAAACATTCATTGTACCGTATATCTTATACGACGCTAAACTTTTACTAAGCCACTTTACGTATTTACGTGTAGTCTTTTATAAAGTCTTCTAAGGTCTAAAATATAAAAACTCTGTATAATATATTATTAGTTTCACTAAAATATGGTGGTATTTCATACTACTCTTTACCATCTAAATTCCACATACATATATGTCTTAAAACATCAACACAAACAGTTAAGGCGTTAAGATCCTTGTAAAATCCTCGTCCCCAGCCTTAATATGAAAAGAGCCCATCGTTTAGACGCTTCACTCTCTTAGTACTACTATATCTATTTATATTCCATGCCCCTTGGTTTCGGCGCCCAGTCCCTTCTTTGACTTTCAGCGAACCACACATCCCGGTATTAAGAGTTATTTTCGCGTGTGTTAAACGCTACCCTTTTTAATCGAAGCTTATTTTTTGCAATCCGTCGCGTCGTTTCTATATTCCATCGTCGATTATCGTACATTTTTCATTAAAAACAAAAAAGAACTTTATTTTACAACTGTTCTGTACTATAAATTTAATCATAGTGAAGAGATTTCTGTTAATATTTTAATATAGGATTTGTGGAAGGATATTAAAGTGCGTGGCCATTTGGTGATTGGACGTGTAAATTGAAAATCTTTTGTAAGTATTCATATTTATTTTTCAATACAAATTATTTGCGATTGAAAGCTATGAAGGATTTATAATGAGAAGAATCAGTACTCATCAGCGAAATATTTTAATTATAATAAATATGCGATATTAAACTTTACAGCGGCGATGGGATGCTTTTAAACGAAAATAATTTATTAATTATTGTTTACATTTATTCTATTATTTTTCTCCAGGTATTCAGTATTCTCGGGGAAGGTTCTATAAACTATTATCGTTAATTTGGTATTGACTATGCCTTGATAATGTAGGATAGCTGTGCGAATTATGGTTTGATTAAAGTCTTATTTGATTAGAATCTCACGTTTTGGCGTGCAATTGTATCTAGAACAATCATGCGAAAGACCAAAACAAACATTAGATACTCGTAATTAATATCGAACAGTTAGCTGTGCGTCGATATCTATCATACGAGGTAAACGAAAGTAAAGCTTTCTGTTCACGCAATTAGGAGTAAGATGTGTGGGCCATGGAGTTTGAAATTTATTATTTTTTTAAATTGAAAATGTTATGTGCACACTATGCAACTGTATGTTAAATTTGCATTCGGGTAAACATCATATTTTATTAGAACCTGACTTCAAGTAGGCACCTAAAGAAAACAAGTTGGGAAATAATTACATCGTTTATTTTTGTAATAACTATCGTTAGACGTGAGATTTTCAGCATAGACGAGTCTAGGCATGCTACTCACGATGAAGGGTCCCGCTGTGACTCGAAATTAGTAGTTGTAGCTTGTTTCCGTTAATGTACGCGAGTAAACCGTATTTTTTGGTTAAATCGTGTATTTATAGTAGTTATGCGTTTTCTTTATAATAGTGGTAGTCGTAGTGGTAGTGGTAGTCGAAGATTTTTTTAGAATAAGCGGAGCAGATAATTATTGTGTAAGTTAATTTTAATAACTTCTCGGTACCTATCATAGACGAGAAACGAGTATCATGCAGCTTCGACGTTTTGATTACAATTTTATCAGTATTTTAGGCATCATATTGATTTAATCTTTTATCACATGTCTTAGCAATTTGTCTCTGTTTGATAGTAATATTAGTTAAGCTTCGTTTTGTAGTAATTATGTTTGTCAGTCTTTATTATTTTATGTTTTCGTTAAAAAATTAAAGCGGCCCACTAACCGTTCAGCAGAAGTTCAGTATTTAAATCAATATGTAGACTTTCTAATAGAAGGTTTGGCCTTTGATTTCTTTTCAGTGATATTTTTTTAAAGTAGTCATCTAATTAGTCTGAAAGCCTGATAGGATCTCATGGAAACTAAGGAGTCTCTGACATCTCAGCATTAGATCCTGAACAGGTAAAATAAAACCAAATACCTACATGAGAGGGGGCAAATACACTCTATAGTAAAAATGTTACATTTCAATAACGATTAAAAATATTACAATGTTACGGCAATTAAGTAAATGATAATCTGTTTCCATTAAAATATTTCACGGAAATATACATCAGCTTAAAGTCAATTATTTTAATGCGTATCGAATAAATTTTCACGTATCAGTAGGCATTAATAACAAAGAGTAAAATTCTTAATTTTCATGATTGGTCTCGATTGGGATTGTTTTGTTACATTTTGTAAATATTATATTACATTAGTTTATAATCGTTTAGCCAAATTAAAAAAAAAACTGAACGCTAGACAAATACAGTACTGACAGAAACAGATTAAAATGCTAGATTGATTAAAAAATCTGACTAACATTCACAAAAGCGTGATTGATACTTTGATGTATGTAATTTGAATGTACATCCATTATAGGAGAATTTTGATTGAAAATATTGTGTAATTAGAGGCAACCCTCCGCTTTACTCGCGGAGGGGTGACGTCAAATATGTCCCTTTAATACACCGCGGCATCGGAGGGCTTAAAGCTGTCTACACGTGAACAATTTTATATTGCGCGTTATAAAGAATTGTACATTCCCTTTAAGGTTAACATTGAAAGAAATTATTAGAAAACGTTTAAAAATTTAATAATTACTGCATTAATATATTTCTAGTGCTCATAATTAATATGATCAAACTTTTTAAGTAGGTAATTTAGCACAATATTTTGCGCTGCTGCAGCTTGCAAAAAATAGTAGTTAGTTTTTTTTATCGTCATGCCTTTTATCACTGAATGGGTAGGCATAGGTGTACATTATGGCACGTAAAGCCACTTTAGAATATACACCCACTTTTCACAATTTATGTTGTAAGTCCCATGTAATAGATTGTAGTCCCGGTAGCCGCACCGCAACCACTCGGCCAACGAGGCAGTCAGGTTAGACTGACAGTTAATATTGAAAATTATTTAGAGTAAAGATTTATTATGAAATCAATATTATTGTACCTACACAACACATTACATATTGTGCAATGTTATTATTGTAAGTGTGTAAACGCCCTAACACACCGCGGGGCAGGAGGGCTTAATGCTTTATCAGGTTTAAGATCAAAGAGAGAGGGTGGATTCGCAACTGTCCATCTATGTTTTGATAGCTTGTACAGACAAGGGGATAAATCTACTAATAATTGATACTGCAGTTTGGTAGTAATAGTAGTTGGATTAAGCAATATTTTATGCAACTTTTTTCGTTGTAATTGGTTCTAATTTTGATTTACTGTCGCTTGCAATAACCGAAATCAAAACAAACTCTTTACCTTAAGGTTGAATTTTAACATTAGTTTTATAGAATTTCTGCCTGAACGTCTAAACTGAAGATCGATCCAAAGATTTTCGATTATTAAAATTAGCAGTAATTATTTTCATTTTATTTTTTATTATAGATTAACAGTAAAATAATATAGAATGCTACTACTACTAGGGTAAATTATAACATTAAGATTGAATGTGATCAATGTCGAATTTCATTGAATCCATCAATATTTTTTATATCAAAATAACAACATTTTATTGAATTTATGCGTTGAGTAAAACATTGATATTCTTCTACTAGTATTATTGGTAGTATGAGGAATATCTAAATCCGTCCGCAAAATTCAGCTCTATAGTAAAACGAATGGAGAGATAAAAGAGATAGATTTTTTTAGTATAAGCCGCTAAACGAACAGACGAATCCTGATGGTAAGCCATCGCCGCCTGCCTTTTGAGAGTTAGGAATTTAAGGGTGGTTGGGGAATCGGGGATTGGTAAGATTGGGACGCGGGTAATTGGGCATCTAGTAACCTCACTCACACAACGAAACACAAAGTAAACGTTGTTTCAGTCACTTTTCTGTCAGGTCGTGGTATCATTTCGGTCAAGCCAGCCGAAGCATGGCTCTTAAACCTTAATTAACTATGACAACTTGTTGATCGTAAAGGCGAGCCCAGCGCATTGAATTCAATCCTCATTCAAAATCATTACGATCAGATAAAATAATTAAACCCAGCATTATCATTTACACCGAGTACAATTTCAAATATCAAGCAGTTGTTAAAAGTGCAGGTAAAAAGAAAAGCCAATAATAATTTATTCAACCATTGCTCGCATTTGCAAGTAAATAACGAGACAAAGGTTGAAACAGTTCAATAGCAGCAATATTGCACAAAAGGTAGTGTTTGTTTACCGTGACTGTATTTACACGAGGACCTGGCAAAGGAACGTCCGGTTCCAACACTACGCTCGTGTCAATTAAATATACAGATAAAGGGAATACGAATATTGGATTCGCGAGATGGACACGGCAGAAAAAAAAATCTATACCGTACCATAATTGAAATATAGAACAGTCAGATTTGACTGCATGATTGGCTCGGTGACTGTAAACCGGCTGCCGCGTAACGGAGCCAGCCAAATTGTTGTTTCGGGCCTGGGTATCATGTGTATGTGAACTTGTATGTTTGTAAACGCACCCCACTTGCTGGGTAAGGTTACAAAAAGATAGTTAAAAAAAAAACAAAATATCTAAATACTTGAGATGTAAATCGGATGGCATAAGATCAACATGAAATTAATACTAAACGATACATTTTATAACTGACTTGTCTAAAACAAACAATGATAGTTATAAACTCAAAGATCAGTCTCTTTTAAGCCTCAATCATACGAGTATAGAGCACGTTAACAAGTTATTGTGTGATTAGACCCTTCTACTTTCAATCAACTGTTATCACAGTTGATCTATATATACAAGGCTATTTTGTAATGATCGGACCTAATGAGAATATGTCGTAGATATGTAGGTACTAATATTATATGTAGGTACCTAGTATCAAGTGATGTTCATATTAAATTGCTTGGAGGTATATTTGTGCAATGAATCGGTTGCAATATTGTATAATTAATTTGCAATATCGTATAAACCGTTTGCAATATTGACGACAGAAGAGTTGACATAGAATCTAATAACAGTTATTAACGTTTGCTTTGGGCCAGTTAGTGGAAACGTTATATTCGCATCGTACCTACTCGACATGTTATTGATATAAAGAAAAAATGAAATTCAAATATTTACAAAAGGAATTTAGTATGTTAGCGTGCACTTTGAGTACAGCTGTTCATTCGAAAAGGAAAAAAGCAAACAAAAGTTATTAGTCTTTTATTTTTTATTAGCCTTATGCTTTTGTGCCTTTGTGCCTTTGCTTTTGGCAGCCTTTGTGCATTAAAACTATCTAGAATAGATACTGGTTAAAACGTAATAAAACTTAAATCAATAACTGAATATTATTCAATTTACATTGAGTTTTGAAGTAAAGGTACTTCGATTCTTGTTCGGTACAAAGGTACCCTGTCCTAGTCAATGAGCAGAGTTTTTCAATATTATTTTGTTGTTGTTTGCTGACAAAGAGCGCAATAGTCACCGTTTTTTTTTTTAAATTGAGAAAAATGTCAAAGGGATCCTTTATACAATACTGCACTTAATAGAAGATATAAAGAAAAAAAATCTTTATACCTATCTTCTATTAAGTTCACGAATATTCTTTGTGTTTACTATATGTCCCAATTTAAAGAAAAATTCTAAATAAAATAATTTCGTTTCAACTTTAAATTTTCAATTACCATTTCAATGTTGTTTATAAATCGGATCGTAAGCCATCATCGAGGTATCATTATCCGTTAATCATTACAAATTCTAATATATTGTAATAATTAAACGTGTCATTAAATATTAAATTGTTCGTTGAACAATTTCGGTTAATATATTTCGGATAATATAATATAGATATTTCTGGCTTATTTTATTGAAATATAATTAAAAAGTGAAAGCTCGATAATTTTACTGACTGAGGAAGTCAGGCGTCCGCTGCATGGGTGGGAGTCGGCGTTAACGTGCATTCCTCGCGCGCCATTCGAGAAAGGAAAGCAGCCTTCAAGGGCTGCTAGATGGTGGGAACTATCGCATTAATGTAGTGGGTCAAGGCCTGCGACGTTTTTTTTTTTTAACCTTGCCCCACATTAGGATTTTCTCCTGTGTCGTGGGTGCGTTTACAAACATACAAGTTCACATACACATGACACCCAGACCCGAAACAACAATCTGTGGATCACACAAAGAGTTGTTCTGTGCGGGAATCGAACCCGCGACACGTTGCACGGCAGCCAGTCGCCCAGCCACCGCGCCAAGCGTGCAGTCAAACGTGTGCTGTGAATCAGCAAGGGCAACCTGGTCACAGTCAGAGGAACAACATCGCGCTGGTTTTTTGCCGATAAGAGTCCGGCTCGCCTCTCCGTTGTCCCTACGACTTGGGGAGAGCACGAAGATGACCTTCGCGTTAAAAAAATAAAAACATTCATTGCATTTTCAGCTTTTTGTGTCATGTATGTCAAATTTTAGACAAAAGGCTTTAGCTCACGTACCGTATCCATTATTTGAATTAAAAATTGTAGTTAGATATCGGACAATGCGTACTAAAAGCGCTCTTTGTTGAATAAAAAATGAGATTAAAAGTACTTTATATAAAATGTAACGTTGTCATAGTACTGACCGTTGCGAAATATGACGGACTAACCAGATTTAGTTCCAAATGGATTTTTTTAATTTACTTTAAAAAAATTGAGATTTTAATGTAATTAATGCTGTAGACAGATTTTTTTTCAACTTTTTATTTATGAGATAGGCCGGCAAACGAGTAGAGGGATAACCGGTGGTAAGCCACCGGCGGCTGCCCTGCCGGTTTATTGGGATTAGGGATTTTGGGAATGGAGGTTTGGGAATTGGGGGGGAAAGAACTGAGAGAGAGTTTACCGTGGCGGAGTTAAGTGGATTAGGTTACTCACTAACGCGGCGAGATACGATGCAATGTTTGACGTCGGTTTTTTATGAGGTCGCGGGTTAAGCCGGCCAAATTCTGCCAAAACATGGCCCGAGGATAACCAAGTACACAACAATTATCAGAATTCATATCATTTTGTTAATTACACCTTAATTCAATTTACTTTATATTGAAGCTAACTCATGTAATGTGGTTTAATAAACGAGTAAATTAATTTAGCATAAATCTATTTTCCACGATAAGCACACTACTGCACCGATTTAATTAAAACGTTTCGACCGATGGCGGATTAATCTGTTTTGCGTTATTGCACTGTGAATTACACTTTAACTATTAGTTTGAGTTCATCTAGTTTTGTGGATGTTTAAATAAATAGCTGAATGATTAGTTTCGCATTCCATGGGTTTTAATAAAATTCCTCATCTGGTTTGTTGTGGCCGGTTCCAAAGGATAATTAATATCTCAATGACGACTATTGGTTTGTGTCAAACCGCTATTTGCAACTGAATAACATTATAATTTTTTATACGATAAAGTTGATTGACAGAAAATCTGTTTATATTTTTATACTTCACTGGACCCCACACTAGGATTTCATGTACCGTGACCTCCTATCTCTTACAGTCAACAAAAGAAAAATAAGATGAAAAAATTAATGAATAAAAAATAAATTTTATGTTTTCTTCTTTATATACTAATATATAATACTACTTATGAAAGTATTAAGAGGTTGTATTTAGGGTAAAATTTGTAATAAAAGTGCTATATATTATCTATTTTGTTTTCACAGTTCTTGCTTATAGACAAGAGCACCATTTAAACACCTAAATTATTCATTAACAATTTCTAAGATAATATAAAAAAGGAAACTTGTTTTGTGTAATGCAGGAGTAAATGGAGTACAAACGGCGCTATTGTTATCTTTTAAGTCTTATTCGTTTAGTTATATCTATAACTAAATCTGTAAAATAGCTACTACGTGAAAATACCCGTTTTTGTCCCTGCCAAATTCGATTTGTCGCTACCAATTTTCTTTTGTCGAAGAGAAAATTTAGGTCATCAGGTGCAATAGTCCTTGTTGCACTGGCCTTGACATATTTTGGTTTATATACGTTGAAATGGCCTTGACATATTTTAGTTTATATACGTTGAAATGGCCATGACATATATTGGGTAATCTAGGTACCTATCTGCGGACTACCTAGCGGGTTACCGGGGTTTTGGCTCGAAAATCATGAGTATTATTTATTTATTTTCAAAAGTTACAACGATAGACAACCAATTAAAGCAACTTACATACAACAACAGCGTTCTAAGAGTAGAAATGGGATGATTTTTAGTCAGTAAGAGTCACTCGTCCTTGGCTCACCTAAGGCGTGTGAAGTTATTGGATGAGTTTAGCCCTAAGAAAAGCTAGATTTCTATACAAAATTACTTAATTCAAATGGTATACGATTGACAACTAAAGCTGAATTATTATAATTTTGTATTCATTAGTCAGCATTGTTAATTTTATGCTATTATCTACATCACTTATTGGCAGAATTTATTGACGGTGCAAAGCACGCGTTACTCGCTTTTTACGGTGCTTCTTTCTCCTTTTTTTCCCGATTTTCCAAGTAACCTATCAATATAATTAACTCATATTACTACCCGGTTACGTACATTAACATAAAGAACATAGGACAAAGCGCTCTTTTTTCTCAGTATTGTTAATTTTATGCTTTTGTCTACATCAGTTATTGACAGATTTTATTGGCACACGTTACTAGCGCTTTACAGAGCTGCTACCTACATTTTTCTCTCGCTGATTTTCCAAGTAATTTATCAATATAGTTAACTCATATTGCTAACCGGTTACCCTATTTTCTTTTACGTCCATTAACTCATCTCTTTGATAGAAATTTTCTCCTTTTTATTGCAACATTTTAAATTGAGTTAAATTTTCATTTTTTTATTTTATATTGACCTATCGTTGTTACGTGTTCAACTTTTTATTTAAAAATTGACATTTTTTATTTTGTATTGACCTATCGTTGTTACGTTTTCTTTTTGTTTAAAATGTACGGTACGATAGTCGTTTTGTTTGCCTGAATATTTTGTATGAAAGTATTTCGACTTTTGAAGCAGCGTTTATTGTTTACTTATAGTTTGTCACTGTTTTGTATTGTATTTAATTAACCTGTTTCATGTTAAGTTGAAAATGACAATTTTATAAAATATTTATAATACATGTAGGTAAATCAATTCAGAATAAAGAAAAATGTCGAAATTAGAGATTTCATTAAAAATTTTGGGTTAAACACAATTTTAACCTAAGTCTTATAAACTATTCAAAGGAGAATGGGTGTTTATCCCACAATTTGAAGACACATCGTGGAAAAGGCTATTTAAGAGCCATTCGAATTGTAAAATCTTTTTTGTTGAGGTGATTTGTGCCAATGAAATGTCGTGTAAAAGATATTAGATAGATTATGAAGTAAGCCAATGAAGGAAGAATATAAGAACCTACCCATTTACATATAATGATGATAACTTGTTATAAAGATAAATATTATAATGTTGAAGATGATTATAAATATTCCTAATACCATACATAAAATGAAATACGAATATTATATCCCAAATTGTGCAAAACGTTTTTCGTAGCTTACTTTAGCCTTGTCGCATTTCATTGTGATCGCATGCCATTAGTTATTGGATATTATATACAAACAAGATACTTATAATCCCCTTCTAGACTTAGTGTCTAATAGCACGCCACAGCTTAAAACGTACACATGTTTTATCTGCGTCTTTCATAAGCTGTGAATCCCACTCATCATCATCACATACATCAATAGCCTATAAGTGGCCACTACTGACCGAATGCCTCTTCTCACACGGAGAAGATTTAAGCATTAATCACCACGCTTCCTCATTGCGTGTTGGCGATTTAAAACTTATAATTTGAATTTATATAAGCCCAGATTTCCTCACGATGTTTTCCTTCATCGTTAGTCAGTGGTGTCTAAATAATCTTAGAAAGTACAGTAACTTGGAAGAAGTCACATTGGTACTTTGCCGTTGGTTTCGACCCCTTATGAGTGAAAAGCGGGCGTCTTAAACCTGGCCACCACGATATTGTTATATAATATATATTCAAACATACATACATGAATGAATGATTTAAGAGGTGAATAGAAGGTTGGAAGTGTAACAATGGTTATAACCGTGGATGGTGTGTCACCCCTGATAGGTTTTGAAGTGACCCCATTTGGTTAATCACTCAATGTCCACTCAAACCTTCTAGAAATATATATTATAAGAAATGTATGTATTGTATAATATATTAAATATATATTATGAATACATATTTGACTTATTCACTTGATTATAGTAGTGAATGTAGGATGAAAGACAGTATGTATGTTGTAATGGTGTTTGTTTTTTTTTTATTAATCTTTATTTTCTGAGACCTTCTTGCTTGTCATTTAAAAGAGACAAGTGCAAGTTGGTCTTAGATAGTATGGGATAAACGCTTATTCCCTTTTTGTACTAAATCCTAAATGATTAATTGATAACCAATTAATTTTGTTTTCAATCACATTATAAAAAAACTTTTTGATAGCCAATTCGTATTTTTATAGAATTACCCCTAGATATTTTAATTCCTTTAAATTCTTTTACAATATTGTTAGAAATAAATGAATACTAAGAATAGTATTACAGTATCAGTTGTCTTGCATGAAGTTGACTGGTAAAATGATTATTACCCATCGACACCCCATGAACTGATTATGCCTAAATGATTGTAAAACATGTTTGATCGATGATTGGGATTTTATTTCTAAAATTAGAAGTGTAATAACCTGAGATTCGAAGTTGTAAAGTTGTAAAGACGAAACAAAAACTATTCTTATTTCTTTTTATTGCAATACGGTTGTTTCCAACTAGTCAATTTCAATACATTTATCAAAAGGTTTTCGGGATATCATAACTACTTCAAAAAAAATGCTAGAAAAATACAAAAATTAAATAATCTATGAAAGTACGATTACTTTGGGATAATTTACTGTATTGAAGAGTCAATATAATTTATTTACGATCTAGGAAACTACCCAATTACCTTCATACATTCAAGTTATTGAAAACCAGATTACCCGAGCAATTGACTGAATGACTGAATAACGTACGTAACAGAATTAAGTGCAGAAAATAAGGTAGGAACGTCGCCGTCGCGTTGCCATGGTAACGGCCAACAGGTTGCATAACAACATGCTTGCAGATCTGATAGGAATATGAACGGGAGAAACGCTTGGAGTATTTCAAAAATATTTCATTTTACATGAGACAAAGAAGTAAGAAAGTGAAATAAATAAGCAACACGACGCAAAAACGACCAATGCTTATGTCAAAAGACTCATAATTATTGAGTGAAAGACTTTTGATTACAGAATCTCTTTTGTCTCGATTGATTATAGTTATATTAAGATTAAAAAATTGGATGAGTAGATGTATGGTTTTGATATAATTATCTACATAACTTTTTTAAGATGGGCGAAATGTAATGTATATGGAGAGTGATGTCTGGTTAAATGAATTAGTTTAATACTCGTACGCGTTATTTAAGATATGGAATTGAGGATTTTAATTCTGTGAAATTTATGTTTATAGTGAGGAGTATTGGGTGAAATAGTTGCAGTACTATTTCACTACGAAACTGTTAGAAATAAATAATTACTTCAACTTTGACTTTAACTTTGACTTTAATTTTAACTTTGACTTTGAGTGGATGTTGACTTTGACTTAAATTTTAACTTTGACTTTGACTTTGAGTTTGGCTTTTACTTTTACTTTGACTCTGACTTACACTTTAGGTTGTGTAAGACAAGCGCAATTGGATAGTAACCAACCGAATAAGATTGTATCACTATGATAATTGTGTAGATAGGATTGTAATTGACAAAATGCCAACAGGATACTTAAGTGATTAGAGATTGCAACGACAAGATGTCAACGTCATAGTTGAACATGATTTATAACCAACGATGTATCAATATTATTATGAGGGCTGACATATCTTTGGTTTCCGACTTCATACGTTTATGTCCATAGTTACATTTGGTAAACATAGGTTTTGTTGGTTGCGGGAGTTAAATACAATTTATGGTTTCGATGATATGATATTTATGTTATGATATGATATGTGATGATATATTATTATGTTGGATGAGGTGTGTATGTGTGCGTGTGTGTGTGTTCGCTAGGTACATGTAATAATGGTACTGGTTTTTTTTTAAATAAAGGACGAAATTGGAAATGGTATTTTATAGTGAGATTTAGCGTTGGTATTGTTGATCGAAGTAATTAGCTGTAGAAATGACTATTATAGATATTATGCTTATGAAGTAATAGTATGAGTCAAAGACCGAATTGTGTTTTTATTTCTAACAATATTTAAGTTATTTTTGAATTTGTAATGTTTTTTTTTATATTTTTTTTACCTGTTTTTTTAATGTTTATTTTTTACCTGTTTCATAATGTTTATCATTTTTTAAAGAGATATTTACAGAATACCTGGCTATCATTTTTAAATAATTTTTTGGTTATATTATTTTTACGTTATAGTTTTGTTGCGTATAATTGATTATCAATTGGTTATGTTATTGATGATTTTTTTTTCATTGTGAACTGATTAAGGCTAGTCTTGCTGTGTACTACTTTCTGCCAATTTTACTATAGTAATTTTACTTTAGGCCAATTTTAATATATGTAGTATTTTTTTAATCAATTAACACTATTTTTTTTTTCTTTTTTCCGATATTTTTTTTATATTACCTGTAGTATTAAATGTAATTACGTAACGCGATTCAAAAGAATATTTTTTTTGTTTTTTAACATTAACACACAAATTTATATTTTTAAATTATTGCACAATAATATGCATTCACAAATAAGTGTTTGCAATTAAGTGCAATCATATCTTGCATCTCTATAATAACATGGAAAGCATTATAAGACGCTCTCTAATTAAAAAAATGGAATTAGATATGCATTACTATTTCAAGCATTTGAAATACAAAATTTAAGGTGCATTATCTATGCGCATCTTTACACAAATATTAATTGGTGCTTCAAAAAGTTAAAAGTAGCAAAGCTAGCCTTTCAAAAGTGATACTTGATGAAATTAACCACAGTGCACTTATCGAATAATCAATACTTCAGTGAGAGCTACTATAATATTCACACTTATTTTAACAATTAAATTGAAATTTACATAATTTTAAATTTCTATTTTGTTTTTCTACTATAAATTAAGACCCACTAAATTTTGTGATGCACTGTGGTTATATAGCTTAAGCACTACTCAGTTTGTCCAAAAAAGAATGGCTTGGATAATAAATCAACTTATTCTCGTAATCTAAACATAAAGAAGTATATAATGTAAACAGTTCAGACGCTAATAACATTATCATTACTGAAAAAAAAAGGTTTTATCTTAACGAACATAGGTACCTACGACCTAATGTTATATAATGGTTACTTCAATTCCATTCTTTAACAGACATCCTGCTTCATTAACACTAAAAACAATTCCATCACAAATTTCAACTAAGTTACAAGACTGGCTACGTTTGGAATTGCTTTAAAAAAACTTTGTACAATCAATCGCCTTTCAAATATTATCTTTAGCCCACAATACAGCTCTTGTAACATCTGCAGAAAAGAGGTGGTGACCAATGTGTTCCACTCCAGTCCACGACTAGCTTTAAAAAAAATACACATTAGACCTGTTTTTTACACAGTTCTACACAAATTCAACTTTATTGCTATAGATTTGCGATTGAATTTACATAAGTTTAAAACAACGAAGAACATTCCACGATGCACGATGGTCTTTGTTGTTACTTATATAGTATTATACCTTACCCATTTTGAAGACTTCCAATATCTAAGTTTTTTTTTTATATCAACCTGAAAAGAAACATTCAGTTAGTATAGAGTTTCTATAAAAAAAACTGTCTAACTTAAACCTATCCACCTTTCATACACATCATTCACAACACCCACGACCAGTAAATTAGTTTAGAAAAACAAGAATCAAACCCGAAACACAATCACTTACCATTCTCTCCACCCACAATTTTACTACGCCAAACATACCTATACAGTCTGTTGTAAAATAAAATCACACGTGTTTTATGTTCCCTAAAGAGAATCATAGAATATCTATGAATATTCATGAATGAATATTTAATCATTAATATTTATATGAACTTTCAAAATTTTACATTTTTAAATTTTTGTAAGGTATTGAATAGTGTCATTGGTTTGTACCGTTCTATTCAAATAAATAAATCTATGAAAGACCTAGAATGGACTTGGACATATTCTTAATATTTACCTATTTAACGTTCTGTAGCTGAGATTTCATTTATGGCAACCGCATTTGAGATCACACAGCTGTCGAGAGGGACAAGTATTTTTTCTTCTTCATAAACCTAGTTGGTTTGGGCCCAGCTCAAACTATTTGTATTGTACCTATGAAAATGTTTTTTTTTTGGGAAAGCCTGCTAAAATCTCCCAAATCGCTGCAACTCCTATAAGCTAATATCTACAGGAGATATAATCCTGAAAACACTGGAGTGCCGAAATCCCAGGAACATGATAAATGTCATAAATCCCGCAACGAAATAAATCAGGAGAAATAATTAGAGGCAAAGAAAGAAAAACGATAGTCTTCACTTCATTCAATGAAATTTAACGCAGGAGATAGAATAATTGAAGCCTAAAGGCACAAAAAGAGATTGTACTACTGGGAGACACCCATGTCTATGTCGATGAATATGTATTTTGGTAAAGAAACCTAACACAATATATCACTGTACTTGCATGTAGGTAAATTAAGCTATAGGTACTAACCTACATGAGTGTTTTAACTGTATCTATATAGAGTTGTATGCAAAGTTGGATACAGAGTGCAAACATCGCGTCACATGAAACAGAAAGGATATCATAAGTTTAGACGAACAAACAAAACCCTTAAATTTTACTGTGATTTTTGTTGTTAATTTAATGTTTTGCTTTCAAACTTGCACTTGTTTAAACGAACACGTGAATCTACTATTTACTAACTAAACAGATTGTGCCTTTGACAACCGAAGCATAAAGAATTGTGTAAAATATACGAAGTACACATTCGTACAGGGATTCAAAGACAGCTGGTACTAAATTATGGTCAGTGAAAAGTAAACAATAATAATTAAATATTTGTTTTACCGTTAACCACGAAATATATTACGGGTTGACAGTTTAAATTTCAGTCATAAATGTGATATACTAATATTATAAATGTAAATGTTTCTGTTTATTTGTCCGTCTTTTACGGCAAAACGTTAAAGGGATGCAAAGTGGCAAAGTTGACTTGTTGTCTCTTCAAACCCCCCAAAAAGGGGTGGAAGTTTGTTGTGCAAGTTTGCGTTGCATTTCGCAATTTTCAAGGTGAATTCTAAATATCCTTTCAATTATATCCTCTTAAAATATCACGTTAATTTCTAGCACTGTTCTACTATGAAAGACGAATAAACCAACCAACGCACTAACTGGATGCGTTCCACGTATAGCTCGATCGGTCCTTGTTTTGATTAAGTCAATGTCTATGATCTGTACACCTGTGTATTTATAAGATACACCTTTGTAAACCCCTACTAGAACTAAACAGGCGTGATGCTAAGAATCCATAACCTAAGAACCTAGAATAAATAAATAAAAAATTGAAATTTTTTTTTAAACCATAAAATTCACACTTTAATTGCTTCATCATCATCATCATCATCAGCCCATCTCCATCCATTCTATAATAATGTAAGTTTTTAATTTGGTCTCGTACTTAGATTTTCTCTTAAGTCATAGATGCACTTATAAACACGATAATCCCATGCATACAATAAGTTCAGACTCAGAACAACTGTTTCATGCATACAAAATAATAAATTGATCCGTGGGGAAATTGTAATCACGATACGCTGCACACACACACACACACAGGCAGTCACCATGACAACAGTGAAACCACTGAATGTTTAAAATCTTAGAGTTTTTGAAACTACTTTACATTACCGATGTACCTAGTGAAACCACTACACATTATGTATTGAAGTCTATACTTTAAAATAAATAAGATTTTTTTTACTTACCTGTAAAAAAAATAATTAAACGATGAATTAAAAACGAAGACTGGTATAGTGACGTTTATCTGAAACAAAAGAAAAATATAATATAATACTAAACTTATGTAATATTTATAGTACGGTACATTTATTTTACAAAAATTGTCATTGGGATTTTCTCCTATGTCGAAAGGTGTGTTTACAAATACAATTTTAACAAGTGATCCTGATCTGAAACTAGAATTCGTGAATCATAATATGCATACAATATACATAATACATTCATTATTCAGCAAACTGATAAGAAATACATTATTAAAATACCTGTAAGTAATATAAGTTACTTAACTTTTCACATTTAGAAATCTAAAAGGTAGGACATCAATATCTTACCTCGCGTCGCAACATCGTGATACGTATCGAAATAAAGTAAGAATTGTGAGCTAAACTCACTGAAATAAGTTTACAAATAACTTGATAAGTAATCCTATGTCAAGTGAGCACCGGTCCTGATGTTCAATAGTTGTAGCAAACTCCTTGAAATGTATTGTCTAAATGACCACGTGTCCTAAACATATTTTATTTCATTTAGCTGCCCTATGAAGGTATCCGAGTGGTCCACCCCTTTCCCCCACACCCCCATACCCTACGGTATACCAATGCAAGAAAGTCATGTTTATTAATAAAATTGTGGTATAAGTTTTCCCTTCGTTGTAGAAATTCAATCAAAACCACCAATACTAATTAGGTACCTCGACAACCCTCGCGGAGACAAATACGCGAAGCAATCTATAAATTATTTTAATTTAATTTGGTCCCAAAGCTACATCCGAAAGGTTTATTAAATTAAGGAAATACGTTTCATTGCAACTGTCTAACTAGAGGTTCTGGTCAGAAATTCCGAAGCTTGTTAGTCGGCCACAGCAATCTTTTGTTGTTACATTCCAAATTGCAAATGAAAATCCGTGGGCAGAACCCTCTTGTACTCGCTCTCCTTTTGTCGCAAAATGAAATAGCAATGCGAGTTACGCAGTGGACGTCAGATACCAATATAAAGGAAAATTCGTATAAAGGCTTACTGAATACCAAGATACTCGGACAGCAATAAAGTATTGTTTTTTATTATTTTCACATTTTGTAAAACGGTACAGTCGACGTAGTGTAAATAAAAAGTTCGAGAATGGATTTCGGTGAAAATATGGACTATTCTTTAATAACAGTGAGATAGGATTTAAAACGACATGCATGATTGCCTGTGCGTTTTGATATTTGTTGAAATATATTTTGTTTGCCATTCGTCCGGAATGACAGGCCGATAGGCCCGAACTCCAACAAAACGGGGATTTGTTTACCCAAAGTCAAAGTTACTAGCACAATTTTTTATCAAACGGTTTTTTAGCTTACCATGTTTGTTTGTTTCGGTCATGTTCAGTAATTGGAATTTTATCCCCTCTCTGACGACACATCGATCTGATATTTGGTATAAACTGTTGATGACCATAGAATATAATATTGTTTTCCACAACTACCAACTATCTAGTATATCAAGCGAAAAAACTTGATTTGTAGAATGGAACTCATTAAAATCGTTTAACATAAAACACATATTTATGTGTTACTTATTTTAAATACAGTATTATCATTTAATGTAAACAGTTAAAAGTCACTCATATAGACAAGGAACGAATCTAATAGAAAAGTACTTATGCAATATTAGACAATTATGCTTCATATTCTCATATTCATTTAATTCAACAATACTCCTATTCAAACAGAAAAAAGAAATTCTGATGGTCACCATATAATATAAATACATCATTTATAGTTTCAAAAATAACGATCATGTAATTTAGATTCCAAATATATTCCAGTTTTTTGTAGAGTTTATGTTGGGAGAGTAAACTTCACTAAAAAAGAAAATTCCTCCGAATAGGCGAGGTGATCGTGTCTGGCGGGCTTGCTATCTGTGTTTATTCACATGTAAACTTAGGGTAACTTATGTAGGACTTGTGTTATCGATCGTCTATGCATGTCATCAGACTTCTGTAACTTGTCATGCGTGGTTAAACTTTAATATGCGTCGGCATACTTCAGCAAATAGTTTGAATAGTACGGATCTACAATAACTAATTAGAACAATAAAGCAACTCTGCCTATATTACTAGAGTTAACAATACAAAGTTAGTATTAGGTTTACTATGAGGTTTCTATAACAATTTGTCACTAAATTGTATTTCAAAGTGTGTGTTGCAAGTTTCAATAAACTATGCATACTATGAGATTGTTCTTCAAGTTATGTGCATACTTTAGAATAAGGTACGATAGGGTTAATATATCCTTGTTGGATATACCCAATACTATAATTATATTATTATAATATTTTTTGTGAGACATACTAAATTAATTATTATTGTGTTATCGGCTTACAGTAGCAGCGCGACAATCACCGCGTCGTGTGTCGCGGAATGCTGCTCATGAATATGAGCCTCTGCATGGCTTGAAACTAGTCGAGTTCCTCGTCAAACAGTTACGTGAGTAAGCTGATAACATAAGAATAAAATCCCAATATTTTTATAAATAAAGTTTAAAAAAATTAACAAGCCAAAAAATTTACGTAATTTTAAGAACTTGCAATTTTATTGAATTTTCTTCCATCCACTCATTCGCTTCAGATTAAGATGAATTCATATTAAGTTTTATCAGATCGAAATATTTAATTTCATGAACTTCAACATGTTTCATATTGAGTTCTTGTAAAAGTTATGAACTCGTTAAGTTCATAACTTTTATTTGCTTTTATTTAATTTAACTTATATTGCAATGAATATCATACGTATGTATGTGTGCCAAGTGGAAATTTTAATATATTCAACGAATTCAGTTTAAATTTTGTGTTAAACTACTACTTTATTATAATATTCTCAAAACCACTTACATATTATATGAAATAATTATCCACCGAGTAGTTTTATTTATCGCATTATTAATTTTGTTAACTTCGTTCCCATGTTCATAAAAGTTGATTTTATAAATAAATAAAAACACAATAAAATAGAATAATCTCAAGTGTGGAAATATGGAAAGTCTTACCCAACTTTGACATTGAAGCCGAGATCTTTCCCTGCAACCATTGGCGATTATTGAATGCACCGGAAAGGTGTACAATACTATTGTTTTTATTAAACCCCGTGAATAAAAAAATATATATGTGTGTGTGAGTGATAGAATAATGAATGTGGTGATTGTTAACAGAATTCAACCAATTTGTAGACTGCCTCGTTGGTCGAGTGATCGCAAGTGCGAAGTCACACTCGCAGGGTTTGATTCCCGGGTCGGGCGAAGTATTACTGGGCTTTTTTCGGTTTTTCGAAAATTTCTCAGTAGTAGCACGGAGTCTGAAAATTTGCCCGGTATATGGCAATAAGCTCACCCTCTATTACATGGGAGTTAAAACACAAATGGTGAAAAGCGAGTGTACATTGTATAGCGACATTACGTGTCATAATGTGCACCTCGCCTACCCCTTTGGGGATAAAAGGCGTGACGTTGCATTGTATCTATAGGCGACTGTACACTGCCTACTTACAATACATATGCCCAGGCACATACAAACGCGAGGTCTTAGTGCGTGGGATACAAAGTGATACATTTACTTTACTGATCATTCTTGGTACCTATTCTGTTCCATGAATACACCCCCGCTATTGATATATCACATGAAGTAGAACATACTATTTCCTTTCTACTGTCAAAGGAGTTTACCCGAAAGCAGTCGTGACTTGCGTATTGTGTGTAAATCTCAGAAAGGAATTTGAGAAATGTATTCAGCGCCGTCAACACACGCGCGGCTCGGGCTGCAAGCTTTCACAAAAGAAATACCTACATATGTAACTTTTTAAAGCAACATGTTTCCACGTGTAACTTCCACTTCGCGAGAGTGCGATAGCAAGTTAATTTTAATGCATTTAATTAGTTCTAAGTAACTGATGAAAATGTCAAAGGCTAAATCCTGTATTTGCAAAAGCAAGAGCCGCGGGCTCGTGGACAGTGACAACGTAAAATACCAACATTAAAAAAATAAAAACCCTCGCTTGTAGCGTTTCCTTTGCGTCTCCATTGCAATATCATTTCTTGCTTTGTTTTCGTGGAGCGATATAAATTGATTCCTTTTTTGTTTTGTAAAATCTTCTCTTGACTGACATTTTATCCGCGTCTTAAGCTTTGAATTAAAACCGTTTCTTAATGTTTTCTTTTTGTAATAACTAGGTATGCAGTATTAAGACACGTCTCTAATTAGCAGGAGGAGAAATTAAGAAAACAATAATGGTGATTTTCCACCAGAGATGTGCTATGCTACGTAGCTGTGGATATGTTTGACTTCCACCAATTATATTCATTGGTACACATAGCTTAACACTGGTGGAAATGGACTCAAGAAAGCTATGTTTTTTATATGGAAAGTGCGTGCTATAGATGTGTGTACGGATGACTTCCCTACTATCGTTACATCGCATACTCGAGGCGCGCATCTTCCTCGCACAGCTACATAACTTAGTATCAGTGGAAACTGTAACATAGTTTTATAATCTGAACAACCTCCTCACGCCCCAGCCGTCGCGAGAGACACTCCGGGCGTCGGGGATCGCGGGACGATCTCCGGCCACCGTAAGTGCAGGTCTGCGGACGGCGAGCAAGGGTAGCTCGCCGCCCAACCAGAATGAGACCCGTGCGTGCGGCGCATCGAGTTCCTCTCGCGCCACAACGAGCCATCAGACCACCACAGATGGGGCCCAGTAGGGCTGATGCCTGACCCGGAGCTGCGGACTACCTTGTGGGTTTACCGGGGCTCCGGCTCGAAAAGCAGAAGAAGGAACGGGGTGGTTTTTAGTCAGTAAGAGTCTGATACTCTCTCTCGCCTCGCCCAAGGCGGGAGAAACCATTGGATGATTTCCCCCCCTCAAAAATAAGCTATTGCATCTTAGTAGCATCTCTGATGAAAAAAACACCCTAAAAGTAATATGTTTTCCCAGCAACGCAAACTGTTAATAAAGTATCGTATCGAGTTTGCATTCTTACTTTAAAATCAAGAAATATTTGTAAGTATGTATATTGAATGTCATCTTTTATGCTAAATTACTTAGTACTCAATTAAAATATCACGTGAAAGAGCCGTGTTGCGGCACGATTGGGCCGGCGAGGCGGGAGTTATACCACGACCTCATAGAAAACCAACGTGAAACGAAGCATGGACATATACTTGTGTGTTACGTAACTACGAGTAGAGGCCGAATCCCAAAAATGTAAACATTTTACTTTTTCACGTACGAAAAGTAGTCTTAAAAAAAAAAAATCGATACCCTTCGATAACTGTCACCGATAATACGTTCTGGCTGAACCGAAATCGGATTTTCAGTGGAAATTCTAAAATTCTAGTTTTTTTCATGGAACCGTAGGTAACACGCAAACCAGTTAGGATTAATATGTCGGGATAGGTAAGCGTTTAGCAACGTTGAGTCGACATGAGTACGAGCTTATTTTTAAAACATCAAACGTATGTGCAACAGATTAGCAAATTGGTATCGACAATATAGTGTTAGGAGCTTTGTCAGATTATTTTATTAAAAAATATAATGGATGGCTAAAGGTCGGAGAGGAATCTGAAATATGGTTCTGATTTTATTATTGATTGAAAATATAAAGGATGGTATTAAGGTCAGAGAGGAATCTAAAATTAGGTTCTAGATATTATATTGTCTTGTTTAGAAATGTTTTGGTGGTGAGTGCAAAGTATATTGACGAGATATCGTAAGATATCGCAATTTTTTAACGATTCCATACTTTTCTAGAAAATTTATACTAATATCGGGATTGCTTGTGATGGATTTAAAAAAGCTATAGACCTCTCGCGCCAGGCCATGGTGCGGAGCGAGAGGGATTGAGATACTGTCTCCTCTTTCTGCGAAGCAGTCATGCTAGCTAAGGAGGAGGCGGGACGCGTGAGAGAACAAACTTCCTCACGCTCCAGCCGCCGCGAGAGACACTCCGGGCGTCGGGGATCGCGAGACGATCTCCGGCCACCGTAAGTGCGGGCCTGCGGACGGCAAGCAAGGGTAGCTCACCGCTTGAACAGAACCGGACCCGTGCGTACGGCGCGTCGCGTTCCGCGCGCGCCTCAAAGAGACATCAGACCACCACAGATGGGGCCCAGTAGGGCAGATGCGTGATCCGGAGCTGCGGACTACCTAGCGGGTTTACCGGGGCTCCGGCTCAAAAAGCAGAAGGAACGGGGTGGTTTTTAGTCAGTAAGAGTCTGACACCTCCCTCTCGCCTCACCCAAGGTGGGAGAAGTAAGCAACTGGATGATTTTACCCCCTCAAAAAAAAAATGCTGCGTAGTTGGACCTTTGTCAGAATAATAGTTACTATTTAGCACCTACTTTTTCCCAGTCGTATTATAACCTTGAGCAATCACATTTTTTTCCATAAATCAACATTATACATATACCTAATAAAAGGTCGTCAAAAAAGAAAAATCCTTTAAAACTTTATAAACCTAGTCGTAAAAAGACACAAAGGATGAAACAAAAAAAACTAAACCTAAAATATAATATCTTTACGACCTTCATGTAAAGTTTGACGGACGCGCTTCCAAACTCCTTTACATCAAAGAACCAGTGCCTCGTAAAATGGCCCCGTTCATAATGCAACTTTGAATACCAGGTCTAGAGCGTACGGCCTGTCCGCCTACACGCTGTCTAATGCCTATATATCCATTATATCTAGTTTACTGTTTGATGGATATGTTTGAGGGAAATATGTATTATATCTCATCCTAGATATTGTATGTATTGGTTATATGAATATACATACATAATATATCTAGAATGAAATATGTATTGGGCAGAATGAGATTAATTTTGTTGAGACTAGATGATCATATGCCTACTTATTACTATGACTTACATACACACATACATACATCGTCACGCCTTTATTCCCCGAAGGGGTAGGCAGAGATGCACATCATGGCACGTAATGCCACTGTGTACACCCACTTTTCACAATTTATGTTGTGAGACCCATGTAATAGGTGGTGAGCCTATTGCCATATACCGGGCACATTTCCAGACTCCGTGCTACCACTGAGAATTTTTTCGATAAACCGAAAAAAGCCCAGTAATAATTCGCCCGACCCGAGAATCGAACCCGAGACCCTGTGCCCGACAGTCGCACTTGCAACCACTCGGCCAACGAGGCAGTCAAATTACAATGACTTGACCAGGTGAAAGCCGCTTGGTGCTTCTATACAAAACTCTTACACGATATAATACTCTTTAGAAGTGACGTTACGCTACCGCGTATGATTTGAAATACCTTTCAAATCAATATATAATTTTCCGAAAAAAAAGAAATACATGGCTGATTTAAAATATTTTCCCGATCTTTAATAAACCTTGAAATAGGCTATAAGTTATAATTGCACGCGTACGTAGTATCAGACAAAAGCTACCATCAAATCAAAGCAAAAAAAAATAAATGCAATAGGGAAGATGCAAAAATAATATTTATGAAAATTTTGTTATTAAAATGCTAAAAAAGAATAAAAGAAGGGCCACAGCAAGGTTTTCATTTTATTTAATGTTGATTTTTATCATAAATTATGAATAAAAAGTTACATGTAAAGAAACGTATTTCAAAACACCAATCAGTGTTTAGTGACGTCACTCTTGCTATGTCAACTATTGACAACTTTGAGTTGTGAACATTTTAAGCGAAAATTATTTTGCATTTATCGGCTAAAAATGGAAGCTGGGTTTATCAAAGCAGATTCTAGGAATCTACCAAAAGTTAGCGTAGACATGGTTGTAACTTTTTTATGGAAAGTGCGGAGTTTTCGAGTGTAGAAATAATATGGCGATAACCCAATCGGCTATGTTCAAATCAAAATAGATGGAGAATTATGTATAGTAAAAAGTCGAGTTACGCCGGAGCATGAAATACGTAAAGAAGGTTATCGTGTTACAGCCATTATAAATGAAACGCAAAGCTTGGTTCAGTCCTGCCAATGCGAAGATTGTGCGGCTTCTGAAGGTAAACATTTCAGGTTATTTTAAATAGTTAATCTGTAGCATGGATAATTTAGACTAAAATCTATTTCCAGGTGGGTGTAAGCATGCTGCTGCACTATTGCTATGGTTACACAGAAGATCTGAGGAGCCTCCGATAACGTCCATAACATGTTATTGGAAAAATACAAAATTATCTATATGTACTTCTAGAAAATCATTTATAAAAGCGATACAATGCTTTTATAAATGAAGTTATGAATGCTGCAAAGAAATTCTGGATAGATGCTGTGTTTCCAAAATTAAAAGATATTAATTACATGTTTTTTCTGTAACCATTTTGTAGATATATAAAACTTTGTTTTTTAAATACTTTTTTTATTCAATTTTAATTAAAGGTGATTGCAAATTGACAAGCGCACAACAAATGATTATACTATAGTCTAAATGGGGAATTAGGAAATGATAAACACAGGCATGTGGCTTCAAAAAGCAAACTCACGCAGTCTTCTGATCACTCTTTCAATATGAATTCGCAGGCTTGCAATTTTCTTTGACCTTAGTACATCATCTCTTGAACTTTTCTTAGTGTTGCTAACACTAGGTGGTCTTATCAACTGAAATTGCTTGTGCAAATGTGCTTGAAGCCTCTGTCTGCCATGATACAAGCTCCAGGTGGTAAAATGTCTATACATGCTTGGAACCACTTTTGTTCTTGTTTGGGATCAGAAGGCCTAGTTAAAAACAATTTATTAGGAAATTTGGTTGAAGTTGATGGACACAATGGCACGAAACATGAGTCAATACGGCTTTTTTGGTGCTGTTGTTGTAATAACCAGATGTTGATGGGATGTCCATTTTTAGTTTTATCAAAATATATCTTGAAAATAGAGGAAATTTTGAAAAAAGCCAGCGACGGTAACAAACAGTGAACAGTGACAGACATCGACAAACAGGTATGACGTCATCGGAACTATAGGTCCGTTTCCGCGCGAAAATTTAAACTGTCAGTTTCAAAACGCATTTTTTGCAATAAATTAGGGTTTTTTTTAATTTTTAATATACTTGTGGTCTATTCTACATGGAATGCTTTACAATGAAAACATAAATAAAAATATTGCATCTTCCCTATTATAATTTACTCTAATTTCATATTTCATGCTACTGTTTTAGAGTACACATTGCATTGTTAATTAAAAGCTACTAAATTCCATATCCATTCCAGGTATTTCGATAATTAATTAATGTTTCAACATTTTGCTCTAGTTCGTCGGCTAGTACTCATAACAGTAATAAATCATAATTATATTATTGGTGCAGTAACAATGAATGTTAATGGGTTCGGTATTATGGTAATAGGCTCACAGGCTATCATCACTCATGAAAACTAATTGTTAAATTGTATACGTGGACCACTACCAACCCTTTCGAAATTTTTTTGATAAAACCTAAAATAACACAATACACAATGGTTTTTTTTTTTAAATTACGGAACTAAAACTTTCCGCACTTTAGCTGTTTTTTAAACTTTGAAGTTTCAAAAGTGCCTAATTGATCATTATTTGAAATAAATGCTTTGACTTTAACTTATTGTTGTATGTACTTAACCAACGCACTAGAGGTGATGTATTTACTTACGGTACATATAAGCAATTCTGTGTACCTATTCTATAGTATATCTATCATTATAAGTACTGATTTTATGACATTAAAATCATTTAATTCCTAAACATAGGTTCCTGTATTTCCTTGCTTAAGGTCACAATACATGTCTCCAAGATTAAATTGAAGGAAACTGTCAGATGCACTTGCTTCCAAAAGATGACGACGAATGTGACATTATTTGTACAGCGACGAAGCTCAAACGATAGGCAAGTAACGCATCAGTGGAGATTCTAAGAACTTACACGTGTAAATAAAAAATCTATCTTCACAAACAAAACTCTTAGACGAAAAATAAACCTACTTAAATAAAAAATGAGCCGATTAACTTACAAAAAAAAATAAAGGAAAAGTATTATAAAACAGTTACCCCCTCATTCTAATTGGCCTCTTAACGAAAATAGCATAATAATCGAAGAATCTTCGGAAATTAAAAAAAAAAACAAAAAAACAAAGCCATACTTGAGCCCCATACCTATATTCTTGAGACGTTTAAGTAGGTACTAATGAAAATATTGAAGTGGCACATGATTTTTATTAGTAAGATAATTTTGAATTTTTGGAGCACTCCAAAGCCCTCTTCAGACGACTTAACATACGTTGCCAGGTCTTACAGGCTCATATATAAAAAGCTTTTGTTTATATCATAAGTACTTTATGTAATAAAAAAAAATGTTTTAGATTTTATTTTATGTTGGTATGAGCCGACCCAACTGGAATGAAACTAGGGCCTGTGTAACTTTTATCCTGTCTAGCACGTAATGCCGCTATACAATGTACACCCACTTTTCACCATTTGTGTTATAAGTCCCAGGTAATAGGGGGTGAGCCTATTGCCATTGACCGGGCAAAATTCCAGACTACTATTATTCAGAAATTTTTGAAAATCCGAAAAACCCCCAATAATACTTTGCCCGACTCGGAAATCGAACCCGAAAGCTCTTGTCGCAATTGCGACCACTTGACTAGCGAAGCAGTCAATTCTAATCCTTTGCTAAATTCCTAATTACCAAATCCCCAAAAGGCCAGTAACGTACTTGTGATTCCATGAACAACGCCGATTACTTATCCTCAAGTAATCCGTCTGCTCAATTAATAAACAAAAAAGCATAGAAAAAAAATATACGCAAAAAAAATAATCTCTTATTGAGATCAGCCATTTTTTTTTATTTTGGCCCGTGTTTACTAACTCCTTCAGTTTAAGCCCACTTCTTAGTAGGCAAATAACAAGATTAAATGTACCGGATTAAAGATTATTAAGATTATATAAATAAAAAAATATATATATTCCAAGTAATACCTCGACGATCATTAAAAAAAAAATACAATTTGCGACTAATTGCCTACCGGGGCCTCTGACAGCATTTGGGAATGGGTAATTGGGCCTCCAGTTACCTCACTTACACAATGAAACACAACGCAGGCGTTGTTTCACGTCCATTTACTGTGACGCCGTGGTAGAACTCCGGTCGAGGCGGAGCATTTGCGCCGAAGTTCTCCCAACCTTAACCAGTAATTTTTTTAACTAACATCCTACCAACTAGGTTACTAAAGGATTTGACCTATAAAAAGTGAAGCGTTCAATGTCAATCCTATAAAGTTTCAGTTCAAACAAAAAAAAAACTCTACGCAAACTAGTTTTCGATTTAATAAGTTGAAAGATTTCAGTAAAAATCATTCTGATCAAACCTCTCCTTATGTTTCCTCAGGCTTTGTAATCTTCATTGGACATTTGTCAATCAAGTCCCGACCGGAGCGGTTGATAAACCTGGAGGTTTTCAATGCAATCATTCCCCCCTCCACACGTGGAGGTTTTGGTAAACCTTTTTGTGTAAAGGAAACCCGTATAAACGAATGATTCTTTTTTCGTACATTTATTACAAATAAAACATGCAATCACGATTTAATTCTAAAAGTGTATATGAAATATTTTGCGTAGTTATAAAGAGCTTTAAAGGATTTTGCTTCAATTTCATTACTACAGAAATTCGTGCATTGGTAATCCCTTTTACATATTGAAGAAAAACCACATTTTAATGACGTACTCACAATACAATGCAAATTCAATCCTTTTATCCCGCAAATGGAAAACCTGATATAAGCCCCATATCTACCTGCATTCATCTTTTACCATTTATTTTGCAAATAGTTTATCATCATTGCAATGGAGATTAACTCAAAAAGAGAATAAAAATGACTACACAAACTCATTCACGAAAGTCTGTGTTACAATTTCAATTCTAATTATTACGAAACTATTCCTAATCTCAGTACAATCCACTGTTAAAAATTGTCTAGATAGCTTTTTATTAATCAACTTCGAAAAAGGAGGTATCTCAGTGCGATATCTTTGTCGTTTATGAACTAATTTTGATGATTCTTTTTTGTTCGTCTCGTTTTCACCAGGTTGATTAGAACTTGTGGTGTTGATTTCTAACCCTGTGAGTGAGTGATAAGTATATCTATACATATAATAAATCTGTAGAAGGGTCAATTCTGTACATTGAAAATATTAAAAAAATAAATAGCAGGGGGTGTGAAACTTGGTATAATTATACCTTATTATCCTGGGCATAAAATTGGTTACTTTTTATCCTGGAAAAATACATAGAAAAAAAAACTTTATTTTTCAGTTTTATTCTGCTCAACAGCAGTAGCTCAATAGAGGGATCTCCTTAATTATTATGGGCCTCGCCGTATTGGGGTCCATTAGATATTTATAAGATGTCATTGTCAGAGTTACTTAAAATGGAAAAATAAAACTTCCACGCGAAGACCGACATCCGCGCGGACGGAGTCGGGGGCGGAAGCTAGTAAATAATAATAGTTATTTTTTGCTTTTTAGCTTTTGTTTGTTTTTAGTTATTTTTGTAATGTTTGACATCGAATTCTAATTGATTAAACTATCAACTTAATAAAATATACGCATTATAAAAGACAACCCTCAACTTGTAATCCAATTTAAATTACACCTCACGATAAGTATTAGCTGTTAAATACAAAAACAAATAAATAGAATCATGATCAATATCATTAAAATCGGGACGCCCAGTGAAAAGTCACTGACAATACATACAGACGTATAAAAGACCCAACAGATTCCAAAGTTATGCACAATTCTTGATGAATTCCGACATCGAAACATTACTCATCTTGCCTCCAAATACCAAATCAGACTTGCTTTGACCATCTCTCTCCTTTGCGAACACTCAATTAACAGTTCGCTCCGAGAATAATAGATGTACAGATTAAACCGCATAATAGTTCTACTGATATTAATCAAGGTATCGCGTTGTGCATCATTACATAATGTGTCCTGATTATCTGGCAAATTCAATGGGCTTCGGTAAATCAATGTGTTACATAGTCTATATACCTATTTCGTCATCATCATCATTAGTCGGAATACCTTCTTTTATGAACTAAGGTCTGCCTTTTAAGAGAGGATTTATCTGAAAAAAAGAACTGATGGTTTTTAATCAATAAGAATCTGATACTCCCTCTCGTCTCGCCCACAGCCAGAGAAATCATACGATGATGTGATGATTATAAAAAAGGATGCTATTCCACGAGAGATGTGCTATGATACTGGATATGTGCTATGAATGGCTTCCCTAGTATTGATATCTCGCAGACTCGAGCGACGCATCCTCCCCTAACATGCGGCAGCGCAAGGTAGGTATATAGCTTAGTACCAGTGTAAACGGTGCCATAATTTCACAGATTAGTTATTACATTTTCGTAGCATATCTATATAGCACATTTAATTTTCTGTTAGAAAAGCACTCTAACAGTGGGCTTGAGGCTTGCAACTCAATCACCGAATATTTATTGGACCGTAATAGGCTCAAAGTAATGAGTATTTCGGAGAATTGAAACTATTGCATTTAATATAAACACGACGCACTACCACTGTGTAATGTACTGTGTTAGTATGCATGTTGGAATCTCGATCCTCTTTGCCAACGATAGCTCAATGAAACCGATACAGTTCTCTATAATGTTCGAAACGCACTCGTGATACAGTGTAGGTACTTAGGTTACGGTCTCTGTTTAGTATTGTACGGGGCGTAAGCTTTGTTGTTACAAAAAAAAACTTATCAGTATTTGTGTCTATCCCTGTCTCACCGCGCTGGATGAAATTGGGCCCCAAAAAATATATCCTAAAAATCTAATTTGACCGTAGATGTTATGTATAAATCGAAGAACGAGTAACAGACATTTGCAGCTCATTGTTTTATTTTATTTAATAGATATGCAAAGACAATATCCGCGCAATAGAAATGTCTTATTAACCACCGATAGTTAAAACATAAAACCTATCTATCTCAACAATACGTGATTGAATAAAATCAATGTCAAGCCAATAAAAGCCTCATATCATTGCGTTCTGCGAAATGACAGGTGCCATCAATTTACATTGTTAATTAATTAATTAATCAGCCTTGCTAATGGACTGATGGCTTCCAATAAATTGTTTTTATTCCAATTTATGTAATATACTAACGGGAATAACTATTCTCATATCAGAGAAACGCAAAATGTTTGTTTAATGTAGAAACTCTCACGCCTAGGAAGTGTCTTAAATGTCTGAGTTTTTTTTTCAGGGGGGAAAATCATCCAATGACTTCTCTCGCCAGGTTAAGGCGAGAGGGAGTGTCAGACTCTTACTGACTAAAAGCCACCCCGTTCCTACTCCTGCTTGTCAAGCCGGAGCCCCGGTAAACCCGCTAGGTAGTCCGCAGCTCCGGATAAATCTCTGGACTACCACGATTAGTCGTGGTAACGATAAAC
Source organism: Spodoptera frugiperda (assembly GCF_023101765.2). Taxonomy (NCBI): domain Eukaryota; kingdom Metazoa; phylum Arthropoda; class Insecta; order Lepidoptera; family Noctuidae; genus Spodoptera; species Spodoptera frugiperda. The sequence continues at coordinate 2,318,175 of NC_064236.1, read as the reverse complement.
CGTCAAGTTCAAAATAGTAGGTTAGTAAAATAGCACACATATTAATTTTCACGACAAAATGTTACAAGTCTTTCGCATTAAGTACTTGTACTAGTTTTAAACCACAGCTGCATCCGTGTGGAATATGAAAAGATTAACTTATCCAACATTTCCATGAAATGCAAAGCTGTTTTTGCTCTTGACGTACAGCAATATCCTAAAAGTCAAGTTAAAACTTAGCTGAGAAGTAGTTCTCGGTAATATAACATGACGTAACCCGCTTTGAAATAAAATGTTCTATCCCGCTTTTTAAACGATTCAGATAACGATATTTTTTAATCGAGTTTAAAGTAACATATTTAATTAAATACAGAGTGACTTTTGTTCAAGGGTGCTTTTTGTAGCTATACTACGAAAATCTAATAGCTAACCTGTGAAACTATGTGACCGTTTTCACCAATACTAAACTATGCAGCTGTAGTTCGAGTAAGCGGTGCATCGATAGTAAAGAAGTCATCCATAGCGCGTTCCACAAAAAATCATAGTTAGTTTAGTCCGTTTTCACCAACGGCTAGTCATGTGTACCCATCCACAGCAACGTAGCATTTTTTATTTTATTTCAATGCTGCAAATACAAATGTACTATAAAATGTGTGTCAAGTACATAAATTATTTCAGTATAAAGCACAAGTAAGTCCTCCGCCCTTACAGCGTAATCAATATTGAGTTTTGAGTGCAGAAGCACATATTAGTTTAAAAAAAGTTTGGAAGAGCCGCGCTTCGGCACGAATAAGCTAGCTTGACTGGAGAGATACCATGGCCTCACGCACCCACGCTTGAGTTGAATTTTTGCTACAGAAATGACATTATTATTATTAGAGGCCCAATTCCCTCCTACCTCTTTAATCTCCTTAATCCCTAATCCCCAAATCACCAATTCTCAAATTCCGTACAACGCCTTAATTAATCACCATCCATCAACCTTAATTATCAGGGGCAAGGGTTTACAAAGTTGTCATATTCTAAAACAAAGTGTCATTATTGTTTATTGTCTTCAAACCATACGTAGACTCTTTATAACTTCTTAATTTTCGTATTGAGAAACCAGTTTTGATAGAAAACTAAAATTATGCAAAGCGCACAAATTATCTTTACGTGAATGTGAGATAAATGGAATAAAAACACTAAAAATATGTATAAAGGACAACATGGACACGAGCAAACAATGAAAAAAAGGCAAAGTGACAAATCAACACAATAATTGTTGAAAATGAAAGTTATTTACTCAACGATTTTATTGTTAACGTTGATACTAAAAAAAAATCCGTGATCCTTACACAATTGTAAAACGCATTTTCCCGACGGAAAGCGAAATGTTTTGTATTTTATTTTATCTGCTTCCTAGGAAGCTTGGTGTTAAGTAGTTTAAAGGCCAAGTCGTTATTCTACGATCTTGTAAATTCTCACTTCAGTAATATGATAAATAATAATGTTTAGATATACTAGAGTAACTGAAAATCACGCTTTACTTTCATTAATGAAGAAAAGCTTTACTCTAGACTGCGCGATGTCGCGGCGTTTGCGCATGATGAAAAGTCCCTCTGTGATTCAAAACTAGTAGATCTTTTTTCCATTAATAGACGTGAATAAACTGTGATTTTTAGTAAATAAAGTTTATATAACACCTGGTTTTTACACCAAAAAAGCCAATTTCCTCGTATTCACCTCGTTTGTTTGTTTAAAATTTGTTTGTTTGTTGTTTGGTTAAAAATTTGGCTTTTTAATTCACTCTAACAAATATATAACAATTGGAATTGCCTCTCTACAAAATTTAATTCAATCTTTGTCAATTCATAAACCATTCTCGCAACAACAATAAAAATTAATAATTATAATAGAAACATCTTCAGTTTCTGCAAGAGCCTATTTGAACGTGTACCTTGTACCTACAGCAGCCACTAGTCCGTTTGTCACCATTGCCGACTTATCATTCCATGGAATACCTTTGTGGAGGATCGGTAAACTGTTCCACGGGTTTATTGGCTTAAGTAATGATTTTTAAAGTGTTACTTAATGTTACTATGAGTTTGTTTAGTTATTTAAACACGCCAATCTCAGGCAGTACTGGATCAAGTTAAATATTTTATTTTATGTTGAATAGTCTAATAGTCTATTAATCGAAGAATGCTATAGGCTATTAAATATAACGCTACGAAGAATAGAAATCGAGCATAACGAGAATAGCTAGATAATTAATTGTTTGGCTTATTCTTGTCATATTTCATTGATTTTTTTTTTTGTTACTTAATTTTGTGCTCATGTAAGGGGCCAGTTGAATACCATACACCAGTTTAGCTTATGTATTGTATGTTATAGGCCCTGTAGTGTAAATACTGAACTAATATATCAGTTTCAATGGAAACTGGGGGTATGTATCCACACACTAGACATGACCATATACCCGTGTCTGTTATTGTAACTGTTTATTTTTTATTTTGCGTTTCATTTCATGGTCTGTGTGTAAAATAAGTGTCTTTTTCCTTTGTTAGGTTTATCAGAGTCCTGCTTTTATTACATATTTGAACTTAATTATATTATCGTTGGGTTATTACAATTTCATGATTTGTCTGCCCCAAAGGTTTGCCATTCTTTTGCTTTTTTTAGAATGTTATCCACCGCTAGACGTTTCAAAAGGATTAATTTTTCTGATTTCATAATTTATTTGTGTTGTCTGGCATGTTTCATTAATTACGGATGAAAATGTGATTCCAATGTCTGGTTTGATGCCCCGCCAAGTACTTTGACGCATACTCCGGTAGACTACAAAATTGTTTTGCTTTTTTATTATTATCTGAGCTTTTAATGAAGCTTGGTATTGATTACAATCTTTTGTACTTATGCGGCGGCTTTGCGTGCTGTGTTTGATTTCCTAATTGTGTTGGTATTACGGGCTTTCTATCAATTTTCAGTTACAAGATTTTGTAGGTATGCAATTGAGTGAGTTTTATTGAAGTTTGATACTTTTGTGTACTTTTAAGCAACATATTATCATAGATTTGCCATAAAAATGGCTTGTTGAAGTAGTTTTGGTATGTAGCTGCCATTATTAGATTGAGAATTCGCGACCAAGAAAATATATAAGTGAGATTGTTTTTTTTTATGTTCACTTATAAAAAAAATATTATAATTTGTGAATATTGGTTTATATTATTTGAATATTTGTTTATATTGTGTGAATATTTGTTTATGTTTTGTGAATATTTGTAACATTTACGTCGTAACGGCTTGTGTCGTATATATGAGACACATATTACCGTTTCCTTGCCGCTCATGTCGTATTGTTGCGACAGATAACACGCATGATTTTTTCGTTCTATTCACACGATTACTTCTCCTTATTTAGCGGAGATATATTTTTTTTAGATTTGTAGGCACGCGCTAGGAGTGTGGTACTAGATAGTTATTTATTTAAAAAGCTTTATGCATATTACTACAACAACATTATGTTGTTGGCATTTTATTTAACTGCGGTTACAGGGTTAAATAATATTTTTACCCCATATTAGCTAATAACAGCATACAAAATTGTAACATATTTAAAAATGACTTAATGTATTAATTGTCATGATTAAATTTCGATACAATTTCCTTTAAAATAATATTGGTGGAATTACGTAGTATATATGTTTCGTATATAGTTATTCATACATACACGTATATATTCTGATGCCTATCATAGGCAGAGAGATTACACGGCCAAATAACAAGATTCTGGCATACTTCTTTCGTTTTATCGTGTAATCTTAGACATTTTTTTAATAAATCGCCTATCTAGTCGAAGTATGTCCATCTAGGGCGATCTCTACTGAATTTTCTTTATACCTATTTTATAAATCTTTTAACATCGATACTCTCAATATTCAAGGTTTTAATCTGTAACTAACACCGAAAGGAGTTTCTTTAGTAAAACTAGTTCTTTAGTATTGAATAACAAATAAAATCGGAGAAATTGAGAAGCGTACTTCTGAGCGTTCTTTGTCTGTAATTTGCAAAGCTCAGTCGCGCTACGCCGTAGCTCGAATGATCTGAACCTATAGAACAAAGTCTCGGGTTCGTTCCGCGCGCTCCGCGTGAACTAAGTGGTTATAAAAGCGTATAATAATACGTTTTTTTTTTGTAAATTGATTATTAGTTTAATTTTTAATGTGAGATTTAGTTTTATTGTTTAGTTTATTAATGTTTTAATATTAAAATAAAACTAGTTTAACAAATATTGGTTTTATGATTTGTTTTTTATTTAAATATTAAATTGCACAATATTTTCTTTTCTATAATTATTTAAAATTACAAAAAATCAGAAAACGGACCCGCGGTTGTCGGAAAATGGTTTATTCAAAATTAAATTATTAAAATTTATCTGGAACATTTTTATTATTTTTAAATAGTTTAAAATACTTTAAAGCCAAAAAATAAAGTTTTTTGGCCAGGAATTAATCTTGATAGCGTAACACGGTCGGAAGTCGTCTGCGCGCAAGAATTTCGTAACCAAACTAAGATTAAGTAATTAAATCCGCATCAAACAATTTTGAAATTATCCTAATTAAATATAAATTGGAAAATTTAAATTGCAGAAAACCCCTGAAAAAAATATATCAGCAAATTCCGCACACTCCAACCTGTGGAAAAAAAATCTGTTAAAATACGTACCGTCCGTTAGGAAATTTTCAGGACCCGGGTTTCAGGATACCAGCATCAGGATACAAGTTTCTGGACCGGCACTCGAAAATCGGGCAATAAAATAAAGTTTCTAAAGTTTTTCCCGGCACGAAACAATCACAAAACACTAGGAAAAATTTACTTAAAAGTTTTGAAACTTTTTTTTAACACTTATATTTTTTTTCCAAATTTTTTTTTTCAGTTACTAGAGACTGATTTCGATCTATGTTCAATTTATCCCGTATACGTCCAGCTACTTCGGCAGCGGTCGTGGAATGAACAGGCGCGCTTCCACACCGTCAACAAATTGAGGAGGCGTCTCGAAACCAACACAGCTCCAGCTTCCTCACCCCTGCCCCCCCCCCCCCCGCCAAGGCTACTGCGCCTGTTTGCTGAAAATTAATAAATCCTTTGTTTCCTTTGGAAAATAAAATAAAATATTTAACAATTTAACTATAAAAAAACTTTTTTTAATATTTTAACTTGTTTTATGCTGTTTTTTGCGTCTTTTCAGGCTTCAGGATGTCAGTTTTATTTTTATGCTAATTTCGGCAATTGTGACGTATTCGCCTCCTATTGGTCGGCTGACGCTGGAACTCAACGCCCCGCCTTCTTAAATCAATTTGAGTGCCTCCACTAAAATTCGGAGAAAACGTTGTTTACCAGTTAACTAAGTGGTATAGGTATATAGGAAATAGTAATATTTTGTTTATATAGCGCTCGGTACCGGGAACACTTATTGATCTGATACAAACACCTATATTTTGGGAACGATTTGGTATTTTATGTTCACTTTTTTTTTAAGGATGGAAAGTCATCCAATGACTTTTTTCGCCATGAGCGAGGTGAGAGGGAGTATTAGACTAAAAACCACCCTGTTCTTACTCTTGCTTTTCGAGTCGGAGTCCTGGTAAACCCGCTAGGTAGTCCGCAGCTCCGGATCAGGCTGATGCCTGATCTGATGCCCTACTGGGTCCCTTCTGATGTTTATTTTTGTTGCGTCTAAGTCTTAAATTAGTTTCGTATTTAAAGATAATAATAGGAATGCATTTATGTAAAAAAATATATCATATATAAATATGTGATCTGGTCTCTAGTCTTATCTGATCATTGTTATTGAAAATAAGGTCTTTTTAGCGTAAATAAAATTCTACAGAAGTGGAAACCATTTCATGTTTTCTTTTAGCTTTTGATTTATTTCGTTATGAAATCCAAGGCATTTATTTCCCTAGGATAAATTAGATTTCATTGTTTAGTGTTTTCAAGGCTATTGTAAGGTAAAAAAACAAGGACTTACTCTTAGAGTTAATTTCTTATACTCATTTTGTACTATTATTCTGGTGGGACACACCTACTAAATATTTTTTTTATAACAATTTAATCACGAAGCGACTTTTATTTTAACGTATTTATTTTCAACGTAACAAATATGCAATTATTAAAGACATTACTGTTTTTTCTTACTGTAAAATATATACGATAGTGTTTATAAACACTGTTTTAATTTTAAACACAAAGAATATTCTATGAAATATGCTTCACATTATTATTCCACTGGAAACAATTACATGGGCGATGAAGTGTAATGAGTGCTAATTTTAAAAGGCTCTATTACGCTCCCATTACTAGCTTTTACAGCACGTTAGAACAAGTTTTCTTGGAACTAATACTCAACACGTGTTTGTCTATTTTCCAGATTTTGCTTTGTAGTTTGCCTTGTTCGTCAAGTGAGATTAAGCAAGTAAAGTACCTATTACTGGGTTTTTCTATTCTCAGTTATTGGATGGATTGGATTCTGTTAAATATAATGTGCGAATCGGCTCGACACAAGACGATGTCCACTGCTACTACCGGAGCTGCGGACTACCTAGCGGGTTTACCAGGGCTCCGGCTCGAAAAGCAGGAGTAGGGACGGGGTGGTTTTTATTCAGTAAGAGTTTGACACTTCCCTTTCACCTCACCCAAGCCGGGAGAAGTCATTGGATGATTTTCCCCTCTTAATAAAAGGCCTCTTTGTTGAAAGTGACCTGCATCCAGCGGCTTCCTGTAACCTATATCGAATTGTAGACACGAGGTAGATAGCCATCTCCTGGGTGAATATTGCTTCGGTTGCCGGTATGTGGCTTGAGATATGAGTAGTCCGCCCACCCTACCATATACTTGTAGAATGTGGTCACCGGCAATAATACGAACATAACAATATGCCAGATAATTAAATTGTTTAATCAGATTTACTCTACGAACCTTGTAGAATTTGGAATAAATTTCCGTGCGTTTAGGCGTTTTGCTATGTGGTTAACCATGTGGTCGTAGTTTTTATGGAATAGCGGCGGTATACCTGATGGTAAGCAATCAGCTCATGGACGGGTGTCGGGTATTGTGGTTGGTATACCTATTATTGGAAACAAGTGTAACAGCTTACACACTGGACCTAACTAGTTTTTTAACAAAATCTCTTTGGTGTAATATCTATGTGCCTTTAAGGCTTAAGTCGTTCTGTCTCTTGCATTAACTGTTGCAGGTTTTTTCTCTTTCAAAATTAATTTTCTGGTTTACTTCGTTGCGGTATTCAAGAAGGATTCATATACTTACGACGCGTCGCTCTTCAGTATTTCGGTGTTTTCATGATTGTAGGTATCTATGTACCATATCTACTGTAGATACTGGTTTATCTACAGAAGTTACAGTGGTAAGTAGATACTAGTCAAGATCGAATGTGTGCTTGTGTGAGCGTGGTGATAACTCATTCAAAGGAAGTTTTGCCTTTCCTTACAAGGAGTGGAAAGGTCTTTGTTATATAAAATCGTATCTTAGTAATATTGTAGGCTAACCCCCTGTTAAATAAATTAAATTAACCATTTCGTAGTAGAGAGAGTATTATAGCATTATTGTACCTCAAAGGGATAGGCAGCTGCACGTACACATTTTAACATACACTTTTCACCAATTATTTTATGACGGACGCACTACACGGTACGGTATTATCATTATTAGTGAAAAGTGTCCGTTTCGAGTGAAGTGCTGTTTTAATTGGCAGACTCGTATGTAATCGTGCAATCAATATCCCGTGAATGATGATGTAACCGTCATTAATGCTGCGCGCTTAATGATTGAATACTTTTATTATTCTTTTTTTTTCCTTTAAAAAAAACGGTGGATTTTCTCCTGTGTCGTGGGTGCGTTTACAAACATACAAGTTCACATACACATGACACCCAGACCCGAAACAACAATTTGTGGATCACACAAATAATTGCTCCGTGCGGGAATCGAACCCGCTACACCTTGCGTGGCTGCCGGTTGCCCAGCCACCGCACCAACTGTGCAGTCATTATGTAATAATTAAAACTGTTGGCCGCCGCCTATGGACACCCGAAACACCAAAGGCGTTATAAATGCGTTGCCGGACTTTTGGAAGTTAGGAAATTAAAGATTGTTGGGGAATCGAGATTGGGAAAAATGAGAGGGGGGGGGGGTAATTGGGCCTCCGCTAACCTCAGTCACATAATGAGACAACGCAAGCGTTGTTTCTCGTCGGTTGTCTGCGAGGCCGTGGTATCACTCCGGTCGAGCCGACCCATTCGTGCTGAAGCATGGCTCTCCCACCCTTCAATTATTTATTTATTTTATCATTTATTTTAAGTTTTCTTTCGCCCGTGCGCCAACTGAAAACCAGTGCTGGGTAATTTCTGTGCCTAGCTTGCACTAAGGTGGAAACCCTTTCGGCAAGGGCATGTTGCCACTTTGTATTTGCTATTTATACTTTTATGTATATTTTATTTCATGTTTTGTATTGTCACAACTATTATTTTTGTTTGTGTTGTATTTTTCTTGCATCGTGTCCAATGCGGAATAAAATACTTTTCTTTCTTTCTTATTAACTATTTAATTTACCTTATTTTAATCGCTGTTTTCACCATATTGGTGAGTACCCTTATGTGATAGCTAGTTCATATAAATTACATTCTTTATCTATTATGCCAAAATATTAAAACAGATCTTACTTAGTTTTTAGACTTTCATTTATTTCTGTTTAGGTATTTTTAAGTTGTAAACATAGTTATTATTATTAAGTTTATGTACTTTTATATTTAAGTTACAAAATTTAAATTTATTTTTTAATTTTTATATTTACAAATTTAATTTGTATGTAATGAAATAAAAATAAGTTTTTAGTTTTAATTGCTACATTTATTATAAGAAAACCATAAAGGTACCTTTGAAATGTCAACAAATAGAATATTGTCCATCAGTCCTAATAATTGGGCTGTGCAGTATACAGTTCTACTTAATTTTCACGATTTTTAAAAAGTGAAGCGTACATTGCGTACTAGTACTTTTTTTCCAAAGCATGAGCTTTGGAAATGCCATTGGCGTGTGACACGCGCGCTGACAGCAATGTATTGACGTTCGGTTCCGAAATTATAATTAAAGTAAAAAAATTCGCGCAGCAGCGATCTCGCATACATTCGCCGTATTCCAAAATGGCTATTATGGAATACGGCGGCTTGCTTTTCTAAATGGCTAGCCGTAATGTAATACAGCAGATTATACACAAGTTGCAAGATGATATGGGCGATAGTTCTCTCGGTCAAACAGATCTGTAGAAGTAAAGGTAAGCAGCAGTAAAATCTGCAATAAAATTATTGATAACATAATAAAATTATTTTCGTACACTGCCCTTTTACTTATTAACATTTTAATAGAGAAGATGGAGTATGAATATTAAAAATCTATTTAGTCCGTCAGTTAGTAATGAAAAATATTAGACACGTAAGTTTTTTTTTACTTTGTCATATAATATAACAATACTTAGATAAAAAGAATCAAACTTTAGGATTGGGGCAAGTAGGTCATTTCTACTTATAAAATGTATCTAGAAGCTACGACAAGCGATATTTCAAATCGATATTATCTTCGAAAGTATGTGTTTAAAATAATCTACGAGATGGACATTAAAATAAAAATTAGTCATCTACCCTATTAAGCTATTGCTTCTTTTTACAATATTTTTCAATTCATTTTTCAAATTGTCTCTCTTTTAAAGAAATTGACCAATTATCATAGTACCGTAATCAAAACTATTCACTTTCTATACTGAGCTTCAAGAATTCCTTTGCAACTATGCACCAAGGTAACATAATCATGATTTGTAAGACCCATAACGAGCATAGAATTTCAAACCCTATTCTCCTGTGTTAGGTAACATTATCGAGTGGCTTCATTTTCTACGTTCTTCCAGCAAATTACTCAAATTATTGAAATAACCTTATTTGTGACATCGTCTATACAGTAAATTGTAAAATTACCGCGAAATCACTTCATATAGAATTGAAATGTCTAAGTAAACAGAATACTGGCGTCAGACAAAACAACGTTTGCGTTGTGTTTGGGTGTGTGTGACTTGGGGCTAAATTACCACCACCCGGATCTCTTCAATCCCCAAAACCGCAATCCTCAAATGCAAAAGGCCAGCAACGCATTTATAGCTCTGTTCGTGTTTTGGGTGTCCATGTGTGGCGCTGATTGCTAGCCGTCAGGTGAAATCTTAAAAATTGGAATTAGGTAGAAACTAAAAAGGACTATATAATAAGATCCTTGCATACTTCACTTGAAAAATAAAATGGAATATTTTTTTATGTGGAAAGACGCGTGCTGTGGACGCGTGCTATGGATGCGTGCTATAGATGTGTGCTATGCATATTTGAGCTGCGTATCTTCCTCGCACAGCTTAGTATCATTGGAAATGGTTACATAGTATCACAGCTTAGCTATTACATCTTCGTAGCATAGCGACTCAGCACATTATGAAATTATTATTTGTGAAAGATTGTAATTGGCCATCATTAAGTTATTGTTATTTAATTATCTTGGATTATAGAACTTTATTGGACAGAATACATTTGGGAATAAAAAAATATAATCTACTTTTAATCTAAACTAACACATTATTTACAACTTAAAAATACCAAAAAAAAGGAATAAATACTAACTTAAAACTAAAATAAAGGTGTTAGGCGTGGTTAGGCGTCGAAGTACTCGTCCGCATCGCTGTCATTGGGGAACGTTCCCAGAAGACTGGCCGCATTGCCACGTTGTATGGCAATGCTTATCTTCTGATTAATTAATTATCTTAAGTGGTTAGCTGTAAGTTTTCCGAAAGTGTGAAATAAAATAAAAAATAAATTAATTAATGGTGGAATCACACTTAGCCTTAATACTATAAATATATTTATGGCATTGGATTTAGTCTCATGGAATACTTAGTTAAAAATTTTTAATTTACATTCAAGGATTTAAAACTAATAGGCGTGCCGGCCAAGATTAGTCTGAACCAGATTATTTGCCGGCTTCTATTTTTCCTGAGAAATACAATCCAGGTCTTTTCAAGGTAAATAGGTACTTTCTAAGTCTGTGTGCTCCATCTTTTCGGCCACGTCTTCGTTTCGCCACCCTGGCAGTAAGCGGGTCGGTGGCCAAACGCAAGACTTATCAACGTTAAAAATAAATAAATACCAAGGTCACGTCCTACACGCTTACACGAGTACGACTGCAGCCTTCGAGGAAATAATAAGAATTTAAATATCAGGAATCCCTATAATGTCCCGCTGCTTGCTTCCGATTCACTGAATATTAAGGATATCGTCTGCTTCAATGCCAAGCATGATCATATTCTTAAAAAACTTTATACGTCTCCAAGAAGTTTAGACAAATTTAAACTCTGCCTCTCGGTGTTAAGTTATATTTTTGAATAGATGTTTTTATTTGTTAGTTAAAGTTAAATTTTATTGAATTTTCTCGTTTTCTAGAGTGTGTTTTAGTATCTATAAAATTAGAAATTATAATAGTTTTTTTTGTTATGGTATAAACCTGTAAACACCTGATGGTAAGCAATCACTGCGCCCAAGGACACTCGAAACACCGGAGGCGTTACAAGTGCGTTGTCGGCTGTCGACATTTGATGCTATTTTGTCCGTGCACACAATGTAAACACTTATGTATTAAATGCATCTCACTCATATATTGCTGGTTTTGTTAAATGTATATATAGTATAGAGATATAAGACATAGAGTAAACCCAAATTAACAGCCTCGTTGGTCGAACAACTACTGCCGGGCAAGGGATCTCAGGTTCAATTCCCGGCTTGGTTCAAGTACTGCTGAGCTTTTACGGGTTTTCGAAAAAAAATCAGTAGTAGTATGGAGTCAGGGATAGTCCCAGTACCTTACTTCCTTACTACATAAATGGTGAAAAATGAGTCTACACTGTACTGTGGGATTACGTGCCATGCACCTCTGCCTACCCCTTTAGGGATAAAAAGGTGTGACGTTACTTAAACCCAATATAATTCTCTGAAATTACAAAAGTTAATTTTAGATTACAAAAAAAAAAAACGAGAACATTATTTATTATTATAATTACAATTAATTTCATTACATTACAACCAAATTTGATATAATTGTAATTAATTAATGTTATAAATTCCCTGTAAATATTGTTTAAATTATTTTGAATTGATGTCCGGATATTGATCTGTCAGAATTACTCTAATCTCATCTATATCTAGTACTTTCATTGCGAGTTTCATAAAATCACTCGCATTTTGTGTTTTAAAGTTTCATTGAGGAATGGATTAGTAGATAAATGTTATTATAATTTTATTATCTGTGCAGGATTTCCTAAACGACAACTTGTAATATTTTAGTTGTAAGCTATATATTTTCATACCAACAAGGTCGAATGTATAATATGGATCTTCCAAAATGTAATTTACCATCCTATTCCTATGTACCTACATTCTAAGCAAATATAGATTTATTATTATTATGAAAAAAAAAGAAAATTATATGTCATTTCATTACATGTATATAACGAATTCATATTTGGAATTTAAATGAGAACAGTAATTGCATACCACTCATTTAAATAATAATTTTAAACTAACTACAATCTACATACATTTTTTGCTGCAGTAACGGTTAAACTTCACTAAACGGGATATATTTCAATGTTTTAAAACTGCACGCTACCCACCCCCGCACCAGATCCGTACCACCCCATACCACCCCCCGTGCCACCCCCTGCAACGTAAGGTCAAGGTTCGCGTCCTAGTCTCGCTACGCACCAGGTAGCCTCGCTACACCTCCACTAGCCTCGCTACACAGTTTGTAGTCTCGCTACACATCGAATCCACAAGTTGTGCCAAATATTTGTTCCAATGTTGGTGGCTATTTGGTCGATTTTATTCCTACAAACATTGGGCGAGTGATGTTGGTGCAATCGAACCGGTGTGAAGTGAGCGCATCAACAACTAGTGAACTTAATGTTCGAGTAAAATTATTTCTATATATTTTTCAATTGTTGGTACGTTTTAAGTTTATTAAGACGTGCTACTAGCTTAGATTAATAATGTTTTAATATTAGTTGGTATCACTAATGTCTCTTCTTTATACTCCATGTAATAACAGGTTTAACTATGCTTACTTTTTTAACGTTGCCCCACTCTAGAATTTTCTCCTGTGTCATGGTAGGGTTTACAAACATCTGTATGTTTGTAAACCCTATCTATAAAACCTAAACCTAACCCTAAACACAGGTTCACTTTTAAAGATAACACCTTAACCGGAAGCAACAATTTGTGGATCACACAAATAATTGCTCCGAACCGGAATCAAATCCGTTACCCGTTGCACGGCAGACAGTTACCCAGCTATCGCGTGAACAGTGTAGTCGTCATCATTTATAAAGAAATAGTATTACTTATTAGCACTAATAGAAAATTATGAACTTATTAAACGTTGTATGGATTGAACACAAAACTAGTACGGTACATGTTTTACAGAACAATATAACTTTATCTTCAAAACAATACCTACGAGTATAATAATCAAAAGCTACGTATCTCCGAAACACTAATAAGGTTACACTGCATGAATAGATTTCGGCTCTCGTCAACCCCCCCCCCCTCATTCGCTTTAATACAAATACATTCCAAACCTATTTAGTTTGGTTACAAACCTATTTGAATAAAGCTTAAAGCGAAGTTTCAATTCTGATAACTATGCATCATAAATACATAATTATTATAAAAGTTTGTAATCGTAAGGAAATGTACTGCACTGTTATCTTATATTTAGTCAGAAATCCTGATAGAAATAACGAGACAAAATAATACTGATGCATAATATTTTACTTAGTCTAAAGTTCTAAATAATACATTTAATTTTAGTACGGTATGTAATTTGATTAATGTAATTGGTGATGTAATTTGATCAATAAACAAATAAATAAATAAACACTAATAAGTAAATTATAAAGAAATTGTTCGCAAGGTTATTGTGAATAAAAGGCTGGCTAATTCTTCGGTCAGAAGATAGACACTGCCAATCAACGTAGTAATGCGGTATTCTTCTTGATCCCCAGTTATAATGATGCCAATGAGTACTTTGACGCCTAATGGAAGGAATTTATATTTTTTCATCTTAGTTTTTAGTTAAAAATTATTGACTGAAGCAAGTGCGACTGCCGGACAAGGGGTCTCGGGTTCGATTTCCTCTGGTCGAGCAAAGTATTACTAGATTGTTTTTCGGATTTTCGAAAATTTCTCAGTATTAGCGCGGAGTCTGGAATTGTGACCGGTATATGGCAATAGGCTCACCCCTGTGATGTGCACCTCTGCTAACACAAAAGGCGTGACGTTACAAAAAAAAATTTATGTTGTACAATATTTATTTATTACTTAGCTTATATCGTATAAATATCAGTTGCGTAGTATTCAATATCCATAATGCCAAGGTCACGTTCACCGGGGCACTGCAAATTAATTTCGTCCCGCTGTGCATCCTCTATCGCTTACATCGGGAGGGCCGCGTCGTTTCGCCATCGATCCACGCACCGAAACTTTCATCCCCATCATATAGGTAACAACTGTGCGGTTTTTATAACACTTTATGCCTCGTACAGCTAAACTAGATTATCGCCAGCCGTACCGAACTGAAACGAACTTAAAAAAAAACCTTCAAAAAATGTGCGTTTTACATACTAACAACGTAGTTGTGATTTCTATGGTTCTCCGTTTACTAGTTTGCTACCTCTTTCATACTAAGGTTTAAGATTCAAAGGTTGTAGCCCATTGTACAAACGATACTGGAATAAAAAGAATTTCACAAATCGTTCTATAACTGCCGGAGATATGGATTAACATACATAAAAAAAAAGTACGGTCAAATTGAGAACCTCCTCATTTTTTTGAAGTCGTTTAAAAATACTTAGTGTTTGGATTTATTTAAATTTGTTTCTGTAAATTGGACGTGTTCATAGGTCACTTTTATTACCTATTACCCCCGATTACCCATTCGGTTTTTTTTTTTTGCGAAAGATCTTAATTCAATTAGCCTTGAGAACTGTAAAACTTATTGACAGTGGCTTTTAACTTGCAATATAAGCGAGCGAGAGCTACTAAACCCTCCGACTAAATGTATTACTGTAACGCTCGAAATCCAATATTTCCAGTCAACTTGTTGTTTAGCAAACACATCAACTGCAGTAACCGTAAAAGCTTTCCAATGAAAACTCTTTGGAACTGCTTTCCAAGACCACAAGCTGAGCTGAGTACAGTTAATACTAGGAACTCCGCATCCTTTACTAAATGCTATTTAGTAAACTTATCTTAGAAGACCGTACTTTACACATGTCGAATAGTTTTCAAAGGACTCCAAAGTTACGAATTCAATCCTACATGTAATGAATCAGGAGTAGCTCAGTCATTTTAAAACTTTCTCAGTGCACACCATGTCCCAACAAGTTGAATGCTCTTAATGTAATTAGCTCAAGTACCAACTATTCTAAGCTTTAGATTTCCTAGTACGTGAAATATGGCGCTTGTTTCAGAGTTAATGTTTACTTAAATTGAATTGCGTTCTCAAGGAATTTTGGTGAAGATGAAGACATAAACTGAGGGTGATGTGCATGTGTTGAGATTTGTGAGTAATTTTATAAATACACTTATTAAGAAACGTAACGAAAATAAAATGCATGTTTTTTAAAGGATGAAAATCATCCAATGACTTCTCTTGCCTTAGGCGAGGCGAGAGGGAGTGTCAGACTCTTATTGACTAAAAACTTTCCCGTTCCTACTCTTGTTTTTAGAGTCGAGGCCCCGGTAAACCCGCTAAGATTTTCCGTAGCTCAAATAAAATTATTGAAAATCAAGTCCGGCCTTATTTTCGTTATTTCATTGCACATCAGTAATGTTATTCATATATCCTTTCTGACTTATAAAATAATAAATTAGTATTCACTAAACATCATTGTTTCTGATTTCATATCAAAATCAAGTCAAAAACTGCCGAATAAACGAGACAACTCGACCATATCAATTACACCCAAAACCTATGTTTGTAAAGCTAGCCCTACGTGTATCCCAATAACGATCATAGCAGAGTAAACAAGCACGGCAAAGGTATTGCTTTTGAAACGGTTTACCCTATCGTATTAATAACTTCGTATTTAATAACATCCTTTGAAAATTGACCAGCGACATGCAATCAATGCGGCGACACACATCAACTCAACCCATTAAAATTGTAAGCAAAAACATTATTTGCTCCCTTACAGTAAAAAGCAGACGTGCTGTGTTTTCGCTGTCATCTGTACTGTGTTTACAGCATTTTACTGCGTAAATACAGTGGACGTATGACACGTTGTCACTGCGTTGCACGATCTCACGACACCCGTAGTTATTGCGCAAACTCCGAGTTTGAACCTGACGGGCGGAATGTCGTACCTGACATTCAAAGTGCAACAGGACTCTGTCAAACGGCGCATGTTAAGCTTGCCATAAAGCATGGCTCTATTCTGTGCGGAAATGCCGTTGAGCGCAACTCTGTTGGGCCGTTTGCCGTTGCGTCTCCCTCCGTTTTCCGTTGCTGTTGAGAACGGTAATTCTGTAGTTTGTTGCGTATTTTCCGTTGCTTGGTTGGCGCTATGAGTTTGTTGCTGACGGTGATTGGTGTTGTTCGGAAAAATCGTGCGTTTTACGGATTCGCTTTCGCAGTGTTGCACAATATAGTGTACGATACAGTACAGTGAGTGAAACTGTTTTTATAAAACTGGGTTGTTCAGTTCAGTTGAGCTTGTTAGTTAGTTTTTTACTATTTTTCTAATTTGTCAGTACTCGCACCGAATTCGTTAAGTTTGCTCTTAGTTGTGTAAAAATTGATTTTCTCCTATTGCTTGATAATCGTAGCGTAAATGGAAAATGTAGGTAATAAAAATGTTAATACGTTATGTATACACTATTATACTACACTATAATTTGAACTTACTGATAAAGGGGCGTAGTTACTAGCTAGGTGGTAGCTTAATTATTATTACATTATGCAATTAATCATCATCAAAAGCCTAAAAGTGCCCTTTCACTGCTGAGCTAAACCTCTTCTCACGTGAAGAAGGTTTGAGCACGTTTGCTCAAAAAGTATTGGAGATTTTAAGCCCAGATTTTTTTGACAATTAAGTTAGTTATATCGAAAAAAAATATAATATCCTACCTAACGTATTAATATTCAAAACCGTTCTTAACCTATAACGTTATTAATAAATGGAAACTTTATTGGTAAAATCTCGCATAAGAATACCTTACACAATAAATTCGAAGAAACTTCTTGTTGAGTGGGTCTTATATTGACAAACACACGAATGCAGCAACAGATGTATAATCTTAACGTTGCTGTTCGTTGCCTGCCGTTGTTACCTACTTGTTGCTTTATTCGTGCAGCAACAACAAGCAATAAAATGTTAGTAGTGAGTGGGTGAAACATATTGCATCTACCCCGTTCCTCCACAGTGTCTGATGAAATGCGTTGAGGACGACGGGGGGTGGCGGAACTCCCCCTAGTCCGCCACTGTAGATGTAAGCACCCTAGTGCAAGAGACGTGCGAATTTCAACATTTTTACCCCACAGTGGAAAATCAAGGTGGAATTCCGCAGTTCTAAGCTTCATGCGGTTACACTGATTCTGAAATACTGTTGACTTGACTTTCACTATGACTTTGAGTTTGACTTTGACTTTGTTATGTCGAACTAAAAAAGCAGATAAAACCACACCCTTTTCAATTAAGTAAAAATCAATAAAATGTATATACATTTATTGCATTATACCTAATTCAAGGAGCGTTTCAGTGCCACGTCATTTTCAGTCTATCTTGCATACAATTACAGTCTAGTTTTCTATGACTCTTATCTAAACATCGCCATCTGTGACAAGTGCTGTTTATCAATACAGGTAAATTCTTTCTTGTGGTGTTTTCAAGTTGTTTCTAGTCGACACTGGGTGGCAGTATAAGCATAAAAGTTATAATAAATATTCTTTCATTTCTATTACGATAAAATTACTTACTTATTTCATCGTTTAAATACTTCCAGTTATTGAGTAACTCAATTGTGTACTTTATTCCGAATGGACGAGCATTTCTTTTATATTGCAACTTATTAATTTAAAACTGTAGTTAACTGTTACGTTGTGTCGAGTATTGATTCCTGACTAATTTAACTAAGATTCAGCTACCACCAAACAGTAAAGCAACAAAGAGAGAGAGAGCGCAAAATAAAGTGACGAAAAATATAGGTTACTTATTAAGCGATACTTGCTGGGTTCCGGCCATGTCTTCACTACACACGATTTTAATATTTTTCTGACACTATAATGTTTAAACCTGGCCATAGTGAATAAAGGACTGGCGTTCTTAGTTCATGCCATTGACTACTTAAACGAAGTGAGCACATTGGCAATATGTCAACCCAAATACAAGGACTCTGAGGTGTATGTGAATATGAACTCGTATGTTTGTAAACGCAATTACGAACGCAACGTTTAAAAAAAGCACTCTGCGTGAATTTCAATTAACTTGAGGGGAGGGTTCGGAAAATTTGAAAATTCATTACCAAACGATGATATTATCCGGTGAATCTGTGGCCGGATAAATGACACAACGCAACACGCGACATTGACGCGTTAATTATATTTGTAACAGGCGTTTTATAATTTTTGTTTTACTAAAATTTAAACAACAAAACGAAAAGTAGCACTGAAAGCCTTATCAGTCTGTCAACTCATGTGTAACTATATTATTTTATTTATTAATAAGGAGATTTGAAGATGAGAAATAATGACGATGAACAAAAGATAATTAGTATAGTATAGGATAAGTTAAAAAAATTGTAAGGAAAAGCAGAAACATGATGCAACTATTTTTATCGTTCACTCAATACAAAGAGCTATTAATAAGTATCTACAACGTAAGTATAACATTACCGTACAATAAGACCCTTACTACCGTTAATACATTTTGTTTATTTTCCAAGCTCCCCCTACAACGCGTCCCCCGTCTAGACATCCGATTTTCGACCTCGGGCACCCTCGCATTATGTGGTCCTTACATTTCCTGGAGCGACAACCGAATCAAGGTTGTCTGACACCCCAATTCATATCGATTTGTTTATGACAAGTTCAAGGGCAAGGGTAACCTGAAGTTGTGTGCACAAAATAGAGGGACGCTTGCCGATTACGAAAAATTATGGGTGTTTATTAAGTGAGATTATTTAAGATTTTTTTAATTTAATAAGATATATCAAAAATGTATATGAAAATACATTATATAATAAAAAATATGAGTTAGGCAGAGATCTTGTATGTATATCTCTAACAGATGTGCAGGTATATCAAAAATGTATATGAAAATAAATAAACTTAAACATAAAAAAACAGGATAAACTAACGGAGATAATTGAATAAATCGTTTCCTTAGATTTGTATTTGCTGTTATGGTGCTGAATAACTGCTGTGTTGGTAACATGCAAGAAAAATATGATATTAATTTTAACTATCTTACATGTATTCTTACTGTTACATACATACATTATAATTTTATTAAATATAAATCTTAGAAGATAGGAGCAGATCTTATATCGAGATTGTATCAAGTAAAGTACGAATGAGATAAGATCCTAAAGCGCTTTTGTTAGATTACACCGTACTAATAAGGAACGATCACAGTCAAACAGGCTGATTTAGTTTAATTAACCATCTGCAGTTTCATGTCGGTCTTTGTGAAAACTATATAATTATGTAGTGATCTGATATAAGTTATTAATACTCCATCTTCATTCTTAAACTATGGAATACTCTATATATTTTGATAGCTAAAAATTTCATGAATTTTCAACTAAGTAATGTGTCACTGGTCCTTGAGATATTATTGGCCATAAGAAAAGTTTCTATTACTATTGATATCTAAAAGAAAATTATGAAAGTCATCGGTGTGTAAAACTCCAACGCTCCGTTTTTATAAGTTTACTCAAGTACAGAAATACGAATTAATGTAATTTACTTCAGCTCGTTGCAATAAATCAATTTAGTCGGAAGCTGGAAGTGCAGCGGGGCTTTGATCTTTAGTTTTGCAAGCATCTAGCTGCGAGCCCCGGGCAGGCTAGGGTAGGCTCTTCCTCACCTCGGGGAAAAGAGAGGGGCTGCGTTTTGGAAATTATCCGTCCTTGTCGCACAGTGGCGGAGTGTGAGGTGACAGGAGGAATAGTAGGATGGGGTGATGCAGGAGATTGGGGTGATGCACGAGAGACGCTACAGGATGTCAGTTGAAATTGATTTTAAAAAGTACCTGGGATTTGTTTTTAAAAACGTTACACTATACATTTTTTCCGTGTCGTGGGTGTATTCAGAAACATCCATAGTTTTACAAACACACGACACCCGGACCTGAAATAACATTTTGTCACCAACAATTTGTGTAGCACCTGCTGCCCACCCATCGTACCAATCGTGAAGTCAAAATTATTTAAAAGTAAATGAATAATCAAGTGCATATTACGCATAAATAATTAAGCTTGAATTAATATTCAAACTTAAAATAAAAGTGCATATTACGTACGTAAGTATTAAAAGTACATATTTGAATAATTCAAATATAATATAATATCCTGGTAGGTTATATCATTGCACAAAATGAGCTCGAGTATATTATAGCAGTGTATTAAAATTAATTTGTGAAAATGATAATAATATGTATTTACTTTTCAACATTATTATTTTGTATTCATAATATTAATATTTACATCATCCTCAATATTTTCCTTTATATAAAACTGCGATAACTGTTTTTAATTATGACTGCTGCGACATAGGACCGAGTATAGCTTAGGAAGATCTCAAAGAAATTACAAAAATCTTATGTTTCGTAGACGTGCTACGTAGCGTCGTAGACGGTGCTACGCGTCCCGTAGCACAGACCTACGAAGTCGTAGCCAGTATAAGTTGTGTATTACTCGTAGCAACCGTAATAAGATGAAACTATTTTTATTTGTACTTAATAATGTTAATACATCGATTACTCAAAAAAACTAGATATTTCTTCGTAACAGTTTCCATTACGAAAATGGTAAGCAAAAATAAATAAACGAAAATATTAAAAACCTGGAATGTATTAAAACAATTTATATGTGGCTCGGTAGAATAAACATAGTATGTATTATGCCAAATGCAATTTCGGTTTTCGATTAAACCATCACGAAGTAATAAAAATATTTTGATTAATTTTATAGTATCCAGTTTAGCGTGGTCTCGCTCTGTATGATCTTTCCGTAGACTTAACAGTTAGTTTATACTGGTTAATCATAACGTAGTGTATTATAATTGTCGTGTGTACCTACATTTTGGTGAGAGACTTAACATTTAAATATTTTATTTCACTTTTATTTGTAAAGCGAATTGAAATTTCATAGGTTTCCTGTGATAGTCTCTTACACGCTCCTAACAGGATGACCACCTTTGCCATCTGTTTGCCAAAGGATTTATGAAGAAACGAGTGGAAGGAGAGTAGGGAGGTCTTTGCCCAGCAGTGGCATGACCATAGCTTATAATAATCATAATATTGTCCTTCGGTGTACTTCCATAGTGCATACAGGGATAATCGCCGGCTGATGTCCCATCACATTTAGATTAAACTTGTTCA
This sequence comes from Spodoptera frugiperda, assembly GCF_023101765.2. Classification (NCBI taxonomy): domain Eukaryota; kingdom Metazoa; phylum Arthropoda; class Insecta; order Lepidoptera; family Noctuidae; genus Spodoptera; species Spodoptera frugiperda. The sequence goes on along the minus strand of NC_064236.1, from coordinate 2,296,457 downwards.
ACAGGCTTCTGCGAGTTGGCTTCGGCCCCTCGTATGCCTTCCGTTCCCTCCCTTCCCCGTGATAAGTGAAGATCATAATAATATATATTGTTCCGAGTGTCGTGTACTGGAGTTAATACCAAACAGCCTTGACTACCACCTTAGGAGGCTGGCATTAGGCGGATGGATCAAGGGCCTGATGCAGAAGGCAGTGCTCCTCGAAACGGCAAAAGGTTTCTATCTCTGAAACTCTAACTACCGGTAGTTTCCACTACCGGGCGGCTACTATTTTTATATATTTACATATTATTTTATGTTGTATTTTAAAGGATTTTAAAATGTTATTTTAGATGATTTAAATAAACATGTGGAATATACAATGATTGGTTTATTAAACAAATAAAAACAGTTAACTATTTTTCTGTTTACATAACATGCAATATGAATTATTATAACAGTTTTAGGAACTCACGTGAATTTAACTAACACAAATATTTGCTTACGCTTGATTTCCTGTGTTTATGTTTGTTATATGTTTATTTTATTTCAATTATACTGATATAACGTAGATATTATTCACATTTTGACGTTAACACAATAGGAACACTATCTACATATCTCTGTGATCTATCAAGATTTGAACTACGACTAACAGTCCAATCAATTACCGTAAAACATGGCAACTTTACCATATTTTAGAACAAAACACGAAATATATTTTTAACCATAAGACGCATAGAAACCAAAACTATATATTTAGAATTGTAGTCTATCTGGCTCACTTTACCGTAATCGTCATTAAATACAAACACTTATTTTAGCCGTAGTAAAGAAAAAACAACATGGGTAAAGATACCAAATTTTTGGCAACTTTACCTACGCGCCGTATTCATCGTGTATTGCATATTAAAGAGTTGTTGAGGTACAGAGGGCTTCATCTAGGACCTCTTCGTATTATAATGCAAACAATATGAGGAAATCTATAAAGATAACGGCTACACAGACATTAGGGAAAGTTGCCACGGGTTTCATCGTAATTTACATACAAATAATTTGTTACGCTCGGGGTTGTCAAAAAAGGAGGAACTTTTTTATGACATGTATATTTAAAAAAAAATTAATAAACCTTAAACCTAAAGTAAAAAAACGCACAAATTTCTAACATAAATATTATTCCCTTTTAAACTAAATTAAGTTCTAAAATTTTAAGTATTTATGTTTAAAATTGTAAAAAAGGCTACAAAATAATGTTTAATCCTTGACTTTTTAATTTTATGACTTCACTATCTCCATAGCTAATTATAACATCACTTCCGTATAATGTTTATAGTGTCTAGCTCCGAGTTTTCTGCGGTTTTGTTTCATGGGAGCCATTTTGGCTGTAAAACAAGAGGTATTATTAAATACATTATATCTTATCATCCAGGATATTCACTATTATGCTGTGAAATTTAGGTATTCGAAAATGGTTACATACACACAAACAAGAAAAAAACATTTATTGCCAACCCTAACTGTAGGTAAAGTTGCCACAAAGCAGGCCGTGGCAACTTTACCTAACCTGTGTCAACATTACCGAAGCGATTATTTATCAATAAATTAAAGAAAAAGCAATTGCTGACATTACAACAGTAATCCCAACTATAATATACATACAAGATCAAAATTTCACTCACCTGTGACAAATAGTTAAGGCTCTGTAAGCACAATTTAGGAACAACTAACTTTTAGCTCATTTTCACGCATACATTGTGACGGCCATTACTGGCATAATAGCAGTCTTACGTCTACGCAAAATATAGTAAATATTTCCTTTTAATGTCTAAAAAATACTTCTATTACAAAACAGAATTCTAGTGGGTAGATTTTTAGATAAATGAGTTTATACCGAATACCTATAGTATGGTAAAGTTGCCAAGGGCCCGGTAAAGTTGCCATAGTTTACCGGTACATATCTCAATCCGAATCTTCAGATTACGATCGATTTTAGATAGATACTCCCTTCAGGTAATTTCACAGATATGTGATTGAGACAGACCATTAATTTAGTTAATAAGTGCTTTATTTGAGTATTTATAATATTATTAATATAGTCATAGTTTCATGCTCAGGAAAACAGTAGGCTTCGGTCCGTCAACCCATTTGTTTGCGAACAGGAGTTTGTGGAGTAGGGGGTTATTATTCAAGCTTCTCGTAACATGCAATATCAATCAATGGATCATATCACAGGCCTCTGCTAACGTAACGTGACTGCTATAATATCGGACCGTCCTATACATGTCTGTAATGTTATTGATTTTGGTTCTATACATATTGACTAACCAATATAATATAATTTGTATAGGCTTTGTGTATGTATATCCAAACCTACCAACAAACGTTTCACCATCGTACTACGAGACAGACGGCAAGGCACCACCCGTATATGGTTAATGTTCCACCGGTGCACACGGAGTGTTTTGCTTCGAGTTTCCTTCGAGTCTGTGTTTCCTATAAAACATAACTTGGATGTCTTCAAATCGCAAGTGAAGAGGAGTCTCTTATGTAGACGCGCTCCATCGTCGACCACATTATCACTTACTACCAGGCTAGCTGGTGGCCAAATGCCATCCCATTAAATATAAAAAAAGAACGGCAAGTACCAATGTAACTTTTTTCGAGTTATGTACTTTCTAAGATTATTTAAACTCCACTGACAAACGGTAATTTAAAGGAAGAAATCGTGAGGAAACCTGAGCTTATTATTTCTAATTATAAGTTTAAAATCGCGAACCCGCATTGAACGAGAGTGGCGATTAATGCTTAAATATTTTTCATACGAGAAGAGGTCTATGGTCAGTAGTGACCACTTATGGGCTGTTGATGTATATGAATATACTATAACAATACGCATTCCTTAAAATGCATTGAACAAAAGTTTCGTACCTAGTAGCATTTAATATTAGTTACTTATATTTATCAATATCTCAGAAAATGCAAACATAATTTTGAATCGTGTATAAATTAATGCAGGCTTCGCTCTGTGTATGAAATGCATCAAAGGGCACAATAACAGTGCACACACATTGTTTCAGCGTAATACTATTATGTTTTGTGCATTATTAATTACAATGTTGTACAAATTCAGAAAGCAATCCAAATATTAATAATAACTAACTGTTAGGTTACCGACCTGACGCAATTTGTGCTTTTGATTTTTTTTCTATAATATAAGTTATTTCTTTGTATATGAATCGATCCAGATATTTGTCCAGACAGATAAAAATGTAAAACATATTATTTATATGTAGGCAGACGATTTCATTAATTTATTATAGTGTAGATATAGATAAGTTTTAATCACTATAAACGAGGGACTGAATTCCTGTACCTTAATTACAGTGCTTACCTAACAATAGTATTGTATACATAGCTCATTAGTTACCGTCCGTGATTATTGGAATACATTAAGATATTAAAGGGCGCTCGGTCAGACTAATGCAGACGTAATGGCTTAGTGCAACCATATCAGTTTCCTGCTTTGTTACTAGATCTCCTTATGAAAAGTGTATAGTTATGCGATTATAAATATTAGAAGGGAAATATGGAGATATGGAAACCGACGTCAAACAACGCGTACAACGTGTTTCGTTGGGTGAATGAGGTTACCGGATGCCCAGTTTCCCTCCTCCCCAATCTCCCGATCCCTGATTCTCCAATTACCCTTAAATTCCTAACTCCCAAAAGGCCAGCTACGCACTTGTAACGTCATTGGTGTTCCGCGTGTACATGGGCGGCGGCGATTGCTTACCGTCAGGTGAACTGTTAGCTCATTTATCGACTTATTACATCCCACGCGTATCCCAAAGTTGTCTATAATATCATTTCAGAATATTAAAAATAATGTTCGTACCTGAATTCTCTTTTTATAAGTGTTTAAGATAGGAAACAATAGGTCGATTCGCCATTACATCGATATCGATATTGATAGTGCAACGGTACAGCACTATGTCATTTGGCTTGCTTTTGTAAACAAACATATATTAATACTAATACATATATACTCATAAGTAAGTATAAAGTTGAAGAGTTGGTCTGTATATTTGTTGGTTTAAACGCACTGGTTTAAGTAAACTGTAATAACTGCAGTAATATTTAGAATTCACTGAATAAAATACGAATTCTAGCAACTAAAAATAAGTAAAAATGTTTTGAATTCAAAGAGACATTCACAGTCAAACATTTACAGAGCACACAAAGTTTGTACATGGAGTCGTACAAACGTTGCTTCTAATATTTTTCTAAAAAATAAAGCCATACATGCAAACATTTGTATAAACTCTGGTACCCAAGATAAATATGAAACTCGTGTTTGGTAACCGTATATTAATTTCTGTTTCATTTCTACACTAGAATTCTATGCACGTTCTACGAAAGCATTTACACCCACGACAACTAGAACGTTAAGTACCTGGAATCTGCTTTACTAAAACAATCCATTTTCAGGAAACGATGTAATTGAAATTATATTCGTAATAACATTGAATAATGTTGACAACGCAGACGTTACGTCATTAGCGCTGAATGGTTTTTCAGAATATTTCAAGTACTTTACATACAAATGATACCAAATCTTTACTATGAATGTGAGAAAAATGTCGTCGTTTTTGCCTTTTTGCTTCGAGTTTCCTTGTGCCAACCGCTAAGGAATGGAAATTCTTTGCCAGATTCTGTGTTTCCTACAAAATACAACTTGGGTGTCTCCAATTTCCGAGTGAATAGGTTGCTTATAGGTAAGTATGGTCTATCGTCGACCACATCATCGTTTACCATCTGTCGAGATGGTGACCAAACGCCATCCTATTAAGTATAAAAAAATACCTTTGGTCGGTTATCTATAGACGCGGGTGCCCTACGATAGTAGGTTCTATAGTAAGTTCTATCGTCAAAATCAATAACAAGTTTTTAGCCGAGTAGCTTCGAGATGAAACGTTATTTTTTCTTAGTTATAGGGGAAGGAAGGAAGTATTTATCGGAAATTAGTTTTACACGTTTCTCAGGCTTTAAGCGAGGTTTATAATCTCTTTAAAGTTTTTTTTATATAATAAAAAGAAGCGGAAAGATTCGTCTTTTGAAGAGGTTGTCAGTCTTCGTGATTATGACAACATATAGTAATGTATGTTTATATTATATGTAACTAGTATATGTAATGTTTTTATGTAAGTTTACGCTAATTTTAGTTTTTTCCGGATTTGATTGCTTCTTGCATTTACCACTGATTTGTGATCTACAAATGGCGTGACCGACTTTGTCTCATCTTTTTTATTATAAGTATATTAAGTTTTAGTATGAAATAGACATTCATAATATGACTATGTATTATCCAAATTTTAAAGGAATAAAAGAAAAATTTTAATATGTTGTTTAAAATATGTTATAAAGACAAAGAGACTGAATTCAAATAAAGGTTTGAAGTAAACTCCCGCCTTCACCATTTGAGTATATACACGTATATACATATTTATATATTATCCACACGATTGCGGGCATTGTCATGAATATTAATGTCTTTTGTTGAACCAATCGTGAACCACAGCCGGCTGTAAACCGAATACCTTGTGAAGGGGGCCCCTGTAACCCACCAATAGAAATACAGCCTGATTACAACGAGTAACCGTTATCACGATTACTGTCAAATTCTCGTACAATGAAGAAATATAGCTATATGCGTGTTGTATTCGGGGCGTTTGTGATCGGCATAAACTTTTTAATGGACTAGTATGCAATTTACTGTATTCAAACACATGTGAATAAAATATAACCTACCAACGGCAATACCAATGTGACTTAATTATAATGTACTTTCTATAATTATTTAGACACTACTGACAAACGGTGACATAAAACATCGTGAGGAAACCTAGGCTTATAATTTCTAATTATAAGTTTGTAATCGCCAACCCGCATTGAGCAAGCGTGGTGACTAATGCTCAAACCTTCTCCATGTGAGAAGAGGCTTTGGTCAGCAGTGGCCACTTATAGGCTGTTGATATGTACTTAATATAAAAAACTGAAGAGTTTGTTTGTTTGAACGCAATAATATCCGGATCCACTGTACCGATTTTAATAATGATTTTTGTGTTGGATAGATTTATTGAAGAAGGCTATTAGTTATTTAGAATGCCGTAATTTTTTGCTAATGTGAACGTTATGGAGATAGTTAGAAGTTAGCACGGGAGATAGTAGTGAGTAGATAACTAAAAATACAATGTATGTCTTCATGATTTAACAAAGGTATTTTAAAACTGTGGCGATACCTGAGAAAAGATGGATAGAAAATCCCAACGAACAACAGTTGTGCAGAAAGTCCGCCAGGTATAATTACCTCGCCTGGTCAGAGGATCCTCCTTTTCTTAGGGAACTTTATTCTCTGTTCCCTAAAAAACTTTTAGAATACACCTGATCACATAATAGAAAAAGTGCCCAAGTAATAAAATAAGAAGCCGCAATCCCTGAAGTTCAATTGAACCAGGGACCTGCTGGTTCAGCTTCTTTGTTTGTTTCGCAAAGTTTGGTAGAACGAAGACAAAGTTTTGGCTTGGCTTACCCAACTTACAAGCAGACACAATAATGAAACCTTACCCCACTATCCAATGTAAATTTTCCTACCAACGAAATTTTAATTTAAATAGGGAATCAATCTGCTGCCTTTTTGTTGCTATGCTATTACAAGTAAACAATAACATACCGTACCTACATAAACAAAATACAATATGGAAGCTCATTTATAATATTAAAATGCCACTTAAAAAAAAACAATACAATTTTATCGCAGGTACACGTAATGTTTTCGGAGAAGCGAAATATAATCGTATTAAGTACTTAAATTCTGGAGAGCAATACTTAAATGTAGGGTTCCGCGCGCAGGGAGTTAATCCAGAATGTTCCACGTTGGTATGTACTGTGTAAGCTTCGTATTCAGTCCGTTTCAACCGTCCATTTATTTTTTTTATACGTTATTACGTTTTTATAACTGTATATTTTAAAAACCATACCTTTGGAGTACAAATAAATGAATTTTAAATATGATAGTTTTTAATCGTCATATTCCAATGTCTGCTTTATTTCAGTAACACTATGGCATAAATTCGATTCGCGCTTTTCTGTTTTTATTGGGAAAATATTAATATTTTTGTATTCATTTTATTGGAAATAAATATCGTTATTTTACAACTTAATAGCTATAGGCTCAGTCAGTATTGGTACGTAAGTATAAATGAGTTTTTATTATTGTGAATAAATCCCCAGGTTCATGTTATTTATCGTGTTTTTATCCCCGAGGGAGTAGGCAGAGGTGCAAATTGCGGCACGTAATGCTAATGTACTAACAGTTATAAGTCCCATGTGCGTAATGGGGGGTGAGCCTATTACCATATATTATACTGGGCACAATTTCAGACTCTGTGCTATTACTGAGAAATTTTTGAAAAGCCGTAGCTTTTTTTATTCATGCACCTAGACATAGTAGTCACACAAGTATGGCGGTCGAATTTACTTTGTAGTTAGCCTGTACTCGTGTGTCTCCTTTGAGGTCCGCTCACCATATATACATTACATCAACAGTCCACACAGCCTTCTCTTCATTAGAGTGACTCGCCATAATTGTATGGTTTGTAGTTCAAAATGAATCAGGTTTCACAGAGGACGCTGACTTATCTATAAAATTAGATGTGCAATCCTTTAATCAGCTGTAATAACACCTGCGGAAAGAGAAGTATAGAGTTATTGTCAAACGTATTTGTTCCTATATTGCACCGGGATACACCATGACATTTTACAACACCAAAATACGCAATAATCTAATATTTAATATACTTATAATATAACCTAACTACTTAAGAGTTTACTTAGTACACGCTGTTAGTAATATACAAAATAAACTAACGAACAAAGTTAAATAACAAACAAACTCCCTAAATTTCAATCATGCAGTTTTTGGTTCACCCGCTCGTTGGGATGCTGTATTGATTTATTGTTCCCTATCCGTAGTTACCAGAGGGGTGGAAGGGTGCAGTGTACTATAAAATAGGTATTGAGCTGTCTGCAACGGTGGCTGCATAATTTTCGGTCAGCCGTTAATTAACTTCCATACAAGTACCACCCCAGTGAAACGCAATCTGGATTTACTGAAACACAATGCCATACTAACAACGGACCTTTCGTTCGATTTTAAAATAGTTAGAACTCTTTTGTGCGTGATATTAAATGAAAGTAGTTTGATACAATTTTATTTTGAGGTATAATTTTACTATTATGTTTATTTTCACCAATTTAACCAATATTTTCCAATTAAATACCTTAAATATATTGTTGTTTTAATACAGACTTCTATGGATTTTTATAGCAAGTAATCTATATGAATATTTTTGAACATATTACAAATTTAAAAATGTAAGAACGTAGCGTTAGTGGTGGTACCGGTCGCCGGGAGGGTGGCGCGGGCAGCGTGGCCTGTGCTGATAATTTGCTTGTCGAAAGCCGCGGAAAGGGTTTTATAAACTGTGAATAGGTATGAGTTTGTTTATTTGTAAGTTTTGATATACTTATGTGTGTATGTCTCTATACAAGTCCCTATATTGACTTTACTGTTCACTCGATCGCATAGCGTTTGATATAATTAACTTAAGGAGCCCTAGGGACTTGAAATCTATTTTATGACGAGACAGCGTGCCAGACAGTTACTTTTCGGAATTAACTTACTTTTCAATTCAATGAGACAGCCGATAAAATACCACTCAAAGCATTTTTTGAAGAAAGCACTCAACCTTTTTAAAATGATTGATAGAGATTATTGCGTATCAAAGCGTAGACTACTTACAACATTTCAACGTCATTAATGTCAGTACAATCAATCAATTAGCCATCTCCCCGCTTTATTCTTTGTATGCTTTTGTTTTTTTTATCGTACAGAGTACGGTATACCTTTCCTGCTTATGAATTTTGAATTTAATTTATGTAGGACCCTCACAGTTAAGGTTAGGTACTCTAGTATTGTTTGGTTACATTTTTGTTATCAATGTAATTAGTGATATGATTATTTCTTTACAATGGAGGAAGTTTTGAATTTTTTGCAAGATAAATAAGTCTTTGAGCAATCGACCGCCTATTCCGCTTTAATTGGATAATAGCTTAGCTTTTAGGCTAAAATGGTAAATAAGGGGCGGGATTCCAAATACATAGAACCAAATTGCACATGCCTTTCCAGCATAGACAACCTGTTGTTCTGCTGGAAAAACTTGGCTAGCTGCCAACCATACAGCTTGCTACAGCGTAGCATTGTAGTCATTACTATACTATAATACAGCTACGTACCTACTACGCCGTAGCCAATCCGTAGCACCTCAAGAATTACTTTGATTTTGTCCTATTATTGTTTGAATTTGTAGTATTTAATGTTAAAAAATAAGAGAAATAACTTAATTCTTAAATTGTACAATAAAATTTGTTATATTTTATGAAGAAAATTAATATTTTTTCCATCTCATCGTGAATTATAATTTAAGTGATACACATTCGTTAAAATAATTTCAATACGGCTATCTAACAAGAATAGTACAAAACTATATGAGAAAAAAGTTAAATCAGTAAATATATAAATAAAAATCCACTTAAGATAATGCGCCTGCTGTCTGCGCTTTGCGGCGAGACATTGCTTGAGGGCTGAACATTCTGTGTAAAGCGTAAGACTTTGGATTGGGGCGTTAACCTGAGACAAAAATGTAAGTGTAACGTAAGTTGCCGACTTGTGTAACCCCGGTACAATACGTACCAATGTAACCAATCCACGGACGCCTACGGTCGTTAAGGCACGAGGGCGTAGCCATGGCGACCAACCGCGAAGATTTTTGACTATTGTATATAGTAAGTGTATTTTCCTTGCTAACCCACATAACGCTTACTGAAAAGGGAAAGAACGTGAAATTCAGCCCCATAGCTTATAAGACGTAACTTACAAGGCAAGTGTAAAACTTGTACGCATTTTAGTTTAATAAAGCATTAAAGTAGTACCTAGTCTTAAAGTAGTATTACTATGGTTACCATCAGCTATTATTAAATTAATATTTAATTTAAATAAATAAATAAATTCCTTAGCAAATTGATTTTGTTTTCAGCTTAATCTGAAACTTATTACGTGCCATTTACATGAAATACATAATTAGCGCAACTTTTTAGTTTTTTTGTGTAAACTGATGATTGTGTGAATTTTGTTTTATTTTAATAAATTCTTATAAAATCTTAAAACAATATGCATGTCACTGATTTTAAAAACTATATCTATTCTACAGCATAAACTCATGACATGACATTTTGCTTAATATTCTTGGGTCCTGAATAATATTTTAAGATTTATGTTAGACTAAGACGTTCACTACACTAACATAAAAGATTTCGTCCTCCAATCTCCTCATATCTCTACCCATCAGAAGCCGGCAACGCACTTGTAACCTCCTTGATTATGCTGATGTCCGTGGAAAGCTTTAGCCCATAAAAAGTTGTCTCTCATCATCAACTCATCGAGAATCTTTTTGGCATTTTCTTCTCAAAAAACTGTATAATAACGTCATTCTTAAGCATTCATCAATAAATATGAATAAATAACGGCCCTGCGAACTTTATTTCGCCTCGAAAATAGTTCTGAGCACTTTTTAACTTTTTTCTTACATAAGAATCTTTTTCTAAAAATATATCAACATCATATAATAAATCCAACAAAAAACAATTAGAGAATTTTTCCCATGGCTGTTTTCTGTTTGTATACTTCTTCATGCGTAAAATCATAAGCTTAGTCCAAAGAAACACAATACGTTCATGTAACTTCAGGCTAAAACAATAGATGTGTTAGAATGACGCTATTTCCAAGTACTGAGCGCTCTGTCCACCTTTTCACAGGTAAGGTAACAAAAAATGTATGTTTCAACAAATTCAAAGCTGGAATGCAGGACAGTAAAATGTTCTGCAAAATAAAGGTATGTACATTATGCAAGTCCCGTAAAAGCACGACTGTAACTCAGTTATTAATTTTATATTTAAATCTAAATGTTAAATAGTATGGCGTATGATATTATTTCATAATACCATAAATTTTTAATAAAACAACGCTTGCTTTGTGTTTTATTGTGTGAGTGAGATTACCGGAGACCCAAACACCCCCTTCCCAAACTTCTTATTCCCCGTGCCCCAACAACCATTAAATTCCAAATCCCCAAAAAACCGGCAACGCGTTTATAACGCCTTTGTTGTCCATGAGCGACGGTGATTACTTACTATCGGGTAATCCGTTTGCGCGTTTACCGGCTTATATCATAAAGAAAATCCATACAAAAGGCTGTAAGCACGCGGTGACATCCCCCTTTTTTATAACAGCAGTGTCGTGGCCATGCCGTTACAGTATGCCACGACCTTTAGTCTCCATAAAAGTGTGTAAACAATTTTATGTTCACTGTAAAGTAAAGCAAAAAATAAAACATTTTGTTACTAACTCGCATATTTCACTCTATTGTAGTCACAACTGCCCTAGTTAGTACGGAACTACGTACGGTATTCAAATTGTGAATATGTGTTCCGTAAGTAATATCAATCTGTTTTTTATTATTTCTGACAGTCATTTAAAATTTTCGTTTCATTGAACAGAGTTAGATTAAACAAGCAAATAAAATAATATATGGAATTTACACATAAAATCATATACCAATATTTTTAAATAAATTTAGTTCAATATGCGACTCATGGTAGCTGATGCATTATGGATATGGACAGGAGTCTCGGTAGAGGGATATATGAACATATAATAGCTTGTACCACTGTAATTGAAGAGACCGTTCTCTGTAGTTAATTTCAGTAGAAGCGTAGGGTAAGTAGAATTAGATAATACTATCTAATCTGCGTCTCAGAAATATGCCGCTCCACATTTTATGACGCTGTGCCTGTAAAAGAAAAGGTAGGAGTGAGAATTCCGTAGGTTGCCGTACCGCTGCACTGCCCTGAATGATACCGGAGACAGTTGACTGAAGAAGTCATTATGCTAGAAAGATCCTAGAATTATGACAATCGTTGTATCTTCCCACAATTTCTACATCATTAGTGCGCAATTTCAACCAATTACTTACACCTAACTTATTCATATACCATCTAATTACATACCTATACACACAAATATAAACCGTGGCTACAACAGCAAACATTATTGCACTGCAGTACACACTCAAGCTGCTTACAATCTATTTTGTTTGTGTTTGAGTAACTTAATGAAATTCCCATTCGATCGTGGGCACGATGACGTCATCTAAGGGTGGTATTATCTTTCATTGCTCTAGATATACCGAAACGTACTATCCCTTAGTATCGAATTAAAAATCTGTTTTAATTAGGTTTTTCGAGAGGTACATAGACCCTATTTTTTATACTGACTTTATACCAACCACTATACACGACTGCTTCGTTGGTCGCAAGGCCGAATGGTCGCAAGTGCGACTATCGGACAAGATTTTCTGGTTCAATTCCCGGGTCGGGTAAAGTATTACTGGTATTTTTTCGGCTTTTCGAAAAATTTCTCAGTAGTAGCACGGAATCCGAAATTGTGTCCAGTACACATTTGGCAATAGGCTCACCCCCTATTACATGGGACTTATAATACAAATGGTGAAAAGTGGGAGTACATTCTATAGCCGCATTACGTGGTGTAATGTGCACCTCTACCCCTTCGGGGATAAAAGGCGTGACGTTGCGTCGTCGTCGTAGACCCTGTTTTTATACTAATTTAATTAGTCGTCCTATGCATTTCACAGTAGCCTATGTAATTAGGAGTAAAATAAAGATTATACTGTCCCTTGCGGCGCTCTCCACAAATTGCAATTGTATTAGCTCCAGCCGTGCGGTCGTCGTCCCAAGTTTTTGTTTTATTACAAAGAATGTTTGACTTAAGTTAATTAATTAAATATTATGTGTTGTGACAAAATAGACTTTGCTTTTTAAAAAGTGAGATACACCTTTTTATTGAGTGTCATGCTTTTGAGTCTACGTTTATGTTTGATGTTATTTTTTAATCAATTTTAAAAAATAATAGGTTCTCAGTTTTACTTGCTTGTACTATGTTGATGTTAATGATTATTCCCTAATTAGTGTTTTTGTTTCTCCTATTCACGTCAGTCGTTTTTGCCCGCCCTTGTTACAAAATTCCAATTGAGTTGAATATAATTATATTTAGAAAATGTGTTATAAAACTTATAAAAATGTTAGAAGTAATTGTTCAAGACGATTGTGGGAGGAGATGATTACAACGGGAAATGATTATGACATCATTATGATTGATAGCAGAATTTGTTGTTTAAATTTTCGTAAGAAACGACTCTTTGTGTGATCCATAAATCGTTGTTCTGGGTCTGGGTATCACGTGTATTTGAAAATGTATATTTTTTAAAAGCAACTACGGTACAAAGCAAAATCTTAATGTGGGATTACCTTTATAACAATATTAAAAACAACAAACATATGTATACAATTCGCGTTGTGTCGCGTCGTCGTGCGCCGCCACCTTTGCACCTCGCTGTTGCCCTTGCACCTCGCCGCCGCCCTTGCACCTCCCCGCCGCCCTTGCACCTCGATGTTGCCCGTAGATACATCTTGCCGTCGTCCGTGCACCTCACCGCAGCTGTTCGCAAATCACTTGTGAAAAGCGTGCTTTCACAAAAGATTTGCGAGAAGCTTGTGAACCTGTAAGCTCATTACGAGCGCAGCGCTGCGTTGTGTTTAAAGCAATGTTTGAAATGTACTATTGAATACATTTGTAGATATTAAATTTCTATGTAATTTAAGATGATTACACTAGTTATGCAACAGTCGAAAACAGACGATAGATGAATGTTAAATTAATGGAGTTGTGGCAATATTTACTACCCAACCAGTAATTAATTGAGTTATTTAAGTTTTTAGAAAATTGCTCAATAATAATACGGGGATTAAAATTATATACGACTATTATTATTAACACGGTTCTTAATACAAAACCCCAGCAACTAAAAGGATTATTTTTACATTATGTTGTCTGATTTTATTTATTTGCGTAATGTAGACAGGCACTTCGTTTTTTACCGATGCAATATCTAAATAATAAGTTCGAATTATTATTTTCAATTGCGCTTCTATTATTTTAACAAAAGTGTGTTGTATAACAAATAGTAAGGGTTGTTAATAAATAGACACCAAACCCAAAATGTGATAAAAATATTGTCTGAATATTAAAAAAAAAACTACCAGTTTGATGAAACTTAGTAGAATTGCACTCTAAGATCTTGGGCATAAGACTGGGTACTTTTTATCCCTAACTAAAAACAAACTTAATTGGCTCGTTCCCTATACATGATTACTGTACCAAATGCAAATAAAATTTGTTGATAGGTTATGTTACCTGCAGTGGAACTTACGATGTAAGTGTAGGGCCGGTGGTCGAAATTAGCATGAACCGCTCGTGGCAGACACGTACCTAGCCCGGGACGCAGTGCTGAGGATCAATATTATAAATGCGAAAGTTTTTGAGTTAATATGTTTGTGTTTATGTGTGTTACTCAGCCACGTCAAAATAGCTGAAGGGATTGGGGTGGAATTTGGAAAAGGGGTAGATTAGGGGTAGGGGGGATTGGAATGAAATTTAAAGCAGCCAGACATGAGACAATAGTCTGGAATAATACACGAAGCTGCTGGTCGATACTAGTGTTTACCAGACAACACTCTAAACAACTTCATCAACACATGGCAAGATTTTATGAAAAGTTTTGGATGGCATAATTAATTTCATAAACAATTTTACCCGTCAGAAAAACAATAGTACTATTTTAATGTTTAAAATAAAAACAATTACAAAATTAACATTCATTCGTTTATTCACAATAAATAAAATGGACGTGCTGTAACAACAATTTGTAGTCATGTGTGATTAATGCTCAAACCCTCTCCGTACGACTTGCGAGGGGAGCCCTTCGGTCAGCAGTGGTCACTTATAGACTGTTGATATGTGTGTGATGCGTGGGGGATCGAGTATTCAGTTAACTCTCTCGCACATCGATTACTTGTTTCCGTAGTTAATATCATGGGAGTGATGTTCGGTCGGAGCAGCTCATTTGTGCTGACAGAGATCTTCCATTCACAGCTTCATATTATTACTGTTAAATCTTTTCGTTTTCCTTCCTGACGCTATAACTCCAAACCGCACGAACAGATTTCAGATTTCCGAATATCAAGAGAAAAGCAGGAAAACAGGGAAAATCATTGGTGCCGAAACGGTGTTTGCCGGGTCTGCTACATTAGATAAATAATAATTATTATGAAACTCAGTTAAGTCTTTGACTGCCAATAAAAATATTGTAGGCAAATTCTCCGCTGACGTCGGTCACCGGTGACCATCACGGCGTTCAAAGTGTTAAAACTATTGTATTTATTTACATAAGTGCAGGTGATGCTTCATCATTGGTTTAAAACTCTAAGACGCAAATAGTGACAAAGGCTTTATACGAGACTCAATCTAAAATGGTATCTCGTATCTCCGTTTTAACTTCAGAATCTCATCAAAATGTAGCATTAATTTTCAACGTCTAAGCTTTGTGCTACTACAAGTAAAGGGATCTTATAACTCATAGTCTGCGAGTATAACGTACAATAGCCCGTGATTAAATTAAGTGCATACTTTCCTCTGTTTATTGTGTGTACAGAGGAACATAGGATATACACAATTACACATAGGAGCAAAGAAACGAAGCCACTGAGGCATAGTAGCTTCGTTTTTAATTTAAAACTATAATTGGGTACTATCCTCGGTCAAAAATAAATTATTACAACTTTTCAATACAATCAAATATTAAAAAAGAATCACACTCTAATTCATAAAGATGAACTATTTAATTTTCGATTTTTTCTAGCTAAATTTCTAGAAATATGTCTGCTATTTGACGTCAAAAACTTATGACGTCATAATGCACTATTTCATACAAAGTTCATAGAAAATATCGTTTTTGACGTTTCGAAAAAAGTATTGAATTTGACTAGTAGGAAAGTAGCCTATTTTAAAGAACCGTCTATAACATTAAAAACCATATATTTTACACAAAAAATATTCTAATTTTAAGGTAACTAAATTGCCTTTCATAATACATACGTTTCCTATTGATAAAATACTTGTATCAGAAAATATTTATCAAGAAATGAAAAAGAAAAAACTCTAGTGTTTTCGTATCTTTGCTCCCAAGGATATTTTGGACTGTAAATGTTACAAATTATAATATAGGTATAATCGATTTATTTATTTATACTCAAACTTTTACCTAAAGCTTTCATTACAGTATGTCTCTAAATCTAATTTCGGAAATCTATTTATAATTAAAATAATTACTATGTTATCGGCTTACTCACGTAATGGGCATTGTTCATAATTTATAAAATTTCGTAATTGAAAAACCATTTCGAGGAATAGACTTACTAATCATTATGGACTAATTAAAAATTTAAAATATTTCTTATTTATTGATATTTAGTTAAAATACGGTTGACCTTGCTTGTCCTTCAAATAGGACGTATACATTAGGATCGTTGCCTCATGTTTCAAAAATTAAAAAGTTTTGAATCAAACCTACAACTGTCAAATATAAATGTCATGTCAGTTTGATTCGGTTTTGTTTACAAAAAATACAAAGTTTCAAATTCTAAGTTTCTTCTGCATAAAGTGAAAATGGAATACAGAAAGTGCTTTGTTCCAAGTTGTAGCAGTAATTGTAAAAATAGTCCAAACAAAATCTTCGTTCGCAATAGGGAAGACTTACGATAGAAGTGGTGTCGAGAAGCTGGTGCGAATTATTACAAAGTTTATACTATGTATTGTCGCGAAGATCATTTTAATGTAAGTATCACAGAAGTAATATACTCCTCTGATATTGTCAGTCCCATTATTGTCCATATCATATGTTAAATTACGTTTTATCACAGGTTTTATTGTTTACAGCCTATTATTAAGGTTATTATTATTGACAGTTCTATTCAGACAGCTATTATTGACATTTGCACTTTTTTAATGCAACCACACTATGGCACAGATACTATCGTTCTGTCCATATGATGACGATCACCCATATCAAAAAGTGGAAAATCTTAAAAAAATGTTTTTGAAGTGGTTTCTGATCCTTTTATCAAAATATTCACATTAGTTTCTTTAAATGGTCTATATTATCAAAAAATTCAATAAAACCACAAGATAATTTTTTTTTTTGAACAATGCCCATTGTTTGACGACGAGTGAGACTAATTAATTTAGTATGTCTCACGAAAGTTACAATAATATTATAATTAAAATAGTTAATATTATAAATATTTTCTAATGATATTATATTGTTAGAATATTATCTTAACAAAGCTAATTACTAATGTGCGCGACCCAGGATTAAATCCAGCCCTATCATAGAAGACAGATTTTCTTGTATGTTTTATACGAGAAAATCTGTCTGGGAACTAAATCTTCCCCTCTCTTGTCTGCCACAGGCTGACGTAACCGCTTGTCTAAGTCATGAACGCAGACACGAAACAAACTTTACTTAAAGAGTTTTTCACCCTGAGGTTAAATTAACATCAAGCACAACTAAGAAAACTGACAGGCACTTTTAATGTAACATGCTAACAAAAATAGCAACACAACCAGCCATTTATCTCATCAGCCATCTGTTGCAGTCTCCTGATGGACTGGAACTCCATAAGGTTCTTCTGTGCATGGTTTACTATAATCTCCACATCTAGAGAAAGTCAAAGCATTAATTTCAATTAATCCTAAATGAGACACTTTTGTAAAGTCAAATTAAATTGTCCGTCAGTCTGTCTGTCAGTGAAGCTAGGCGCAAGCTAGTGGGAGATAGCTGGAGATAGTAGCTGAAAAAGCTCGGGTTTCGACGACCTGCGTAAGCGATCGAGACGCGAAGGCGGTGCGGTGCGGCTGGCGTGGCGTGAAAACCACAAAATGTAAAAATCACGTGTCACCGCTTCGTGTTCGCTTCTAGATAGCTCACGCAGAACGTCGTGTATCAAAATAAAAGAAAGAAAAACAGTTTATTTGCACCATTTAAAAAAAAACAATAAAACATAAAAATTAGTATGATAAAAAAATCATTTACGTTTTGCTATGTTAGTCACGGTGCAAATATTCCAGTACTCAGATGCGATCCCTCAATCGAGCTTACTATATTCTCCGGACGGGAGAAGCCATTGAGTGATTTCACCCACCAATAGATAGATCTTAAAATTAAGAAAGAGAAATGGTAATGACAAATACACTTTCATCGTCATTTCAAAGCTAATAATCAATTTCAATAGTTACTTTAAAACGAGTACCGTACTTAAGTTTCTATTGATTTAAGTAAGCCTTGATCTAGCCCAGCCCTATTTATCCTAGTCCTGAAGTTAATCTAGCAAGTACACGTTACTGGAAATTTAATCTAGCTCACGTTCAATTTGTTTTTAATTTAAAACCTCGACGTTTTCTACGAAACGTCGAGAGTTCCAGCTCTTGTAATTTGAATTAAATTCAATAACGACTATTTTAATTAACTATTGACAAGATATGATAAGCTTTTTCAGTATTATTTTGCTTTTGAATTTTAATCCAGCAGTACAGATATAATATGTATTTATGACTGACTGTTAATAATTTAAAAACCGGCCAAGTGGTTCCTTGCCAATATAAAGTAAATAAATAAAATACCCCCCAACTCTAAAAGAGAATGTCGAAGGTTATGATCAATATTATGATTTTTATAATAACTATCGTGAGTATGTTTTAAATTAACTAAAAGCTACTGTTTACTCATGCAAATTAATGGCGAAAAGTTCTACTAGTTTCGAGGCACAAAAAGACTCTTCATCATGAGCGTGCGCAGACGCGACGACGCGACGTCACGCAGCTTACATCAAAGTAGATTAGAGTCCTTCTGTGACTCGAAACTAGTAGAACTTTTTTCCAATAAAATATACATGTGTAAATCGTATTTTTAGAGATATTATTAATTAATATGGCTCCTCATTGAATAGCTCCCAAAAACTGAGCTAAAGCAATTATTATAAGTTCTGCTGGTAGTAGCGTTGAAGTGTCTCTGCATCCAATATCTCACTAAGGATAGCATTTTTTAATCAAATAACTCACAAAGGACAGCACTAAGAATCAAATATCTCAAATAGTAATGTACTCGAGAATTTTATTAGTTCAACTCGGTAGTAGTAGAAAAGGCAGCACAGTAAATATAGAACTTTAAACTCAACGTATTTGATAAAAATACATTACGTGACAAACCAAAGAACATTTTATGATAGACATGTAAATATTTCCTCCTGCGAAACGAAAATGTAATGTCGTGAGTGAAAGGAGGCTGGGAATGGGAAAAGGAAATCACAATTTCTCTACCTTTCCGCAGTACTCGTTCCTACGAGTCCGTACTGGGCGTAAAAAGAGAGCAGAAACTGCTCTCTCGCGACCTCCTTAATAAGTGAGTGCGACTGACTTCGGGAAGTTCCCGTTATCCTGTTTTAAAGGACCCGAGACCGTGGCGCGTATTGTGTCTACGCGCGCTTTCGAGTCGCGGCACGGAGATCAACACGTCACTCATTTTGAGGTGAGGCCTGGGAAGGCAGGCATAAATTCCGATGTGTCTCGAGTGTAGTTGAGCTTTTCTCGAATATATTTGCTATTTTCGTATCAAGTCGATCTATTAATATTAAATTTAGTCAAAATGTGTATCGAAATACATTTCAACAGAAACCTAATTTTAATTTCATTAACAAATTTAATTTAATTTTATATACAAAATGAACAGTGTGTTTGTACGGAAATCGGATGAAATAATACAAATATTTACTAACCAATCGCGTTTGCCTGCACCAGCCTGTGGTGAAAATCTCTCAAAGCAAATAATTAATCAGTTCTGTAAGTAGACTGCTCTACCGCAATGATTGCTTTTGAACTAAGCTCTCGTGGAAAAACATTTCTTTAAAATAAACAGCCAATTCAGTTTGATGGAAAAAAGAAAAAGTTGGTAATAAATTGGAATGGCAGTAGACTGCTCCAATATATTTTTCGGCTTTAATAAAAAATATTGTATTTGAATTTAGATTGGAAGATACTAAGGTCTGCGTTTTGGTTGGTTGTCACCGCTAGTTAGTGCGTTATCAACCTCGATCGTAAAATAAATATAAAATGCCATCTTATTCAGCGACTTTGTGGAAAAATAGAATCCAAAGCATATTAAATAACTCGAAAAATAAATAATAAGCTGTAAAAATTATATTATTTTGGTCCTCCAAAAGTTATTCAATTCCTTCATACTCAGGGAACTACGCCAGCAGCATGGTAAAGGAGGAGGAGGCTCTATTCTTCGCGAAGGGCGACAACTATCTGCTGTAAAACTACACCCCAATCAAACTTTTGAGCCATGTGTATAAACTGTTCTCGAGGGTCACCACAAACCGTCCCGAACTTAGGTTTGATGACTTCCAGTCTCCCGAACAAGCCGGGTTCCAAATAGATTTACAAGACCAGACTTCTGCCGACTAATGATAAGCATGACTCCGACTATATTATGTTTGCTATAAATACATTGCTCTTTTATAACTACCACAGTCAGTCACTGAGTAACTAAACAAGCAATGTAAAACTGACGTAATAAAACGCTCATCCAACTGCGATGTCGCGTGGTGCGTGGTTGTTACTCTGTCGCGCGGGCCTTAAAGTACAGTGAGGGAAAAAACTGTTTCGAGAAAAACGCGAAAAACATTTGTACACTGTTTTTATATTATGAATGTGTATGGAGCATATTTTTATTGCTACGAGGACTAAGCGACAACAAATAGGGTAATTTCAAAAATAAATTTAGGAAATATAAAATTTTAATCCAAATCGGGATTTTTAAAACCTTAGCAGTTACTGCATGCAAAAATCTTCAGTTATGCAGATTAAAAGGCGTTAAAAATACCTTACTGCTATAATTTTTGCTACTTTGCAGCTGTATAAGTACAGCTCCTTTACTACATATTTATATTTTTTGGGCTACATTTAAATTTTTTTAAAACTTTGTAAAGCGACGAACCGCGGTAGACGTAAAGACTTATTTAGACTTACATGTCTGCAATTGAGTTACTGCTATCAACATATTGATTTTTAAACCGTTAAAACATCCAAATAAGCTCTAATTAGATCTTTCTGTCCCTTATGATATGACTGTTAAGGATCAGTATTCAACAAAAAAATACAAAATACCTGTTACTGCGTTTTGATGTCTGCTCGGGTGCTCCGCTGTATAAGCGAGACAAAGACAGAGAGAGAGGGGGGGATTCACTATCTCGAAGTATCGAACCCGACGAGTCCCGATAGTTCACAGAGAAATAATTATAGTACTCTTTAGTGTGAATAAATTATCTGAAAAAAAAAACTGAGTTATCGTAGGCGCGTGCGCTTTAAACTGAGACCCCTAAGGAGCATTGCATGTCATCCACAAAGCAGGCCCGTAGAAACCCGTTACACCTCAAAATGTAATTAGAAAAATGCAAACACCCATTTTTTCAAGATTCTAACCAGCAAAATGTGCAACATCGTTTTACTCACTCATTCCTGAACTAACTTTTGAAAAGTCAATAAGTACGTTAGCTACGAATTCATTTTAAGTTTACAACAATACTAAGGATCATAATCAAATCGTTTAACGTAACTTGTTTTAATAACTACTTTGGTACAACTTACATCACGTGTGCAAATATTATGAATAATTTTAAACAGAACAATAAATCAATACTACATTCGGCGAGCGTCGCGGGTGCAGCGAGGGTAGCGGGGCTAAAAAGGGGTGTCTGGGACTACTAGCAGCTCAACAAAGTACCATCATGCATTCAGATTATGAGTAGCCGGAGCATTTCAGGCCGGCGGGGGGCTCCTTAACTTGCACAGTTCAGTTTGTGCGCTCGCCAAGTAACGCCGTCTCCTCGTCGCGTCTCGCCGCGCTGTTATAAGTTCACCTAATTGATTGATTTGAACTGGGACGAACGCCGCCCGGACGCGGCTCGCGAAGTTCTACTTCAATTATTAATCATTTTGTGTTGTGAATATTGGAGATTTTGCTGATTCTCATTTGGAATTGTGTAAGTATACCTATATTAAGTGGTTTTGTGTTCTTTTTATTGTTTATTTTTTTAATATGTTATCTATATTATTTAATCTTTATTCCTATTTATATTTTGGTTTTGTTTTTAACTTATTGATTTAAAAATAATTTAAAGGTGTAAATTTCACTGTGCTATAGATATTTTAGATTTGCTGGGCTCTTAATTATGATTTAATTTTATTTTTTATAAATTATTAAAATTAATATTTCGTTTTTATTTTACTTTTTTTGTTTTACCTTTAGGTAATCTGTCAATTATCTAATCGGGTTGAGGATAGTTATAAAATACAAGGGGCATTATGCAAAGGGCATCCAAAACCAAAAGAGGTGATGTTTCTCGATATTTGCGTGGGTTATACTTCTAATCGATATTGGTGCGCATGCGCAATATTATTTCAATATGGCGACTTATTGCTGAGTACGTAAATTTGCGACGGTTACTATTTGAATCAACATGCGTTTTTCTTTTAATTTGTAAGAGATACGGTTTCTTTAAGTTCAAAATATGGAGTTTTTTTATATCTTGTATGGAATTCCAAATATGATTTTTTTTCAAAGAGATTCAAGAGACACTAATACTTAAAAAGAAAAATAGCATCCGAGGACAACCATACATTTTGGAGTTAGAGCGTTGGAAAGCAGGCAGCTTAGGTCACATTGCGTGCGCTTTGTTAATTATTTTAACCGACTTCCCTAAAAGGAGGAGCGACTTCTTACCTATTAGTGAGTCGCAGATCGCCTCCCCGCGATGAACGCGACGCCCTGCGTTAGCGATCTAGACGCGGTACGGCGCGGTGCGAAAACCAATCAAGCGCACCTGGGATGCGGCGCGGCGTGAACGCGATCAATTGGCTTGATATTTTCGCGTGTCACCGCACCGCTTTGCGTTCGCTTCTAGATCGCTCACGCAGGACGTCGCGTTGACATTGACATTGCCGATGACATTGACTTTTACATTGACATTGACTTTGATTTTGACTTAGATTTTGTCTTTGATTTTGACTTTGACATTGACTTTGACATTGTCTTTGACTTTGACATTGACTTTGACATTGACTTTGACATTGACATTGACTTTGACATTGACTTTGACATTGACTTTGATATGGACTTTGACTTTGACATTGATATTGGCATTGGCATTGACTTTGATGTTGACTTTAACTTTGACATCTTCGAATCAATTTTACAATTTAAACTGCAGTCTCCAACCTGTCGGCCAAATGTGGAGATTACGGTGTTATTCTAGGTAAGCAGGGTCAGTCTGATGATATTATTGATATATGGTATCAACAAACATACATTCAGGCACCCCATTGTTTATTTGTGTCTGTTTTTGTCTCTCTCAAGCACCCTACCATTAAACGAAGGGTGGAAGTTTGTATGGAACCAGTCTTGCATGTATCTATCTAGATTCTCTTTGAAACGGTCTTGTAAAATCTCGAATGATTTGTATTTTAGAGGCATTTACATATTTTAAAAGGATAAGCACTCACAGAGAACTTAGTACTTTTTTTAAAGAAAACCGTTTCTGGAAATTAATGAGATTGAATTGATATTTTTGGCTGGATCATAACAAACATTTGAAAACTGTCTTTTCCATGTCAGAACTGTCACGAAATAATATTAGCTAGATTTTTAGTAGCCACGTGAATTTTATTTTTAAACTAAATCCGCCAGTTGGTTAAATGAAGATGTTGAACCACGTGGTCGTTGAAATTTTGGGGCGGTTAAGTGTGTCACGTCTCAGGTACACAAAATTTCACAATAATTATATTATTGTAATAATGGTTTATTACAATTTAATACAACTAAGCCAAACTTGTAATAAAAATAGATTTAAAATAAATGACAATATTGAATTTATTTCAAACTATATTTATTAAATAGTGTAAAAGGGATAATTCTATGATGACCGGCTCACAGTGTTGCTAGAGCGAAAAGAAAAGAAAACAGGTCTACAAAGGAAAATACAACTAGTCCATTTCCTTGTCAAATAGATACGTGGGTGAACGGGAAATATGTCTTCGGTATGTCTCGAGAAAGTTATAATACAAAAATCAATAATCTCGTGTCGCTGCCGCGCCCCACCGCGCCCCACCGCGCGCCGCGCCGTCACACTACATATCGACACCAGCAATTTATACTGCGCTAACTCAAAAAACGTACTTTACAGTAGAGGCGTTTAAAGGGAAAAACGTGATAACTTTTACATTAATTAAGATACTTTTTTGAAATTTGGTATGCTTAATATTTAATTTATTCATTGTAATATCTCATATTTATATTTTCTTAATTATTTCTAATTTTTGATTTAGCGCGAGTTAGCCGTATATAAACGTAATTCATCAAAAACAATTTACATCTTATACACGTCTAACTTATGTTAGCGTAGTGTAGTACGGGACGTCGTAGTGCATGATCAATCATCTGATGCATATTTCAATATTTTTTAAAGAACATGTACTTACTCACAAAAATAATAGTCAACGTACCATTAATAAACTAATTAATACGTTAACACATAAGTATTTACTATGTAAAAGTCGCTAAGTCGTTCATTTTACAGACGAACAAGTATATACACGAACGCACTAAACTACGCTAACTATGAGTTAGTGCAGTGTTGCACGAACTTTGACCAAAGTGATCCCCGCGCACACTCCGCTAATAATAGTTGGCGTAATATAAATCGAGTGATTTCAAAAAGTACCTTTACTTAGCGTTTTATAAGATTTGTAACTTTCTTATTTTTCCATATTTCTTCTCAATTTTTTTATGTCGTATGTAAACACACATTTTAAGCAACTTGGCATAAAAAAAGTTTTTTCCAAATTTCGAGTTAGCGTAGTATAAATTGCTGGTGTCGATATGCACGCAGCTGCCGCGCCGCCGCCGCCACCGCGCCGCTCCCACACCGCCGCGGGCGCCGCGCCGCCTGCGTAACTTTCTACCTTTGCCACGTTCTTTCGTGGCCTAAAGAGCTGCAGTACTGATGTTGATGAAATATCAGAACAGATAATTTCTTTATTTTATAATTAAATGTACGAAGATGTAGTATGCCACATCTAAATAAAATACAAGGTGCCACAGTAGCTAGGTATACCACAACTAATGAGTAATGTGTAGTAAACAATTTCTAATACTTATCCATTAAATATATACATTTTATATTTGAATAGTCTTGTCCTTGTGTTTGCATGGAGAGAGTCCTCCAATTTTTCCGAACGCAAATATTACAAAATCACATTCTTAAAAGTACCAAATTCTGTTCCATTAAAATGCTTCGTAAAGCTAGGACAACAATTTCACTACCCATAAACACAGTGAAGTTAGTCAAGGGGTATACAACGCTACCCTTATTGATCGATCGTCTCGAGTTCGAACCCCACTGACACAGACAGCACTTTTTGTGACATATTATGCCGAGTTTTCACTGAACAAGATTTCGTACTTGTAAATTCAATGATATCATTCGACTTCATTGGCTTATTAATACATTGTTAAATGTTAATGTGTTAATTAATTAATAGATTAGGGTTAAACATTCAACAATTTACTAAAGTGGCACAAGTTAATATAAATTGGAAATAAAAGGCATAACAAACCGTATAACATCAGTCAAAGTGATAAAATGTTAATGACATCAATGTTGTACAATTATATTCCAAAGTACAAGGCCAAGGTCGTTGAAAATAGGGCGGGCGTTGACATTGACTCTTGAAACAGCCACTTGAAGCACTCGTGGAAAGTCACGCTTCAGCTCTTCTTTCACGACTTCGACCAGCGTCTTTGTCCATATTGAGTCAACTAGCTTGTCCCAGCAGCAGGTCCTGTGAAATTAAAAATATTCTATGTATTATTCCAGACCATAATCTACCTCTGTTTCAAATTATATCCCAAATCCCAATAACCATTTTGACGTGATTGAGTAACCAACATACACATAAACTCAAGACAGTCGCCTGTCGCTATCTAACACTTAATAATACTTTATATATTAATATAAAAAATATATAGTAATATAAAGTATTATCAAAAGTACCATTAAGAACTCAGACTCCTTTACCACTATCGTAAAGCGTAAGTTTGACGGTCAGTGAATTTCGCGTTTTAGTAAATTTGCTTCCACTACGGGCTTGCACGTAAATTTTATTTCAAGATGCAGGTTATAAAATAAATTATATATTTGGTTAGGCACATATCTTTCATTGTAATTATTGTACTGAATCCTGAATAATGGACGATGCAGTAAGCTTCTTAACTTCTTACGTTGTAAACATTAATTGCTAGCGAATGCGATTACATAAAATAAATAGCACAAGCGAAAATTATATTCTACTAACTTCTGCCAGCGATTTTACACAGATTAATAGGTGATTCCCATTAATTTCTCTCAGGAGAAATGGAACTATTCCTCAGTAAAAAATAAATTATTTCGACTTTTCAGTACAATAAAATATGCAAAAATACAATATAATATTCTAAAATAATCACATTTTCATTCATAGATTTGATGATCTATTTAATATTAAACCTATTATTTATTAAATTAAACCTATTAGCTATTTCACGTAAAAATCTGATATCCTCGTATTATATTTTTTTTACATGCAGAGATAGATATTTTCGGGATTAATCGTATTGTATCAGATTTATTAGACAACATTGAAACTTAGTTTAATAGCCTCATCCTTAATTTACTACGACTTAACTTACTCCATTTATAGTCCCTCCTCCTCAACCTCTAGATGAGGCGGAGAGCGTCCACAATCGACCATAATATTTTCTATAACTACTATTTTTTGTTAATAATATGGTACTAAAATAATGCAATACTTGCGAAGGTAATTTTATTAACAAAAATCGGCTAGCTATAATAAAGGTAGACTGACGCCAATGCTCAATATTGAACATCACAGGTGTCATCGTGAACAACTCGAGATAATTATCTGCTGAAGTATGGGCCTTCCACACATGAGAAGGCTTGTTGCAACCTCCAAGCTTGGTAGACGAGACCTCACTGACTTACTCGAATTGACTTAAGTAAGTAAAGTTACTTAAGTAAATATTAAAGTTTTTAAACTGACATGGTCACTAACACTAACATTAGAACTTAAGACGAGGTATTAACCATACTAATTTTTATTCTATGAGTTTCCGATATTTTGGCGCTATTCATCCTTGATCATGACGCTTGCAACAGTGCACAGTGTTTTAGAAACCCTTGGGGGAGGACATTTTTAGCTAATAGCGTATATCGATGTAGTTAGTCCTAATAACACTAATTGCAAAAGAAACCCCATGTCAATTATTTTTAGTTTTCGAGAAAAAAAATACTAAAGTTGCTAATTCGGAGTGTGGTTTAAATAGGAATTTTTAAAATTTTTCTTTTATCTTTAAAATAAAGAGCAAAATTTGATATCCGGATTTTATCACATATATTTATGTGTTATTCAAGCTTTACAACACGTATGAATTGTAACTAGGTACAAAGATATTTCCAAAAAATCCAATTTTAGTTTCTATTTTTTATTTGTTTATTGACATAGTTTCCGCACGAAATCTTCATGGTAAATGATAGTTAGCCTTTTGTACTATGTACTTAAATTAAATCAGCCACATAATCCGTGGTATTACAAAATTATGTACAATTGAAAAAAAATCTAAGCGCCTTTATTATTACAAATAGCAAAGTCAACAATCAGCACTTTGCTTTTTAAATGATACAATAATTTTATCTAGAGAAGTCGACATTTTAGAAGATGATGCTTAAAATAAATTCTTATTTAATCTACCATATAGCAAAAGTCATGTCATGATAGTTTGCAATTAAAAATCGTGTGGTAACTATTACTAGGACCTACGTAATTGAAAGAAATACACAATAAAACATGTATATAACGGAGTCGGGGTGTCGTCGCGGTAATAATCGGTAGTAATGAGAACTACAATGTTTGTCCATGTTTATTACAATATTGTATTCGCAATGATAACAGTCAATAACGTAAAGTAAGCTTTTACAATAGTTGTTAATACTACACTAGTTTACAATTAGGATTGTCTTAAGAGATGAGCGTGATCGCGCAACCGTGTCCCATGAAGGAATGTGTGTCTGACCCTTCCTCGTATCGGCTGGGTCCTATAGCGTCCCTAAAAAAACCACACTCTTTGCAGGGTCGCAGCCCTTAACTGTTTTTTGTCTTACGTACTTAACATGTGTCGATCACACTATCTTTACAATTTGGTGAGAACTTAAAACTAAACCAATTGATTTTGAAGTGATTCATGGAAAAGGGGCTGGCAGCGGTCGTCTTAAGTGTGTTTACGAACTGTTCTCCGACATATATATTAAACATATCTATATGATAGATTAAATAAGAATTTATTTTAAGCATTATCTTCTAAAATGTCGACTTCTCTAGATAAAATTATTGTATCATTTAAAAAGCAAAGTGCTGATTGTTGACTTTGCTATTTGTAATAATAAAGGCGCTTAGATTTTTTTTCAATTGTACATAATTTTGTAATACCACGGATTATGTGGCTGATTTAATTTAAGTACATAGTACAAAAGGCTAACTATCATTTACCATGAAGATTTCGTGCGGAAACTATGTCAATAAACAAATAAAAAATAGAAACTAAAATTGGATTTTTTGGAAATATCTTTGTACCTAGTTACAATTCATTCGTGTTGTAAAGCTTGAATAACACATAAATATATGTGATAAAATCCGGATATCAAATTTTGCTCTTTATTTTAAAGATAAAAGAAAAAAATTAAAAAATCCTATTTAAACCACACTCCGAATTAGCAACTTTAGTATTTTTTTTCTCGAAAACTAAAAATAATTGACATGGGGTTTCTTTTGCAATTAGTGTTATTAGGACTAACTACATCGATATACGCTATTAGCTAAAAATGTCCTCCCCCAAGGGTTTCTAAAACACTGTGCAGTGCCGAAATATCGGAAACTCATAGACATAAATAAACATGGTATACAACGTGTAACAAAAAGGGGGTATACATATCAATTGCACGGCTTCTAGATAACATAATCGTATTTTAAGCTGAAACTTCGTGTAGAGACTCTATGCAACCTGTATTTATCAGCCCTTCTTGATGTATATGGGTATTTTCTTACACGTTGTATATCCCGTCTTAAGTTCTAATTTAAATATTAAACAATATTAGCGGTGTTAAGCACCAGGGTATGCTCCTAAAGGTTGAACTCCGGGGGTGTGTATACTAGGGGTTCTTAATTGAAACCTGTATGTAGACTGAACTATGGTTGAACTGTATTGATCCATAGATGTATGTATCAACATCTACATGAATATATATATATGTCGGAGAACAGCTCGTGAACACACTTAAGACGACCGCTGCCAGCCCCTTTTCCATGAATCACTTCAAAATCAATTGGTTTAGTTTTAAGTTCTCACCAAATTGTAAAGATAGTGTGATCGACACATGTTAAGTACGTAAGACAAAAAAACAGTTAAGGGCTGCGACCCTGCAAAGAGTGTGGTTTTTTTAGTGACGCTATAGGACCCAGCCGATACGAGGAAGGGTCAGACACACATTCCTTCATGGGACACGGTTGCGCGATCACGCTCATCTCTTAAGACAATCCTAATTGTAAACTAGTGTAGTATTAACAACTTTTGTAAAAGCTTACTTTACGTTATTGACTGTTATCATTGCGAATACAATATTGTAATTAACATGGACAAACAATGTAGTTCTCATTACTACCGATTATTACCGCGACGACACCCCGACTCCGTTATCAGAAGTGGGATTACCTCGTTCGAGTGGACGTTGTGATCATGGACGCGAGAAAGTGCGAATGTTGTTGGAGCTGCAAAATTCCCCGACGTTAGTACGCGCTTTCAATAGACTTTGGTGAGCTTTCGTGTAACCAAGAAATCGTTGAGCGGTACGAAGATATTTGGGGTGGACCACGAAGGGACGCCGTCGATCGTGACGCCTGCGCGCATCATGCTCAGCGTTAGCAGCGCCGGTGACGGCGGGTCCTGCGAGCTGTGGAGCCCGTGTTGCGGGTGTGCGCGGCGTGAGACGCTGTAAGAGCCGATGCGGGCCTCGGATGACAGCAAGCCTGACTTGCTGGTGAACGACTTGTGGACGTCGGTGCCGCCACAGTCCTTGCCGGAGTTCTACAGCATATTGGTCAGTTCCTTTCATTCTGTTATAACTCTGGAACCGAGTTTATCCTCAAGAGTTCATTGCACAAGCGTAAAATAATAGAGTTTAATTAGTGACATGGCTTTTGTAATTCTTTCACGAGCCCGTCTGGCGCCGGACTCTACAACTGGATGCGCAAGGCGTTCGAGCGGAGGAGCCCGAGCGTGTGGTACGCGCTGGGTGCGCGCCGGTATTGGTGGCGCGTCGCCGAACTGCTGTGTACGAGCTGCTGCGGCCCCGGTTGTGTGCGAGCTGCTGCGGCCCCGGCTGTGTGCGAGCTGCTGCGGCCCCGGCTGTGTGCGAGCTGCTGCGGCCCCGGCTGTGTGCGAGCTGCTGCGGCCCCGGCTGTGTGCTAGCTGCTGCGGCCCCGGCTGTGTGCTAGCTGCTGCGGCCCCGGCTGTGTGCGAGCTGCTGCGGCCCCGGCTGTGTGCGAGCTGCTGCGGCCCCGGCTGTGTGCGAGCTGCTGCGGCCCCGGCTGTGTGCTAGCTGCTGCGGCCCCGGCTGTGTGCTAGCTGCTGCGGCCCCGGCTGTGTGCGAGCTGCTGCGGCCCCGGCTGTGTACGAGCTGCTGCGGCCCCGGCTGTGTACGAGCTGCTGCGGCCCCGGCTGTGTATTAGCTGCTGCGGCCCCGGCTGTGTGCGAGCTGCTGCGGCCCCGGCTGTGTACGAGCTGCTGCGGCCCCGGCTGTGTACGAGCTGCTGCGGCCCCGGCTGTGTATTAGCTGCTGCGGCCCCGGCTGTGTATTAGCTGCTGCGGCCCCGGCTGTGTGCGAGCTGCTGCGGCCCCGGCTGTGTGCGAACTGCTGCGGCCCCGGCTGTGTACGAGCTGTTAATGCGGGCCTTAGACGACAGCAAATCTGGTGGGCGCCTGCTGGCAAGGGTGGTGAACGAGAACGTGTGGGCGTTAGTACCGTCGCAGTTCTCGCTGGAGTTCTACAACACTTTGGTGCGTTCTTTTCATTTTGTTACGACTCTGGCGCCGAGTTTTCCCTTATGATGGAGTCAATATCGTCAAAGATTCATGTCCCAAGAGTAAATAATACAGTCAAAATGCAAGGCATTGGTGACAAAAGTGTTTATAGTACCTACTGTACAAATATCAGCTTTGGTTGAAATTGACGGTATTGTTCTTAAAATTCTATTTCATGTTCTTCCTGACAAATACTTACAACGTGGTATCCTGATTGGTTACGACATTATATCTCAGGGTATTAACATCTTAATTTCGTTTGACAAGCTGTCTTTTAACAAATCATTGTCAGTAAACTCTGTATCGTCTCTACCCTTGTTGCAATAGATTTTAACGAACAGGCTGAAGCAGGAAATATCAGACGGTCGTACAAATACGCGAACGATCTGTTACACCTCTCATTTACTATATCGCTAAGTTGCGAAACGAGATTGCTTTATAGATAAAAACTGCATTAATTTACCTCAATCACCTAAGTCTATATCAGCAATTAATTAATTGACTATAAATGCTCTCATACTTTTCTTAAATCAAGTGCAGTTTGTCAGAGTTTAGGCTCAGGGTGCTGATATAATTGTGATCTTCGGATCCGTCCCAACCTGTTGGTTTTCAGCTAAAATCCTTGCGCCTAACCGGGTCACTAGGGTTCACTAGGGTAACTGCAGTTGTGAGTGTAGTCCAGTTGAAGTACCTACTTATTGTAAAATCTTAAAAGTGAAAGTGTAGTTTGCATAGTTAATAAAAATAAACTACTGTGTAACTCGAAGTGTGGTTTTTTTATAACTGCCGAGTCGCTCAGTCTAACAGATCGCTTAAAAAAATGCCTACGAATGAACATTTGGATGATTCGTCTGAGGAACATGAAATTGAATAACAAGTTTTCTAAAATATTGTGATTGAATAAAATCTGAACATGAATAGCAAGATGTTGAAAGCAAATGCAATTACTGAAATATGTAAGGAACTGATGATTAAGATATTATGACGATTTACTTACTAGATCAATCTAGTTTATTTAATTTTTTTATCGAGACTGGTTTTATAACTTCAAAATGCATGTGTTAGTGTGTAGTCGTAGCTCCGGTTTAGCCGAAGAGTGTGCGATGCGCATCTAACAATGCAGGTACTGGATGGTTGAGTGGAAAATCGGTGTAATGCATGTGTTGGTTTGTAGTCGTAGCTCCGGTTTAGCCGAAGAGTGCGCGATGCGCATCCAACAATGTAGTTACTCGATGGTTAAGTGAAAAATCGGTAATGCATGTGTTGGTTTGTAGTCGTAGCTCCGGTGTAGCCGAAGAGTGCGCGATGCGCATCCAACAATGTAGTTACTCGATGGTTAAGTGAAAAATCGGTAATGCATGTGTTGGTTTGTAGTCGTAGCTCCGGTGTAGCCGAAGAGTGCGCGATGCGCATCCAACAATGTAGTTACTCGATGGTTATGTGAAAAATCGGTAATGCATGTGTTGGTTTGTAGTCGTAGCTCCGGTGTAGCCGAAGAGTGCGCGATGCGCATCCAACAATGTAGTTACTCGATGGTTATGTGAAAAATCGGTAATGCATGTGTTGGTTTGTAGTCGTAGCTCCGGTGTAGCCGAAGAGTGCGCGATGCGCATCCAACAATGTAGTTACTCGATGGTTAAGTGAAAAATCGGTGATGCATGTGTTGGTTTGTAGTCGTAGCTCCGGTTTAGCCGAAGAGTGCGCGATGCGCATCCAACAATGTAGTTACTCGATGATTAAGTAGTGACTGGCTGTAGTGCATGTGTCAGTATGTAGTCGTAGCTCCGGTTTAGCCGAAGAGTGCGCGATGCGCATTTGACAATGTAGTTACAGCTGGTTAAGTGATATCAACATACGGTCGGCCCACTGGTCATGTGGTGCGACACAATTGAGGTTCTCAAACCAGGTCTCATTGTAAAATTGTTGAGAATAAAATAAAATCCAAATTAGAGCAGTTTCTGCTTAACAAAATAATTATAATGTTAAGTTTAAATTCAAAATCTTGCTGTTTCAGTCAGGTATGACCGAGACAAAAGTCTACTGTGGTGAATGTTTCCACTTGCAGATTGAACACCACGCGAGGACGCGTGATAACGTCAGGATGGCCGTGTCGGAGAACAGCTCGTGAACACACTTAAGACGACCGCTGCCAGCCCCTTTTCCATGAATCACTTCAAAATCAATTGGTTTAGTTTTAAGTTCTCACCAAATTGTAAAGATAGTGTGATCGACACATGTTAAGTACGTAAGACAAAAAAACAGTTAAGGGCTGCGACCCTGCAAAGAGTGTGGTTTTTTTAGTGACGCTATAGGACCCAGCCGATACGAGGAAGGGTCAGACACACATTCCTTCATGGGACACGGTTGCGCGATCACGCTCATCTCTTAAGACAATCCTAATTGTAAACTAGTGTAGTATTAACAACTTTTGTAAAAGCTTACTTTACGTTATTGACTGTTATCATTGCGAATACAATATTGTAATTAACATGGACAAACAATGTAGTTCTCATTACTACCGATTATTACCGCGACGACACCCCGACTCCGTTATATATTTGACGTAAATTTTTGGACCCTAACTAAATCGATGTAACGAAACTATTGCGCGATCTATCTTGATCCCAACGCCATCTATCGAGGGTGGGGACTTTTTGATTCTTAGAACATTTGTGCTATGGTGATGCGTGTGTGTGTGAGTAGTGAAGCTACATCGATCTTCGTCATAAACAAGCGGATATGTCTTGATTATTACTTGAAGATTGATAGTGTGCTCCCTTAAGTGAAGCTCAATTGGCCTCCTTGGCGTATTGCACGCAAGAATGTGTTCTATTGGCGTAGGTACCTATTAGCGTACATCTTTCTATATCTCTAAAATACAATATACACTGGCTAAACTCCCGTAAAAGTCCGTAAAGAGAAAAGTTAAAATCTAACTGCAACAGCATGCTGACCGTAATCTCAGAGTAGTTTTTTTTTCAATTTTAACTAGGTGTTCCTGACGTCACATCGGGCCATACAACACATCAGACGTCCCCTCCACCTAGCACTCGCTCATCGACACCTTGGGCGCACGCACATAATTATGTCGGTCGTCTAAATATTGTACCTTTAATACAGTCCTTAATAATATCGAATCCAAGCAGTTTTATTTTTAGTCAAGACCACCAGCAGCACATCTGGAGCTTGATACTCAACACTAGGTATTTTATAGAGTGGCTAAACAGTGATCTAATTAATATATTCACTAGAGTTTTATTTATATCTATACAAATAATTTATACTTATACAAAGAGCTGAGGAGTTTGTTCGAACACGCTAATCTCAGGTAGGTAGGTTCGTTTTTAAAAAAAATTTGGTATTGGATAAGGAAGACTGTAGGCTATAAAATATCACGCTACGATTAATAGGACCAGTCGGTGAAACAGCACGGGATTATTTTTAGCTGATATTATTGTGAATATGGTATACAACTAAAAAAATGGAAAATTCGTCAGTCACCTGAGAGTCTACCTAGCGATCCTCTTAATGAAGTCAAGTTGTTGTGGCCAAATCCATCAGGGTGGATTGATTGAAATGATGGTTCAATAAAAACCGATGATTGTGTTTTTCTTATTAACCCCCGACGCAAAAAGAGGGGTGTTATAAGTTTGACATGTCTGTCTGTCTGTGGCATCATAACTCCCGAACAGATGCAGTGATTTCAATTTAGTTTTTTTCTTATGAAAGGGGACTTATGTGCGAGTGTTCTCCAAGGTTGTACTCCGTAGGTCCAAATTGGTTTTAGGGTAGTCTTATACACTAGCATCTTGCTGTTAGGGTTCAGTTGTGATTGGCGTCCCAGTAGCCAGTTTAGTGACCGCAGTTTTCCATCCAGTTGTTTGCGCTTTGTCCAAATATGTTTTTGCCATGTAAGTCTCCTATCTAGGTACATGCCTAGTTATTTTCTTGAGGAATAACTTTGGAGTTTAGCGTTACTGGTTGACATGTTTCTCTCCTGAGTGTAAACGTTACATGTACTGACTTGCTCTCATTGGCTTTTATTCTCCACCGCTTCAGCCACTTCTCAACCTCTGTCAGGTGCTTTTGCGTCTGCGATGATGCCGTTTCTGGGTTGCTATGAGCCGATAGTAGTGCTAGTAGTGCGAGATATTTCTTGACCTCTGTAGTATGTTCGGGATTGTATTCAGGGAGTGGTTGGAAAACAGTTCGGAGATGTTCCGCAAAGGTTGCTACCTTTTCTCTGTGTGATCTAGCCCATCCTCCTTTTCCATCATTGATAGGAGATACGTGGATTTTTGGGCGCTTTAGCTTCTTGGTGGCATTCTTGGTTTGAAAGATAGTGTTGAACATTATCATTCTCTAGAGTGCTGATGAGAGCTTTAAGTTCATTTGAGAAACTATTGGATGCAGCTTTGTCACTTGGATATCTTGTAGTATGCCAGACTTTTCTCAAACGACGGCGCTCACGTATTTTCTCCTTTATATCCTTTGGATATGAATTATGTTTCAGAGGTTGTCCTTTACCTGACTTTTTTGGAGTTGCAGAGTTGACAGCAGTGTGAATAGTCATATTAAGTTGTTCCAGTTGTCTTTCTAGTTCTTCTATTGTATTAGTTTTGGTCTTTAGTTCTGTCTCTGTTGTGATTATATTTCTATAGATTGTCTGTAGTGTTCGGGTTGTATATCCTTAGGGGCGGTGCTGCCAAATTAACTGTTGTAGTAACATTCAGTATAACTGGAGTATGGTCAGATGTGAGATCTATCCGTGGTTCTATGTTTAAGTAGTTACTATCTATGTTTTTAACAATAAAAAAGTCCAATAAGTCTGGCATTCTTTGTCTGTCAGTAGGCCAGTAGGTAGGCTCTTTCCCTAGATTATATTCCAGTTTCATCTCTTCTGTGGCTTTGTAAAGTTGTCTTCCTCTAGTATTGGTCAGCCTAGATCCCCGATTTAGACGTTTGGAATTCCAATCGCCAGCACATATGAATCTGTTACCCAGTGTAGATAAGTACTTTACGAAGTCGTCGGTAATTATAGCGTGTTTTGGAGGACATTACACAGCCGAGAATACAGTTTCTAGTTTGCTGTCTACAAGTTTAATAGATGTTGCTTGTTTTTTTTTTCTGTTCGGTATTCCTCTATAACGTAGTGTTTAATGTTACTTTTAATAAGTACTGCTGTTTCTCCATGGCTGTTCCCAGTCGGATGATTAGTTGTGTGCACTGTATAATTACATTAAAGTTTATGTGTTTCTTCGGTGTGAATCTTGTTTCACAGATTAGTGTTATGTCAATCATCTCTGTTCTGAGAAAAGTTTCTAATTCTTGACGTCGTTCCGTCGAGCCGTTGGCGTTCCAAGTAACTACTTGGAGGTTTCGGGTCATTTTTTCACCAGGCTGCTGACTAGTTGGACCATGCGGTCCATCATTTTATCCATAATCAAGTTCACTAATGAGTAGGCCACAATGATAAATAAAGGGGCCCTAGATCTTTATTTAGAGTAATTTTCTATCTATTTTAAGAGCAATTAATTTTTTTTATATACATCATATGTATTATTTTTGTTGTCAGACCCGAAACGACCACTTTACGAAGTCTAACAGTAGATCAACAATAGCATCAATATGGCTACTCCCCGAAACAACTCGGCCCCAGGTCCTGTCAGTAAGCGCGGTTATATACTGCGCGGTAGAACTTTTGGAAATAACGCAGACAGTCCATCCTCGTCCCTAATAGAAAGCACATCGAATACTACAGCTCCACCACCACCACCACCACCGCCACCAGCTTCTCCTCCACCATTGGGGCAACAAGGTGAGTATTAAATTTTCTATCATTACTGTTTCTCTAATTTTTTAAACTGATATGGTTACTAACACTAGAATTGAAACTTAAACCGGGATATTTACTATGTTTTTTATGAGTTTTGTGTGTCGAGAATTAAATCGAGTTACAAGTGACAGAAAGAGGGTAGACCGATTTGTCTGCTCATAAACATCCACCCGCATTTACTCCTGTTTATCCGTGATCATGGCGCTTGCAACAGTGCCGAAATGTCGGAAACTCATAAATATTAAAAACATGGTAAATATTCCGGTTTAAGTTTAAATTCTAGTACGGTATTATTGTTTCTCCTTTCCTTCAATAAAAATAATAAATTGTCATTTAAAAATCATTTTATCTTATGTCGTACGTAGAGAATGCAAATCCGCCGTGTTTTGAAAATCCGGATTTTTAAGAACGGATTTTTGGTCCAATCCGGATTATCCGGATTTTACGGATTTTTCATGAAAATAAACAAATCTACTTATGTTAGTTTAATAATATGAAGTTTTTTATATCCAACATCAGAAATCGATGAAATATCCTGTGACTGTAATGAACCTGTACTTCTTAATACACCAGAAATAAATCCGTTAGCGTCCGATCCAATCGATGTACCAAACTTAGGAGATTTTGAAGAATCCAGTGTTTCTAGCAGTAATTAGGCAGAAAATTATTTTTGAGCAACAAATAAAAAACTAAATGACTGATTAGGAATTAAAAAAATAACTAAGCATAAAAAATTTAAAATGTATGTAAATAGCTGATTGAAAATTTTTAAATAGACCAGAGGGGGCCTACTCCTGTTCTCGAATCCAAAATTTCGTTTAATCTTCGGCCGTAGGTTTTCTTGATTTACTAATAGAATTACTTGAAATAACGTTTTATTTTTAATTTCATATCAAAACCTATTTATTTATCTTCATTTCATTCGTTTATTTTGGTTCCCGAAAGTTCGCAATAAATAGAATAAAATTGTAGTACGAAATCTGTGAAGTTTTGGACAAAACTTCGTTTTCTTTGAATTAGAGTAGACCTACAGATTAGTTTTAAAGTGCACATTTATTTACTACTAGCTACTTCCGCGCGGTTTCACCCGCTCTGCTTGGCTCCTATTAGTCATAGCGTGATGTTTTATAATCTATAGCCTTCCTCAATAAATGCACTATTCAACATAAAAAGAATTATTCAAATCGGACCAGTAGTTCTGGAGATTAGCGCGTTCAAACAAACAAACAAACTCTTCATTCAGCTTTATAATATTAGTATAACTAGCTTTTGCCCGCGACTTCGTTCGCGTGGAATAGTGACTTCCGGCAAATTTTTGTTTTTAACCACATAGTTCCCGATCTCGCGGGATCTCTTCAAAAATGAGATGTGGAAGATATTCCAGGGAACTCTTCAAAAATCAACATAATGAGCTCTGCGTTTGAATTTAATAGATGTATACTCACTTAGGGCATTGAAAAAATTGTTTAAAAACGGACTTAAACTAACTTAAAACTAAAGAAAGCTACGAATCACGAATTTATAACAATTAAAAAAGAAACTATATTACAACCTATCCTCTATGCTATAATAACCAAGCTTAAACTAAATAATTTAAAAGAAACGACTTAAATCTAATCTAATTAATTTATAAATTAGACTTACAATTTTATTAAAAAAACTAACTACAGTAACTACTAATAATCGATATCAAACTAAACCTACGTTAAATAGTTTAACCAAAAAACCAGGAAAACCCAACAAATAAACTTATTAATTGACAAATACAACGAAACCAATTTAGAATATACGAAACAGCAGGACCACTACAGACAAATAATCATACGACTGATAATACAATGTTTCTACGATAGTACCAAAGCGCTCGGCCGATACCCAACCAAATGAATGTAACGAAACCATAGCCCGATCTATTTCGATCCCAACGCCATCTATCGAGGATAAAGACAACTTGGATTACAGTAGAACTCCAATTATCCGAACTCCGACTATCCGAATCGCCGATTATCCGAATCACAAAAATTGTCAAAAAAAGTCTAAGTGCGCTATTATTCTCCCCCCCCCCGCGAAGCCAGTGTTTGTCAAGTCTTGACTTGACTTGTCTTAACTTGCCGTTGTGCCTACGCTGACTTCCCCCGCAATTTAATTCAATAAAAAAATAGTGCAATATCAAAACGTAGCTTTTATTCTCTTCAATGGCAATTTTTTTGGGTCCCGGTCCCCATTAATTCGGATAATTGGAGTTCTACTGTATTTATTTATACTCCGTTCGGGCATTTTCTTTTTACTAAAAGTTTAATTATATTGATATTATTTTTTTCATACCTTTTTACTATTTATTTACTTTTTTTTGATGAATTAAAACAATAACATGAACCGAAGTCGTGTAACGATCGACATAGAATTATCTATACTCCGTTAGAGCATTTTCTTTGTACTAAATGTTTTATTATATTGATAGTCTGTGTTTCCTGATGGGTATAACTTGGGTGTCTTCAAGGCCCGAGTGAATAGGTTGCTTATGGGCAGACGTGCTCCACCGTAGGCCGTATCATCACTTACCATCAGGTGAGATAGCGGCCAAACGTCGACCCATTAAATGTAAAAAAAATAAAAATATTATTTTTTTCATACCTTTTTACTATTTATTTACTTTTTTTCGATAAATTAAAACAATAACATGAACCGAAGTCGTGTAACGATCGACATAGAATTATTTATAAATAATTTATTCCTTATTTTTATTTTTTGATTTTTGAAATAAAAATATATCTATGTCCTTTCTAAGGTTCTAAACTATATCTGTACCAAATTTCAACCAAATCCGTCAAATAGTTGCGGAGATTAATGGTATAAGTATAGAATGTTCGACGTGATTCTTTAATTTGACATAACTTTTTTATTTATGAACCGATTGACATGAAACAAACACTAAATGTAAATTTAAGCATCCCACAATATATTCGTGAAAACCGCATCCAACTCGGATCAGCCGTTTCTGAGATTAGCGCGCACAGACGAACAGACAAACAGACAAACAGACAAACAGACAAACAGACAAACAGACAAACAGACAAAAAAAAAGTTAATTACATTTTTGGGTTCGACATCGACATAACAATAACCCCTGCTATTTTTTTTATTTTTATTTTCAATGTACAGACAGCACTTTTCTACGATTTTATTATATGTATAGATAACTAGATAAAGAAAGATGATTGGGCTCGCTGTTATAACAGCGGTAAGTCCCCTCTTTGAGGAGTGGCTAGAGAGCCGTCATGGCGTCCTCACCTACCACCTGACGCAGGTGCTTACTGGACACGGAAGTTTCGGTAGGTACCTGTTTCGGATTCGGCGGGAGGAAACGCCCGGGTGTCGGCATTGCGAGGACCACCCAGAGGACACGGTGGAGCATACAGTAGCGGTGTGCCCTGCATGGGCTGAGCACCGCCGTGTCCTTAGGGATGTGATCGGCGACGGTGACCTCTCGCGTCCGGCTCTGGTTCAGGCCATGGTGCGGAGCGAGAGGGGATGGGACGCCGTCTCCTCCTTTTGCGAAGCAGTCATGCTAGCTAAGGAGGAGACGGAGCGCGTGAGAGAACGATCCTCCTCACGTCCTAGCCGCCGCAGTAGACACTCCGGGCGTCGGGGATCGCGTGACGATCTCCGGCCACCGTAAGTGCGGGTCTGCGGACGGCGAGCAAGGGTAGCTCGCCGCCCGACCAGAACCAGACCAAGGCGTGCGGCGCGTCGCGTTCCGCGCGCGCCTCAAAGAGCCAGACCACCACAGATGGGGCCCAGCAGGGCTGATGCCCGACCCGGAGCTGCGGACAACGTAAAAGGTTACCGGGGCTCCGGCTCAAAGCAGAAGAAGACACTCCCTCTCGCCTCACCTAGGGCGGGAGAAATCATTGGATGATTTTCCCCTCAAAAAAAAAATAAAAATAAATAAAGATGATGAAAATTAAGTCTAATCTGACATTACTAAGCCTGAAAACCATGAAGGGAAGTTTCCAATCACTAAAATAACATTAACAGTATCATCCATAGTTGGCTATTAATGACTATTAACTGATTTTAATCGATTTATTAGCCAAATTATATTAAGCGGAATAACCAACACTACCTCTGGAGGACGCGAGCTGTACATACGCGTGATAATGTCATTGCAAATTACGATTTCTTATTATTCAGAAAATCCGCGGATTTGATTTTCGAATCCGGATTGACAACTCGAGTAAAAATGTACGGATATCCGGATTTTTCGGATTACGGATAGTCCGGATTGAATATAATTAATTATAATGTACTGACAATGTGTTTACACCCTTTTGTATTAGCAAATTAAAGGCTGACAAACTGCCGTTAGCTTTACTGTGGCCGTGCCGTTACTGAGTGTAAACCTTTATATTACCGATACTATGCTATAACTATGCTAAGCTAGATTTTTCTAAAAGTTTTAATAAAAACAATGAATGATTTTATCAAAGCTGGGGATTACATTTAAGCCTTGTTACAACATAATGTTGTATATATTCTATGGATTAAATAACGTTAATTTGTTCACAGATGAAAATGCAGCATCTGATGGGAGCGATTCGTCACAACCTGAGATCATCGACACTCCCAACCTGGAAGTGCCAAATCCACTCCTAATGTAATATAACTGTAGTTCTGTTATTTTGTTTACTAATTTAATTTGAAATACAAATCAGTTACAATATCGTACATTCTGTAACAAAACAAAACAAAACAATTAAATTCATGAAATGAGTAACTACCTACTTCAAAAATTTTAACTGAAGATTCTGTTAATGTGATGATGACATTCATTTAATTTAATATTTATCGATAAGTTGTAATATGATTAATGATTACTCAGAATATTTTGAGGGGTTTAATTTTGAGTTACCTTTGAATCGATAGTCTCCACTAGCTTTGGTCGACATTAAAACAAGTAAACACGATGAAGAAAAACTAGTGAACGCTTAAAAATTTACACGTCTCCTCTCATGACACTATTATCTAACTAAACCCTAGTTTGGAAGACCAAACCCTTATTGTTCACAGAAAATCAAAGTTTCTTGTACGTCTAAATCTATGTAAACTTGCTATATTACGATTAATGGAATTTAAAAAATCCATTTTAAGCTGCACTAACATATTGCAATACTGCAAATAATTTATATATTTTTTAAGAACTTTTATATACCCTAAGATAACATTTGATAAATTATTTCCCAGTATCAATATTATTTTCCAATTTTTTTTTTCTGTACAGTCCCCGAGAGGAAAACAACCGTGCTACCAGTCCCGTTAATAGGACGGATGCTGGGGGAACAGGTATGTACTATAAGTGATAGTAATAAATAATTATTTAACCATAGTCTTGATTTACTTGACTTTGGGTCCTGTGTCCCCTAAATGGGGCAAAGGGTGGGACAGAAGTTCTCCATTGCGGCCTGTCTTGAGTTTCACGCTTCACCTCGCTCTACGTCATACCAGTGCCCCGCCGCTTCTGCTAATATGGTGCGACGCAAGTCTGGCGTGCGCGGCCACGATTTTTTCTCCCTTGGGGATTCAATTTCAAGGCTTACTTGGGTATGTGGTCATGATTCCATCGGAGCGTCTGGCCACTACATCCCCCCTTACGGCGTTTGATCTGGCGGTCGATCGGACATTCGCGGCATCTGTCCAATATACCAGGACTTTTGTGCTTCTATTCAGTTTCAATTAATAATTTATTGCAAAATCGTGAATCAAATTTCATATATCCCAGAAAATTTAAAGAGTTTCTTTAAATTTTCTACAAATACCAATAAATCAAATAATTTGAAAAAAAAAATGTATTCATTATCTTATGTACAGGTTCAAGGTCTACAACACTATCCGTGGAGGTAACTCAACCTAATCAGTAAGTATAAATCTACCGCAAGAATAAAATAGATAAATGGTTAAAATAATATTCAACAAGTTTTTTAATAATAACTTCGTCTTTACAGTTACTGTGCAGAAGACAGACAGGCGTTATGACTGCTACTGGGGACGTGTCAAGGCATCCATAGTACACTTAGGGGAATGGCAGAGAACCTAATCGAGATTGGTATGTATTTACAACAACACATTATTTACCGCCTGGATCGCAGATTCTTTTTGTTAACACATTTAGATAGAATTAAGCAGTTGAATAGTGAATAGTGAATTCTGGGCAGAATTTGGGTTTTTAAATTAGTCTTTTCCAAAGTATATTCTACGGCTGTAACAAATGAGATTAGAATCCATCGAATTTAATGTATTTCCGTGATTTAGTTCTGTGGAAATGAATAAATAAATAATTATACTGGGTTGAATACCCTTCTCGTGATCTTTTTTAATCGACGTATTTCTGTTTAAGATTGGTTATTAAGTTAAAATTCTGTTAAATTCAACCGTTTTGGTTTTATTGAAATAAATGATTCGACTTTGACATAACCAGACACGGTGAATTTCAAATCCAAACAATTCAATTTAATGGATTTGTTCCAAAAAATATCTCTTCGTCACAATTTGTGTCCACTTGTTTGTACAAGGTGAATTGGCAATTTCAAATTATAATAAGGAATTTTAAGTCCAAGGCAAATTGTACCTTAGACTAGTGACAGTTAGAACACTAGTGCCGTAAAACGAGGTGAATAGATGTTAGAACATTTCCCCAACATTTATTCACCCCCCGAATTATATTCACCCCGTTTTACCGTTACGAATAATGAAGACATTTATGATAATTTATAATTTGTTCACAGCTTCGCGACCTCCACAGCCATCAGTAACAGAAACACAACCCGAAGATACAACTGCCTATGGTCACCTGAACCACTTTTACTCAGGTGTATCATTCGCGTTAAGTCACCTGTTCAGACCTTATCAGCCGACTACACCTTTCCAAAACCCGATGTTCCAGCCTCCGTAAGTATTTACATTTCCTCACATAAAACTAATTCGAAAGAAGGAGGATCACATACATAAATAACATTCACGCCTGTCTCCCATGGAGGGTAGGCAGAGACAATGAACTACGAACCAGTACCCTTAGTACGAGTTCACTTTACGTTTAAAGTAATCGAAACGAGAGCGCGTTGGACGCTCTGATTGGTTAGTTCATTGGCACCAGCCAATGAGAGCGCCGAACGCGCAGTGCAGGCAAAGTAACCACGTAGTTCACGTTCAAAAAAAAAAGTACTCGAATACGTTTTTATTTTATCAGCACT
The DNA here is from genome assembly GCF_023101765.2 of Spodoptera frugiperda. Lineage (NCBI taxonomy): Eukaryota > Metazoa > Arthropoda > Insecta > Lepidoptera > Noctuidae > Spodoptera > Spodoptera frugiperda. The sequence goes on along the minus strand of NC_064236.1, from coordinate 2,252,007 downwards.
TATATTCTGAAATATTTTTCTTCAGAAACCTTCATAATAAAGATGGAGTTTGATATGTTTTATAATTTCCTTGCTCACAACCACAAATGTATCTGCACAGTCCTCCGGCCCCCGGTCCGTGTCTAACAACAACAACAACAACGACAACAACAACAGCGCCGACGATGACAACAATGGCGACAAATACGGAACCAAACGTTCAGGACACAAGACCAGTTCCTCAAGCGGTACCAGGTACAAGTGGTGCCAGGTCCACAGCAAGATACCGTAGAAGACACCGCAGGCACCGACGCCGCAGGACGTCTTATGATCGCTCACGGTCCCGATCGCGGTCCCGGTCATGGTCATCAGACTCCCAATCCTAAGGCCTAAAATAGAAGTAAGTAGAAACGTATTTCTGTTTTTACCCGACTGCCAAGGAAGGGTTATGTTTTTCGCTCGTATCTTGTATGTATGAGCATAATATTTTTTATTACCTCATTTCTTCGAAACGGCTTGGACGAACGAAACGGGACCCATTAAATAAACTAGACTAAAATCATTCAATATGGGTCCCGACTGTTGCACTCAATTATGTTTCGCATAAGATTATTATCTTTTGTGTATTGACTATGAAATTATTTAATTTTGTGGTAATAGCATTGCTATCTACACTTTTAGACTAAGCTTGTTTTTTACTTTTCAGTTTTTATTTAAAGTGTTTTTTATGCAGTCGGGCTTTTTAATTTATTTATTTTTATATAATTTTATTATAACTTTCGTGAGACATACTAAATTAATTATTATGTTATCGGTTTACTCACGTAACGTTAGCCAGTAGCAGTGCGACAATCGCCGCGTCGTGTGTCGCGGAACGATGCTCATAAGTATGAGCCTCTAGCATGCTTGAAACTAGTCGAGTTCCTCGTCAAAACGTTACGTGAGTAAGCCGATAACATAATAATCAAAGTATTTCTGTTTTGACGTGATTGAATAAAACCTCTTATATTATTATAACCCACCCTTCGTAGCCTAGTTTTTTTTTACTAGGCTACGAAAAGTATTTACTATATTTTCGCTAGCAGTAAGCATCAAAATCAAATTCAAAGATATTTTCACTGTTACTATTGTCCTAGTCACTGCTATGACCGCCACCTCCGGATGGGTCCCAAATAACGGCAGGAGGGGTTACCATCGGCGTCGAGACGACGATGAAGTACCTAGGACTCGTCCTCGACAGTCGATGGAACTTCGTGGAGCATTTTCGACGTTTGGCTCCTAAGTTGGAACGGACGGGGGCTGCACTTAAGCGGCTCCTGCCCAACCTCGGGGGCCAAATGCCTCCTGCCGGAGGTTGTACGCGGGGATCGTGCGGTCCATGGCCCTCTACGGAGCCCCTGTGTGGGCGCCGAACCTGATGCGGCGGCCAGCCCGGGCGCTGCTCACGTCCCAGAGGGTCATGGCCATTCGAGTGATCCGCGGATATCGCACGATCTCCGGAGAGGCGGCTAACCTCCTTGCCGGACTCCCGCCGTGGGATTTGGAGGCGAAGGTGCTCGCGCGCGTCTTTAGTTTGCGCGTCGACGCGCGTCGCCGGGGCGAAACTCCACTGCCGCGCCAGATTAGTGCGTGGCGGGACGAGCTCCGGCGCGATCTCATGGCGGAATGGCAACAGCGACTGTCGCAACCGAGGGCTGGGCTCGCTGTCATTGCAGCGGTAAGTCCCCTCTTTGAGGAGTGGCTAGAGAGGCGCCACGGCGTCCTCACCTACCGCCTGACGCAGGTGCTTACCGGACATGGAAGCTTCGGTAGGTTCCTGTTTCTGATTGGGCGGGAGGAAACGCCCGGGTGTCATCACTGCGAAGACCGCCCGGAGGACACGGTGGAACATACGCTTGCGGTCTGCCCTGCGTGGGCTGAGCACCGCCGTGTCCTCAGGGATGTGGTCGGCGACGGCGCCCTCTCGCGTCCGGCACTGATACAAGCCATGGTGCGGAGCGAGGGGGACTGGGATGCCGTCTCCTCCTTCTGCGAAGCAGTCATGCTAGCTAAGGAGGAGGCGGGGCGCGTGAGAGAAAGAACCTCTTCACGCCCCAGCCGTCGCGAGAGACACTCCGGGCGTCGGGGATCGCGCGACGATCTCCGGCCACCGTAAGTGCGGGCCTGCGGACGACGAGCAAGGGTAGCTCGCCGCCCGACCAGAACCAGACCCGTGCGTGCGGCGCGTCGCATTCTGCGCGCGCCTCAAAGAGCCATCAGACCACCACAGATGGGGCCCAGTAGGGCTGATGCCTAATCCGGAGCTGCGGACAACCTAGCGGGTTTACCGGGGCTCCGGCTCGACGGGCAGGAGTAGGAACGGGGTGGTTTTTAGTCAGTAAGAGTCTGACACTTCCTCTCGCCTCGCCCAAGGCGGGAGAAGTCATTGGATGATTTTCCACCCTAAAAAAAAAAAAAAAAAAAAAAAAAGTCACTGCTATGACGACACAAAGGCTCGTGATGAAACTAACAAGTTGCATCGCAGATAGTGCCTATGAAATATTGGCCTTAATTGATCTTAATTTCATTTTTATATAGCACTAGTAGTTGAGACATAATCGCTAACCAAAAATTTTAATTGACGTCATAATGGTTGATTTAAATACATGTGGGAAACGGAACGCATGAGGAAGTATAAGAGAGAGTATTATGTGTGAAAGAGAGGGATATAGACGATGAAAGGAAGTGAATGGAAGAAAGACGTCACATGATTATTGGCACGAAGACGTTAAGACGGAAAATTAAATAGAAGAAGAGTTATTATTATTTTATTAAAAAATCCTATCCCACAATTTTGGGGGCTCGTCCGGGATTGAAATAAATAAAAAGAAAAACAAGACGGAAGACGAAGAGAATATTCGAGGACGCAAATACGACGGCAAGACGACACGGAACATGGCGGAAAGCAGAACAAATGAAAGTATTTTTTGCAAAGACGGTTTCTTCATGGATATATCAAAGTTCAGTGGCGACGAAGACGACACATATTCCTCCACAAAATGGGCTCAAGACATCGAAGATAATGCCGAAATATTTGGATGGACGCCGCAACAAAAATTAATAATCGCCCGCAGATCATTAACAGGGACAGCGCAATTGTGGCTCAAAACAGAGAAGGTGCACCGAAGCTACGAAGAATTGAAGGCGGCGCTTCTAAAAGAATTCCCAGATACAATAAATAGCAAAGAAATGCACGAGCTCATGGCGGCGCGCCGGAAACGTAAAGACGAAACCTATTACCAGTATATGTTGACAATGAAAGAAATGGGAAAACGGGCGAAATTTCCTGATTATGTTGCAATTCAGTACATTATCGATGGCATTTCGGACTACGAAGCGAATAAAGCTATTTTGTACGGTGTCACGACGTACCCGACATTGAAAGAAAAACTCGTTCTTTACGAAAATATGAAGAAAAAGATGAAGGTGAAGGTCCCCGAAAAGGCTGAAAAACATTCAACATCGACAAGGCAACGGTGCTACAACTGTGGTGCACACGGTCATTTATCGAATTCTTGTGAAAATGGCATAAAGTGTTTCAAATGTAATGGTTTCGGCCATCTTTCTACGAAATGCACGGCCACGAGTGCTACGACGAAGCATTCGGAAAACTTCGGCAGCCGTTCGAGTCGACCAATCAGCAGCGAGATTGACCGACAGCGCTGCCAACATGACGGAGGACGTTCGGTGCGGAAACCGGCCAATCCTATCACTTCAAAGAGCGCAATGTTCACTATGGATTCTATTTCTCCGGTTGGCACTACTGACGGCGATGACGAGAATGACGGCTGTCAATGCAATCAAAACAAAGAGATTACGCAGATTGTAAACAAACCTGATAAGAAGCTGAGCAAGCCGATTTTGGATATTTTCATTAAAAATATCGAAGGAAAGGCGCTTGTCGACTCTGGGAGCGATGTCAACTTGATGTCAGAAGAGTTCTACGACGTGATCGGTCAACCAAAGACGACTGAAGATGGTGTTGTGTTGTCAGGTCTCGGACTTACTCAAGTACATTCATTTGGGAAATTTACAACTTGTGCTATTATTGATCAACGATGTTATGAAGGAATCACGTTCTATGTTGTGCCTAAAGACTGTATGCCCTATAGTATTGTACTAGGTCACGAGTTTCTCACTAGAGTAACAATGATTATGAATGAAGGGAGTGTATTGTTGTTACCCTCTGGGGATGAGTGGATGAGACGAATTAATGGTTTTACTGTAGGAATGAGTGTGGTTATACGTTCTACATTTAGCCCAGCTGTCAAGAAGGAAGTTTTACAACTTGTAGAGGACTACAAGCCAAATCCAGTGAAAGTTACTGAAGAGGACGAGGGTGAGGCTGCGGAATACAGAGGAAAACCCAAGTCTACGCCCGACCTGCTGGAAGACCCTAAGTTGAGCAGTAAGACTACTGCCGAACTAGAGTTAGAAGAACAAAAACCCTTACTGAAGCTCACAGAAGAAGACAAAGAAGAAAAAGAAACAGCAGCTACAGTAAGCGACATAAGAGATAAACTCAATTCCAAGAAGCGAGGGAAGGCTCCAGTCGGAGATAGTAAGAGACAGAAGACAGACCATAAGAGATCTAAGAAGACAGAAGATAAGAGATCTAAGAAGAAGAAAGAAAAAAAAGAGGAGAAGCAAGCGTTGGATGGTGATTCGCAGATTGAAGAGTATTATATTGGGAAAGAGAAAAATTATGCTAGGCAGAAGGAGAAAGAAAGAATACAAAGCGAAATAAAGCAACGACAAAAAGAAATAGATGGTAATAATCAAAAAATATACCAGCAAGCTAGAAGACGGCGTAAAAGAAAATATAGAGCGGTAGATTTAAAACGAATAAAAAAAAAGTAGACTTTGTTTTTAGTTAGAATTAAGATAATTATGTTTAATATGTATAATGAATTTATTTTGTTCATGTTGTTTGATGAATGAGTATGGCTGTTGATGAAGAATGATGATGATGATGTAAGAATGATATTATGAGGAATGGATGTCCGCTTAGCATGTCTGAGGACAGACATGAGTGTCGGATGGCCGAATGTGGGAAACGGAACGCATGAGGAAGTATAAGAGAGAGTATTATGTGTGAAAGAGAGGGATATAGACGATGAAAGGAAGTGAATGGAAGAAAGACGTCACATGATTATTGGCACGAAGACGTTAAGACGGAAAATTAAATAGAAGAAGAGTTATTATTATTTTATTAAAAAATCCTATCCCACATACATGAAGATTTAGTCGTAGAGTAAAGGCTATTTTTATTTTATATATTAAATACTTCCATTTATTTCTAGGTACGAACAAATCTAACCAATGCTTCACTCCGGAGGCACTGGGACACGAGCTGCTTGAGAGCAACGAATGTAGTATTTTATGAATGGTACTATTATAATGATTATGTCTATTGATGTATTATTATAATTGCATACATAATTTTCAAAGCATTTATTACAATAATTCCGTATTTACCTACTTCAATAAATATAGATGTCGTAAGTCAATGTCGTTTATGATTGTACACTTCTTATATGGGTGCGTCCACAACAGTAAATGGAACTGTAACCTAAGACAGTCCTTAGCTATTGTTTTTCATACAAAATCGTTACTAAGCAATAGTTTAAGTAATCATTAAGTGACTCTGAGTATGGCAGTAAGTGTGATAATTGAGTGCGCGGAGATCGCACGTCACGCGCGTTCCTTTTACGAGGCTTGCATGAGTTGCGCATGAGACGCACCAAATCATTGCCATGAATGCACGCAGCAACGGCGTACGTTCGCCAGTTGTGGACGCACCTCACGCAGCCAAATTATACTAATTAATACTTCATTGAAACAGTATATAGGTTTTAAATTTTTAGTTTGTAAACATTTTATACTCGTCGCTTTAAAAGTTCTATGTTGAAATTGATTAGGCATTTTAATAAATTTTACTGTAAAAAAATTCACTCTAATCATGTAAGTGTGTATTTTACTTAGTACAGTGTTTTTACAAATGTTCAATGTATGTTATAATAATTAATTTGTAAGTTTGTGTGTTCATGTACAATAAGATAGAATTTAAAAAATATTTTGGGAAGAAATTTTATTTAAAATATTAATTATACTAAAGTAAACTAAGATTAGACATTTTAATAAATTTTAATGTAAGATATTTCTCTAATTTTGTGTGACTATAAGTTAAACTTAGCCTATAACAGCGTACTACTCGTTTAATATTATCAAAGTACTATAATATCTAATATGTCCTCGTATTACATAAGCGAAACAATTGTATTAGTTTGTAGCATAAGACGTAAAATGTCACATTGTGAATGAGACCCTATAATTTTGATTACAGGTATAGGTATTTATGGATAATAAAATTATCGTTATTTGACATTTATAATTATAAATCTTTTCGAGATTTGAATTTGTTTTTAATAATGTTTTTCAAAATTTCTTATTGAATTTTTGGATTGCACTATAAGTGCCGTGGCTGGCTACCATGCAAAGTGTAGCGGGTTCGATTCTCGCACGGAGCAACTCTTTGTGTGATCTATAAATTATTGTTTCGAGGCTGGGTTTCATGTTAATGTGAACATGTATGTTTGTAAACGCACCGTCGATACGGGAGAAAATCTTAGTGTAGGACAACGTTTAAAAATGTATTACTTTTATTTTAAGACAAAGCCTACATATCTTTCGTAATTATTAATTTCATTTAAAATGGAAATGTACATAATTAAAATTTTTAATAAATACTCCTACTTATACTGAATATTGTTTTATTTGCTTGTGTTACGAAATTTGAGGTACCCAACTTGTTGCACCGGGAATTAGGTCATACATGTGTCACCTCGGCTCACTGCGAGGAAAATGTTGTTCCCAACTTCATACGAAGCCTCGTAAACACGCCTTTAAGTACAGTCAAACTGTACAGTTAAATCGTAAGGTGTGTAGGCTGTATATACCTACGATTTAACTATACAGTTCGACTGTATAGTTAAAAGTGAAGGTGTATAGCGTGCATTATTACCCGTTCGGGACAAGTTGAGACCTGTGTGGAATTTGTAACAAAGGAAATGTTATGCATTATTAATTAATAATATTAACAATGTCGGTAATTCATATTAATTGACAACTGAATATTACTTACATATAGACAAACCACCATTATTATTATTTATTTCGTGAATATTCTACTGTGACGTATTCGCTCAAGTCTCATCTTGTCACGTACGGGTTATGGAAACCACACTGTCGCTCCACGAAGACCTCATAACATGGCAATTATGCAGGCTGTAAGGTCTGAGCAGGGTAAGTATGATAATGTTGATGATGATGATGAACCTATTAAACAAAAAGTAAAACATAAAACTGAATGCTTCGTTGGTCGAGTGGTCGTAAATATGACTGCCAGACAAGGGGTCTCGGGTTCGATTCCCGGATCGGACAAAGTATTGCTATTGCTATTGTTATAGCACGGAGTCTGGAATTGTGCCCAATGTATAGCAATAGGCTCACCCCCTATTACATGGGACTTATAAAACAAATGGTTAGTGGGTATACATTGTATAGCGGCATTAAATGCCATAATGTGGATCTGTGATGTTATGACGCTTGGTCGGTTCACCAGCGGCGTAGATAGTGGGTTCGATTCCCGGGTCTGCTCAAAGTCAGTATTATACGCAACGCTTACTGTGTTACACTCCAGACTAGAAACTTTGAAAATCGACGTAGACTATAAACTCAGTTTCCACACAGATAGCAATGCCCAGCCACCATCCCTGTTGAAGCACGGACGGACGCTGGCTAATTTCCATCGCCTCTCGTACTTTCCGCGGCACGAAGTATTTCTCTCTCGCTAAACGTATGAACATACGTAGTTTATTATAAAAAACATACCAGTTCTACCAGCATTAGAGAGCGCATGGCGATCCCCTTATGTACCAACAAAAGCAAAAAAAACCGCCGTTTGTGATAAGTATTTGTCACAAACGGCGTGCGTGGAAAATCAATAGGTTTTACAGTTAGGTATATGACGTATATAATGCTTTTGTTTCTGAGTGAGCTACTGCTGGATAAAATTACTGGTACTGTTACTGTTACTGTATCTACTGTGAAAGGACTTTTGGAAATGAATGATGCATTTTCTTAAGAACAAAAAAGGTTAATTGAAAGTTTTAATTACCTCCAAAGATTATGTCTTTGGAGTTTATTTATACACATTGTGATAAAAATAATTGGTAAGTAATCTTCTCTCGCTTTTATGAGGTAAAATGGTGGATCCAAGCCAATTAGTGGAAAAATATTTGAAACTTGGTCGTGTATCAAATGTTAATAACATTAAATTTTTTTTATGGTATAAGCCGGTAAACGGGCAGACGGGTCACCTGATGATAAGCAATCAACGCCACCTATGAACACGAAACACCAGAGGCGTTACAAGTGTGTTGTCAGCCTTTTGGAGGTTAGGAATTTAAGGTTTGTTGGGGAATCGGAGATTGAGAAAATTGGGAAGGGTTTAATTGGGCCTCCACTGATCTCACTCACACAACGCAAGCGTCGTTTTTTTTTTTGTTATTTATTTTACTTTATCTTTGATTACGGGTGCAGATCGCTTGTAGCTAACTGGACGTATTCTGTGTAAACCAGCTATGGTCGTCAAGTGGAAAATTATAATGAAAATCATTTTCTTTAACTTTTCCGTCCGTCGAGTACTGAGTAAGCGATATTACGTTCACCTCTGCTTACCTCCCACAACCCCAGATGCTGGAAAAGGTTTGACTGTCATCTTTGTAACTTGGCAAAATGTCACAACGAAGCTCCGCCTTCTAAAATTGGGTCAACAGTTCTATACATATAAATTTATATACATGTACGATTGCGGGCTTTGTCATAAATATTAATGTCTTTTGTTGAACCAATCGTGAGCCACAGCCGGCTGTAAACCGAATCCCTTGTGAAGGGGGCCCCTGTAACCCACCAATAGAAATACAGCCTGATTACAACGAGTAAACGTTATCATGATTACCGTTTTCGTTTATACTGGGAACATTCGTTTGTGTGTACTGTTCATGGTACGTTGGAATTTGAAGCTTGTCTTGTGTCGTATATATGAGAATATGTTGTTCAATTAAAGTTGTGTCGTTGAATTAAAGTTACATGTTTTAAAAGGGCTTAGTTAATAGAATTCCAGAGAAAGTATTTGTTTCCGTAAGAAAATAAAGAATACGTGTCTAATATTTTAAAACAGTCTACAAGACGGACACTAAAATAAAAATTAGTCATCTACTCTATTGTATGAAGCCCGTTGTGAAATTACACGTAACATAATAAAATTCTGTTTGTCTTTACAAAGAGCACAATCTCTTTACAATCTTTTGACTGCATATTTTTCAGTTCCAATAAAATATAGAGAAGTCCACGTTTGTTTGTGTAATTGACAAAACTTCTATACGTTTTATTTTCTTCATTTGTTTGTGCACCAAGTTCGCGCAATGTTCCGCTTTATGTCACGTTTTCAATGAACAAGACAAATGTAAAATGAAATATTTCTTTTTCTCAGAAAATGGGGACAGACTAAAAGACTTTTTTTGTGCATCGTGCTCGGTGCAAAGTAAATATTTTATCTTTCTTTCTTTTCTTTCTAAAATGCAATATACTTTAATTCCTTGCGATTTTAAAAACAAAGGAAGGAACAAAGGAATATGAGTCTTGTGTCTTTGACTTTATTAAGTACTCTATATAGTAACGTAAACATATATTTACCTTGTACAACATTATAATACAATGATTAAATTGTGACATTACATGCTAAGGGAACACAAAGGGTGCATTACAGTGTCTACCTAACAAAGGACAAAGCCGACCTCGTCTAGTTCAATAAAGGAAACCATCGGATACTAATACGCTGCCATGAAAATGGCTTTCATACTGTTAGATAATACCAGCTAAGCTTATAGACTATTACTTTTTTATGGTATAAGCCGGTAAAGGAGCAGACGGATCACCTGATGGTAAGCCATCGCCGTCGCCCATTGAAATGCGTTGCCGGCCTTTTAGGGGTCAAGAATTTAGGGGGTTGGGAAGATTGGAGACGGTGTGAGTGGTAATTGGGCCTCCGGTAACCTCACATACACAATGCAAGCATTGTTTCACGTCGGGTTTTTGTGAGGCCGTAGTATCACTCCGGAGACGGCCCATTTTGTACCTAAGTATGACTCTCACCACACTTACTATATATTAAAAGTCAAGTAGCGAGTAATTCATTTAATAGCTAAATGTGTAACTTAGTCAGTCATTCAATCAGTAATTATAGCTCCAGACGACGATGCATTTTATTTTATTTTGGCAGTAAGCAAACCTACAATACTGAATCACCATTTGCTCCAGACGACGATGCATTTTATTTTATTTTGGCAGTAAGCAAACCTACAATACTGAATCACCATTTGCAATAGAACACAAATATAACTATAAGAATAATATTGAATATTTGATGACACATCTGCGGTTTTAAAATGCGACGCGGTGGCTGGGCAGTGGGCAGCTGTGGGTGGTGGGTGCTAAAACCAAAATTGAGTTGCATGCTAGCCAACGTAGAGTTTTAACAACTTTTAAAAAGCTGTCGTACTGATGGGGCCTAAAGGCATTAGGGCGCTTTTCCACACGAGATGCGCTATGCTACGTTACTGTAGATGAATTTTGTTTCGACAAATTATATTCTTTGATACATGTTATTGATGTGTGAAAACAACCCCAATAGTGTAATTTTACCTTTATGTTGTTTGTGTCCTTGCTCGCCACATCTTGTCTCTGTTCGCTTTTATATTTCGTCCATTTTTGTAATAACGTTCAATTGCAAGTTTTCTTATCACATTATATTTAAATCGCGAGTCTCATTTGCCTCCAAAAATCCTTCAATACCTACATATAGCTTAGCACTGGTGGAAATGGACTCAACCAAGCTTTTGTATCGAAAAGTGCGTGCTACAGATGCGTGCTATGGATTTCTCTCCTACAATCGATATACAGCTACTTCCTCGCACAGCTACATAGCTTAGTATCAGGAGAAACGGTCACATAGTTTCACAGCATCGCTATTATAACTTCGTAGCATAGCTACGTAACACATTTTTGGTGGAAAAGCACCCTTACTCGTGCGTTGCCAACGTGGTAGGCAACTGGGCAGATCCGTTAATGGTATTTCGCTACCTTTTGTAAAAAGTAAAAGTGTCATGCTTACCGAAGTATTTGTCATTTGCCGTGTGTTTACTTGTTAGTATCATTTATTTAGTTATGTTTGGTTCTTGTAAATCTAGTCTCTCAGTAACTTTTGTGCAGCTCGAGTTTTAGTGCGAATTTGATAAATTTGTGCTTCTAAAAATTGGTAAGTTGGTAATCAACTGTACAGTTGATAAACATTTTAGCTAGTGCATTTCCACATCTGTGCAGCTGTGGTCGGATGGAGACTAGCACGAGGGGTGGTACAAAAATCGTTCCCCGTGCAGGCGTATGCCTATACGTCCAAGACGGCGTCTGTTACTGGCGTTTCCGAAACTTTGAGGACCCCAGTTTTTCAACCTTGTGGATACTGGTGGACACAGGCATGAAGAAATTTCTCTATGCCTGTGTCTACAGGTCGCACAGCGCAGATTTGGAGATGACAAGATTAGCACAACACCTTGTGGAGACGGCGGATGCGGCTCGGCAGAGGTACCCTTCGGCCTAGTTGGTGTTTCTGGGGGACTTTAACGTCCATCACCAGGAGTGGCTGTTCCCATACCAGTGCACTGACCATGCTGGGAGGGAAATGCGTAAGCTTGCGCTAACGCTTGGCCTGACCCAGCTGGTCCAGGAGGCCACAAGGGTGCCCGATGTCGACTCGCACACTGCCAACTGCTTAGACCTTCTGCTGACAACAGATCCAGACAGCTACTCGGTGTCAGTTTCTTCACCCTTGGGTATAGCTCTGACCACTGTCTGGTGAAATTCATATCCACGTACTTCCTGCCGGATCCTTGTCCCAGAGGATCTCGGCGGATGTGGCGGTACAAGTCAGCAGATTGGGATGGGATGCGATCTTTTTTGCATCCTATCCTTGGCGGCCTGTCTGCTTCTCTACTAGTGACCCGTCAGTTTGTGCGGATGCCATAACAGGGGTGTTGCGCCAGGGCATGGAATACTACATTTTACTCTCGGACGCGACATCTTTCGGTGGGACTCGTCCATGGTTCGATGCCGACTGCAGACGTGCTGAAGCGCAAAAGCATGCGGCATACTTGGCATGGGGGATGCCAGGCGTCGTAGGGCTGACGATACTCTTCAGAGGAAGAGAGCCTATAACCGGGCTGCCAAGTCATGCAAAAAGGCATTACGGATGGCTCGGTTCAACCACATTGGCCGAATAGGGAACAAAACTGGCTTCTTACCCAGCGGGTAGTAAAGCATTCTGGTCCCTGGCCAAGGCGGTTGAATCGAATTTCTGCCGCCCTTCACTCCCACCTCCCCTGGGGCCTAACGGGACGCTGGCACACACCGCGGTAGAGAAAGCAAACCTGTTTGCTTCTCTATTTGCGGAATCTTCACGTCTTGATACTGGTGGCGCTTTGCCTCCTTCTCTCCATAGAGTTTGCGAGACGAATATGTCAAAAATTCGCATCCGACAGAAGGAGGTGTATAAGACTTTGCGTAATCTCGACGTGAACAAGGCCAGTGGACCCGACGGAATCCCAGCCGTGGTTTTAAAAATCTGTGCGCCTGAGTTGTCTCCAATCCTGACACGCCTGTTTCGACTTTCCTTGGAGACTGGTCAAGCGCCAGTTGCATGGAAGCTGGCCAACGTGCAGCCTGTGCCCAAAAAGGTAATCGTGCCGACCCTAATAATTACCGACCAATCTCAGTCACGTCCTTACTCTGCAAGAGTATGGAACGTGTACAACAGGCTGCTGGCATACCTTGAAGGTAACGACCTCCTCAGCGATCAGCAGTATGGGTTTCGCCGCAACCGATCCACTGGGGACTTTCTTGCGTATGCCACCCACATTTGGAGCGAGGCCATCGAGAAGCACGGGGAGGCAATAGCGGTCTCACTCGATATATCGAAGACCTTTGACAGGGTGACGACAGCCTTATCGGCAAGCTTCCTCCATATGGACTTCCCGCTGATCTGTGCAGATGGATTGCAGACTTCCTGAGGGATCAGTCAATTCGAGTAGTCATCGATGGCTGCTCGTCTGACCAATTTGGAATCAACGCCGGAGTTCCTCAGGGGTCAGTACTTTCAGCAACGCTCTTTTTGCTGCACATCAACGACCTGCTTAAGCCCGGTATCTTTGGGTATGCAGATGACAGCACAGTTGTTGAAAGGTATGTGTCCGATGCGCGGACTAGCGGAACACATATCCAGTCTCTAAGAGAATCCATGGTCGAACGGTTGAACTCGTCCTTGAAGGCGGTCTCCGATTGGGGTGACGCCAACTTGGTCAAGTTCAACGCTGCCAAAACCCAGGCGTGTCTATTCTCTGCCAAACAGAGTCAATTTCCGCTGGCTCCGACTTTCCGAAATGTATCCGTTCTGGTAGCGGATCATCTTGAGCTTCTGGGCGTAACTCTATCGCCAACGCCTAACTTCGGCTCTTATATAGAGTCGAAGGCGCATCTGGCTGGTAGGAAGTTGGGTATCCTCTCGAAGGTGAGACGGTACTTCATACCGAAACAACTGCTGAGCCTGTACCAAGCGCAGGTTCGGTCATGTATGGAGTACTGTTCTCACCTTTGGGACGGCTCGGCCAAATACCAGCTGGATGCGCTCGAACACATTGAAAGGCGTGCCAAGAAGCTCATCATTGATGATGCGGTTGTGGAGGCCAGGCTTCAAAGCCTTGAACACAGGCGCATGGTCGCAAGCCTTTCCGTTTTTACCGGATACATTTCGGAGAGTGTGCGGGGGAATTGCACAACTTGATTCCCCCTAGTCCTTTTCATCATCGAACCACAAAACAATCGGCGAGGCGTCACCGCTTCATGGTAGATATCCCACCACTCGCACGAAGCGCTTCGCTTCAAGCTTCCTTGTGCGAACTGCTAGGGAGTGGAACTCCTTGCCGGAGTCCGATTTCCTGATGGGTGTAACCTGGGTGTCTTCAAGGCTCGAGTGAATAGGTAGCTTATGGGCAGACGTGCTCCACCGTAGGCCGCATCATCACTTACCATCAAGTGAGATAGCGGCCAAACGTCGACCCATTAAAAGTAAAAAAAAAGCCTAATGAAACCCAATAAAGATATTAAAACAAGGAGATAAATCCTTAACTCAATTGCTTTTAGTATAAATACAAACTACCCCAAATTACAATGAAACAATAATTATAGTGACTGCCTCGTTAGTCGAGTGGTAGCAAGTACGACTGCCGAACAAGGGGTCTGGGGTTCGATTCCCGGGTCGGGCAAAGTATTACTAGGCTATATTCGGATTTTCAAAAAAAAACTCTGAAGTAGCACGGAGTCTGGAATTGTGTCCAGTATATGGCAATAGGCTCACCCCTATAACATGGGACTTATAACACAAATGGTGAAAAGTGGGTGTACATTGTATGGCGGCATTACGTGTTGTAATGTACACCTCTGCCTATCCCTTCGGGGATGAAAGGCGTGACGTTATGTTTGTGTGTGTGAGAGTGTGTGAATAATTATAGTGTGCAATTATGGATGAGGTTATCCTTACGAATAACTGCCGGAAATATATTATTAAGGATGTTACTGTGGAGATATGTCGCACACGTCATAGTCCTGGTGAATCCATATTATTTCTGGTTGTGTCGGCCAATGAATTAATACCCAACAGCTTCGACATCCAGGCTGGCGTTGGGCGGATGGTTCAATGGCCTGATGCAGAAGGCAGTGTTCCTCGAAACGAGACTTTATTTGTATTGTGAGGAGGTTTCTGTCTCTGGAGCCTTAACCACCGGTAGCTTGGACCATGCTCCCGCTACTGGTCGGCTCCTATTTTTATATTTTTAAATATTATTTTATTTTGTATTTTATAAATAATATTTAAAAAGGTAATTTTAGAGAATTTTAAATAAATATACTTATGTAATTATAGTAATACAATAATGAATAAAACCACATTATAGGTATGATTAATTTTTATTTAAAAACTTATTATACATAGAGAGCGGAAAGGACAACATTTATTATTTTAAAAGTAACAAACATTGGACACACATCAATTTTTTTTTATTATATTCCTTACACTATTTCTTATCCTAATATAAAAAAAAAACTTAACAAAAAAATAATTAACAAAATTAATACAACGGTTCTCAAAATTTACAAAAAACATTTATTTTTATATTATTACCGTACATATGATGACAAAACAAAGTCTTTTCTCTGGGTTAGGCCAGCAACCTACCAAACGGATCAGATGTCATATGGGGTAACAAAAGAGAGGAGAGGGGAGGAATTGGGCCTCCAGCAACGTCACTCAAAACGCAAACGTTGTTTCACGTCAATTTTCTGTATGTCCTTGGTATCGGTCCGTTACGTTATAGCTACGTGGTATAGCTACGTGAGTTAGGTTGTATATTGAATTTAGAAATAGCGTAACGCTACGCTAGCGTAACACCACGAAGTAACGACTTCTAGGTACAGTTTACAGCCACATAGCTAGGTCCCACGCCTAAGAGTAGGTGAAAAATGAGACTTTTAGATCATACATGATCTGATCTTTTCAAAATCATCTATTCGAAGTGATACTACTATTCCAAACTTTCTTAGATGCCTCTATGGTCTAGTGGTAGGAGCATTAGCTTCTCAATCAAGAGGACACGGGTTTCAATCCCATAGTAGTACAAAATGCACTTTGTATTAATATTTCCAGTCTAGTATGTAGGACAATATAGGATGATCACCTAGTTTGACAAGAAAGATGATCTGTGCTGTTGGGGCACGTCAAAGGTCGGTCCTGCGCCTGACCTCTCACCGGTCATCTCGGTCTGCCGTCCCATCTGGTAATGAGAGTACAGAGAATGCATTGAGTGTATTTGGGCTACATGGGCCCTACATACAAGTCCCGAGCAGATGACTGATTTCAATGCAAATCGACCACCGTCACCGAATTCACCAGCATAATAGTTGTGTGGCCAGTTTCAGTTGTAAAATGCATCGTATGGAGATTTATTTCATAACAACGATGATGACAAATCATATTGATGACAAAGGACATCAATCATTTTGATCCAATTTCGAAAGTGACGGCTAAGATGAATAAATATAATAATCTACTTACGTACTTGACCCATTAGGCATTTATTATTATGCTACCAAAACTGTGAAACCAATAACTTCAGTTTTAATTAGGGTTTAAATAAAGTGAGTATGACACTTCCTTTCTCAAGGCGGGAGAAGCCAAAGGATGAATTCTGACAATTCCCTAAATCAAAAAAAGAAACGGGAAGGGTCGTTTAACCGGTAGGTACAATGTGTGGCGGTAAACGGCAGCTACCTGGATGTTCTTTTTCAATATATAGGTATAATCCTTTATTATTACAATAATGTTCCCGAAAATGTAAGTATATTTAAACCTTGAATAAAACTGAAGTTATTAGTTCTACAGTTTTGGTGCCATAATAAAAATGCTTAAAGGGTCAAATACTAACAGATTATTATATGGTTTTCATCTCGGCCAGCACTTTCAAAATTTTACCAAAATTGTATGCCCTTTGGTATAAGTAGGACCTGGCTTTATATAATTTTATTGTGCCTATGTTAACAAATTTCTCATATACAGCAGTATAGGCCTTAGAGCAACTGAAATGAAATACACTTTACTTTTTATCTAATTGCTCGAAATAGTATACATGTAATAGTAGGCCGTAACCGTAATGATTCTATATTTTTTATAATTAGATTAATTTAGTAATATTTATTACAATTATTTTTTCTTCCTTTTCCATAATGAAACTTTTCGAATTAAAACTAAAAGCTAGATCCCTAATATATTCCATAACACAGTACAAAATTAGTATAACTAGAATTATAACCTTGGTATTAAGTCTTGGGTTACGTCGCGTAGGGCGTGGTAAAATATAATACAAAAATAAATATATCAAAAACAAAAAAGTTAGCCGAAAGCAATTGTTAAGGTGGCTGATTATCAACTTTTTTTCGTAACTAGGATCAATCGTTGTTTTTATACACTGAAGTAAAAGTAAACTCATATAATATATAGTTTTTAAGTACAAAATTCGTATACTAGTTTTAACGCATAGTAGTAAAAAGTTATAATCCATTTCACTATATAATAAAATAAATATAAGTTTCTAAGTTTTGTAATTCACTTATAGGGTCTCATCTCCTTTCCACGATGCTGCAGAAGGAATTCAGCAAGAACTTCGACGATATCGATCATCCTTTATGGTAAGATGGGGACACCTGTAAGAGAAACTATAATTAATTCACATCATTAAAGTTGGAAGCATATACAACTAAAACGTGAATGCATATATTAAGTTAAGGTTTCGGGCAAAGTGATGGTGTAAGGTGTATATCGAAAATTAGGTTTACATAATAATACATGTGTTGTGCAATGTGCACCTTGTGATACCCATCTTTGCCTATATCAGTGGGGATTTTAAAGCTAAACAGATTGGAGAGCGGCTGGTCTACACAGCATCACATTAACCGACAGCATTTTAGATCAGAATCAAAAATGCGAAGCAAGTCCGACGAAAAAAGGCGAAGAAACATAACTCCGACAAACATTTCTGCACTGAATGAGCCACAGAACGATTAAGTCACGAGTGATTCGACGACTGAATCTTTCGACGAATAAATGTATGATACAGCTCATACATTTACTCTGTCGTCGGCGAAACGTTCGTAGTTAAAAGGTTCTATCGGCGGCTCATTCAGCGGAGAAACGTTTGTCGGAGTTATGTTTCAGAATATGAAAAATTCATTGGTTATGTTTTTACCATTTCCGTTACAGAGAAAAAGCGGCTAATTGTGTAAAACTATGTATATAACTGGAGCGACGGCCAGGCAGGCACAACCGGAGTAAAACTAGGTGTCGCGCAGCAGTTGGCGAGAACCTGTGCAACCCATAACCGCCTAACTTTATGCGATAAGTGTGTGTATAGTGTTCCTGTTAGTAAACATGTTTTGCGTAGAGCTAATAGCGAGAAATGTAATTATCATTTATATGCGGCAAATGGATCAGTGTGGATAAAATATTTAGTGTTAAATTTAATTTTAAGACGTCCATTAATCGGAATTTTATCGCAGTGGACGTTAGCAGCCAATTATCGGTGCAGATTTTTTATTCAAACATAAACTGTTAGTAGACTTAAGTGGGCATCGATTGTTAGATCAAGTTTAGTAACTTGGTACTAAGTGTTCAGTGATCATCGTTAACTACTATCGATAATAATAATACTCCCTCCTTCTTATCCAAATGACTTCTCATTTGAGGATTCTTCCTCAAAAAAAAGAAGCGCAGTTGTGTTTGTTCTATTTGAACCCATATTTAACGCGCGTCAAAAAGCGCTAGTGTGAAACCGTCACGGATAATAAAGTCACATCCGCCCAATCTCTTATCCTGAATCCCCGGTTTGTAGTCCTTTGGTGTTGAGGCTGTCCATCGATTGAGCTGAATGCTTACAGACAAAAAGTCGCCTTATAAAGAAAAAGAAATGCGTCGCTCGCGAGGGCTGGCGAGCATATATTAATATTATACCGTCCTAGCTCAAAGCAAATAAATGTGGTTTAATAACTTGTAAATAATCTTGTGTAAATACTCACTCAAAGCGATGACGTAAGAGGAGACTCTTCACTATGAAGTAATCGAGAACCGTGTTTACTGCAACTGGAAAGGAAAAAACAGTTTATCATTTTGTTACAAAATGCACGGTTGGTGCAGTGGCTACGTGACCAGCTGCTACGCTCGGTTTTGATTGGCGCATGGAAATATCTATATGTCAAAGTCAAAGTCAAAGCATTTATTTCAATTAATCCTAAATTAGGCACTTTTGACAAGTCAAATAAAATCGTCCGTCAGTCCGTCCGTCAGTGAAGCTAGGCGCTCGTTCCAAAGAGTAGCTTCGAATGGAAAAGAACGAGCAAGAAACGCCACCGTCACTCTATTTTAAAAAATGTTTTTTATAATACCTCTGATACATTATATGATCATTTACCTATTGTATTATTTATATACATTTATGTATGTAGGAACAATGTAACGACAATACAGCGTCAAAACTAATGGGACAATAAAATCAATTTGTAAAGAATAGCGGATGTTTCAAACATTTCCCACATTTTGAAATAATATGGAATCTACAAATTATTGTCGCGGTTCTAGGTGTGATACGTAGGTGTAATTATTGTCCCGCGTTGCTGAACAGGCGTTGCAGCGTAGGGGAGTAGGTCTACTAAGAGAACTTGGTGCCTCTCACCGAAGTGTTGAGAGTGGCCACCGGGGTGGTTTAAGTGAGGTAAAACTCCCACACTCCCTAATCCTTTATCACCAAAAAGCTGATATATAGCGCCATTTGAAGGTTCCTCCCCCCTCCTCATAAAAAAGGTTTTACCCCGTGATCGGTAACCTATGATGGTACATATGACTAATTTGAATAGTTACTTTTTACTTTTTGAGTTTACCTTTAATTTGCTATTCTTAGTTATTGAAGTACGGATTTTGTAATAAACTATTGTTGTATGTTGTCACCGTGAAAATACGGTTACTAAAATAATAAAAAAATAAATACAGCAAATAAGTAGTATTTATACAACACAATGATTATTTTTTAAGATATCTTAAGGCTACATGTGTAGCACACTATTCGAAAAGGTATTACCTCAGATACTTTGTAAATAAAACTAAGCATTTAGTTTC
This sequence comes from Spodoptera frugiperda, assembly GCF_023101765.2. Lineage (NCBI taxonomy): Eukaryota > Metazoa > Arthropoda > Insecta > Lepidoptera > Noctuidae > Spodoptera > Spodoptera frugiperda. The sequence goes on along the minus strand of NC_064236.1, from coordinate 2,232,101 downwards.
TTTTAAAATTAATTTAGAAGTAGAGAAATTTCAGACGTTTAAATAAAAATTATATAAAGTAAGCTCATAAGAACTTTTTCCAAACTATTTGGGTCAAACAAAAATGTATTTAGATTTAATAGACTTTTGATTTAATGAGAATTTAATAGACCTCTATAATAAATTTTGTTTTTGGGTAAATTTTTCACTTTAATACAAAAATATTTCAAAAAATTCTCATTAGCACGGAGTCTGTAATTATGCCTAGCATAGTGCAATGGGCTCACCCCATGGTACTTATAACACAAATAGTGAAAATTAGGTGCACGTTATACAGGGGCATTAAATGCCGTAATGTGCACCTATTTCCACCTTTTCATCGATACAAGGCGTGGCGATACAATAAAACTAATCATAGTCTAACCATACCTGACATTTTAAACGCCTAAGCTAGCGAATGGCCTCCCAAACCTCTGAATAAATTGCGTCGGTCCATGCGCCTAACATCCTGTACACAAAAATAAGTTTGTCTCTAAACGCACCCCTTACACAGGAGAAAGTCTTACTGCCGTACTCAGAGTCATTTAATAGTTACTTTTTTTTTTTTTTTTTTATTTATTTATTTATATAAAAGAAAAACCCAGTCCTTAGCCATTATTTTCCATAGAAATTAGTTACTAAGGAAATTTAAGCAATTATTAAATGTCTGTTAGTGCGGCAGTTAGACACGAAAATCGCTCGCACCAAAGACTGTAATATTATAATCAATCGCGATGGCTAAAGGAAGCATTTGAAGTTCAAATATTTAAAAAGATTATAAATGCTATTTTGAATTTTCAGCAGTATGCTACTACTGGAGCCTGAAGGATATGCCTTGCCATCACTGGTGTGATTCCTCTGCCTAATCATTGCGCAACGTATCTACAGAGAGCTGCTTTCAGTGCATTATGTTTTATTAAATAACGGTAAAACAGGGTGAATAGAATTCGAGGGGTGAATAAATGTTGGGAAAATGTTCTAACATCTATTCACCCCATTTCTGTATCTATTTTCCCTTTGAATTCTATACACCCCCCGTTTTACGATACTTTGATTAGTTGATTAAATTAAGATTTTTATTTCTATATCTCAAATAATTTTATGTTTTTTAAGAACCCATGGGCCAAATAGTTTGTGTAATATAGAAAATACAAAATATAAATATGAATAAATGATTATAACTTTCGTGAAACATACCAAAATTAATTATTATATATGCTATCGGCTAACTCACGTTACGTTAAATTATATTGTACATAATTTATTTGCAACTCTGTCGATCCCCTTAAGGGCCAAAGTGTTAGAAATGAGCCCACGCCCAGTCACGGGTGTAAAAGGAACATTGAATTTTTGTGTATCTAAAAGAAACATTTTTAATATTTATTGGACAACTCTAAGTAAAGAACATTAGTAATATAAAAATCTCGTATCATTTTTTATACCTAATTAAAAGATATATTTGCAGAACAAAGCATAGTTCTACAAAATCTATAACTTTTCCTATGTAACTTTTAGTTTCTGTAAGCAGGACGTTTTATTTACTTTAAAATATTTAATTATTTACTAGTCCAGGGCCGAGTTCAAAGTAAATAGGAGATTAAATAAAGGTAACAGTTAAAATTAAATTGCAGGGCCAGTTAGTATAAAATAGATAATATTTTAAGAATAAAAGACGACTTTCGCTTTTTTAAGAATAACAGTAAAATTCTATTAAAAAATATATATAAGAAATTCGCTATCGTTTTTTTTTTTTAGTAACAAAATGGCTTGAGTACTTCCATATTATTATAAAGTAAATATTCGATCGCTTTTTAAAAATAAGACCGGTCAAGTGCAAGTTGCATTTCGCTTACCATTATCAGTAATAATGTAGCGTTTACGCTGTACTTTAATTATTAATTCTAGCAGAGGCATACAAAATTAAAAGTCAGTGAAAATTTTACCCATTTAGATATACCTAACGATTTATGAGATATAGCCTGTTTATAAAAGGCAGACAAAGACAGGCAGCATAGTTTTAGTAAAGCTATATTACTAAGACTTCGCATTGAAAATTAAATTAACAACAAACTTAAAGAAAACCTAATGTAAGATATAAATTATTACTTTTATCACATCCACCCGCTGTTATACTGGACTTAGAACATAATAAAAAATAAATTCTAAAACGGCGTGTAAATTAGGAAAAAAACTTGTCTGTCTACCCTTCTCATGGGCTAAAAAATAGACCTAATTTGCAGCAAACAGGAAATTCCTAGTATTCACAAAACTAAGCCGACGGAAAACACGCAACCTACAATTAAATTATAAAAAAAATATATAATATATAATATATAAATAATTATAATTAAATAACTTAAAATACGTACAAATATTTAATACACTTCCGCAGTAACTCTCAACTCGCAACTTGCATTAATATTTAGTAAATTGCTAAAATTTTTCGCTGCAAACTTGTAAGAACACCAAATTATATATCAGATACTAGAATAAAGAAACTTACCTTAGGAAACATAAAAATAAAGCCCCGCACAATGCACTGAAGTTTATAATCCAAACAGAAACTACGTAAAAGTTGTTAAACTTCACAAAAGTCACTAAAACTTCACACAGTCTTCATGATTACCCACAAAAAAACTTTATTGTTCCTTTAAAAAATGCATCAACACTAATATTAAGATAATTATCAAAATTAAAAGCATTGTTGCGATTTAATTTTTTTTTCTGGCTTCGATCGCGAAACGCAGTGGACGAGTGCACTGCAGGGACTCCTGAATTGTAAGTGCGGGGTTACATTATGCCAAAATGGTTTACTTTCGTTCTGTCTCGCTCTCGCAGCGAACCAACCACAGGACTAATTCTGAAAACTGAAGTTCTGAGAGACTCTTCCTCTTGAACCGATTTAAAAGTTACTTGAAACGAGTAACAGCCAGTTGTGTCCGTTCACCGATCGGAGTGGTAAAATCGTAAGTATTTTTTCTAATTTTCAAGTATTTTTTTTAATTAAATTTTTCAATTTCTTTTTCTTTTAAAAATTTTAACTACTTAAAAAACAAGACAACCTTAAATAGCAATAAAAGAAAGTAAATAAATAACTTCACCTTAAATTAAACTTAAATCAAACTAGTGAGTAAATTATTACGAAGAGAAACTTAAAAATCCCTGAAATTCTTATCAAAAGATCTTGTTGTGTACATCTGTTCTAAAATATGAAAAAATCCGTTTAAATATTATTACTGTTTAATGGTTTCTACCACTACAGCGATTAAGACGGGGAAGGCTCCGGAGGAATTCTCCGGCTATAATAATTCATTAAGTATACCTTCATATATATTTCAGTTACATAATTTTAGTTCATAAATTTTATTTGTATGTTATTCCAAATAAATAAATAAACTGAAATTCATTAATATTGGTTTGTTTTTATTTATAGAGGGCATGTATATTTTTCTTTATATTTGTTTTTAATTTGGTGATTGAAAAAATAAATGTTTACAGTTCAATTCTGTTGTATGAGTGATATTTGCTTTTCGCTTTTTTTTGAAAAAGGAAAAGTTCTGCTGTTCACTTAACTTGTACCTGCAGTGCTTATCCTATGCTGGTCTTTCTTACATCGTTACAAAAGACAAGAAAATCCCAAATACTTGCATTAAAGCTTGTAGTATTGAAACCCTCCGTAGTTATTAGATGTTAGTTTTTCCTATTTAATATATTTAATTCCAACATAGAATTAATATAGGCTGTATGATTTGTAAAATTAGGTATTATTTATTTAATTTTTATTGTATGTATATAAAAGTTATTGATATCGTGTAAAGTTCTTAATATTAATTATTAAATACATAAAAGTTCGTAATGTGTACCTCTGTCTACCCCTGCGAAGATAAAAAGCGTGGCGTTGTATATTTATAAAAGATTTTCTATCATTAATAAGAGCTCTAACATTATATTGATGTGGTTGGCGACGAACGAAGCAAAGGAATTACAAAATAATAAATATTCCTAGAACATTTTAATAGATGGAAGGAAATTTCCCAGATATATTTGAAAAATGTAGTCTAAGTACCTACTTAAGACTGTTTGCGAGATTTTTTTTGTATTCATGCTTCAACTTAGGATTGTTTACTAAAAATAATATTTATATTTTTTAAAGGGTACTTGTATTAATATTGACTGATTTTTACCAGTAATTTCGCTCCAGTTACTAAGAAAAAGAGAACGATGCTTTAGCACGAATCAGTGTGCCCAAAAGGAATGGTACGGCCACCGCCTCAAAAAACTGGCGTGAACCAACGACTGTGTTGTGTTTATCATTAAGAATGACGTTACCAGAGGCATAATCGTTCGATCCATTTTCCACAACCTCAATTCTCAATCTTCCACCATCTGCCCTTAATCCCCAGTTCACAATTCTTAATCCGCAATCTTTAATCAGTTCTATTATAATTAAAAACCGCGTAGACGCGTGGGGATGCCGCACGCCGTAAGCTTCGTGGCACCGGAGTCGTAACAAAAACAAAAAGTGCCTAATTCATGTTACATTTGAATGCTGCATGTTTGCTTGTGTGTTGAAAACTTGACCAGATCTTATAAAAAAAAAAAAAAAAACTAAAGATTGCGAACGAAAGATATTATAACTTACCCAACTTGTAAATCAAACAGGAACTCCTCGGAAATGCGATTTGCTATCGAAAGAACAATGAATGAAGCAGTCTAATAAATAAATATTTGTGGAGATGTATAATAATATTTCAATGCCTAACATATCAGTGTAATGCTATACCTATTTAAGTCCTTGGTACAATATCTTTTTAATCAAAAAATCATACAAAGCACTCCGAAATGTCGGCACGAATGGGCCGGCTCGACCGGAGTGATACCACGGCCTCACAGAAAACCGACGTGAAACAACGCTTACGTTGTGTTTCGTTGTGGGAGTGAGGTTACCGGAGGCCCAATTCCCCCCTTCCCAATCTTCCCCATCCCCATTCCCGAACAACAACCCTTAAATTCCTAACTCCCAAAAAGCCGGTAACGCACTTGTAAAGCCTCTGGTGTTTCAAGTGTTAATGGGCGGCGGCGATTACTTACCATCAGGTCTGTACGTCTGCTCGATTATCGGCATGTCTCATAAAAAAAATGTTACTTGCTTTTTTCCATTACATTTGCTAGAGGCGATTATTGACGTGAAAATACATTACTAATATCCGAACGCGACAAGAAAAGCTGAACAATTTTATTGAACATGGTACAACAACAACAATATTAAAATGACGTGAAATAAAGCTTGCGGTGTGTGGGTGACGTTATCGGATGCCCAATCTTCCTAATCCCCGATTCCCCAACAACCTTCAAATCCTAAACTCTAAAAGGCCGGCAACGCACTTGTAACGTCTTTGGTGTTTCGGATGTCCATAAGCGGCGACGGCTGCTTACCTTGCTACCATAAAAAAATATATTGACAGCACAAACAGAGTAAAGAGACTATGTTTAAACAAATGTTATCGTTTGGCAAGTTGTTTGGATATTACAGTTATTATTAAGAGTCTCAGCAAGCGCCGCTACCCGGTTTCTGTAGGCGGGAAGCGTGTAAGTGATGAAAAAATCAAAAAGTATTCTCCATGTGCGGGCAGACCCTCACCACACCGCACGTAAAGAAAAATAATTAAGTAATATCGTGGATACTGATTTTAGTAGGAAATCATAGGAAAATTACAGATTTATGCCTATTAAAATTACTTAGACACGGATTAATGTTATCTACAAAAAAAAATACAGATTTTTGCAAAAATAATTGGACTAATCTCATTAATTTTAATCTCTAAATCTTCCAAGAAAGTTTTCCACTCCCCGATTATTATAAACTAGCTTCCGCCCGCGACTCCGTCCGCGCGGATGTCAGTCTTCGCGTGGAAGTTTTATTTCTCAATTTTGAGTAACTCTGGCAATGACATCTTATAAATATCTATTGGACCCAAATACGGCGAGGCCCATAATAATTAAGGAGATTCCTCTATTAAGCTACTGCTGTTGAGCAGAATAAAACTGAAAAATAAAGATTTTTTTCTACGTATTTTTCCAGGATAAAAGGTAACCTATTTTATGCGCAAGATAATAAGATATAATTATACCAAGTTTCATCGATATCGAACCGTTACTATTCACGTGATGCTTGAACATAAATAGACAGACAGACAAAAAAAGTTAATCACATATTTGGGCTTGGTATCGATCCAGTAACAACCCCTGCTATTTATTTTGTCTATATTTTCAATGAACAGAATTGACCGTTCTACAGATTTATTATAATATGAATGAATGAATGAATGAATGTGTTATAAACGTAAGAGTAGACAAATATAATCAGAAAGCTCCGAACTGCTAAGCTATCGGGAGTTATACGTGTTATTGTAAGTCAACTATAAGAGATAGACATTTGCTGTCGTGGAATATTTTTTAAACAATTTTAAGGAGAACATTTCTGGCATACATTATTTCTGTGTAGCTTTAACCATTAAGGCTGCACACGCGACGGAAGCTTAAAAAATGGAGTAAGTTCTCCTGTTTTCCCAACATTTCCTTTCACTGCTCTGCTCCTATTGATCGTAGCGTGATGAAAAGTATACTATAACCTGCCCAGGAGTATGAAGAACCATTGTACCAAGTTTCGTTGAAATCTGTCGAGTAGTTTTTATTTCTATAAAGAACATACAGACAGACAGACAGACAGACAGACAGACAGACAGACAAAAATTTTTCTGATTGTATTTTTGGCGTCAGTATCGATCACTAATCACCCGCTGATACTTATTTTGTAAATATATTTCATGTACAGAATTGACCTCTCTACAGATTTATTATAAGTATAGATGACCTCTCTACAGATTTATTATAAGTATAGATAGAAGTAAGCAACAATAGAAAAAAGTATTGTACACCATACGCCATCTGTTAGGGACTAAAAAAAATAAAAGTGTGATTGGATATCGTGGGTACAACATTTAAGTTAAGCGCCATCTACAATTCCAGACCAAAACTTAGTAACGAAAAAAGACAGATAACACTCGCATATTTAAAAAACTTCATACAATATCACACAGATGGCGTGCACGCAAAATTGAAACGATTGACAGAAATTATTTCTAGTAAAACAACCTATTTATTCAACTCTAGAACCTGCTACTTCGTTCGCATGGAAAAGTTAAAAGTTAATTGTTTTAAATGTAACAAAAGCCTATGTTGCTCAGTAAAGATGCAGCTTATTAATAGTGAAATAATTTCTGAAATTGTTTCTATAGTTTTGTGTCTTAACATGACAAAGGTTTACATACAGAAATACAACTGTTACCTCTTTACAATATCAGTAAAAATTTTTCAGCATCATTAAAGTGTCACAATTATCATCAGAGGTCCTAATAGTCCCATTGCTAAACATAGGACTCTTCTAAGGCCACTTGGTACAATTAATAACAACATGAAAAAACCTTTTAACTAGAAAATTTTGTAGACGTCTGACTTTAGTGTATGCTTTTAATATGTCATTTTCAAACGTCAAAACAACTGTTGATGTTATTTTGAATCAAATACATTGCCTCTTAACCACTGCAAAATATAGAAGTTAACTGACTGAACCAACGATGTACTAGTCACACAACGCTACCAATAGTCGAGTAATGTATTTCATAGTACGGCCGCTGAAAGTTGTCCGTGACTGCAATATTTTACCAGCAAATACATTGCTAAGTATTGTTTAATTTCCGAGCCATAGACTGGGTGCGTAATCTAATAGTCACAAAACGATATTCTATTCGTGGGATGTATTGCGCTACTAGTACCTAAGAGCCATCGTACATTGTCAAGGTTGTGGGCAGTAGACTGTCCGATTTTACACAGTGTATGCCTTTAATATGTCATTCCCAAACACCAAAGCGACTGTAAATGTTATTTTGCACAAATACATTGCCTATTAACCACTACAAATTTTAGAAGTGGAATCACTGGACCAACAATGTACTAGTCACACAACGCTACCAATAGTCGAGTAATGTATTTCATAGTACGGCCGCTGAAAGTTGTCCGTGACTGCAATATTTTGCCAGCAAATACATTGCTCTTTTACTATTGTTTAATTTCCGAGCCAACAAACTGAATGCGTAATGTAATAGTAACACAACGATATTTTATTCGTACGATGTTTTGTGATAGATGTTAGGGTGTTTTTCCACTATGTGTTTGTTGTGGATGCATTTTGCTTCCACCAATCATATTCATTGGTACACATAGCATAGCACTATGGAAACTGACTCGGCTAAGCTATGTTTTTTATGTGGAAAGATGTTATCATCTGAGGTCCTAATAAAAGTCCACTACTAAACACAAGTATCTTTTGAGGTGTACCACATTAACAACAACGCAAATAAACGTTTTAATCAGAAAACTGTCAGGCCGACAGTAGACTGTCCCATTTTACACAGTGTTTGCCTTTAATATGTCATTTCCAAACAATAAAGCGACTGTTAAATTTATTTTTTATCAAATGCATTGCCTCTTAACCACAGCAAAATATAGAAGTTAACTGACTGGACCAACAATATATTAGTCACACAACGGTACCAATAATCGAGTAGTGTATTTCATAGTACGGCCGCTGAAAGTCGTCCGCGACTGTAATATTTTGCCAGCAAATACATTGCTCTTCAAGTGTTGTTTAATTTCCGAGCTAACAAACTGAGTGCGTAATGTAATAGTAACACAACGATATTTTATTCTTGCGATGTATTGCGCTACTAGTATCTAAGAGTCGTCGTACATGCTTAGGTGCTTTTCTACCAGAGATGTGCTATGTAGCTATGCTTCGAAGACGTAATAGCTAAGCTGATTTGTGACTGTTTGTTAGCTATATGCGAGGAAAATGCGCGGTATTGATAGTAGGGAAGTCATCCATAGCACAAATTCATAGCACGCATTTTTCCAAATAAAAACATTGCTTAGCTGAGTCCGTTTCCACCAGTGCTAAGCTTTTATTACTATTAGCTTCTGTTGGTAATAACTGAACTTGATGCAAGTAAAACGATTCATTGTGTGGTTATTTAACATTGATGAGTAGTAAAATCTAAGCAAGCCTGCAATGTAATAGAAATTATGCAATTTTCTTTTTTTTATCGTTGCCCCACATTAGGATTTTCTCCTGTGTCGTGGGTGCGTTTACAAACATACAATTTCACATGCACATGACACCCAGACCAGAAACAACAATTTTGTGGATCACACAAAGAGTTGCTCCGTGCGGGAATCGAACCCGCTACACGTTGCACGGCAGCCAGTTGCCCAGCCACCGCGCCAACCATGCAGTCGAAATATAAGCATAGACTTCCAAGGAATTGTGTTTCTGAATAAAATTCGAAATAACTTTAGACCTTTTCTCACAATCCGACTAGCCACACAAATATACAGTAACACAAACCTCTACTTTAGAATATTCGCAACTACTTAACTGTAAACGTACAACTTTCGAAAAGTTTTTCGGAATCAATTAAATGCCTTAGTTATCATCTCAGGTCCTAATAAAGGTCAACTGCTAAACACAGGCATCTTTTAAGGCGTACCACGATTACAACAACGCGAACAAACCTTTTAACCAGAAAAGTATCAGTTCGGCAGAAGACTGTCCGATTTTTCACAATGTTTGCCTTTAATATGTCATTTTCAAACTCCAAATCTTTTGTAAATGTTATTTTGCAGCAAATACATTGCCTCTTAACCACTGCAAAATTTAGAAGTTAACTGACTGGACCAACAATGTATTAGTCCCACAACGCTACCAATAGTTGAGTAATGTGTTTCATAGTACAGCCGCTGAAAGTCGTTCTCGACTGTAATATTTTACCAGCAAATACATTGCTCTTTAAGTATTGTTTAACTTACGAGTCAACAAACTGAATGCGTAATGTAATAGTAACACAACGATATTTTATTCTTGCGGTGTATTGCGTTACTAGTACCTAAGAGCCATCGTACATTGTCAGGGTGCTTTTCCACCAAAAATGTACTATGCTACGTTGCTGTGGATGCATTTAGCTTCCACCAATCATGATAATATTCATTGGTACATATAGCATAGCACTGGTGGAATCAGACTCAACTAATTTATGTTTTGTTTCTATGGAAAGATGCGTGCTATACTAGTAGATGGCTGCTCTACTATCGTTACATTGCATACTTGAGGTGCGCATCTTCCTCGCATTGCTACATAATAATTATAGTATCAGTGAAAATAGTCACATAGTTTCACTGCTTAGCTATTAAATCTTCGTAGCATAGCTACATACCACATTTTTGGTGGAAAATCACCCTTTTTAAGGGGGGAAAATTATCCAATGAACAGCTGTCTGTACTTTGTGTAAATCCAAAATTTCAACTATGTGATTCACATTCAACTAAGGCATTTTCGGAATAAATTAAATGCCTTAGTTATCATCTCAGGTCCTAATAAAGGTCCACTGCTTAACACAGGTATCTTTTAAGGTGTACCACAATATCAACAACGCGAAAATACCTTCTAACCAGAAAAAAATCAGTTCGGCAGTAGACTGTCCGATTTTTCACAATGTTTGCCTTTAATATGTCATTTCCAAAAATCAAAGCAACTGTAAATATGATATTGCAGAAAATACATTGCCTCTTAACCACTGCAAAATATAGAACTTAACTAACTGGACCAACAATGTACTAGTCACACAACGCTATCAATAGTCGAGTAATGTATTTCATGGTACGGCCGCTGAAAGTCGTCCGCGACTGTAATATTTTGCCAGCAAATACATTGCTCCTCAAGTATTGTTTAATTTCCGAGCCAACAGACTGGATGCGTAATGTAATAGTCACACAACGACATTTTATTCATGCGATACTAAGAGAGAGAGATAGTAACTAAGACACTGTTAGGGTGTTTTTGAGAGGACCACTCGTAGTTCATATATTCTCATAGTTCTCGTCGATATATTCTCGTAGTTCTTATATACTCGATATTTTATTCGTGGTATTGCACCACGAGTACCTAAAAGCCGTTGTTACATCGATTTTTATTTTTTTTTATTTTTTTTCAGGGGGGAAAATCATCCAATGACTTCTCTCGCTAGGGCAAAGCGAGAGGGAGTGTCAGACTCTTACTGACTAAAAACCACCCCGTTCCTTCTCTTGCTTGTCGAGCCGGAGCCCCGGTAAACCCGCTAGGTAGTCCGCAGCTCCGGATTAAGCATCAGCCCTACTGGGCCCCATCACGCACGGGTTTGGTTCTGGTCGGGCGGCGAGCTACCCTTGCTCGCCGTCCGCAGACTCGCACTTACGGTGGCCGGAGATCGTCACGCGATCCCCGACGCCGGGTGCTTTTTAACCAGAGATGTACTATGTAGCTATGCTTCGAAGTCGTAATAGCTAAGCTGTGAAATTTAGTGACTGTTTCCACCAATAATAGTAACATTCAGGAATAGAATAGATTAAAAAAACCTGTGATGTAGTACAAAATATTGGATAAAATCATAAATTTTATAATTTTTAGCTTCTGGTAGTGATAATTGAGTTTAGCGCCATCTGCTGTTACCTTTTGGTACTACTTAGGTACAAAACAGCGTTTCAAACTAGACAAACTAGGTGGCGCTGTGGTACTTAAACTGACCTTTAACTGTTACATAATAATAGTCAGTTTCAAATAAGTTAGGAACACTCAAGATAATCAAATGGATACTATAACATTAGATGCAATCAAAATACTGCTAATCTTGTACAAAGAAAGTTTTACCATGTCACTGTCAAGAACACTATCAGTTGCGTAAAGTTCGAGTCGTTTAGAATCGATATATTATTCAGTTTACAAATACGGTTAAACTGTCAAACATAATAAGTTAAAAAGTATCAGAACTAGGAGATAACTAGGAACAAATACCAATAAAGTAAAAACACTTAACTGCTTAGCCAAAAGAGGCTTGCATAAAAATCTCGGATAGCAAAAGATGTCTTTATCCTCTTCAGGCTCTTTGAGATGACATTTTAAACTTGCCAAATATATTTGAGAACTCAGCCACGTATTATATGTTTAGTTATATCAAAACTAGAAGTAAGTTTGTTGCATCAGTTATTTGATTATCTTGAGTATCCCTAACTATTTGACAATGACTATACAGGGCAATAAAAATAATAATATGGGCACGAAGGCGCCACCTAGTTCGGTTTGCTGTAAGCTCTACGTAGTCTTGTCTTTAAAAAGTAAGTGATACCAAGGGATACCAACAGATGGCGTTGAACTCAAAACAACATAAACAACAAAATATAGTCCAAGTAGAATGTCCAAAAATGTATGGAGTAAAAACCCAGGATCGATTAAAATAATGTATGAATGGTATATGCCATATTCAATAACTGTTTCAGATTAAACCAAATCACCAAGAAAAAGTCCAGTTTATCATGATCTCACATTGCATGATCTTTCTGAAGATTTAACGATTAGTTTATACTGGTTTATGAACAAAATTGCTTCAGATTTTCAGATCTTGTGGGCTTGGGGTTTGCTTGCATTTTCTTTTCATTAGTAAGTAGTCAGTATTCATGTGCTCTATTAAATTGAATTGTAATAGTTTGCCTACTGCTGGATGGAACGCCAATTGCTACGAATCGTACAAATCTCCTTCGCTTCATCAACAGTCATCAGTCTTTTCATGCATGCTCTTTGGTTAAGGGTACTATCAATTTAGCCCTTCTTTAATGTAATAGCTCATAAATAATTTTAATCGATACCGATTTTCTTTTTAGGGACATCCTCTTTAGATCACATTTATAACAAAGATTAGATATTACAATTCCCAGAGTGTGTAATTTTTTTGTAAAATCTTCAAAATACATATACATTTCTAATAAGTGTTTTTTTTTATTGAGTTTGTGCCATTCTTGGATTGTAATATAAATATAACTTGTTTAGGTATAATCTAGATACTATTTGATGGATTACCTGTACGTTGCTGCTGAAAGGAGCTGATTAAAAAAGACTATAATAGACGGACGTATGGACTCGTCTGTGGAGCTCTAATAGAAAGAGACACATAATATGAGTAATGTGGAAGACAAATATTTTGACAGCAACTAATATTGACTAACGCATGTTACTTACGCAACCCATGTTTATCTATAAGAAATCGATTGCAAACCATCACCAGTTTACTGAGACCCCCCTCGTAATATTAAACTCTTTGATTCTATTACGAAGGGCAGAGGTCCAGCCCTAAGACTGGGTAGTTCGGGACAACCAATTTCAAAAGACCCCTGTTTTTTAAGGATCTGTAGAGTGAAAGGGGTCTTGTAATGGTGGACGTTACCAATGTGTAGCCACACCTTAGTTTGAGCTGCAGGTGGCGTGTGTGGTTAAATAACAATTTGTTTGATGTGTTAAACGTCAATTAATTATAGTAGCTGGTCATCCTGCTTTTGTTTATGTTTGACATGCAGCGGCAGCTGGTTTTTTGTGGTGAAGTTAGGGTGTTTTTGCTCGAGAGATGATCTATGATTTAGATCTGACGTTGCTGTGAATGCGTTTGGCTTCTACCAATCATATTCATTGGTACACATAGCATAGCACTGGGGCAAACGGACTCAGCTAAAAAAGCTATGTTATTTTATAAGGAAAGATGCGTGTTATGGATGCCTACTATGGACGCGTGCTATGTACCCGTGCTATGAACGCGTGCTTCCCTACTATTGATACAATATACTATTGATACATCGTATACTGGAGCTGCGCATTTTCCTTGCATAGTTAATTAGTATCAGTGGCAACAGTCACATAGTTACACAGCTTAGCTAATACATCTTCGTAGTATAGCTACAGATCACAACAGACTCTGGTGGAAAAGCACCATTAACCTATAGTTAGATGAATTTAGTATTTCTCCTTTCAATGGTTCAAATGTGGGGACATTTGCAGTATCAATAACAGCCTCCAAGTGGCCAATGCTTACCCTAGAGCACCTTACTACGTTATATTACAACAATGTTAAAACACATGAAAATTGTACTTTTTGAGCACTGCTTCTTTGTGCATTCGATTGGCACTAAAGTCAGGCCAGAGGCTCTCACCAAGGACGGCAAAAATTTGGGCACAGACACCACAAACGTCCTGTAGATAACATTATCCAGCGGCTGTACCTACTCTGTACATACAAGTTACTGGATCATACCAAACGAGTCTTTTCCAGCACTGTAAGGAAGGACAGTGCCAAAAAACAAACATCGATTAAAATCATTTATGAACAATATAATAAACATTACGGTGTTAGTTTTGGATGTTGGCAGCAACATAATTATTATAATTTTGTATAACAGGGCACGTGATTAACAGATTTATTCTTTTGCTTCTGTGGTTGTTACAAGAGAAAGACATGAAGAATACAGATATACAATTATAATTACGAGAATTACAGGCCAACTCTAAAACAATTATAAACTGACTTTGTTTTTTATTACTTAGGGATGGTTTAGTCGAAAACTATTATTTGGGATATGCTATGTGTTACCTTGTGCCTTGCCACACATAAATTATTTTAATCGATTCTGGGTTTTTGATAACAATGATCCGTAGTCTAATTAACTATAACTCATCAGCTAATCAGAAGACGGTTTGAAATTTAACCAGTCTCTTGGTTTGTCAAATGTAGATGCAAATCGAGTTCAATAGAAAAATGAAAAACGTAATACGATCATTTAATGGTAAGCAAACAGCGGCGGCGCCTCGACCATGGAAACCGACAATACTAAAGAAGTTATAACCAGATTGTAGGACTTGCAATGTCATTACAACTGCAGGGTCGGGGGATTTATTGCTGACACTTAACTGGTATTAAACAAATATTACATCAAAACATATATCAATCCGTTGACTTCATCGCGGTTTACAATTGTGATTAAATACCAATTTATCTAAGGAGCAAGTCAGATAGTAGAACATAAAATATATACAAACAGTACTACATAACCGTTGGTAATAGAGTGGGTAGAAAAGAAATGTCACCACATGAATAATAAGTATTTAAAAACGGTGAGCATTAGTCGTTATCGCCTGTAGGCGTTAAGGAGGGTGGGAGGGCCCGCCTCACGCACCCTCCGATTATGGCCCTTCATTGAGCTTCACTAATTACCTAGTAGACGTTCTTACTGTCTGTAGAACTGTATTTTGTTTAGGTATTAAAGTAAATATTTTGTAACCTTATTTATAACCTCGCAGATTAAAGTTAGATGAGATGTGAGTGATTCAAATCGTTGATCAAACAGATTCTTTCAAACCAATTAAACCTTTAATACTTTCTCCACCTAATACCATAAGTGTCTTTTAACATGCACCGGTTGCCAGCGGCGCAGTGAAGGACTATGTACTTTATATTTCCCACGTACCGGCGTAATTTGCCCGGCAAGCAGTACGATACACCCAGAGCTGCGGACTGCCTAGCGGGTTACCGGGGCTCCGGCTCGAAACGCAGAAGTAGGAACCAAGGTCGTCACGCCACGTAGTCTACGACCTGCATCCAGTGGACTCGACCGCTTTTTTCTTTTGAGGGGGGACAATCATTAAGTGCCTTCTGCCGAGTGTCAGACTTTTACTAAATAAAACCACCCCGTTCCTACTTTAGCTCTCCGAGCCGGAGGCCCGGCAACTCGCTAGTCCGCAGCGCTGATTGGAGTCTTAGATAATGACTCTAGGATACCATTTTTAAGGGGGAAAATTTTCCAATGATTTCTTCAGCTTTGGTCGAGGCCAATGGAAGTATCAGACTTTTACTGACTAAAAAGCGCCCTGTTCCTACTCCTACCCTTCGAGCGGGAGCTCCTGCTAAGTAGTCCGCACCTCCTGATCAGGTATCAGCCTTCCTGGGCCCCATCTGTGGTGGTCTGATAGCAATTTGAGGCGCGCGTAGAACGCGATGCGTCGCACGCACGGGCACTCTAGGATACCTAAGCCCATGTGTCAATAACCTTAGGTGCTAAAACTCCAAACACAATAGTGTTATTTCTCATTTCATGGAGACCAAACGCGTTTACAGTCGGGACAGCACGCAATGGTGACGTCATTTGTTTAGGCAAGGAAGGATTTCGAAATCGGTAAGTGATTTCATTGTTTTTTTCTTTTTCAAAACATAAGATGACGTCATGACCTTGTAGTCCTTAAGAGGTAGGCAGAGAGGTGCGTACGTTGAATATTTTTTTAGTGTAGCTATAAGTTGTATCTAATAGAGGATCTGTTGTTTTTCTTTTTAGTAACTTATCTTAGGAAATGTATAAAAGTATCGTCATACCTTTCATCCCCAAAGGGGTAGGCAGACGTGCATATTATGGCACGTGATGCCAGTGTACAATGTACACCCACTTTTCAACATTAGAGTCCCATGTTATAGAGGGTAAACCTTATTCTATTTACTGGGCACAATTCCAGTCTCTGTGCTACTAACCAAACAAAGTCCAAAAATAGTTTGTTTGACCCGGGAATCGAACCCAAAACCTGTTGCCCGGCAGTCACACTTGCGACTACTCGACCAATGAGGCAGTCTTATGATACGTTAGATTAGACAACATAGTATTGTTGCTATGTCGTCATATTTGGGTAAGCTGCAACATTACAGTGATTCAACATTCTGTAATACGATTTCTACGTCATGATCGTATGTCAACGCACGTATTGTTGTTTAGTATGCGTATACTATTAAAATATTATTTATATATACTTACTCCAACGCAGGTTCACTTGCTACTTGTCTTCTATTGATAGTAGCGTGATGTTTCATAGCCTATAGCCGTCCTTGATAAATATTGACAAGCCAACGCAAAAATAATTATGAAATTCAAACCAGCAATTCCGAAGAACAGTGCGTTCAAACAGACAAACTTTTATTGTAGTAAATAGTATAAGATGACATAGTATAGATAATCTTATTCAATCTCTAAACTTCTATATAGATAAGCTTTATATAAAAACTGTAAGTTCTAATGTCCTTCACAGCCTTACATTACTGTATTTTACCAATTTTACAATCCAACTACTTTGTTCGTTTGTAAAAATAAAGGATTAAATTTTCAATATCAATTGTCAATTTAATTTATGTGATGAACCTCTTTAATACTTTGGATCTAGGGTAAAAGATTGGGCATCTCTATTCCATAAGATTTAATTTTTATAATTGAACCCGATACCCCAGGTTCAAGAGTCACACTAGCAACCACTCGACTGTCGATGCAGACAGTAGGGAAATCCAAATATTTCTGGTTCCAGTTGTTGTATTGTTTTTACTGTATTGGTAAACATACCCAAAGACTGGAGTGAGCATCGTAAACAGATATCATAACAACGTGACGTCACACCTTTTTAGCCTCGTATTAGTAGGCAGAAGTATAGTATAGAATAGTATAATATTAACTAACTAGCTAGCGGCTTTGGACGCATTTCTGTAGGATAAAAAAATATTTGTTTCATATTTCATCTCGACCCCTTCAGCCATGTTGACGTAATTAAGTAACAAACATACACAAACACGGTTATAAGACTATTAACTTATCACCAGTAGTGTTTTCTTCTCAGTCGCTCAACTCTTGACTGAGTGTTCGTGGTTGTCATGAAGTGGTGGAGGGAGGCCCCCAGTATGCGTCGCACACGGTGAGCCGTCGCACACGGTGAGCCGTCGCACACGGTGAGCCGTCGCACACGGTGAGCCGTGTTCCTGCTTAAGGTATTGCACCAACTGCCTTTCTTTAGTTGGTCCATCGGTTGGATGATCTCCAGTGCAGTAGAGTGGCCTCTAGTTTGCTCTGCACTGAATATAAGCCAGGACGGCTCTATAAAGGTTAGCCAGATGCAACTTTTAGTGCGCATATTCGCAACTGTGTCTCCCATACCACAGGCATTCCACGAGAGAATTTCATTCCATTTCCAGAGAAATTCACGAAGTAAATATTGTTATATTTGTTTAATTCTCGGGCTTTCTTGATGTTCTAGTCAGAATCTAATCTTGGCCCATAAACAGTATCATTCTACAAACGACGTATGTTAGGTACTTACTTTCCACCGACAATGAGTTCAATGTAGTTGTGGGTTTGTATAGAAGGACCTATTGCGGGCTACTCGTCGCGTCGACCCGAAAACCAAACAGATTTAAATTAATATCAAAATAAGATATTAATTAAAGATAGAAATTATTTGAATATGTAGCCGAACAAAAGACGTGCACGACATAAAGCTCAAATTCTGCGGCCAGTGGTCAGGCCCCATTATTCTATCGAAAATATAAAATAACTGTTTTTTCTAACAATGGATACATTGTATTTACAGTTACTCAGTTAACCAAGATATTTGTACTTAGAAAATAAAATAGGATTAAAAAATATAATGGGACTGAGCTGAGCAACGGTTACAAAAGATTTGGCTTCAATTGGAACAATAGATACAATTTAAATCACACTAATATTATAAATTTAAAAGCTTGTTAGAATGCGTAGATCACACAGAAATTACTGAATGAATTTAGATTAAGTTTGGTATACAGACAAGGTATGAGCTGACTTAGGTAATAGGATACTTTTTATCCCACGTGAACGCGAGCAAAGGCGCCAGCTAGCAAAAGCTAGTGAACAATAAATAAAACTGACTTTTTACAAAACCAATATTAATTTCCACGCTAATGTAATCTGGTCTAGAGTCCAAGACGTGAGTTAAACAGTAGGCGAATGTAGCCAGAATTGATCATATATCGTCGCATCGTCAAACGCAACAGCAATTTGATTGTCCTTGCTAGTCCATCCAGTGTCTACTTGGTACAAGTATCGGATAACCTCACCTCACATTCTAGGACGGCTTGACGTGACCTCTTTTGAAAAATTGCCCTCTCAACGCAATCACACTTGAGACTTTGATTTGCCCGTATTGAGAGCACTGCTCCATTTTGCAATGCTTTTTGAGGGCGAAAATAATCCAATGACTTCTCTCGCCTTGGGCAAGACAAGAGGGAGTAACAGACTCTTACTGATTAAAAACCACTGCGTTCCTACTCCTGCTTTTCGAGCCGGAGATCCTTATCTATTCATATAGATTCTAAGATGCAATTTTAACTTCTACCACATTAATGACAACACGGTGGGTGCGGTGCAACTCTGGATGTGATCCACAAATTATTATTTCGAGTAAAATGTCATGTGTATGTGAACTTGTATGTTTGTAGACGCACCCACGACAAAAGAGAAAATCATAGTGTGAGGTAACGTCTATAAAAAAAAAATGATACTTACTTAAAATAGGAAAATGGTTTTTACTATTACGAAAATTCTTAATCATTCTTTGATCACGTTCTATTTTATCATTACGTAACTAATGTGATAAATACCTAGCTACAGTGACAAACAGACTGACGAACAATTCAATTTGATATTTCAAAAAGGTCTAATTCAAGATTAATTAGTAAATAAATGCTTTGACGGATTTACTAAAGGTTTGTACATAGATCTCTGGGAATGCACACAAGACATAAAAATAACGCTATACGTATAAACACAGACGTTAAACGGGCGAGAGCTCCCAGATTAGGGCTAGCCACGCTATAAACGCTCTTACGTACATACACAGACTTACTTATATAGACTCATGAAACACCGCTAACATCCAAAATATAATAGCCAAAGTATCTGAAGGACATGTTTTTAGTAAGACCCATTTTTTATGAGGTTTGGTAATTTATTGATCATATTTTAATATTACGCAAACAAGTATCTAAAATATAGTACTTTGTATACTTTAGACAAATTTTATGTATAAATTCAAAAGTTATTTACATTATTATAACAAGTACAGTCAGCGACAAAGATATGAATGTCGTCTAACTTTGAAGAGTGTTCAACGTCACCTTCAAAAGATAGAGGGCACGATGGCTATCTAAGAGCACAAAGAATCCAAAATGTTGGTAGCAGCCGTAAGCGGAACGTGTCTGCTGAACTCCCATTGAGCCTGGCCGGGATAACCCGCGCATGCTAGGCCCCGCCCCGGGGCGTGGCGCTACCTTCCGGATGCCACCCCCGCAACCCTCCCTTCGTCTCCTACGACCGGACGAGGCACCTCGCTTTTATCCCGGTTTCCTGTCG
The DNA here is from genome assembly GCF_023101765.2 of Spodoptera frugiperda. Taxonomy (NCBI): domain Eukaryota; kingdom Metazoa; phylum Arthropoda; class Insecta; order Lepidoptera; family Noctuidae; genus Spodoptera; species Spodoptera frugiperda. Next base: position 2,211,929 of record NC_064236.1, on the reverse strand, counting down.
GTGGACGCTCGCTTTGCTCCGGTCTATCGATTTGTTTATTTTTTTAACAAGACAAATAGGTCAGACGCGTTCCTTCCGAGTACCGTGTTGTGTCCGTGCTGCGTCCGGCGCGTCCCCGGTGCCGTCGGAGTGACCGCGATGAACAGTGTCCGGTGTAGGTGTTGCAACCTCTGCTCAGTGTCTTGTGCCGGAGATGGAGGCTGTTGAATAAAGGTGAGTCGTCTACCGGTGCCGGGGACTGCATCTTGCATTTCCAATTTTGGCGTAGTTTCGTCGAGAACATTATTGTGTATTAAATTGTAAACACATTGTAACACACATGTTCTGTTTCTGAAACGATAAACTTGGAAATTTACTTCTTGAAATAATTAATTATATAGTGATTATTTTTTGGAGGTTGCCAATGCCTTGATGCTGACAACAATAATTCATAATTTCAAAAGTCTGTGTCAAAACATCCTAAACTGACTATATTACTTTTTTCATAAGATCGTTAATTTTATACAGAGCTGAAAATCAGTGAAATCATCTCAAAATTAATCAAGCTAAACGAGCAATTTTTCTAATAGTTCAAATCAGTTTCATCAAGACTGATCCCAAAAAACGTTTAAGTACTAAAAATATTTATGCAACAATGTATAATTTATTTAAATCCGATTGTCTCTCAATCACATCGTGTTGACTATACTCAAAAAGTAAATTATTCCATTGCAAGTTTTTTGTATGTGACATGCCGTGAGATTAAATGAAAGCACACTCAAATACACTCACTAATTATTGTTAAATTGTATCATTATAATAATTACTGATAGCTAAGTAAACTACTTACAGTAACTACTAAACAATATTATTAAATATATCAGAACATCAAATATTGTTGACATTAACATCTATTAAAAAAAATCTATTAGAATGCATGATGTATTAGCAATATCAAATTATTGCCATTGAATCAGCCTCAACAGTACCAACACCAAACTAATGAGAAATATGTAGATCTCAGGAAAGAAAATATGCAAACGGTAATCCATCAAGTCAGCTTAAGATATGCAGCTCTTTTTATAGTAATTTGAGCGAATCATCAATTGATTTTTCCCACCTTATTTGAGGCGAGAGAGAATGACAGACTCTTGCTACTTAATAACTATTCATACTCCTGGTTAGAATCGAAACCTACTTATTCGCCCTGTCTATAGTGGTCTAATGCTGTAATCTAATAGTTCTTTGAAGCGCGTGTAGAAAGCCACGTTCTGAACACTCGACTCTGGTTCTGGTCGGGTGGCGAGCTACCCGTGCTTGCCGTCCGCAAATCCGTGCCAAACTAGTAAGTGCTATTTTGCAGCCTACTAGCCACTTACAACCAGATATTAAATAAATAAAAAGAGTCTAATAATGTATAGAATCCCGATGTTTGAGATTATTAGTAAAAAGGTAGACGCCATACAATGACAACATAATCTTTCCCTGTAAGTGGCCCTAATAATCCTAATGATCCTCTGACAAGATGCATTTGAAATAAATTTAAGAGATCACGTTATGTATCTCATCCTTGCAATCGCCACGCTTGTCTTGCAAGGTGCATTGTGCGCAGTTGTTGAACAATGTATCATTTATATAATGCTAACCGATAAAAAAATTACCAAGTTTAATATATGTAACTAATACTAAAAGTTATCTAAAACCGTTATAAAGTCCAATTTACTGATCTTATTAACAGACCAATCTGGTTTTTTAACAGAAACTCTATAGATATTTAATATAAAAAATCGATTTCAATAAAAAATGCATCCGAATATCACGCTAAACAATATTATTTCGTAATACCTATCGTGAAATATACTAAATGAATTAAAACTAATGGTTTTGCTCACGTAATTATACTGAGGAAAGCTTAACTAATTTCGAGTCACAGAGGAATTTCTCCTCATGAGAAGCTGGTCCGTCCTAGTTGAGTTTTTCTCAGTACATTTATTTTACCGTATTTAATCGTTAATTTTAGTTAACTTAATATTATTATTCCAAATCAATATATCGCTGTCAGTAACCTCCTAACTGTCTCCATGTGTCATTTGAGAGGCAAATCTTAAACTGTTGCGACCAAACCAATTCATGGTACCTACCTCTTCCCGTCGGAGTGAAGTGGAGTCAACGTCTAGATAACTCGGTTACCGAAACAAGGTGAACTGTGCAATTGCTTCAAATCATTTGATTAGAATGCAAGTCTATTGTGGTGTTAGTAGAAGATTAGATATTTTGTGAGAAAAATAAATTCATTGTTAGGTTATTGTTAGGTTAATTCATTGTTAGAACGGTGTAGTGACATCAGAGTAGAATACATTTGTCACAATTCTTAGGGTGCATTTTCACCAGAAATGCGGCTATGCTAAATTGTGAAACTATGTGACCGTTTCCACTGGTACTAAGCTATTTAACTGTGCGAGGAAGGTATGCAGATACGCAGCTCGAGTATGCGATGTAGAGAAGACATCCATAGCACGCGTCTTTCCTTATAAAAAACATAGGTGAGCTGAGTCCGTTTTCACCAGTGCTATGCTATGCTATGTTCATCTCTGGAGTATTAGGGCCTACTGTCTGTCCACGTCGCGTCATTTGACGAATGAACCTACAAATGACAAATGCTAGTACCTTGATTAGAATTAGGCTTGAACCCATTGCATTTGTAGATTGTATGGATTCATCTAAATAAATAAATGTAAATATTACATAATTTAATATTATATAAACTTGTAAATCAGTTCAGTTCCCAAAACCCGTTTATGTGTGGAAATATATTGTAAACTAAGCCTTACGCTTCCATTACATTATATTTTGAACTACTACACCAAATTAAGCACGAACTTCAACCAGCAGCTTCACCCGTGTTCCAGTTAAATAAAAAGTATTCTATCACCCAAATTAGCCCATACCCTGTCTGTAAACCAAATTTCATCGAAATCCGTTCCGTAATTTCAGTGTGATTGACGGACAAACATCCAAACAAACAAACTTTCACATTTATAATGTTACGTAGTATAATACCACATTAAGAAATACCACATAATAATCCACCTTTCTGACGGGTACATAACCTGAATTTAATTTAACATCAACACAAATAACTACATCAATAAATAACGCGTTTAAAAACGAAAACATGCGCTAAACGGTTGTGTGCAACAAATAAGTTAAACGTGTTATTAGAATGCCAGAAACTATGTTTCTGCCAGTAATGCACTCGGTTTGGCACACTCCTATGGAGGCGAATGGATGGCACGCGATACCAACGCCATGGCTTTAATGTCTCGCAGTGAAATGGTTGAGAAACGCAGTAATTAGGGAGTTTTAAAAAAGAAATTAGTATGATTTACATGCTTTATAATTATACGGTTTGTGAATTTCAGTTACTTTACTAGTCAATCTTTGTTAAAAATAAGTGAACGTTTTACAAATAATACTACTGTTACTTCTGTTTATCATCTTTTATATCTTGCCAAAAAAAACATATTAGGGGAGGTAGAACTAGCCAGGTGGTTGTGGTTCTTGGTGGCTTGAAACTAGTCAGACGCCTGACGTACAGTTCATGCCAGCTTAGAAATCACAGACTCAAAAGTTATTTTGAGTCCGCTGAGGAGTTTTATCTAATAGCTTGTTTTTTGAACGGAGAAATCATGGATTGACTTTTTCCGCCTTTGGTTAGGTGAGAGGGAGTGACAGATTAAAGATTCTTACTGACTAAAAACTACCCCCTTCCTACTCTTGCTTTTTTAATAGCTACTGTCATATGATGCCATTATTGATTTCTTTACATTTTAACAGCAAATTTTATCTGATACTTAAACATCCTGTACTGATGGTTCAATGGCCAATCAATGGTACCTAACTTTCTCTCCTAATTCAGTCATCATTTTCTTGACTGTACGTTTAAAAGAATTTTAACCGACTGTGCGAAAACTAAATAGAGTAAAATTACTTTATTCCACATACTTTAACATAACACAAACTGCTTATAACAACTGTAATAAACCACGAAGGTATAATAAATCACAAAAATAAAACTCCACATGTAGGTATGCGAAGAGAATTTAAAAGTACAGTCAGCTAGATAACGTTTCGCCGTTTTTATTTATAAACGCAAATGTATTCCTTGTTACATCAACATGTATTACCATAGATGCATAAATCTAGCGAGCAGTAGACACTTGGAGTTGGGGCCGACTGTACATGTATAGGTATATGCCCGCATAATATTCGCGTAAATCACTTGTGGAATTAATTATTGCTACTGACTGTACTTGCTACGTATTTGGGGTGATGAAGATTCGGTTAGGTTATTGTGTTATGATCATCTTAACCGTAATATTACTTGAGCACTAGATACATATTTTAATCGCCTTACTGTCTTTCTTAAGAAAACGCACTATTTATTGACGCATCGTGGAGCGAGCATATTAATCACCATTAATACTCATTCCTTCTCCGTAAGAGCAACGAAGAGCAGCCTTTGCTTAGCAGTAACACACTAAAAATGGTAATAAACAGATATTTAAAAGAAAAATACGCCTTTCACCTTGAGTGAGGCAAGAGAGAGTGTCAGAGTCTTACTGACTAAAACACATCGTCCCTACTCCTACTTTGCGCTGATACCCCGGTAACCCGTTAGCTTGACCGCAGCTCTGGATGACAAAATATACCCTACTGTATATATATTACAATCCTACTGTATCTGCCTACGTACTTTTGGTCCTTTTAATTATGTTAAACGCTTTTCTCATAAGTATCTACACTCTCAATAAACGTTTGAACAGTAAAAAATCGCAGTTCATAAAACACGTCATTGGCGCGTGTAAAAACGTCGTCTGTAAACGCCCTAAGAAGTCAGCCCTCCTCAAATCAATACGTGACTTGTTTTTTACTACAAACACATTCATACAGGGTGGGCTGAGCACCGCCGTGTCCTTAGGGATGTGATCGGCGACGGTGACCTCTCGCGTCCGGCTTTGGTTCAGGCCATGATGCGGAGCGAGAGGGAATGGGACGCCGTCTCCTCCTTCTGCGAAGCAGTCATGCTAGCTAAGGAGGAGGCGGAGCGCGAGAGGGAACGATCCTCCTCACGCCCCAGCCACCGCAGAAGACACTCCGGGCGTCGGGGATCGCGTGACGATCTCCGGCCACCGTAAGTGCGGCGAGCAAGGGTAGCTCGCCGCCCGACCAGAACCAGACCCGTGCGTACGGCGCGTCGCGTTCCGCGCGCGCCTCAAAGAGCCAGACCACCACAGATGGGGCCCAGTAGGGCTGATGCCTGATCCGGAGCTGCGGACAACGTAAAAGGTTACCGGGGCTCCGGCTCAAAGCAGGAGAAGGAACGGGGTGGTTTTTAGTCAGTAAGAGTCTGACACTCCCTCCCGCCTCACCCAAGGCGGGAGAAGTCATTGGATGATTTTCCCCCCTCATAAAAAAAAAAAAAAAAAAAAAAAAAAAAAAAGGGTGATCTTCTCTGAAAACTCGATATCTCGATATACTGTATGTGTGTAAGTACAAAATGTTTGGCCGATTTTTCGGTCGATTAGTCGTGTGATAAGTAGCCGTTTGGTCAACATTTCTTGCAGAATAAGGGGATATCTGTATTTGTTATTTGTGTTGTGTATCTTAGAAACGGGTGAATAAGTAAGTCTGATTGATCTACAAATGTAACTAACAATTTTCTGAAGGTTTAAAGCTTACATGATTATTTGTGGTTGAATGGTAGAGTAGATTGCTGTATCAATGAACGCAACGCAAACTTGAACCTTTTAAACTGCAATCTCTAGCCCGTCAGGTGCGCGTGGAAACTATGTGAAACCCATTCAGGTTTTTTATTTTTATTTATTTTTTTTTTATTTAAAAACGTTGCCCCACATCTCCTGTGTCGTGGGTGCGTTTACAAACATACAAGTTCACATTCACATGACACCCAGATACGAAACAACAATTTGTGGATCACACAAAGAGTTGCTCCGTGCGGGAATCGAACCCGCTACCCGTTGCGCGGCAGCCAGTTGAGGTTCTCCGAAGTCACTGGCTATTACCAATCCCGTAGAGAAGTTACCAAAATAAAATACCACTGACTCGCGTGCAACTATCGTCCACGCGAAACCTTTCGCCACGCCAGTCCTCCAGCACCGCACTGGAGTATTTGCTACTACCACCAATTACCAAGATCTGCACCGACATATGGTAACTTATTAACTGAGTTCACTTTTTTGAGAACAATTGCGATATCTACACACACATTCACACACACTTCTTTATCATCATCATCATATAGCGGCCAAACGTCGACCTATTAAATGTAAAAAAAAAGTCATCAACCGAGAGACGTCCACTGCTGAACTAAGGCCTCCCCTTAGTCATCCACCCACTTGACAATATTATTATAATATTTTCATAGAACTTTTTGATGCATTTTTCAATTAGAAGCTGCTTTATCAAATGGAGAAGCGAAACTTGGAACCTAACTCCTCATTTAAAGACATGGTACTTTGCGTGGCGCTTTGGGTTTGCGTCGTACATTGCCGCAGACATAAACATATAATATGATATGTGTATGGGTGTATCATTAATAGTGGTTTAAACTAAAGGGGTTGAAATAGGTTCTCGTCCTTAGCATACTAAAATATTATTCTATTTATATTCTGCTATACCCAGGGGTGCCAGAGAAATACACAATTTTTAGTATTTGTTTTTTTTATTGCTATCTTTCATTACAAATGCTGCAGAATCCACAAAAATGTTTTTTTTTTTGTTTTTCTGCTGTCTGTGTGTAGATGATTAAATAAGCTGTAAATCAATAAAAACAGTTTTAAGTGAGAAAAATAAATTAATTTATTGATTTGTACAAAGTTTTGTAGCCACACTCAAATTTAGATTAGGTCCTCTTAAAAAATGAACTTCATTTTGTCACAAGAACTACATTCTACATTAAATAAACATCCATATTATAAAATAAAGATGTCAAAATAGTAACACAATATCGTATTACAGTATACTTGAAAATGATGCTAATCCCCAGTTTTACTAGAAAAGGAGATAATATTAATTGAAATACAACTAAACATTTCGTTAAAGTAAGTATTTTTTATGCAATAGGTAATTATTATTATACTATGTGTTCTCTTTATCAGGAAAGAATTTTCTTCGTCAGAAAAAACATTTTCATACATACAACGGAACGTAAATTAATTTTTTCTACGAACCTCTTCTTTCTTGATAGACAGTCGTCAGTCTTTTCATATATACTCGTCGGTTAAAGGTACCTTTTAATTTGGGCCTCCTTAAATAGTATATCGCCAAACTGGACACTATAAGTCTGCCTAAGGCGTACTTTACCAAAAAAAACTTTTTCCTCATTGGAAAAATATATACATATAATTTATAGTAACACAAAACCATAGTTTAAACTGAACATGCAACATTAATACGGATCAATTGTCTCCCGTGAAGGCCATCACCTGTTTGGCCGACAAGCGGATGACACTTTTACGGGATATAATAAGGTAATGTATAGACTTCCTGCGACTAAGTGGCGCGCGCGCCGCTACTCGCGCCCACTTACTCGCGTCAATTTTATATGTTCATTTGTCAGTTGGTGGGGTTAGCCAGAAAGTGGGGCCTGTCTTTATTTCTGTTTGCTCTTTTTATGCCCGTGTGCGGTTATGGTTATGTGAGGAGGGTTTTCCACGCATTTAATTTGTAAAACACCTGAAGTAAAGGATAGTATTCAAGCTATTTTTGTGATTAATTAATTATGTACATTTAATATAATTTTGATGATACTAATACTTATTTAGCAAAAATGATAATATTAACGTACTAAATAAATTACACGATTTTTAGCCATGCATGTGATTAGCCGGCAAGACACAACAGACCATAATAAAAAAACGTAAATAAATACTACGCTAAACTAAATAAATTAGGACAGCTAACTGAAACGCGTTTACACCACAATTTCACGACCGTGGTCAAATCGAGTGGTACATTTAAATTGATTGTAGGACATATTTCCTTGAAGCCGGATGCGTTCAATTGGCATCAGTGGAGTGCGCAGGCGACGAACAGTTCGCGATCGACCGTCCTCTCACTCTCACCGCGATATCGATAAACCGGAATCGAGATATCGATGTGTTGATGTGACATCGGCGATTAATCGGGGAATCGTTTGTAGTACTTGTATAAAAATACTATAACCGTTGTTAATTTCTGTGAATTTTTCGTGGACTGTGCAAATTGTTACAATGTACCCTGGAGATAGAATTCGTTTTGTGGGACAGTGAAATTATTTCATTGTAGTTGTTACTAGTGCTAGTAGGGACTGGATTCGTTTCTCGTGCGTGGTATCACTGACATGTGATACCACAATACAGCTACCAAGACGGAAAAAGACGGCAAATACAAAAAGCGACCGAAAAGAAAAAGAATTTCCGACATGAGGTGAGATACGAAATAAAAATCAATTAAAAAAACAATATTTACTTGGACATCTAAAAATTTATTCAAGACAAGAGATAGAACAGATACCGTAAACATTTAATTATTGTGACGTAAATGGTCATTAAAAAGATGCTTAGAATGTGTTTGTTTAAAATTTTGGGCGAATAGGAATACTACAAATTTTGGATGTCTATAACTAGCGATATAACTAGACTAATCTGAATGAAAAGTACATAGGTAAATAGGTATACTTTTTAAAATACTTTAGCATAACACATCCGTGAAGTCGCTGGCAGAAGATTTAAGCCATGTTTAAGGTAATGAGAGAAATAAATGAAAAACACTGAACAAAAGGCAGGTGGACCCGCATAGGGTTTATTCAGTTTTATTTTGTGATATTATTGATTGAAGTGTTTTGACTTTGAACCATCAAAGTTAATTCCAATGTTAAAATGTCGATCATTAGTTTACTATAGCCATAGTTTACTAGGCTCGACAAAGCGCATGTAACGCCTCAAGTGTTGCAAGCGTTCATAGGCCACGGTAACCAATAATCATCAGGTGGGCCGCATGCTTTCTTGCCAACGTCGTGGAATGAAAAAAAAACTAATACTTTCATTACTTTTGACTGAATATAATAGACAAGAATCAGGCGTTACTTTGCGGAAATTCATGCTAAACTGACAATCAGATACATTTTTAGGTTTTATTTCGCTTTAGATGTATTTTCTGCATGCGGTGTGTAGCACCACCCACTCGCCTGCAAATAGATGCTCATGCAGCAGAGGTGCAACACAAAAACACACACATGACTTGCAACAAAATACTCGAAGCACACTCCACATACGTTTCGCTTCTCCACGGAGCATCTTCAGGAGCTGTTGACTCGATGGCTCGGAGATGATTTAAATTGCAACATTAACATTAGTTAATGTTTTGAGGCTAAACAGTAGGCGCCATGCGAAATAATACTATAGTAAAATTAACTGGCTTTGCGAATATTTATAGTAAATTTATTTTTCCATGTATTTGAATTTTATACTTAACAGCTTCAGCCCACGATACTTATGGTACGATTTTCGGGAAAATTTTGGTTAAAAAGTATCCTATCTCTTTCTGCATATTTCAGCCAAATCGGCTTAGTCGTTTTTGAGATATAAATTGTGTACAATAATCAATACGAGTATACATAGATTAACTCTATGGTACATATTGATGAATTTGTGTTTTTTTTCCAGTATATATTTATTGCCAAAGTCAAACTCAATGTTATTTATTACAAATAGATCGGGAAGACAATTATGGACGTCAAAACAAATATTATAATATAAAAAAATGTTTGTCTGTCGGTTAGTCCTCTAGAGAACCTAATCGTATCAAGGAGCAGTTATTCAATCTTATTAATGAAATTATAAAGTATCAAATATCTGAACAACTTCTTGCTTAAATTGAGTGCTACATAAGACTTGTCAGTGCGTTTCCTGACTGAGGTTGTGTTTATCGATTTTATTGACAAAAGGAAAGGCCATTTCCTTTTTTAAAAAAACCGGCAACGCTATAGTAATTCAGCTGCTGTTGCTGTATGCTTACCATTAGATGTACTGTCTGTTTGTTAGCTTCCTATAATTATGATAAAAAACAGAAACAGTGACGTTGGTGGCCAGGTCAATTGGTAAATCAGTTGGTAATCGTGCCAAGCGTTTGAAGGATGCTGCAAAAAACCCTGACGACGTCACTAAGGCGCCTACCGCAGTGAAAAAAACAAAACCTAAAAAGTGATTGCTGAAATAATTATAAGTACCATACCTATTTGATTGGTACATTAATTTTTCACTGGTATTGTATTATGAGAGAAATGTTCGATGTTATACTGGATTCAAAATATTAAATATAGGAAGTTTTTTTTTTTGAGGGTGGAAAATCCCTTAAATATAGGAAGTTTAGGTTTTACTCTTAGGTCTGGTTAAATCATTTTCGATTTAATTTCAAAATAGTCAGAAGTAATATGGTGTTTGAAGATAAGTGTGATTATCAACAAATAGTATTACTAAATCATTATTAACGACTTGTTTTGATGAGGAAAATCATCCGATGACTTCTCCCTAAGGGTGAGGCAAGAGTGAGTTTCAGACTCTTATTGACTAAAAACCCGTGCCTACGTAGTCCGCAGCTCCAAAAATTATGTTTTACAGAACAGATGAACATATTGAACGTCTATGTTTAGCTACCTGGGCATAAAAGGCATGATGTATACGCAGCCCCAACTGCAAGTTCAGCCGTCAATCACGAAGTAATTATTTAATCTATTTGTATAAACAGATGCACAGATTAAATAATAGCTGCATCTCCTTCCTTGATGACGATAACGAGTGACTTCTGGTTGTTTATTGTTCTTAATGATTGCACGGACATGCGCATTGGCAACCTCCTGATTTTTAACTCATTGCTCTGATTATGTTCAAAGGTAGATGTGTATGTTTGTACTGAGATGCATTTGTTGTAGTTCATTTAAAAAGACGCTTACTTTCAAAAGCGTTCGTGTTTATCTTAACTGTTATATACTCTCTTATTCATAAGATGAGTAATTGGTGAAATACAAATTTGGCTATTCAAAAGTAAATAACAACGTTTTTCTTACACAGAAAGGAGAAAAAGAAGGGTAGGGAAGGTTTTGCCCCGCAGTGGGACGATCATGGCCGATCTGACATTGGAGAGATTGACCCTTATTAAGAGTTAAAAGCTAACACGGACTTAAAGATATACAACAAATCAAGCTCAATTTAGAACATGGATATAGACGAGCAGTACTTTTGTCTTAAATTATAATATTATAAATAGTAGGGAAAAATAATAAACTAATTTACAAAATCATAGCAATTTTACATTTTCTTCACATTAGTCGCTGCCTAAAGTCTAGAATCGTTTGTAGTTCGTTACAAGTTTTCTAAATCTCTGTGTATTTGTTCTCAGGGTTGATCTACGTAGTATTAAGTGTGCAACTGCACTGCGTGCTGGCCTCAAAGCGGCCATGTACGAGAGCAGTTGCTCCTACGCAGGAGCATTGGAATTGAAGAGAAGCGCTCTGAAGGAGGAACCATGGCCGGCCACAGAATGGCCTCCCTACCGTTTACATCAGTCTACTTTCGAGCAACTGAAACAGAGTGTGGAGAAGGCCAAAGCGGCGTTACAAGACAGATCAGGTCTGTTAGGGACTGCTACAGCCTTCGGTGACTTCTATGGAGGACAGCTGGGGCAGGACGCCACCAGCTCCACGCTGGGCTTCGGACGGACGGCAAGGACTGAGGACTCGATGCTTGGCACTATGGATAAAAGCAAAACTATCGGTAAGTCGATAACATTCACTATTTTTTATTAATAGAAACATGGTGAAGGTGATGGTTAGTTTTGTGCTATAAGCATTACCTTTTTAATCTCTATATATATTCTACCAATGACACATCTGCAACAAATCAGTCAAGTCCCTGTACATGTTTACTAACTGGCGGCAACGAGTCAATGTCACCCTCCCTACCTTAACAACCGGCTGCGTCACTATTATGTCTCATGATAAACTGCACTACGCCACGGCGATAAAATTCACTAGCAAAACGAACACTTTTACACCAGCCATTTTACATTCGTATCAGAATTTAAGGTCTATTGTCATATGCCTTAACCTCACGACGATAAGGCAAACGGGAGAAACGGCTGAATATCGATTGCCCGCTGTGTCAGCGTAAACTCGCCCTTAAGATAACAAAGCAGGATCACATTTCGCGTGTAAACTAAACCCTTTTAGATTATTTTGATGTAGGTAGAAGAGGCTTGGCGGGGGGGCATCTTCAGATAACAATCAAGGGAGTGGGGCGTACGGGATTTCATCCCCATGGTTGCTATAGAGACGCCCCCGCCCCTTAACGCCCCGCGATGATCGCGCTCGGGTAAATAGTAGCAAAAATAAATTTTTATTATCCCACCGTTCATTATTGTTGAAGTTAGCCGACGTTTTTCTCGCTTAACGAGGGCCCTATGATAATTCTGTTGCATTTTTCGTGCATTCATCGTTCGTTAAAAGTATTTCTCTCATCCAATGGACTGTTTTTTTTTTTGCTTCTAAACGATTGGAGTTATAGCTACTGTTGTATTGATAACTTATTAATTCAATTCAACGATAAATTAAATTAGAAATAATTCTAATTTAATTCAGGACAAATATTTTATTTTCATTTCGTTCATTGCTAGATATTACCTTTATTATCAAAATCTTCGTCTAACATCATACATTACTATCAGAGTGTATCTAAATTCTCCATTAGTTTAATTATAAAACTAAAGTAAAGACTGAAAATCATAAAGCGTAACCACCAGATCTATAGACCAAACATATTTCAATTGTTACGAAAATCCTGTCTCCGCCAGAGGTCGCCACAAAAGCGAGCTCACAAAGACCTCCTCTCAAAAAAGACAATGAAGTTTTTTGCCATTAAAAAAAAGTACCGCAATTCATAAAAAATGTAAATTCGAAGCGAGGCAGCCATTGTCTTGGCAGTGCCGCACAGACGAGATCGAGCTTTTCCGTTTTCCTTAACTAGATGGAAACTCTTGCAATTTCGACCCAAGCGTTTTCGTTGGAAGACTTTTTAATTTTAATATCAATGAAATTGTTCGAATTTGAACTTTATTAAGAGTTAGGGTGCTTCTCCAACGGAGATGTGCTATTTACCAGTTGCTGAGCTGTGAAACTATGTTACCGTGTCCACTGATACTAAACTATGTAGCAGTGCGAGGAAGATGCGCAGGTCGAGTATCCGATGTATCGATAGTAAGGTATGCATCTTTCCGTAATATATGAAATAAAAAAACGTATCTAATGTTTTAAAATAATCTACAAGAGGGACATTAAAAAATATTAGTCATCTACCCTATTAAGAACTAATTAAAAAAGCAAAAATCACAAACACGTACAACACAGGCCAAACAAATCCATAAGCGTTGCATGGCTAACTGCCAAGAGCGATAACAAAAAATGAAATTCCAAAACAACTAACTATTTACAGAACAAATTACTTTTTGATGAAATTTCACATTCAAGACAAAGTTTAACGTGTTAAACGACTTGCAACAACATCCATTACGAGCCGGCTTTGATAAACACACGACGCGAGCCAAAAATACTAAGCAATGGGCGGGATATTTACATAATATTCAAATGAGTGCAAAAATCCACGTGCCACTGCCGCTTAATCTTAGTCATTTAGGCCTCAGCCTCGAATTTTGCGGGCAGCGGGGCGGCGGCGGCGCGGGAGCGGGAGCGGGGCGGCGGCGGCGGACCCGTTCTCGAAACTAGCGGGCAGATCGCGCGGCACTACAGCGGTGTAGTGTTGTGTTCGTCGTTGTGTTGTCGAGATATTTGTTTTTATTAGCGAACGAAATCTTTTTGATTCAAATTTATTCCTAACGCTCGATTTACTGTGGGCAAAAGAAGAAGACCTACTATAGGGCAAGGAAAATAAATGGCGAGTTTTATCGAAATTATGAAGAACAAAGACAAAATTCCGACAAATTCTACGACTACACTAGAATGAGTGTAGAAACTTTTGACTATATTCTTGAAACTATCAAGAGTGATTTCAGTTTTTGCTTTAGTCTTCAATATTCAGTTCGTTTTTTATTTCTTCCCATAATTGGTTAATTTTTCTTCTATTTTTATGGTTCACATCTTTGCTGTTCCGTATGGGTGTCCTCTCAAAGATTGCCGAAATCATTTGCTCTTGCACGTCCGAGGACATTTTGATACGTCACAAAAAAAAATGTAGGTACACAACACTATACTACAATGCAGACGCGCAACGCGGGCGGTCACCGCTTGACTGGAGTGCACCGCTCGTTGCCCGCTCCCGCGCCGCTCCCGCGCCGCTGTTTTCGAAAACCGGTCCATTTGATTATACGCAAAAGATCCTGCCGCTGCCGCGCCGCCGCCGCTGCCGCCCCGCTGCCCGCAAAATTCGAGGCCGAGGCCTAAGAGAAATGTATTAAACGTAACCCCTCGGCGATCGCGTAAAGAGTTGTTAACATGAAAATGATTGCAGACCGCCCCAAATTCCAGTTGTAGTATTTTACATGGCTATCGGGCCCTGGGATCAGTTCGGTACAAATGTCATCAATTATGAGGCCACACTTTAGATGGTATCGCGATAAAATATATATCAATAAATCATGCGCCAACTGCTCTGATATGAGTTTATTGATTTTTTTAATGTATATTGCCAAAGGGCTAGGGCGGTTGTTTCTCGATTTATATTCATTACGGACGAGGGTCGGTGTTAGATTACAATGTAAAATATAGATTATGAACTGTTTGCATAGATTTTGGGTTTAAAAGTTTTTGTTTTGTACCTCTGTCTTTTGAGCATCAATTAGTTGTGTTTATCTCCATTGTGTCCCATCATTGAACGCCATGGTTACCACCGGTGACTGACGTTAGCGGAGCATTTGCTTTCAACAGTTTTCTATTGACAGTCAAAGACTTAAAAAGATTTTCATATTTCTATTCAAGCAATAACTGCATCTTTCTTTCTCATGTTTTCAAATGCATTTACAAAACAATTCTGCTATAATATGGTCATAATAAACCTATTTCTGAACCTTAAAAAGCATGCACACTAAGCCCCTTTTAACCCGAAACAGATAATCTACAAAGTAAGTATCGTAAAACGGTGTAACGAGTGTAAAAAGTGACTCATCATGGGGCTCCCTGCTGTCTACACGGACTTTATTATGTTTAATAGTCCCTTGCCCCAAACAGTTTGCTTTTTAATTAGTACACGTTTATTGTATTATTATAATCTGACGTGACTTTTGTTCGAACTATGTTTTATCGTTTGGATTTTACATATTTTAATGTTAACACCTTGTGGTTAGATCGTTTATTTTTTTGGAATATAACTGTTGTGATTACGAATGCGTTTTGATGTTAATATTAAATGGACTGTGATACAGATAATATAAATTAACAAATAAAAATATTTATAAATTGCTAGCGGATCTGGCAAACTTCGTACCGCCTTAAATAGATTTTTCTCACTTTTTAAACATTCCCTGGACGGGACGTTTTTGAGTTTTAACGAAAATAAAACTTCATCCTGTTTTTGTAGAACAAGATACTTTCTTCTACCAACTCTTTCAGCAATCACATTGCGTAGCACTTAAAATAAAAACAATAGATTAAAGAGATCACCAAATTGATTCTCTCAAAAGTTAAATGACACCTAATAAACACTTCAACATATTGTAATCCGAAATATCAAATTGTTTAATCCGCTAACCCTCTCGAGGGTCCCAAACACTTCACATTAAGCCAATAAACCAGGTCCTCGATCCCATGGGGTGGTCTGTAGGAGCAAACAAACAATTATTGCACAATCAATGCCCATTCTAGCGCAAATATTATAAATCAGCGATAATGGCGCGCGTTATGTAGAGTGACATCGCTTTTAGTTTGCCGCTCCTGACAATAGGTGGCGTGCGGCCGACGCGCGCCCGCGCATCTCCTAAACATGGCGCGGGCTTGAAACCAGCGGGTTATGGGATCCTAGTAATGTCGATTGTTATGCGAACAATAGCGGATAGCGGAGCGGTTACATATTTTGTAATGGTTAAGATATACGCTTTGTATTTAAAATCAAGTTATTATTATTAACTTATTTCTTTCTCTAAATAAGTTAGTCAAGATGACAGATACAGTATTGTAGTTGAAGATATTCCTGACACGTGTCATAAAAATACAACAAAGCTTCGTTCCAGACATTTCAAGCTATTTTATTACAAGCCTTGTTTCAAATTTTGCAAGAATTTTATAAGAAATTAACCAAAGCTGTAGATGCCCCTCAACTTACAATTCAATACAAAATATTTTACGCACAGCCAAATTGTAATCCGCTGTTTTCGCAGCCCCGTCAATGTTGCTTATCATTTCATGGGAACCGAAGCCGAGACAATGCGAACTTAATTGTGCGATAGATACCAGTAATGATGATGCCACCCCATTTTTTTTTTTTGGATTTATGGATATACCGTGACCACGCGACCTCACCCCATCGTTATTTTCAACAAATAAATTGTTCAAAACATATTGTGTGAGGCAATTTGATACGTTTGACTTTTAGCGTGGGATAGAAGAGATTTTTATTTGTTATGTCTATATTATTTCGATGGTACTCGAGTCGTGTTTGTTTATCACTTTTTTTGCATTTGAGATTTCAATGTGTCTGTATTTAAGGCTAGTCTAACTATCTTAAAAATTATTATAAAGTACTCGTTTGTAAGGTTAGGACTGGTTCTAGGGCCAGGCAAAGTATTGTTGAAGTTGTTCAAACCAGTGGTAAAGATGGATGAAAGCAGAAAGATTGGATGTACGAAATAAATATACAGAGCGGATATGAATGGAACCGTCTGTAGAGGGCGCCTTAGACGGACATACACACTATTATTATATGCACCTTTGTCCATTCCTGTGGGGATTAATATGGGATTAATATACTTAACAAAAAATTATAAACATTATTCATAATCTAAACCATATTTGGAATACGTGAATACTGAATAACGACAAAATTTATCACTGAATACACTATTGCATGTTACGGCCAATATGAACAGAGTTGCACGGAATTACATTTTCACCAATTATTTTATTATTCATGTTGAAATAGGGGTGAAGTTATTACTTAAAATTGTATTAACAAGTATTCGATCAGCGAGATAACTTTCATTGATATAAAGTTTCTAATTTATAACAATATAAACTCTTTTACATTTATAGATTACGGGTTAAAAGTGTCTACTTTTGACCTACACAGGGTCGTAAGAATACAGTGATTATAAAAAATAAAAATAAACGTAGGGTTTGATATGACATTTGAGAAAATATCTCAAAATTGTCTAATACGTTGTCTATTCTATTCATTTGTCCGACTACCATTTAAAAGTAGTTTGTCTTCAAAACATGTTTCCAAGATCTTAGATCCACTTAGAGGGAAACAATCGGATAATTTTATATATTTTAGGATAGAGTAGTGAAGATAGAGAACCTTCTTTATCTTATCTCAGACCGCTATTTAACACCACCGCTAGATACTGCAGTAGCATAGAAAATATCTAATAGTAGACATAGGTTATAGTAGACTTAGATAATCTCAATTAATTAAACCAATACATTTGAGTTCATAGAATCAAAGTTTTTCTCATACAATGCTTTATTACCCTAGTAATATTTATTTTATGCTATATCATTTTATTATTTGATAATAGTTATATCATTTTGGACGCGACAGGTCCAGACAAGCTATCTGGAGGGATGGGTAAAGCCTACTCAACACCAACCCTGTCCGACACGCTACGGGCTACAAAATGTTCAGGTATGTCTTTTTATAATACAAGAACATCAGTATAAGAAATGGAGATTATTCTAAAACAAATGTAGCATTAGGGCCCACCGGCTAGTTAGCAACGATGTCCATACACTGGCTGGAAATAGCATATGTAGAGTTAATAAACGAGCTCAGTGGCATGCTAACAGGAAAAAAACAAAAGCAAATTTAATTGATACTAACATGTTAACCGCCACAAGGGTCATCAATGCTCTTAGCAGAGTACTTGAACAGTTTCATGTCGGCAGTGAAAGTGTTAAATAATTGGGGCCAGACGAGCTAGTAATAGGTTGCTATATTAAAATAGCTATTATGATTTTGTTATTGATTGTTTTTATAGGTTAGGTAGTGATAGTTTCCTTGCTATAAACAAGAATCATAATTAAGAGCTGCGTAACATTTCATAATAGATTTATGTCGCGTACATAGTAGAGGTCATTCATAATTTTATCTTCAACAATATCTTTTGACTAAGATATTTCGTATAACCCACTTCACAACTTTCCGCTTATGAAATTAAGCATTAAATTAAACAAGAAATTACTTACACATAAGAATCGAAACTTAAAAACTTCAAACAATTCACATAAACCCATTCACTTTGAACGAAAGTATTCATCAAAATTCTCAATCCATTTTATCTACCACCGTCTTCTTGGATCCTTCAAATATTCTGTACAATTAAACTCATGATGACAGTACTGACAGCTGAGCCATAAGTTCAAAGGATGCGTAGAGGGCGCTGAAGTGCTGCAATTAAAAGTTACCGTCAAAGAGATATTCATTACGCTTGGCAAAACGTTAAAATGACTGTGGCGGATTGTGGAGGGCGATATCTTTTTCCATCGGTAATGAGCGGTAACTGCTGTGTTCTGATAAAACTGTGGATTTCGTTGATAGAATAGGGAAAGCGGATAATGAAGGCATTGTATCACTTTCCATTACTTTGATTCTAGACTTAAAGTTACCTAGATTTCTGTGTCTATATCTTAAGTTTCCTACTCGAAAATATGATTGAAAATTACTTTAGTGTTGACTGGCAATCATAATATAATAGTTCTCCTTGCATTGCTACACAAATGTACTGGTTGTTAAGAGCTATAGTAAAGCTTTAAATATAGAAATATTTAAAGCTTTACTACTTTGGAGTACCCATGGAGAAACGATTTATTGATCCACGTAAATTGGTGAACATACGAACTGTTTAAAAAAATGTACCTACATATGAACTAGTTGCATGAAAATAAAAAAAAAACTTGTTCAAACAAACCTTCACAAAGTTACAGACGGTATATTTAAGTAATAGAGACAAATTACTAGGAAAAGTATGACAAGCACGAGTTCTTCGATGTATTATCTTATTGTATGATTGTATGCTCAGCTGCCGAGGTACGGCACAGCTGCAATTTTCCAATTTAAATCCTAGATACTCCTAGGTTCCCTTACACATACATTATAACAATTGTTAGTGAACGTCGTTTGTACCTAAAGAGACTGACACACGTTTAGATCTACTTTCTTGGATTAAATTGATGTTCGTACCCACCAGAGATATGCTCTGTAGCTATGCTACGAAGATGCGCAGTTCGACTATGCAATGTATCGATAGTAGAGAAGCCATCCATAGTACGCATCTTTCCATATAAAAACATAGTTTAGGTGAGTTCGTTTCCACCAGTGCTAAGCTACATATGTGTACCAATGAATATGATTGGTGGATGCCAAATACATCCACAGCATTGTAGCATAGCACATTACTGGTGTAAAAGCACCCTTAACTATTAATTCCTACCTAACTCATCAATTTATTCTATACTAACTTTTGCCCGCGACTTCGTTCGCGTGGAATAGTGACTTCCGGCAAATTTTTGGTTTTAACCACATAGTTCCCGATCTCGCGGGATCTCTTCAAAAATGAGATGTGGAAGAAATTCCAGGGAACTCTTCAAAAATCAACATAATGAGCTCTGCGTTTGAATTTAATAGATGTATACTCACTTAGGGCATTGAAAAAATAGTTTAAAAACGGACTTAAACTAACTTAAAACTAAAGAAACAATTAAAAAAGAAACTATATTACAACCTATCCTCTATGCTATAATAACCAAGCTTAAACTAAATAATTTAAAAGAAACGACTTAAATCTAATCTAATTAATTTATAAATTAGACTTACAATTTTATTAAAAAAACTAACTACAGGTACTAATAATCGATATCAAACTAAACCTACGTTAAATAGTTTAACCAAAAAACCAGGATCCCAACATTTATAATTGACAAATACAACGAAACCAATTTAGAATATATACGAAACAGCAGGACCACTACAGACAAATAATCATACGACTGATAATACACTTTTTCTACGAATACCGAAGCGCTCGGCCGATACCCAACCAAATGAATGTAACGAAACGTAGCGCGATCTATTTCGATCCCAACGCTATCTATAGGATAAAGAAACTTGGATTATATTTATACTCCGTTCGGGCATTTTCTTTGTACTAAAAGTTTAATTATATTGATTTATTTTTTTCATACCTTTTTACTATTTATTTACTTTTTTCGATGAATTAAAACAATAACACCGAAGTGTGTAACGATCGAATAGAATTATCTATACTCCGTTAGAGCATTTTCTTTGTACTAAATGTTTTATTATATTGATATTATTTTTTTCATACCTTTTTACTATTTATTTACTTTTTTTCGATAAATTAAAACAATAACATGAACCGAAGTCGTGTAGATCGACATAGAATTATTTATAAATAATTTATTTCATTTTTATTTTTTGATTTTTGAAATAAAAATATATCTATAATCCTTTCTAAGGTTCTAAACTACTGTACCAAATTTCAACCAAATCCGTCATAGTTGCGGAGATTAATGCATAGAATGTTCGACGTGATTCTTTAATTTGACATAACTTTTTTATTTATGAACCACTAAATGTAAATTTAAGAATCCCACAATATATTCGTGAAAACCGCATCCAACTCGGATCAGCCGTTTCTGAGATTAGCGCGCACAGACGAACAGACAAACAGACAAACAGACAAAAAAAAAGTTTATTACATTTTTGGGTTCGACATCGACATAACAATAACCCCTGCTATTTTTTTTATTTTTATTTTCAATGTACAGACAGCACTTTTCTACGATTTTATTATATGTATAGATAGATAAACTATGTTCTTTATAGTCTATCTCTTTCCCTAAATTACACCAATACCTTTACATTATATTAGACATTGAAATTGAGCAAACTAAATATCGAACTACATAATATTTAATCTTAAAATAAAACCCATATCACCTAAGTGTTAATGACGTCATGTGATTTCGCAAAAAAACACAAGCATACTTCCAACCCATGGCCACACGACTCATTTTGGACAACAATGCATAAAGACGACTCATGAAACGCGTGTAGTTTCCAGTCTCAGTAAACGGCATTAATGATATAAGTTAGAGTACTCTGAATACAATGTACTAGTACCGTGGCTAAACCTGCCACGCGCCGCACCATGTTCCACTGTTAATTAAGAGCTCTTCGGGTCTATATCAACCACTCTATACGACTCGATTCGATACAGTTTCGGATCGGATCCCTGCATTTCTATTCACCGATACGCGGTTGTCGATTAAAATCGATAAAGCTTGTGTTCATTTGCCGATATTGTTTCAACAATGCGCTGCAAACAGAGATGTCGGAACGTCCGATCAGATGTGTCGATAGCGTCGATAGATAATAATTTTATATGTAGAATGTTTCTGTGTAACAGATACCCTATATGGCGTATATTTCTTGCATTTATTTGGGCCTACTGACCACGACACACGTCATGCACACGCTTTCGATAACAGGGATGATGACGGGGTGTGAAAATTTAAAATCTATTTAGTCTGTCAATTAGGTAATGAAAAGTGATTAGACACGTTATTTTTTATTTGGCATGTAAGAAAACAATACTTAGATAAAACGAATCAAAGTTTAGGAGTAGGAGCAAACGTAGCAAACGTAAGTAACGTCACGCGATATTTTATATAACAAAAAAAAAACATGTGCTAACTAATATTTTAAAATAAGTAATCTACACGACGAACACGGAAATAAAAATTAGTCATCTTTCCTATTGCCAAATGCTTCTTCCATAATCTTTTAATCATATTTACGCGTCCGAGTTTTGTTTTTTTTCTACGGAAAATGCATTCTTAGATAAAAATATAGCTACAACAAAATTATTATTGGCTGCTAACTTAACAATCACTTAAAGTTAAGTTAATGTATCCAATTCCGCCAAGTACACTATTACATAAAAATAAAGTTCTGAGATCTGTCGAGTATCTAAATAAAAGGGTCTGATGGACCCCACAAAGCGAATCGAATAGACACGCGTGCCATCCCTGCGTACGCAGAACGATTAGAAATATGCGGTGACAACCATGAATTACACTGATTTTTTCTCATACACTACAAAAGATACCGTACTGCGTACTAGGGTTGAATAAACACAGTAATTGTTACACTCGTTATTTGAGTGAATCATCTATTATAATATACTTTTTTACAGTTTGAATTTTAATTTGAACATCAATGTTTATTTTTATTTATTTATTTATTAACAAAGTCAAAGCATTTATTTAATTTAATCCTAAATTAGGCACTTTTGAAACGTCAAATTGAATTGTCTGTCAGTGAAGCTAAGTGTTCGTTCCAAAGTTTAGCTACGAATGGAGAAGAACGAGCAAGAAGGTCCATAACCTTATAATTGTTTATAAGTTTGAGTAGACCTCAACCGTACCGTTATAAAATTATAAATATTGGTCAGGATTTAATAACGAAAAAAATTTTTTTACGGTTTTTTATACAGTAGGTATCTACTATCTCTTTATACAGTTAGTATTGACATTTTAATCACATTCCCTTCCACATTACTCATCAATACGAACACCACTAAAACTATAAATAATACCCCACAACATAAACAAACACTCACCGATTCACCATTACGGATTTACATGGAAAAGACAAATAAAGGATCGCCCCTTACCAGTCCATATCCCAGTCAATCATTGTGCCTTCGAGTTCCGGTGGCGCATCGTAACTGTATGGGAGGAGCGACTATAAGCCGAGACTAATTTTTGGACTATCGTTACTTTTGTAATAAAGATGGTAACCCGTGAGAATCACGGTGGGGGTGGGGGTAACGAATCGGGATGGGGAATTAATGGTCTCGGTATTCGGGACCCAGCGTTGCGTTTACAGGGTTAATAGTGCTGTTGGGATTTTGTCAGATTTTATTGAACGTGATTTTGTTTTTAAGCGTTCACGGATCTTGTTGAAATTCATAACAAAACAGAAAAAATGTATAATTCTATTAAGATTTTTATTCATTCACACACGTAAAACGAACTTTGAATATTGAATAAATTCTCGAAAATGTTTTTTATAGTATAAGCCGGTAAACGAGCAGACGGATCACCTGATGGTAAGCTATCTCCACCGCCCACGGACACCTGAAATACCAAAAGCGTTACAAGTGCGTTGCCGGCTTCTTGAGAGTTAGGAATTTAAGGGTTGTTTTCAAATGTTGCCTTTCAAACACTGTGATCGGTAACAATATAAATTATTCAAAAGATATAAACTATGAATACCTATTAAGATTACAAACTACGGTTCCACAGATCCCTATAATCGCACCCTCTAGCTACTTTATTGCCCGGGACAGAGTTAACAAAATAAATGGCTTAAATTTCTACACCAGTAATGAATACAAGCGAGGGTTGTGGCATAAATCATTGTTACGTTGCATTTCGGGGATGTTTACGGGCCCAAGATAAGGGATGTCGCGAGCTCTGTCATGTATGATCTAAAATATAGGAAGCTTGATAACAAAATCAAAGAATTATATTTTTTCAAAAAGTCTAGGATTTTTTATTTGTCATTACCTACTTAATTTTTTTTTATTGGTGGAATATATTTATTATTTTACTGCATAAATTATCACTCACTCGACCAGTTTTGTCGAAATGTCGGAAACACTTCAAAAATCTGTTAAAGTTGTATTTTTTAGTTACCTATGTAATTGAATGGGAGTCAAACGAAAAATAACACTATGTAAGCTTTGTGAAGCAGCACACTAGAAGTACACCCATACTATAAACAAATAAAATACAACAATCTTTATATCTACAAATGTACCTATTTCTTTTAATTGGCAGTTCTAATCGCTGTCACTTATGGATTACGCCACGCACCAGGCACGCGTCATGCACCGGACGTAGATGACGAGCGGGAGCGCGTGCGCACACGATTCAAATGTTCAATGGAACGTACGGAGGCACACTTAAAACATTTTTATTGTTGCCCTCCATTGTTAAAGATCCCTTATAACTTAGAAGATAGGGCTTTTCCAAAACGAGCGATACATTGACACTTTATTTAGATTTCGTCTTTGATATTTTTTTATTCTGCATAATATTTTGAGATCAGAAAATATATTTCTGCGTTTTCAGATTTCAGTGCTTTACTTTAGAAATAAAAAACTACATATGTGCAAAAACCTCTTCAATTGATACAGTTGAACTTAATTCTTTTTGTTGGATTTTTTCATTACGACATTTATATAAGATTAAATCCTTTTTTAGGATGGCTTTTGCTGTCAGCTTTCATTCTTATTCAAGGACAAACGGAATACAAAAACTATTTTACAGGGTTTGTCAATTTGAAAATGTCACTACGCAAAGTGTAAAATGATGTGATAGTTTTACTTGCCATTATTTATTGAGCAATGCTAAACATATTTTTTTATAATATTTTTTATGTTTTTTTTAGTCACTATAAATAAAATTACAAAGTATTGAAAATGTCGAACAAAGACTACTACGCACGATGGCTGCAAATCAAAGAACAGTTTAAACTTGCATTATTGGAAGATGAGCGCATCCAAGAGTTAGCAATAAATTATGTCGGCGTCAAACCTCAGGGTACGGCAGTGGAAGTAGTCGGTAGAGTATACTGCAAGTACTGTGAGCTATACAACCAACTCTGTGACTGCTACGATCAGATGGAACAAGCGCAGCGAAGACCATACATAAAGAAAATCATAGACGGCTTAACATGTCGTATTATCGAGTTAAAAAGAACATTAGAAGAAGTTGAAGTCTTTGAATTCACTTATCCTGACAACGCGTTGCAACAATTATTAATACAACCTCAAGATATTGAGATACTTTGTCCCTTTTTCTATCCATTCGAAATACGACAAGCGGAGATGCAATACATTATAGATGAAATATTTGCGGGTAATCGTATAGGAGACCCGCCAAAAACACAAGAAGTACTTGATCTTGAGGAGCAAGAAAGATTAGAACAACTAGAAGAACAAGAAGCTAAAAGATCCTTTTATTTTAAAGAAGAAGAAATAAAAGAAGTTGATCCCAGACTGTCAGATCCCAAATTCGTCAATGCTATCAATATTCAGAGAATGGAAAGATCTCGACTGTGTATTACAGAAAGAGTGCATAAAAGGTTTCAAGATGAAAATTTATATTTGGAATTAGCAGGGTTAAAAAAGCCTAAAGAACGAGAAGATATAAGAAATGCAGGTGCGTTAATTATTCAAAAAGTGTGTAGAAAATATATGGAACTTAAGCGCATTCATGCTCGAGAAAAAAAATTAAAAGAAAAGCTAGGTATGACTATTTCTTCGTGGAAACCGCCTTCAGAAAAAATTCAATTAGAAAAGGTAAGGGAAGCAAGACGTAAATATAGACGAATGTATTATGAACAATGGGTAAATGAAAACGTAAAAGAAAAAGCACGAGTTTTAAAACTCAGAGAAGGAGATGTATTGGATGACATAACTGATGAAACTAGACAGTGGTTTGTTGAGTGGTTTAGAGCAGAACATGTATTTGATGAATTTCCTTGGGCTGAAGAAGGCGGAACTATATTAGTTGTACGAGGAGAAACATTCACAGTCGAAGAATACGTAGAGTGGCGTACAGCTGAAGAAAAAAAAATGAAATCGGCAACACCTAAAAGCAAGGAACAAATCAAAGCTGAAAAACTAGCAGCAAGAGAAGAAAAGAAACGATTAGCACAAGAAGCTAAAGATAGAGAGAGAAAAAGAATCCATGATTATAACAAATCGCGTATGAATCCCGACAATGACCCTGGTATCCATATTATGATTGGTCAACAACACAAGGGTTTAAAATTTAATTGGTGTGATTATGAAGCTACGTGGGGTGATATCGATATTCCAACAGCGGGTTTAGATGCAATGAAAGGATATATTATGCGATTAATAACAGAAAATGCTTACAAGGACCTAAAAATAGAAATGCGTCCGATTGCTGATGAAATTATGAGACTGGAGTTAGAAATATTAAAAAACGCTCTCAAGACGGATTATGCAACTTTAGGCCGCAAGATGCCTATGACACAAAAAAGGAAAAAACCAAGAAAACCTAAGGTACCGAAACCTGAAAAATTGCCTCCAGAGGTTATATTCCAGCGATTGGCTGATAGTGGTATTGTAAGGAAATATCCTCGTATGACTCTAGATGACTACTGGGGTGACAGAAATTATGCTGCTGCAGACTGCAGAGCTGTTCTTTGGACCCCGACGTTCCCACCGCCTTGTATGGGTGACGTCAAAGAACAAGTAAGAATTCGATGTCTCCTTACTCTTGGGGCCACATGTGCTGGTCTACAGAGAACACAGTTGCTCGTAGGCCCTAAAGGTGTCGGCAAAAAAACATTAGCGTATGCAATCGCAACCGAGACTAACTCTCTATTGATTGATCTATCACCTTTCAATGTTTTTGATAAATTTGTAGGAGGAAAGAAAACTAAAATTATGCTCAGTTACGTAAACAAAATTAGTAGGATGATGCAACCTACAGTTATACTGGTAGATCAAGCGGATAAGTTGTTTTACAAAAGGGTGCCAAAAGAAGAAAAAATGTTTGATCCGACGCGTCTATCAAAGGATTTCTTTAAAGAAATCGTGAAACCGATTGGAACAAACGATAAGATATTAGTTATTGGTACAGCCACAGAACCTTGGCTGGCCAAAAATAGTACAATGTTTAAAGTGTTTCCATCAACTATAATGATACCAAAAACAGACTATGGGAGTATTTCTTTAATATTGACACAAATGCTGATGAAGTTTCATGGAGTCAACCGTGACTTTAATGTATCTTCTTTATCGCAAGCTCTGAAAGGCTACGACATTGGCACTATTCGTACAGTTGTTGATAAATTGATGTCTGGTAAACGTTTGACTGAGCTCTATTACAAACCTCTTCACCCTATGGAAATATTATCAGCGGTATTGAATTCAGAAAGAGTCCAGATTATGGATACGGGGGACAGCGAAATGTACAAGGCATGGTACTTGTCATATTCGCCATGGGGACAGAAGTTTTTGGATTACATGCTTATTCTCGAGAGTCAATATATTATGAAATTGAAAAATGATAAGAAAAAGAAGAAAAATCAATGAGCTGTAATACATTTTCTTTTGGTGTTAACATGGTACGAATCTTAGCTAGAATTTTCGCGGTGAATGATAAGTTCGCGTATAGAATATTTTTACTTTAATAATCAACTTCCTTTTTCACTTTAACTTTCAATATAAATTACTTTCCTTTTTCTAACAAAACATGATTAATACTATATAAATTCAGCAACCACTAAAATATTAAGAAAATACACAATGCGCGAACTTACCGTCCACCTCTAAAATTCTGGCTATGGTTCGTGTCGGGGATTACTCATTTTCTTAATTACACGATTTTCAAGTTTTCTTTTAAATTGGCGTTCTTGATTGTCTTTATCACATAATCAACCCAAGCAGGCATATAACCATTATTAAACATTTTCTTAACATAATACTGTCTTTACTAACGCAATGTTTAAATTATGGCTTCGAAAAATATTTTTATGAGAAAGTATGGCCGTGTTTATCTAAAGAGCACCCCATCTACCCCAAAAAAGAAAGACGCAATCTCACAATGACTTATGGCGAAGGGCGACGCTATTGGCTTCGCAACCCCTGTTTACCGTTAGTTCACTATCGCTAAGATAGAGAGCGCTAGTTGCTTACGAGTAGCAAGCGCGGCTGCAAGTAAAATCGGCTTGCTTCGCAAGATGGCGCTGGACTTAATATTATTGTGAAGTGGTTTATTTTAAATATCACGATCTTGATTACCATAAAATAATGAATGTTGGAAACTGAAACTTGTTGGTTAGTTTTGAATATTTGCATCAGAATTTAACACGAAAGAGAATGTTAGTATAAATTGCGTTATACTTAATTAAAAAATATGAGTTATATTATTTTTACGAATAATAATTACTTAGTAGTAAGTATTTTCAACATGATTTTATGATTGATGTCAATGTTATATCTAGCCAAATAGAGATCGCCTTTAAACTCAAAGTTGCCCATAAATTGGATTAGACCAATCGAAGCTGCGTTCTTAAGATAACAATCCGTCGGAGTGGCGGATAATAACGGGTATTTCAAAAAGTGGGTCGTAGGTGGGTGTTCGTCCGACAATACCCGGGTTTACACTGAGCCGGGCACCGCTGGCTTCACCTCTCCGGATGTCGCTGTCTCCGTTCTCCGCCGCCATTTCCGTGCAGCGGGGCGAGGAGAGGCGAGGAGGTTCCGATGCTGCCGCACTACAATGGACCCTTTATATCTTCCTACCGCTAATCTAGGAGCTGATAATATGATTAGCCTCTTTGTACTCCGTTCATATGTTAATCGCTTGGATGTTTGAGCAGTTCCGCGGGCCGTTTCGGAACGTTCTTTTTGTGGTCGACAATTAATGTACGTACTATGTAATGCTTATTTTTTTTAATATATCATGGAAACTACACTACTTACTCAAGTATATCGAATTGTATTCAAAGACAATAATTATGTAGGGTAAACGTAGGTAAAGTAAACTATTGAAACTAGTCTGCAGTGCACTTTAGCTAGTTCAACCACCAGCTAAAGTACATATTACTATCTCTACGTAATAAAACCATACGCTGTTGCCCGTCCGAGTAGATGTGGTTTGGAGTCTTAACCACAGGCAAATGTAGTGAAAGACGCTCACAGGTACATACAAATATAGACAGCGATTGGAAACAGGCTACTGCTGATGATGAAGGGTAGACCATCATCCCACCAGTAACTTAAACACAGCAACAACCGTTAAAAATTGTCCAAAGGCCATTCGGACACAATTATCCCGTTTGTCGGAATTTGTGGGGTATGTTCACCGCAAATGTGGGTTACAAATGAACAATGCTAGACCTAAGCCAGACAAACTGACAGATACAAATTACTTGGGTCAAGATCATGGTAGGGTACACTGATCATGAAGTCCTCTATACCATTGCAAATTAAGAACAAAATAAGGTGTTTTTAAACACATTTATTTTTAGTTATTATGTAATCGGCTTACTCACATAACTGTTTGAAGAGGAACTCGACTTGTCTTCTGTGTATGAAAAGAATGTAGTGTTTATTTTTAATGTAGAATGCTGCTCATGAATATGAGCTTAGTCGAGTTACTCGTCAAACAGTTACGTGAGTAAGCCGATAACATAATAATTAATTTAGCACGAATGTTACATTTATTTTTGCCATATCATTTTAAGATACAAAACAGCTTGCATACTTCATTCGTATTTACTCTAGGACCTTTAATTCAAGGCGAACTGAAAGCAATTTAGGTTTGATCTGAGATGGCTTTGATAAAAGTTTGTAGCCCTGGAGCGGGGTGCATTGGACCAAGTTGTCCCATCTGAAGCCGGTTCAACGCTGTATAAACTAATTTAAGTTGTCGCTGCTGAAACTTTTTCAATGAAAACTCGCCTTTGTCTGAAATTCAGCAGACTGTTATAATATAGGCATGTTCTTTTCGCAACCCTCTGGCGTTTTGCTTGTGTCTGTGTTTACACCTGAAAAATGAATAAGTATTTCATTAATTAAGGCAATATTTGAAGAGCGAATAATGTCCCTTGAATCGTTGATGTCTTTCGTCTGTCATTGTGTAAAAACGGTTGATTTGGTAGTCAGATTAAATTTATATTAATTATACCCATCGCATATAATATTTTATGTTTTAAGGAAACATACTCGTACATAGTACTTTGAATATATTATGATCTAGCAGTTTGAAGCAACTATCCCGCGTGAAATGAAAAAAAAATCTCAATTAGAACTGGTTTACCTTAAACTTGTATCAAAATTGAAATAAAAATTGTCTTGTATTGGTCTCTAAAAATCTAAAAATTAATTCTTCCAGTAAAATAACATCATTTACTTTTGTCCATTTACATGAATACTATATGATACAAACAATCAATTCTTTCCACTCTTTAACAATAACAGACTTGAAATGCTGCTCAGCCACAAGTCTCGTTGAATCATCATAATGGACACGTAAATTGGATCGCAAGGTGCAGTTATGGAAACGATGAAGTATGGAGCACTGTTCGGATACAATAGCTAATAGGGATGTCCGCCCAAGAATCAAACGCCACCTCACATCCTGAGAAGTAGCAAGATTGAAGAATTTAAAAGAGGAACCATTTAATCGCAGTCTGTGGCGAGTTCGTTTCGTGTCGTCGCATTCGATAATGCTATTAACGTTGTTTTATGGTATAAGCCGGTAAATGAGCTGACGGGTCACCTGATGGTAAGCTATCGCCGCCGCCCCTCTACACCCGAAACATTAGAGGTGTTACAAGTGCGTTGCCAGCCTTTTGGGGATTAAAAATCTAAGGGTCGTTTGGGAATCTGGGTAACTGGGCTTCCGGTAACCTCACTCATACAACACAAGCGTTGTTCCACGTCGTTTTTCCGTGAGGCCGGGGTATCACTGCGGTCGAGCCAGCCCATTCGTGCCGAAGCATGGCTCCAGCGCCTAAACGTTTCAGTGTCAAATCCGATAATATAATATATTATAATATAATATAATATCTTATCTGATACATAATCGGATAGTGAGAAAGTTAGGCAGTATTGAATGGTTCGTGATTTTTACTTGAAATAAAATCGTGTTGGTATTTGATACTAACACCAAATAAAATCAGTCCATTTAAAAATAGTCCGTATTTTAACCTGTTTCATAAAAACAGTTTATTTCAAAACCTAGTTTCAAGTTTTACAAATTGAGGGCCGCCGCATCTAAATATAAAAAGTTTTCAATCTATTTAGATTGCAAGTCCATAACTTCATTGGAAGAACGGCACAGATTTTATTAAATAGAAGTCAAGGAATGCTCTAGTAAAATGTAGGTCTCGCTTCTTTCAAGTGGCTGACGATGACATTTCTCCGATAAAATGCTATCAATAGTCAGGAAATTGTATGTTGATTTGGATTGTTGGGATATATTCGAAGTGGGGCTATTGGGTTTTTTACCACTAGCTTAGCACGTGATAGCTAGTAAATGGTGGTATGCCCTCACAGCTGCTCCATCCCATGCACTTTTTACGCTCCTTGACAATTACATAGTTGTTGACAGCTCACATATTATGATTATATTTTATAATTAATCACGATGCTACAACACTCAGCAACGAGTAGATAAAGTTTTCTTTTTTCACGATACGGTACCAATTTGTCCATTTTCCACAAAACACGATCTTAAGATCAACTAACCTACTTATGTAGTGTAACTTACCTAAAATTACTATTTGAAGCATAATGTACTGCTAGAGTCATCGTTAATAAGGTATAAAATATGGTTTAGTTCTCGTTGTGAAAGCTTAATGTTGGGAATTATTGTGTCCGCTGGAGGCTCATTATGTCGCAGTTTGGACATAGCTCATTGGCCACATTATACAACAGAATGCTTGCTTTGTTACCACCGACACACATTTGGTTTGCACTTTAATCTTTTCCCCATTAGATTCGCGTTGGTTATGATTTTTATCTGCTTTGGCTTAGTGACAATATGTTTCATGAAGGGTCTTCCAATGCCACCTGATTGGAAATTGATTCCTACTAAATCTTCTAAGGAAAAAATTACAATACCTAAACCTAATCTCTAAATGTTATTCTTTTCATAATATGTTAGAAAGATAAAAACTCTCAAAAAATTTTTAGTTAGCACAGATTAAAACTTCATCGTTTTTTAATAATAACTATCGTGAGACATCCTAAAGTAACTAACAACTAATTAACACGTTTTACTCATGTAAATTAATGGAGAAAAACTCTACTAGTTTCGAGTCACAGAAACTCTTGAAACATGAGCAGCGTGCGCAGATGCGGTGACGTCGTGCAGGCTACTCCAGTTGGCTAGAGGTAACTAACAGTATAGCTTCTCTCCATTAATTCATCGAAATTAACGAATAAGACAAGTAAATATTATGTATAACCATACAACTGGACATAGCAGGAATTCGTATATTTGGTGACGTCATTCATCATTGTGTTAGTTTTTCTTGATTCGGTTTCCTCATTGTTGAGGGTCATGCCGTCCTTCTACATTAACTTCTCACACATTATCTTTCTGCAACTATTTCTATTTCTGGTTGTATGGAGGGCATTGTGGAAAGTAGAATCTAGGGTGGTGTGGATTACCTCGGTTCAGTCATATTTTCTTGCAATGTGATCGAAGTGTACAAGGGCTCTACTTAACTACTCGGATGACAATCGTAAGGAGATTTTGAGTTCACGCAACTTTCAAATGTTGAGGAATGGAATGCCGTTTCCTCCTTCTGCGAAGTAGTCATACTAGCTAAGTAGGAGGCGGAGCACGTGATCCTTCACGAACCTCCTCACGTTACAGCCGTCGCGAGAGACACTTCGATTTTCGTAAGTGTGGGTCTGTAGACGGCGAGCAAGGGTAGCTTGCCGTCCGACCAGAACCAGACCCGAGCGTACGGCGCGTCATGTACCGCACGTGCTTCAAAAAGTCATCAGACCACCACATATGGAGCTCAGTAGTGTGATGCCAACCCGAAATTGCAGATTGCCTAGCAGGTAACCGGATCTCCGGCTCGAAAAGCAAAAGTAGGAATGGGGTGGTTTTTAGTCAGTCAGTGCCGAGAGAAGTCATTGCATAATTTTTATCCTCAAAAAAAAGGATCACCACAAGTAGACCGGAGCCGCTAGATGTAGGTCGCTTCTAATCGGCCTCGCCTCAACCGAGACTCGTCAAGGAGGCTTATGTTCAGCAGCGAACACTTTGTGGTGACTAAAGTCCTGTATAATTAGATTAGACACTAGACGAATGCTTAGAAGATTGGCTTATTTTTTTTTTTTCATATTGGGTACTTCATATTTATGGTGTTATCATTCTTATATCGTAGTCTCTAAAATCAGAATTGCCAAACCTATTAGGTACTTAAGTAAATTAAGCTACGACCATAAAAACATAGACATATTATTCACACAATATTCAAAAAATCAACTCAACATGTGTATTCTGTGCGACGCAGCAATGGTTATCAAATTATAGCGTTGGCTCCGTCTAATTTGGAGGTCGGGCTACCCCTCCCCCGCCCCTTCACATCGCTTCTATCCCCCTACGTCCCCCTTCAACTCTAAGCTCATTTCCTGTGTGCCGGCTGGTTGTATTAATTTTAAATTAAGTTCAGATAGAGCTACGAGTCGTCGTTTCGATCCGGTGCCGGTGATGTAAACAAAAATCTATGTACCTATGTAACAGGTGGGGTGAATATGAAAATCAAATTACTGTGTGATGTTATGTTTACCGGTATTTTAGGTGTTTTTGTCTGTTTGTCTTTCTTTTGGGTTATAATGGAGGGATAGTATGGCTTGAGATAATGAGGAGGTTTGATCCTGCTTCAATTTCTTAATTAACTACCGTACCGTTTGATCGACATTTTCCTTTTTTACGGTTCGAGGGGACCTGAACATTTAGAACTCTCCAATGACACATTTTTTGACAAATTCTTAAATTGCATATATTATATAGGTATTATGTAAGCTTCCAAATTAAGTAGCATTTGATCGAATTTTCCTTTACCGCCTACGCCCGGGCGAAGCTAAAAACACTTTGAACTTTCTAATGACACATTGATTGACAAAGTTGTTTAATTGCATATCATTATTATAACCCAAAAATAAAAATAGATTAATCGGAATCTGAATCATTTGTAAATAGCTAGCTAATTTTAGAATGATAGTCCATTCTTATAGTAATGTTCAATGCGTACAGAACCTTTTCATTCAATTTTTCAATCAACGCAAAATATATTTATGTCTGATCTACTTTCGTATATCACGTCAAATACCAGCCTAATAGGCATTAAAATAGAATTTCGAAATGCACTGTGGCTATAGACAGCTGAAACTCGTTGGATTTAGATTGCATATTTGCGATTTTAATTGGTTTTGAGTACGATCGGCACAAATGTGACTATCGATGTTTTTTCGACCTTTTTTATTAGTGAGACGAATATTAAAAAACGTACACAAGTCAACTAAGTAAACAGCACTGAACAAGTATTTATCAATTATAATAATACTCGTTTGCATGTTCACTGTACAAAATATGCCAACGTAGGCGTAAAAAGAAAAAAATATTCTTCTGAAACTCAAGTCTATCATGTTTCTTACTCCACATGTACAGCAAATGATGTATTTATGCTGAGTGGTGACCTAGAGACCTCTGTAATGCACTCTGCCACACCTTACAATTCAACTGTGCAATTATACCTGTACAGTTGGACTGTACAATTAAATCGTAAGGTGTGTAGGGCAAACTAGGTGTTACAAGAGCCGACTAAGGGGTTACACGTTTGAGACAGATTAGGCGACAGCAATTTTGAATTGCAAACTGCAACCTTCTTGCAACTACGTACAACTTGCGAACAAAATTTGTTGTGATTACTTTTAATATACTTTTAATGAAATATTTATCAGCATTAGTGCATTGTTTAAATAATAAAGAACAAAAACTATCGTCCAGTCTTAGCCTTAGTATCGACCCAAATAAGTAATAGGAAGTGAAGTCAAGTGAAGATGATTATTTAAGTTACAGTTTTGTTTCCGTGCCTCCTCTTATATTTCCTTTATATTTTAAACTATATCGTTTTTAACAGTGACTTCGCCTGTGTATACGCGAAAAGTATATGTATGCCAAAACTTTTCGAAGATTGGCTGAGTTAGTACAGTACGATGAACGAGTAGATAGAATTTTAACACTAAAAGGAACTTATTTTATTGTAAACATTTACGTGAACTGTTTGCAGCGATACGAGAGCGCGTTCAGCGCTCTGATTGGCCAGCTCGAATAAACTAACCAATCAGAGCGCCGTTCACGCTCTAGTTTCGATTACTTTAATCGTAATGTCAACTCATACTAAGGCCTGTCGTAACCGAGATTTTGTCAATATACTCTATGTTAAACAATCACATAGGTTAAAACCTATATCAAAATCCATCACGTGTCCAGATTTATTTTTAAAAAGTTGGTTAATATTATGTTTTAATTGAATACAGCATTGTGAAAAGTCGTTCACAGGATTCACGTTTCATCAGTCACGGGAGATTCCATTTCCTGTGGATGCACATTGCACAAGTTGCACTGAAAAAAATATTTGTATGTTTGTGTAATATACTGGGAGTCAATTATTTGTGCTAAATCATTTTTAGCAAAGCAAACTTAAGAATAGCTAATCGATTGCCGTATCGGATTGAAGGTAAGTAATTATTTTCCTTCAATTCTAATCACTAAGAGCGAAAATCGCATAATTTAATGTTTAACTATCGTAGACAATTTGAATAGTTCACTCACAGTGACAAAACCCCCTTTGAGCTCCTTTTCATATGTGTATTTCAAAAGAATTCAGTACATTTAAAAACATTCATTTATTTATTTTATTTTACTCTAGCTTCTGACCGCAGGTTCACTCGCATTCCTCGAAATACTAGCCGATATGTTACTCCAGACTATAATCTATCCTTGCTTTAAATATCATCCCGATCCTTTCAGCCATTTTGACGTAATTGAGTAACAAACCTACACTCAAACACACAAACTCATTAACTGTTTCATTTTATAATAATGAGATAAGTAAGATTCGAAATATTATGTTAAATTGTGTTTCACTTAAGCTCACTTAATCTAACCGTATCCTAATCATATATTGTTAAACACGTCTTAGATCTCATTGCGTAATTACTAGTCTAGATTATATTAGACGCACACTAACGCGAGTTTAGATAATGATATTATTATGTACAACCATTAGAGTGCTTTTCCACCAGAGATGTGCTATGCTATGTTGCTATAGATGCGTTTGGCTTTCACCAATCATATCCATTGGTACACATAACTTAACACTGGTAAAAACAGACTCAGCTAATGTATGTTTTTATATGGAAAGATTCGGTTAGATCCGTGTTATGGATGTTTGCTATATTGTTCGAGCTGCGGATATGTACTATGTAGCTATGCTACGAAGATGTAAAGGCTAAGCTGAGAAACTATGTGACAGTTTCCAGTGATAGTAAGCTTTGTAGCTGTGCGAGAAAGATGCGTAGGTCGAATATGCCTTGTATTGATAGCAGATAAGCCATCCATAGAATACATCCAAAGCACGTATCTTTCCATGTAAAATATAGCTTAACTGACTCCGTTTCCACCAGTGCTAAGCTAAGTGTACCAATTAATTGGTGGAAATCAAACACATCCACAGCAACTTAGCATAGCTCATCACTGGTGGAAAAGCACCCTTAAACACAGCGTTATATATATGTAGGTACGTTTGTCTATATATGCTTATGTATAATCGAATTGCCGTTACCCTTGGGAGGTCGTGTTTATGTAATTAATGACTTATTATTGCTACCAGCTCAACTCAGACACTAATCAGTTTAGTTCTCTATTAAACCAGGCACTAGATTATGTTTAACAATTATTTGTCTTCTATTAACAAAGATTTTTGTGATTTCTTGATACGTTAAGTATTTCTCGTCTTACTGAGGTTTTTTAAATATCGTGTGTTGAAGATGGTGCTATTCAATTATATACTGATTTCTAAATAATGTAAATAAACGGTGTAACTAAAGAAAATGAGCACATTTTCCAATAAATTACACATAAAACTAACACAAAACCATTATTAATCTATCTATAAAAATGAAATATGAAAATCAAAATACATATAAATAAAAAAGTAGGCTTTAATCCACAATTTCAGTTTTACGCAGCCTAGTGAGGGCTGGCGGCGTCGCAACCGGAAGTGCGCGGAGCGGCAACGCCGCACCGGCATCGATCATGGCTGTTGCTCACACACACACACACTCACACATATACAGGGTGCGCACACTACGACGTATCCTCTCAGAGCCTTGAGGTGTTTGGTTGTTGTTAAAATTATTATATTTTTACCCTCATTCTGGTATGGGGTGTAACAGATATGGAAACAAGGCGTGAGCGAATAATCTTATTATCTTCGAATTCTTATTTAATTTTTTTATTCAGTTATACATAGTAATATGCCGACTTATATTGTTTATGTAATTATGTATTGGTTTAGTCATAATGTTGATACTAGGTAATACTAGGCAGATGGTAGGTAAACGTTGACTTTCAGTGCCAAATATATAATCTGTTATAGTGTGAATTTAGCTTTTAATTAAAATGTTTATTTTCTTTGTCATGTACAAATATAAAATACTGTTCTTCTTAGTTTTTTTTTGACGGATACGTATATAACATACCAGGTTTATAGTTCGTGTGTCGCGGAACGCTGTTCATGAATGAAATTCAGCCTCTAGCATGGCTTGCAATTAGTCGAGTTCCTCGTCAAACAGTTACGTAGTTACATCAGTAAGCCGATAACATAATAATTTATAAAAACAAAAAGCAAACTTGTTCACTTAAGACTAGTCTTATCATTATTTTTACCAATATATTAGTCCCATTATTAGGAGAAGCATGTTGGTTAACGAACAATGTACTCATGGTTCCAAAAAAGAAATACAGCTACTATTAGTTTTAATCTTTGAATTAAATCAAACTTAACATACAACTTAAGCTTATATAACAACACTTAATACAAAATAGGTACAGTCATAGGTGTCAGTCAGCACGCGTTGTAGGGGAGTAGGGGAGCAGGGAACTAGGGGTGATCTATGGTGAAGATAATAGTACTTTGTAGAGAGCAACATTCATTAATGCCACTCGAATACATTACCCCACTCAATTAGTTTCATAACTTCACGGTTGTCGTAGAAAAAAAGTAAAACAAAAGTATGGTAATTAAAAACTCGAATAGTTGAAGAGAATGTCTTAGCTTGAACTTCTTTAGATTTTTTTTTTTGTATTTTAATTATGTTTGTAGAATAATGTATTGGATAGTTTTACTGTAGAGTTGTTTATGAATGATTAATCCTACGATTAACCCTTATATCCCTATCCCTATGAACCCTTATATCTACATGTAAGGGTTAACTGGTTTCTAATCACTTTCAGAGTAAATTACTACTTCCGTGGTGCAACCATCCAACGTTTTACTCGCTTATTTCTGTCTTAATTTCTTTAAAACTGGCTTCTGCCAGCGACTTCGCCTGCGTTCTCGTGTGATAATAAGTATCCTATCACCCAAGTCAGCTCACACCCCGTCTGTATTCAAAATTTCATCAAAATCCTTTCAGTAGTTTCAGCATGATTGTTGGACAAATAGCTAAACGAACAAACTTTTACAGTTTCAATATTAGTGTGATTAAGCCAAAATAAAAGATTCATTTTATAAAGCTTACAATAGTACCGTACGGTACATTAACACATTCTACAAAGGTTGGAACAGAACACAATTGCTTCTGTTTTGAATTCTGCGCATGCGGTCAACCTTTCTCTTATTTTCTGTGCTGCCCCCATTTAGCTGTAACAACTGGATGGACGGACAATACGGACATACAATAGAGCTTCTGTGACGTCATTAAGACTAGTAGGTAGGTCATAACTATTGTACTGGTTTTCTAACGAGAAGAATGGAACTTTTCGCAATAATTAATCAGTTTAGCCAATTGATTAACCTGCTATCCTACATAAATAAATCTTTTAAATGTGACTTATATATACCTGTTTGTGGATTTCGATTGATTCCCGATATTTTAGTGGTCACGTTGGGATCAAATCATGATTTTGTCATTCTAGTTAGAAATGAATTTAACAATGCATACTTCATATCTTATACCGGTTTTAGGTATCGACAGAAAATACACCTTACATTAATATGATAACCAAACAATATAAATAAGCTGCGAAATATATGAAAAGTAGGTTCACTACGTCGTAGCAAGCGTAACCTTTTTCGTAGCTATCTCGCTACGCTTCGTAGCACCGACGTAGCGAGCCTACGTTACCATTCCATTGTCAGACACTGAGACGATACGGTACTGCAGCGTCTAGACGCTTCAGTGATTCTGTAAAAGCTATATTTTATTTACAGTATCATTTTGAAAGCATGGTTTTTTGACTACTGTATTTTACTTAAATATTGATAAATTGCTTAATGTTGTCCTTCAACATACACCATATTACAAAGAAAAAACGATAAATTATTTCTAATCATATTTTATCGTGGAACAGTTTCGATTTTTGTGATAGGAGGTTGTTTTTATGGTGTTTCGCGGCGCGGCTTGTCGACCACGGGTCGCGACCGTAACCCCGGCGTGGAACATAAATTATAATAAATCGACCACGAAGACGACATCGCTATACCAACACTGAGCTTCGTCCGTACAGAGTATGAATATTGATTGAATAAATATTGTTTTGATAAATAACTTGGGTAATTAATCATGTTATTATTCAAGTGTTTCATATTTTTTTAATCTAGAATGAATGAAGTCTGCTGGACGCATATCTTGTAATTTCTCATTTTGTAAGCTTGTCAGAGCTATAAAGCCATAAATATAAACCTACTAACATAATTCTTAACTGGGTCTTTATTTAAAAACATACGTCATTGTATTGTATTAGATTTACAGTATTCGTGTTACAATAAATCATATTATTCTGCCTTTGTTTAAAATGACATATTGTTGTCCAAATCAGGGACAATGATAAAACAAACATTTGTACGCAAAAACACCTGAATTGCATTGTACCAAATTCAAAACAAAATATGCCTAAACCCAGCCAATTATATGGACAATTATCGAGATAGGGAAAGGCAGGCAATTTATAAAAATAATACAAAAGCGGGTAGAAAGGCGGCCATTGTTCGAGCCTGAAATTCGAGCGGCCGAATTAATAAAAAAAGTACAATATGCGAGTGACAAACAAGCCGAAACGAGTGCCAACTTCGATAGGCAATAGGATTTTAATAAAAACGTTCTATGCTCTTTGTAAAAAAGGATCGAACGGTTCAATTTTCGCCAAACTGTGTGACGGCGGCGCGGGGCGTCGGGTACCACAAAGCCTGATTATCGCCGCTCTGCACGTCATTATCTACCGCCCACCGTGTTTATTTTTCTCAGATAAAGATTAGCCGGAGTGTTTTGCTATTGGCGGGGTGGTGTGTTGAGGTGAGAGGGGGCGTGTTAAGGCGTGGTTAGGGTACGTCGCCGCCCCTTTGAACGACCGAAAAGAGTCACAAAGTTTGTCGTAGGGCGCGCCGTACGCACCGTGATGTGGGCCTGCTCGTGAATCATGCTCGATATTAAAAGCTCCGCCGACTATCTGAGTCGGTCGGGCACATTCACCAACTTCTCTATGTTATTTGCGGGTGAATATTACCTTGTATTATTATATAATGTATTTAGTTTTATTGTCTTGTGTGTTGTGCAGTGACACGTGAAGTGTGTTGTGTTTTTTTAATTGCCACTAATTGGTAAAAGGTCGTAAGTACTAAGGAACGTGTTCTGGCTGTGGAATAATTTCAGCTGTTATGACGCTTAATTTTTTATCATTAATTTCGAGCACATCGTACGTCATAAATAATTTTGGAACCAAATTTTACGTGCGTGTTTCTTTGGATAGGTTAAAATTATATATAACCAATTGCATTCTTGTTCTAAAAATTTGTGACACTAAGAGAAAATGTGCTAGTGGTTCGTGGTGTCCGTACATGCTGCCCTCAATTCTTATATAAGTTACATAATAAGTTATTTTATTTCCTCTCCATTTACACGTCTTCAATGAATTATGAGTAAATACATAGTCGGCACATTATAAAAACATAACTTTTGACGTGACCTCAATTTATGTTATTCTTCATTATTATGAGTAATTTCACTAACAAACAATATATAATTACACCCAGACCTAATAAAATTTGCGAATCACATACATAATTTTCTTTCACGTTATGCAGAATATATTTTTAAATATGTATCTTGATTAAGCTCATGTATTTTCATAAGTACAGATACAGACGACAGATTGAAATCGTATACAACAATCTAAATTATAAAAAGTGAGTGAACCTGTGTCGTCCAATTACAACTGTACATAACCTAATTAATATACTAAATAAAACCTACCATTCTTAAATATTATTAATAAAACTATGTTCAATTTACGGCCTAATAATAAATAATAAAACCAGTAAATATTAAAGAGTGACGAAACAAAAAACCTAAAAAGAAGATTGTCAACATCATTTTGTAGCCTTACGACCGATTTCTAACTATCTGTAGATTTGCTCACTAGAGATACAACTTTAACAAATTATTGTATGGAGCTTACCTTTAAAAAAATATCTCTCTGTCTACAGATAAATAGATTATTGAAATCAGCCGTTAGCAATTACTCCAGCTATAGTCGTATGTCTAGGTTTTGCAAATGGACTAATTAACTCAACATGAACAGAATAACCTAAATTATTTAGTTTGTGGAGGTATATTTTGGAAATCCCTCTTTTTAGAAATTCCCGATTGCAACATACTTATTCCACAACTTATTATATTTTAATCGTAAAATATAGTTTGTGAAGCAATGGCAGAAGACTGCCATTGTTTACCTAGTTTAGCTTTCAACCTTCTTTCTTTCTTTGAATGTAATATGATAAGTTCTAATTATACCCTATAATAATTATTTTCAAAGCCATAGTATTCATTTTAATTGCTAGATACAAAGTGTTATAATAAATTACAAAAACGTTGTTTACTGAGCCCGATATTGTGGATATATTAGGTTGCAAGATTTTAAATTATAGATCTTCTAATTTGGTACCTATTAGGTATTAGTTTACCAATATTTTTGAGTAACAATCCATCATCATACTGTTACAAAATATTTGAGCCTGTGTCCAGTTGAAAATGGGATAAAACGAGAAATGTCCGAAAGTTCTGACATTCTCGTCCCCACAGCTCGTGCCTACACTAAAAATCCGTGAAACACGTTTTGGGCTTAAACGGAAATAGGGCTCTCGCGAGAGACAGCTGTCGGTTGCGTATAACACTAGATTGAGCCTATAGAACTTTGTGGCTGTATTTTCTGAAATGTTTTGTGAAAGAACAGACTATAGGGACATACGATCTAGATTAAAAGCATTTTCACTTACCGCGTTTATTCAAAAGCTAAAAATATTCGAGTACTAAATGCCTTTTGATTCCTATTTTGATTTTTAGGGAATTCTTTTCCAAACTCTTAATTTATCAACTAGACACAATAGTCTAATATTACTAAAATTTTAGGATGCTTTTCCACTACGTTATACTACGTTGCTGTGGATGCTGTTGGTTTCCACCAATAATATTCATTGGTAGACATAGCTTAGCACTAGTGGAAACGGATTCAACTAAGATATGTTTTTATCTGGAAAGATGCACGCTATCAATGCGTGCTATGTGTGGCTTTCATATGTGTTACTATCAATATGATCTTTCTCGCACCGCTACTTTGCGGCGGCGCATCTTCCTGCACATTTTACTCAATCACATAGTTTCACAGCTATTATACCATCGCAGCATAGCTATATAGCACATTTCTAATGGAAACGCACCTCACTACCTGCCAAGCGTAGAAGTTTTGACAAATCCACAAACGTCATTAGTACTGACACTGACACGCATGTTGGTATGAAACGGTAGCAGTGTCAGCAAGCATGTGTAGCCTGACTTGCTCATGTTTTTTTTTTTATTTAATAACTTCCTTTAACTTGACTTTACAAAACTGCAATGTTAACAGATATAGCTAGTATTGTCAGGGTCTGGAACAAAAGGATTTTTTCTTGTTAGTTAAAACATTAAACTTTAACTTTCTCTCTCTCTCTGTTACGCTTTTTTGGGTTTCAATACACCTATATATAATAATTTTCAAGACAATATCACTGTGTTTCTTCTTTGTCAAACAAGTTCACCATTATTAACAATAATAAAAAAAATGTTTACACACCGCGTCCGCGTTGCCGCGTCTGCGCACGCCGCTTATGAGGTGATAGTCCCGCTGCACGCTGTGACTTGAAACTAGTAGAACATTTAGTATTTCTCACGATCTCACTATAGTTTTATTATACGAATTAATTAACTTTACAATGTTCAATGTTCAATTTAATGCAAAAACTGCTTTCTTTTTAAATTGTGTTGTCTTTGTTGCGTCGTCGGGTGGTCGCGTCTGTATAGATTTTTCCTATTCAGATCATCTTCTGATATCGATTGAGTACTATTATGTGAAATGTCGGTCACTTAAGATAAATAGCTATTGTTGCATAAATGTATTTAATAATCTCAATGTTTTATGGTGCGACTGATTTGTCTAGTTATAAAACTGAGGTGTCTTCCAAAAAGACTGACGATGTGCAGACCCTCGAAAAACATAGATTTTAATGACGCCCTAAAGGTGCTACGTTGCTGTGGATGCATTTGACATCCACAAATCATATTCATTAGTAAACATGTCTTGGCACTGGTTAAGACGGACTCATTAAGCTATGTTTTTATAAAGAAACTCTTCTACTATCGACACATCGCATACTCGAGCTGCATATCTTCCTCGTACTGTTACTTTGCGGCGGCGCATCCTCAAACCCCATCTTACGCATACAGCTACATAGCTTAGTATCAGTGGAAACGGTGACATAGTTTTATAGAATAGCTTCTTAACTTCGTAGCATAGCTGCAAAGTACATCTCTGGTGAAAAAGCGACCTGACCTGGGTTTTCTCCAAAGCCATATTTTAAGACCAAATACATCAATCAACATACCATTATTTCCATCTTGTCTGTACACTCACATTTACCTACTTATACTTTGAATCATAGAAAAAAAAACAACGCAAAAAAATATAATTAAATCACCATCCACATTCAAAATCCCAATCAAATCACAATCAAAATCCACATTGAGCAAGCGTGGCGATTAATGCTCAAACCTTCTCTGTTAGAAGATACCTTTAATCAGCAGTAGCCACATATAGGTTGTTGATGTGATGTATGTAGTCCAAATTTACACATAAACGTATACTGAAGCTATCCAAACAAAAAAGTATACATAGGTATTATCCTTCTTATATTTTCCACACACCTTCCGCAATCAGCTCTAGATAGTTCCATTCAGTTTATTCTTTCGTTCGTCGGTCTCCGCGATAATAACACCCACGAGGCTCATCACCTGGGTACTTAATGCCTACTTAGGGTATTTTGGCACCTTTTAGGGATTGAAAGCTCTTAGGGGTAGTTTCCCCGGTTTCAAGGGGTTGAAAGCTTTCCAGTGAAGAGGGAGATGGCCAGTATCTACTGTCTCTCGAGTTGTTGGGATTTACTAGTTTTAAGAAGGTAAACGTAGCTTAGTTCGGTGAGAGGAGATGTCGTTTTGTTTTACAGTGAAGTGATGATGATGTAATATATGCTGTATGCTGTCGATACAGAGTTTAGTATATTTTTTTAGTTGTAAATATTTTGGAAATTATAGCGAACAGTGGTTTATTTTGTTTTTTAATGTTTATTATAGTTTTTTTTTACAAATCATACAGTAACACAATGAAACATTTCAAAAGAACTGGTTACTTCCATATAATTGTAGTATGATATGATTTTTATGCAAATCTGTTGAATAACATAAGGTAATTAAGGAATGATGCTGTCTGATCA
Organism: Spodoptera frugiperda; assembly: GCF_023101765.2. Taxonomy (NCBI): domain Eukaryota; kingdom Metazoa; phylum Arthropoda; class Insecta; order Lepidoptera; family Noctuidae; genus Spodoptera; species Spodoptera frugiperda. The sequence goes on along the minus strand of NC_064236.1, from coordinate 2,166,981 downwards.
CTTTCAAAACGTGTACCGTATTTTTAATGTATGTATTCTTGTCACACTCGCAAGAAGATACATATTTTCTATTTTTGAAGTAGTTAAAATATTTTTTATCGTAGCGTGACATTTTATAACTTACAACAAACTTCAATAAAAGGACTATCCAACATACAAAAAAAAAACAAATCGATTCAGTAGTTCCCAATATTAGTACACATTTAGTTCAAACAAAAACTAACTCTTTAGCTTTATATATATTACCTAGTACTTACATGTAGATTACTCGTTTGTACGTATATAATATATGAAGCACCTCACTATGTTCTGATTGCGCTTGGCAGCCATGTTGATGACCTTCCGATGCGGTTATTGTAATCCTTTAGGCCTAATACGTCATCGATTGGCAATCATAGTACCTGAAATTAGGTCATGAGGTTAGGAAAGTTATGCTTAGGTCTTATTTATTTGTAGTTGAATGATATTTTACAATGATAGTTAAAAAATATCTATACTTAAGTTTATTACTTGAATATGTAAATGTCAATGTAATTATTATATATATCAGTCCATATCTGTGTCTCTCTTGTGTATTTTTGGGTTTAAAAATGTTTCTGTATATTTTAATCAATGTAATTAATATGTTATTTTTCGTTATCTTTTCAGATGCCTCCTACAAGAGTACTTGGTCTACACATGCCACATCACAGGGTTCACAAGGTAAGTTATTCTACATTAATTTATTTCTGTAAAATTAATAAACTATAAGTACATAGGATTTTGTTGAGGAGGGAATATCATCCAATGACTTCTTTCCCGCCCTGGGTGATGCGAGAGCGAATGTCGGACTCTTACTAACTAAAAACCACACCGTTCCTACTCCTGATTTTGGAGCCGAAGCCCCGGTAAACCCGCTAGGCAATCCGCGGTTCCGGATCGTTCGTGAAGAATTTACAGCTTGTTATACTCCGCCTTGCGCCGTGTTCTTTATAACTGAGGTTCTTCATAACCTCCATGAAGTATTTAATAACTCTCCATGTCGCCCTATTCCCAGTGTTCTATACACCTATGTATAGCATCGTGGAGAAAATTAAGCTTACATTTGACCTATGTACGAATAAGCCAGGTCATGACAATGGACTACTGGACGCTTTATGATTTTCTACCATTTCCTCATTTGACTGGCAAGTCTGAAGGTCGCAGTTTTAAAGGTTCTATTCACCAGGAACTTTGTTCCAAAGTTTTTGTCAGATGTGTACTTGACGTAATGAGTGACGTAAGAGGTGACCTCTTACGTCACTCGTGGGAAGAGTGACGTCATTAAGTCCTTCTGTCTATTATAGGAACTCCTCTATCCTTCACAATTACGTACTGGCATCAAGTTATAAACAATACTCACAGTTTGAGACCAATAACTTGTCTATAGCCCACACATTGCCGCAACTCGCAACTTGTGGAACTAATTAGTCGACAACGGACGTCACATGCCATCAAACTTTTCCATACTACATACAGGCTTTCGCCCGCGGCTTTGCTCACAATACCAATGCCTGTACCTAAGTATATTATTGTGAGTAACGAACACCGTCCTAACTTTTTTAACACTATCATTCGCCAGAACTCGGTCTGTTGAAAATGTGAATAGAGACTAAGTATTTTTTTGTTTATTTTTAGGCTTGATGGTGTAGTCGGTGGCAGAGCTTCTATGGTTTCTTTTTTTGAAAATATCACAGTTATAATTTTATTGTACCCAAACACACACGTGTATTCCGAATTGACTCTATATAACTTGCAGTGGGCTCAACCCTTCTTATAGACTCATCTCGCCGCCTGACCAGAGCCTTTAGCCAAATGGCATTTAGCGCATGTGTACTTGTAGAATAGAAAACTAAATTGTACAGGATTGACATAAATTTTGACACTTGTCAGTGTCATCCCCATACATTGAGTTTTCTACTCTCGATGTCGACCAACGTTAAAGAGACATTTGGCTAGAGGCACAGAACTATATCCAAATTGGTGCACATCGCGTTCCACGCTTCAAAGACGTAGTCCACTAGGGCTGTGGGGCTGATGCCGGGTCGAGGTTGGAGGTCAAGCGTAATGACATACCGCGACACGGTAAAGAGCAGGACTTGGAACCTGGTGGTTGTTTGGTCAGTAAGAGTCTTACCCAGGCTCATTCGATAAAATCCCCCTTAAAAAGGGAAAACGTACTCCATCGTAGGCCGCATCATCACTTACCATCAGGCGAGATAGCGGCCAAACGTCGGCCCATTAAACATAAAAAAACCTAAAAAGAGAAATGTATGTAATTTTTGCATTTGCAAGATATAATTCCCTTCAGCCTATTTACGTCAATGCAAATCTCATACAATGAGTTATCGTCTACTATCGTTCTGTTCTGTGGTTTAGACTACATTTGCTTCAAAACAACTGTTAATATTGCTTAATTAAAATTGATTAGGAAATCACATCAAGGGCATACCTGTACAGCACTGACGGGACCTTAATGACATTACCTGACATGCAATTACAATTAGAACCCCATCGATGGAACTATAGAGTTGTGTATGATTGTGTGTTTTACATTTGACTATCTGACGAAATCGTATCTTTTTTTAAGCCTGTAAATGAGCAGACGAATCACGGGATAACCAAACGCCGGACACCCGAAACATCAGAGGCGTTTAAAATGCGTTGCCGGCCTTTTGAGGGTTAGGTATTGTAAGATTGTTGTGGAATCATGGATTGGGAAGAATGGGAAGGGGGATAATATCGTTTTCAGTAGTCCATTTCTAGTATTTTATTAGTATGATAATGATAATTTACAAACAGAAAATAATAAAACATAACTTTGTCCTATTAATAAGCATGACATGGTTTTTCTTATCAATATGGCTTTGGAGATTCCAGAGCTGCGGACTGCCTAGCGGGTTACCGGAGCGCCGTCTCGAAAAGCAGGAGTAGGAATGAGGTGGTTATTAATCAATAAGAATCTGACACTGCCTCTCGCCTCGCCCAAAGCGGGAGAAGTCATTGGATGATGTTTCGCCGTCAAAAAAGAGCTTTGGAGCTCTTCATATAGAATAGAATATATTTTATTGTATAATCTTCATTTTACTAAAACACGTACAAGACTAGGTATAAGAGAAATTGTCTATCTTCATTTCCGTACCTTCTTGACGATGACCTGATATATTTATATTATTTTGTTTGAAATCAGACCGTATTTTATTCTATCTAAGCAGATTTTACAAATAAAATTTATTACGCGATGGCCAATTGACCACAAAACGTCCATGTGGCTATTTCCGCCATCCTAGCCAGCGAATCTAGCCAATATGACGTATCCGTGTCATTTCACGCGCAAAATCAAAACAAAGGGCCCCTAAAATGTTGCATGCGAGCGCTCAGCGGAGCGAAACCGCGCGTGACTGGCACGTGCCTCAACAATACTGACTTAATTCTTTGATTGACACTTACAATATTTCGATAACTGATGCAATATTTTGATGATTATCACTTTAGCACTCCCGCCGTATTATCGCGTGCACGGTTCGTTCCCGTTGATTGACTTTTCAATGCAAAATTTAATGTATTGTTTACATGTTCAGTGGAAATAGTGTGGCGCCATTTTAACGGCGACGGTTTATTATTGTGTAATCGATTATAAAACACGTCTTTTGATATAATGCTTAATTCTTTGAATGTAAAGTACTTAGTCTGAATTTTGAGCTGAAGTTGAACGCGCAAAATTTATTACAAAAAATTACACAGTTATATAAAAATCAATCATCAAGATGGTCGCTCTTACATTAATTTAAACAGATTGTTTAGTAGTAATTCAGAAATATCTCTCTCGATCTCGTACCTCGTACTACCGAATATAATAACAGCAAAAATAGTTAAATAGTAATTCATATCAACATCAACAGCCTATTAGTGGCCACTGCTGACCAAAGGCCTCTTCTCACTCAGAGAACCACCACGCTTGCTCAATGCGGGTTGGCGATTTCAGACTTATAATAATTAGAAATTATAAGCCCAGATTTATATACGGTACTATTCTTTCCTTCACCGTTTGTCAGTAGTTTCTAAATAATTTTAGAAAGTATACATGACATATAACTTGGAAAAAGTCACATTGGTACACACCGTTGGTAGGTTTCGAATCCGTACCCACATGTATTAGAAGTCTTAAACCTTCACGTCACCACGACATAGTTACCACTACGACATTATACATATACAGTTTACAAAATTCAAAACACCAAACTAAATACCTTCACGCTGCTATAACACCAGGCTCCCCCACCCGTGCCGCTGCAAGCCGCCGTGCCGTGAACAAAATATTTGTTCGCACCCTGCACGCTGTGCTCGCCACAAAAACTTTTCCTATGTAAAATAACAAACAAATATACAACTAACTACGGACAATGTCCTAAAACTACGACCAGCCACTGTGGATAAGTAAACTTATACTAAATTCTAAACTTTTAGGTCCAAGCGTGAGGTTATTGTCAATTCCCCCTTTTAATAGGGAAACTTTTGGTTAGCAATGGATATATTTCGGCTGACGCTGATAACAATTATTAATAACCGGGGCTTCGTCTTGAAAACCTGGACTAGGAACGGGGTGGTTTTTAGTCACTAAGAGTCTGACAGTCCTTCTCGCCTCACCCAAGGCGGGAGAAGTCATGGAAAGATTTTTCCCCCTCATAAAAGCATAGACGTAGAGAGATTTATGTAAGTTACAACTTTGGCATTTTGGCACAAAAAAAATGTGTATGGTTTAATTTTCTAACTCAAACAAATTACAGCCAAATTAATCTAACGATAACCTACACACACACACACACACAATACAATACAAAACAGAATCAATAATACAAAAATATATTCATATTCTGTAACGTTCCCTAATTGTAACATCATCGTTAGCACATTGCCGATTATTTAACTATTACCTCGGTCCCCCTCGGTCTGCAGGGCTGCCCTACGACTAAACTTTAACCCAGCAGTCACTACCTAAATGTTATTAATTAACGCCCTGCCCTGACCCCGGATTTAATCACCAACGCTTTCGATTTGTTTCGCTAACATTTAATTTTTATGGTTCGGTGGAAGTATGTTTTAAAGTGTAGGAACTCAAATAAAATTATGAAAAATATTGTCTTGTATTGTGTACAGAGTTTGACAATGTGTGCGTACTGTGTGGTAACGCTAGAATAGAAGAACTTTGGTCATTACTCTACCCCATAATCTTCTATGAGTACAGATTTAAACAGAAAAAGGGCAGCAGCTCTCTCTGATATCTCGTGGTCTCTGACTGTCCTTTTAGAATTATGGTCTTCAATTCGCGTGGCAAGCGTGATGTCTGTCTTAAGTAAAAGCTTATGTAGTTTTGTAGAGGCATCCGATATGAGCTGACATGGGGTGTTAATAGGCTCACTTTCTTTTTATTTATCTTGATATTTATAACGTAAATAACAAACATAACATTAAAGAATTGAAATGCTTCTGTAATGGTCATGCGTACAAATGTCATGAAGGTAAATAATACCAGATATGCTGCACTGCTGCTACTAGCTTATCATTGTATGTCGAAGAAGATTTATCATAAGCTGTTGGCACGTTGACGTTCGTTGAAAAGATTTGAACTAAATAATTGTGGCTAAGAGACTTTCGGTTCCTTTTCCTATATTCAGTTATGCATTCTAGCTCAGGTGTTGCAAGTGCAGTTGGAATAGTTGTTGTACAGAGGTACACAAATCAATGTAATTTCCTCTTTATCTTCCTCTATCTAATCACTTTTCGTCTAATTGGTAACAATAGGCGGTGGGTTAATATCAACAGTAAATTATACCTCTATCACTTACCGAAATCAACACGAGTAGCCATGTTTTCAAGAACTTTTCATGTATTGTTAGGTATTGAGAACTAAGTAGATAAACTATTACCATCAGTCTACGCTTTAACCATATTTTGCTTTCAACCTTCATCTTTTACTAATTACCTACCAAAATTTGCATTATGGACGTTAGCAGCACCCAATTTTTATCAGCGCGGTACGCATCTATAAAAACGTCCCTTTAGAAAGTGTCCAAGTTTGAAATTCTCATTAGTCTAATCTACATTTTAAAATCAGAATAAAAATCGCAAACGATCCCGTCCTAAGCAGAGAAAATCCGTTCAAAAAACGAACCAATGTTTTAAGTCGGGAGTTTGCACGTCAACGAGAAACGAGGAGCGCCGGCGAAAATTAGCTAAAAGTGGCTTTCGTCACCGTCATCCATACTCGTCGCACTTACCGAACGAACAATGGGTGTGAGTGAGATGGGTGAAGTAGGAAAAACCGCTTCAGGCATCAGAAGGGAAGCGGTAAGCACCCTATTGTTTTGTTCTCCCTGAAGCGCGGATCGTTTGTAGTTATACGGTTGTATGAGAATTGTAATTTAGAACGAAAATTTTGCGTCTATATATTGAGGAACTTTGGCATAAATATATAGCCCGGTCAACGTTGATAAATAGGATTATAATTGGTTTTCTTGTTGGATTTATATATGGAGTTATTACGTCAGGACCATCATCGACTATTATCTACAGAACATACTTCTTATGCAGGTAACTCAGTTTATTAAAATATGACCTCCTTCTTAATTTATCTAGAATAACCGACACGTCATTTTATGTATATAGGAGAATTTCTAGCAAACGTTTTATATTTCTTCATCTTAATGTTAAACATTTATAGTATGACAATGACACAAACTAGATGTTACTATCTGAATAAATACATTATCTGAATACAAAAATCTTCTTCAAAAAATATATTTAAGAGACACCGTCGCATTTGTACACAATTTTCTTGTTTGCTAAATGAATATTATTCAAACTAAAGAAGCCTTCAACTGTACGGTTTTAATGAAGTATTCATCTTATTTCATTAACTTCGCAAATTGAAATGTGCATCGTTCTGGAACCATCTGCAGCAACACCATTTCTTTCATACTTCAATTCATTTTAAATTTTAATGTAACTTATTAAATACACGAACGAGGTAATGTTGGAAAATCTGTCAACTGAATACATTTTATGGGTGCTTTTTCAGAGATGTGCTATGCTACGTTGCTGTGGATGCGTTTGGCTTTTACCAATCATATTCATTGGTTCACATAGGTTGACACTTGTAAAAACGGACTCAGCTAAACTATGTTTTTATATGTAAAGGTGCGTGCTATGCATGTGTACTATGTATGGCTTAGCTACTGTACCGTCTTGCAGAATAGTCAGTAAAGCTAAATCTCCGTTGTTTTGCACGATGTCTATCTGTGTGTGTACCAGTTTTTAAACCATCCTATACTATTTTAAACTTATTTACGGAAAGGGTTTTGCTCGGCGTTTCCTTACGAGGCTGAATAAAAAACGAGGAGATCCGCAAAGGAACAAAAGTAGCCTACATAGCCCAGCGCAAGCTGAAGTGACAATGAGTAGGGCACATAGCGGCGGAAAACCGACGGCCACTGGAGCAAAAAGGCTCTTGAATGTAGACCGCGTACCGACAAGCGCAGTGTAAGACGTCCACCCACAAGGTGGACAGATGACCCGATTAAAGTCACAGGGAGCCGCTGGATGCAGGTCACTTCTATCTGGAAGTCATTGGGGGAGGCCTATATTCAGCAGTGGACGTTTAGTGGCTGATGTAATATAGTGATGCTGACGATTCTATTTCAATCTCTGTATTCCACGTTTTTAATAAACTTTTGTTTGTATGCACTACTCTAATCTCTGTATACTACATTTTTAATAAAAGCTTGTTTGTATGCACTACTCTAATCTCTGTATTCCATGTTTTTAATAAACGCTTGTTTGTATGCTATAAAGCTAACAAAATTCTGTTGTTAATATCCGGTGAAATTCAGTTCGTTTCAAATGAACACATCACAGCCTACACACGGCCACAGTGAAACAGGAAATAGTCTTGGATACATGCAAACAGACAAACATATTAGATTGGTTGGTAGTGCTTAATTGCTGTTTCGTCAGATTATTCCAGTGAGTGCTCAGAGCACCTGCATTGAGCGCTGTAATCTCCCGTATTGTTGTCTAGTCTGTGTTGATATTGACACTACTCGTATTGTTGGTGCCTAATCGAAATCATTTGAGACATTAGTACACCGGGGGAGGTATTGTTTTTAGCGCGTATCGTGTATGAATGTGTGTGTGTGTGTATGAGTGTTATATTCTTTATGACCTTGTTTTTTCTAAACCATTCTACCGATTTAGATATAATAGGGTAGATGGAAAAAAAATAAAAAAAGGGTAGATGACTATTTTTTTAATATCCGTCTACTACTTTTTGTGTAGTGCGCCTTAGAAATAGTTACTCTCGGAAAAACTTATCTATGCTCAATTGTTCTCGGCAGTAAAAACGATCCCTAACCTATGCTAGGCTAAAAGTAATATTTCGTTAAGTTCGAAAATTTACCATAATAGCGAAAAATTAAAAAAAGTGTCCGCAAAGTTGGAATAACATACATTTTAACATTTAAAAATCACTTCAAACTCTTCAAAATTTTTCTCTATTTAATTTATGCAACCCCCAAAACGTTTTCAACTAAATCTCCCGGACTATAATACCAAAATGACAGTACCAGACTCCGTAGACACCCTCTCAAACAAAATAGTTTTGACAAGAGCCTTTGATGTAGTGTAAATAGATATCTGATTTGCGGTCGGGTACTATCGGGCTATTTAAATTGTTTTTAGGTGTAAACTTTGACAAAAGGGAGCTCTGTGTTTGTAATCCGTTGGTGCGAAATTAGGGGACGAAAGTGTCTGATTTAGATTCTATTGGGTTCACTTGTATGGTGAGCCGAGGATTACAGGGTGGTTTTTTATAGAGTTGTCTGGGAAAGAATGTTGATGTGGTTTTTTTTTTGTAGACTAAGCGACGGTTTTCTCACCTTCATATATGTGGCCGATAAAATTAAGTGATTAATAATGCATACATATTACGCTCTTAATTTAAAGTAATCTGATCCATTGCGGCTATCTGACATTGTGAACTAAACCTAAACTATGTATATAACTTTACTTAGATTATGTTTAATTGGCACACATTATTAGTTATCAGATAACCAAAATTGAATTATATAAGGTTTAGTAAATAATTAGCACAAGAGTAAAAATTTTACATACAATATTATTATCACCGCGAAAATGAAAATACTTAAAACGTAAGTATTAAGTATTTTCAAATTACCAACTGGACTTTCCGCCATCGATGCCTTTTGTAAACACATTAACTAAACAAGTCCGTTTTCGGTAACAATGGTACTTAAACATCCATTACTCTCAAATCACATCTTAAAAAAGCTTCACAGCAGAAACAAAACGCCAATCAATACAAAATGAACAACAAAAGAACGACAAATTACCGTTTTTTTTTTTTCAATCTTCGTACCCAGTCGGAGCCATAACGACATTATTGTACAGCAAAACAATGAACCAAACATTCGATGCGATTTTGAACCTTATTAACACAGTAATAGCGTTTATGAGCGTTTATGAACTCAATGACTTGTATCATATTGTGGCATGGATTGAAAGTATATTTGTTTGTTTTAGGGAAAAAATACCCGTATTTTACCAATCGTAATTAACACTATAAATGCTACAGTGGTCAACGGTGACCGACGTTAGCGGAGGATTTGCCTTCAACAGTTTTCTATTTGCAGTCAAAGACTTAAAAGAACACTAACAACTGCTTTTAATCAGAAGAAATCAAAAATACAAAAACTATTATAGTAAATATATCCAACAGGTTATAATTAAACTCTTTTTGTACTAAACGGATTCATAACTAACTCGTCTGTGATCGGACGAAGCGACGCAACGCAACGCGACGATATTTTCAATGACAATGTTAGTCATTTGTTTCTTAGGGGCGAAAAGTGCCCGAGGCGTTTCTGCATCACCAAGTTTTCTATTTTCAACCCTGTTTACTCAAGATAGAGTTGTTTTTATAGTGCAAAGTTTTGAAGTATTAGGTTCTCTTTGATGATAATGATATCAATAGGATTTCACGCATAGTTAGTTAGTGTTAGAGCTATATTGTGGAAAGCTCTTTGATTCTGAGTGTATTTTTGATTCCATGTTTCACGGCATTTGAACACCTCTAGGGGAATGGTTCGGGTTAAAGTTAAACGGGACAAAGACGATTTCGGTGTCTTTGTTTTTGTGTTTTTTTGACAAAATGTTTTTGTTTGACAAAAACAACTCTTATGTCAGGTATGAGGCTCATATTAAAAAAAATAGAACTATTGTAACATGGCTCATAAATTGGGATTAATTACCTGTGACTCCTCTGGTGTTGCGGGTATCCGTGGGCAGCGCTGATTGCTTACCATGTCTGGTGATTTGTCTGCTTGTTTGCCACCTATTCCATAAAAATTAAATAAACCTAAAATTCCAAACCACCGGAGGTCACTGACAGCCGCTGAATGCAGGTTCTTTCAACCAGCCTATCTGGAAGTCATTGAGGGAGAGGCCAAATGTTCAACTGTAGATGTATTTGACTGATATGATATTAATGATGATGACCTAAAAGAATTAAGTTAGAATTCAAGTGTAAGTCATTATGTAAAGTACAGTCTTCTATCCTCTAAAATTTCCATGTCACAATGTTATTTACCGTACTCCATCGAAACGGTTTTACCGACTTTTACCAAATTTTTATACGTATTCAGTAGGTCTGAGAATAGCTACGATCTATTTTCTATAAATATTTTAAAAGGCAAAAAAACGTTTGCCCTGTCAGCTAGTTTTTACATAAAAATTCAGTCGTATCCTATAATAATTTAAGTTTACGTCTATAGTAATACGTAACACTATAGTTTGCCATCAGTTCCAACCTCACATCCATGAAAGTTATCCACCGAAGCGTCCAAACGACTCCGGTCATAATCGGGGGTACATCGATCACTTGTAATATGATCCTTGTCACCATTTGAGGGATTATCGTTTAGCTTCATATCGAAAACAGACAACAAAACTATTGATTTACTATTCTATTTTTACTTATGTATCGAAATTTTTAGACATTTTCATCGTATTGATTAGTTTTTGGTTAATGTAATAATTTTGAGCGCATAACGAACCCGCGCAGTTGCAAAAAGTATTATAGATGTTTTTCTCTTTAATGGTCTCATCGAAGTCAGAGAATACCTTAAGCCAGTTGGTTCCTCTAGTACTGACTAGATAGAGCCTGTTGTAGAGAAGAAAACTAAGTTATATGGGAATGACATACATTTTTGACACTTGTCAGTGTCATCCTCATCCATTGAGTTTTCTACTCTCTTTGTAGACAAATGCTAAAGTGGCATTGGGTTAGAGGCTCTCATAAATATAGATGACTAACTATGTTACCCATAGTGGTTGCAGCACGGTTGCTTCTATAAAATACTGAGATTCAACTGAAGGGGGACTTGAAATCCATACTACACTTTTTAGGTTGTAAAACATAAATTGTATGTATTGTTAATGAATGATATGTTTTGTTGCAGGCTATGGCACCAACTCGTTATCGGCTATGTCGAAGTCGACGCTTGACGCGCACACACATTTACGTCAACCAGGTCAGTAGAAACATTAATATTTTATCTATGGAAATCTACTTTTGGTATAACTAAGTCTGAAGACTGTCTCGTCGGAAGGGATCTCGGGTTCAATTCTAGGGTTGAGCAAAGTACTTACGGGCTTTTTTCGACTTTCGAATAATTTCTCAGTAGTAGCACGGAGTCTGGAATTCTGCCTAGTATGGCATTAGGCTCACCCCCTATTACATGGGACTAATACATTGCACAGCAGCATTACGTGCCGTAATGTGCTCTTCTGCCTACCCCTTCGGGGATAAAAGGCGTGATGTTGTTTTTTTTTTTAATCTGAAGAAATTAATGCAGTATATATTTGGAAAGAGATAACCTAAACCTAGAAAAAACCTAAAATACAACGTTCAAAGCCTCGTCTACCTAACCAAACCAACACGATTGTCTATTTTTAACATCTCGTTACACTTCAAAGCTACATCATCATACTTCTTCTCAAATACTTGCTATATTTTGAAAAATCAAACCCAATATTGAAGTTAAACGAACTATACCGTTTTCGACCGAACGCCTCTGAGTAGAAGCGTCAATGTTTGTATAGAACGGTCAGTTACCTAAGGTACATACGAGCTTTCAGTGAGCAAACGCCATCTTGTCCCATTCACGATTCTCCATTTGCGAAATTCGGGTTTATTCGGATTAAATATGTGCTATAAATACGTTAATAGAGATTGGTTTAGTTAGTTTGATTTGTGATTTAATAGTGATGTTTGACCTTAAGGAAATTCTATTATAGTAACAAGAACGATATTTTTGTTAAACATTTGTGAGACAATCTTTTAAAACTAAAGCTGTTCACTGTACAATATGTACCCTCGAATCATTAAGATCGAGGGTTTATCATTCAGAATCTACCCACGATATTTGTTGCTTGATGATACTTCAGCAATAAAGAATTTGAATTTAAATTTGCTTCAGTATACTGTAACAAAGTATTACTATGGTTAGATTAATAAAAAACAATTTAAAATCAAGTAACCATGGACAAGCATTGTCTTAACGAAACATAAAACTAATCTCAATATGAAAGCGTTAACGCTATTACGGACAAAGTAATAACTGTTCAACAAAAAATAGGCACACTACCATTATTCCCACATAATAATAAAGAAGGAATGGAAAAGAAAAGTCTGAGAGCAAAGTTTGTTCAAACCACAATATTGGTGGATCAAGCGAACACCGTAACACGACCCTAGACCGGTAAGCACGCGCCAACAGCAAACATTGGTCCCAATGTTTTCTAATGAAATCGAGAAGTGACACGCCCGTGTGCTGTCACTCATTTTGGCCTGCCCGGACTAATGTTTGCCGTTCCTTACCTTATAGAACATTCCCACGGGTAATTTAATGAACTTTCGTAGTTATATTTTGTTGTTAAATTATAGTTATCAGCGATTTAATACTGAAGTCAAACTAGTTGCAAATATCTTAACAAAAAACGGAACAAACAACAAAAAGTAACAAAAACTAAACAAAGAAGAATTCGTAACTCGACACTAATCGTCAACTACGTTCAGAATTTGAACCGCTTCAGTTCAAATATGGCGCTGATATATCTATACATATAATAAAATCGTAGAAAAGTGCTGTCTGTACATTGAAAATAAAAATAAAAAAAATAGCAGGGGTTATTGTTATGTCGATGTCGAACCCAAAAATGTAATTAACTTTTTTTTTGTCTGTTTGTCTGTTTGTCTGTTTGTCTGTTTGTCTGTTCGTCTGTGCGCGCTAATCTCAGAAACGGCTGATCCGAGTTGGATGTGGTTTTCACGAATATATTGTGGGATGCTTAAATTTACATTTAGTGTTTGTTTCATGTCAATCGGTTCATAAATAAAAAAGTTATGTCAAATTAAAGAATCACGTCGAACATTCTATGCTTATACCATTAATCTCCGCAACTATTTGACGGATTTGGTTGAAATTTGGTACAGATATACTTTAGAACCTTAGAAAGAACATAGATATATTTTTATTTCAAAAATCAAAAAATAAAAATAAGAAATAAATTATTTATAAATAATTCTATGTCGATCGTTACACGACTTCGGTTCATGTTATTGTTTTAATTTATCGAAAAAAGTAAATAAATAGTAAAAAGGTATGAAAAAAATAATATCAATATAATAAAACATTTAGTACAAAGAAAATGCTCTAACGGAGTATAGATAATTCTATGTCGATCGTTACACGACTTCGGTTCATGTTATTGTTTTAATTCATCGAAAAAAGTAAATAAATAGTAAAAAGGTATGAAAAAAATAATATCAATATAATTAAACTTTTAGTACAAAGAAAATGCCCGAACGGAGTATAAATAAATAATCCAAGTTGTCTTTCGATTTCGGATCGAAATAGATCGCGCTATGGTTTCGTTACATTCATTTGGTTGGGTATCGGCCGAGCGCTTCGGTACTATCGTAGAAAAAGTGTATTATCAGTCGTATGATTATTTGTCTGTAGTGGTCCTGCTGTTTCGTATATTCTAAATTGGTTTCGTTGTATTTGTCAATTAATAAGTTGATTTGTTGGGTTTTCCTGGTTTTTTGGTTAAACTATTTAACGTAGGTTTAGTTTGATATCGATTATTAGTAGTTACTGTAGTTAGTTTTTTTAATAAAATTGTAAGTCTAATTTTTTTTAATTAGATTAGATTTAAGTCGTTTCTTTTAAATTATTTAGTTTAAGCTTGGTTATTATAGCATAGAGGATAGGTTGTAATGTAGTTTCTTTTTTAATTGTTATAAATTCGTAATTCGTAGCTTTCTTTAGTTTTAAGTTAGTTTAAGTCCGTTTTTAAACTATTTTTTCAATGCCCTAAGTGAGTATACATCTATTAAATTCAAACGCAGAGCTCATTATGTTGATTTTTGAAGAGTTCCCTGGAATATCTTCCACATCTCATTTTTGAAGAGATCCCGCGAGATCGGGAACTATGTGGTTAAAACCAAAAATTTGCCGGAAGTCACTATTCCATGCGAACGAAGTCGCGGGCAAAAGCTAGTCCAAAATATTTTCGTAAAGCAGCCAAAGCACTTAGGAATTTCTTGTCTAACGGTTCCCAGCCACTTTCCTACATTCTTATGATCGGAACAACTGTACCAACTGCTTCTAAACATGCGACTCCTTATCGTGCTCGTATTTTTCTTTCATTAATATGCAAGGTACGTGTTTTGAAATGATTCAAGGTGTAATAAAAGTAGGTGTTTGGAAATTAGGGCAGATGTTATACGTATTTGGGTTAGTAATTCCACTACATTATGGGTTGCACGTTGCGTCATTTGACGAATGCATGCATCCTTCACAAATAATAAGCGGCTTACAAACTAGTTTCCGTATTCCATGCTTACCAATGACATATACTTGTATCTTGTTCAGAAACAATGAAAACTGTCTACGAAGAGGCAACGTTAAATCCGCCGATCATTCTTATCGAATCCACATTCAATTCTATCAAATAACACAATGTGAACAGTAGGTCTACGATTTGAAGCAAAGAAGTTAATCATGTGCATTTAATTTCTCTCGTAACCTAAGCTTTATAAACTAAAAAAGCTTTAGTTTATGCCCCGTCCTTTAGGACAAAACAAAGCAATGAATATTGACACTAACCTCACCACTGAACTAACATTATATCTTTACAATAAAATCACTGGCCCTGGCTAAAATAACATGTTTACCAACCGTTTGATCGGTCGCACCCAGTGCCACGCAAACAGGGGTAAGTAAAAATGGCAAAGAAATCAAAACGTTGTTTCCACAGTCGTGCGTGTGGTGACGATCGACATTGTCTTTATGTCGATTGAAGTGAGGGGCCCATCTCATGCGTAACTTATCGCCTTTGAAGCTATTCAACTGAATTTGGCTATGTGTAAGTTTTTTGTAGATATGTGAAGCTACTGATATAACGTAAATAAGCTAGAACCTTTTGATTTTGAAAAGGGTATTGTAGTGAGTCAATGGTAAATCACAATTATGTTTGTTTATCTTTTCAAAACATTTGAACATTCATCTTCCTCTCTAATTTACCAAAATTCTTATTCACAAAAAGTCATACTAGCATAAACATACCAGCCTCTTCTCCGTAGGATAAAAAGTATCCAAAAAAGTATTAATCCAAATCAGCTCATACCCTGTCTGTATCCGGAGCTGCGGACTACCCCGGAGCTGCGGACTACCTAGCGGGTTTACCGGGGCTCCGGCTCGAAAAGCAGGAGAAGGAACGGGGTGGTTTTTAGTCAGTAAGAGTCTAATTACTCCCTCTCGCCTCGCCCAAGGCGGGAGAAGTCATAGGATGATTTTCCCCCCTCAAAAAAAAACCCTGTCTGCTCTCCAAATTTTATTAAAATCCGTTCAGTAGTTTTAACTTGATTAACGAAACATCAAAACAAATAAACTTTCATTTTGATAATAAATATTATAGTGTGATTTACCTTTGATTCTGGTTTTTACTCTAACAATACCGAACACGTTTCAAAATAAGTATAATACAAAAGAAAAATAGAATTGTTGCAGCAAGTCTTATAGTGGTGATTCAGATTCAATTGTTGCATTGTGCGGATTGAACGCAGTCTGAATTGAGTCATTATATTCTATACAACGATAGTGCCGGGTACCGGACCTAATAAAACGTGTATTTAAGGAATCTAAAAATTTCTTATTTACTATAAAAGAGCTTTGTAATAAAATATAAACAAAATAATTAGCGATAGTATTTATGTCTACTTTAGTTTTGATATTGTCTTCTCAAATATTGGATTGGATTTCTTTATATTACACTAGCTGACCCAGCAACATTACCTCAAACATTATTTTCTCACTTTTTAGACTTGCCCTGAAATTTCACAAATAATTTGAGTTTTAGCGAGTTTTAGCGAGACTAACGAACAGCAATTGAGTTTTTATATATATTATTACATTATAAATTGTAGAGAAGACGATACAAAATTTAAATCCATAATAAACCAAAGAAAAATAAAAGAAATCAGAATAAAACGTCGACAACCAGCAACTTTCTACACCTTTCGAAGATAGAAGAAACAAAAAGAAGCGAAGACAATAGCCCAAAAACGTCTGAAATAAAATCTCGCGATTGATCTCACAAAACAATTACCAACCAATAATCATACGTCTTAGCAAATAGGAACGTCAAAATAAATCTGTCGGGGTGCGCATTTATTGAATCTCGGAATGGGGGGTACAAAATCGCAATCAAACGGCTAATGCTACACACAGGGGCCGTGCACTAACGACCCACTGGGGGACTAGTAATGTACTCAAATCGATTAATTATCCTTTTATTATTATTTTATGGGCCTTTCGTTACTTCTTAACTGCTATCTTAGTTCTTTATTTCTTGGTGATGTGATATGCTTTATAGGTGTCTAGATGTTTAGTTGTCTAGTATGGATTTAAAGTTACTCTGGTAATGTGACTCAAGTATCTGTTGCTATTCTGTTGTTATTCAAGTATATTTTTGCGTAGCTCTCAGATAAAGACGCTGATACAACCGCTAATAATAGCTCTCAAATAATTAGTAATAAAAAAAAATAGATACTTACATAAATCAGCAATATTAAGCTTGTATACAACTGTAATATAACTATGACTATCCAGTCTATTAAAATCATAACGAATATCGAAAAACTGCCTTAAAATGACCAGCTTTTATTGATCGTCGGATGTCTATGCTGGCGTCATAATTGGAATACAAATTCGCTCTTTGACGCCACGGCCGCACGTCGGGCAGTGATTTGGCCCTTTGTGCCGCACGCATTAACTCCTTCAGGCCTCGAGCTACACCCCACACTTTATCATTCTATAATCGAAAAACAACTTTAACTTAAAGCACCAAGGCACAAAATGCTCAAACACAACCCAATTTTACCGATTTACGATTTTCTGCTAAGGCAGTAAGAACTATTTCTCTTTTGTCATATGACGCACATCATTGGCTCTCAAAGCTTCCTGTGGAAGGATATGGTACCTTATAACTTGTAAATAGAGTTTGATTTAGCTTATGCAAGTATGAATACTGCTAGAGATTAGTGGTAATGGCGCGTAATTACAGTAGAAAAGACTAACACCGTAAGGTTCATTTGGTGAGCACCAATCAGTTGTAATGTGAAGGGGTTTCGGTTTGAGTGCCGTTCTGGGCACCAACTGATTCACTTAACAGCAAACACTTTAGGGCACTTGTTCCGACCACTTATTAGTTTTTTCAACCAGACCTGGGTATTGGCAAATGAGTTCCACAAATAAAATCAAGATGTTGTTGAAGAAACTTCGTATTTTTGTTTTCCATTCTCCCAGACTTGATACTTTCAGTGTATATGTTAATCATGCTAAACATTTTAAAGATCTACTTGCTATTATAGTAATTGAAATGACGGGACACGAATAATCTTCTGGTTAGACTATTATGACAAATCTTCTTACGAAATCGGTAGAAAGCAGAGGTTCCACGAAACCTAGATAACCCCCTAAGTGACGAAGGAGCCTCAACAAATATTCTACATCTCTGTCAAGAATTTTCTCGGCATTGGCACAATAAATTTTATATGGAGTTCGCCATGTTTGCTAAGAATGTATTGTTGACAGAGCGTCGAGGGGGAAGCGACAGACCGTCCCGGTAAACAGCAGGGGGCATATTGTCCACTGGCGAAAATAAAAACCAGAAATATGTTCGCCTTAGTTTATCATTTAGAAGATAATAAAGATGGGATAAATGTCTTTGTAGAGGCTGATCGTTTTGGACATGGTTCTGGATGGAAAGCAAAAGAAAATCAGATATAGAGTAAAGAAACGAATACTAGTATTTTGGGTTTGTAACACGTACAAGTTATATCTCGCTTATAAAAGAATTACAAATAATTTTACATACACATGACACACTTTGCCGATCACACAAAGAGTTGTTGCGTGCGGGAGTCGAACCTGCTACCCGCGGCAACTCAGCCACCGCACCAACCGTGCAGTCGAGTATAATCTACATCAGAATCTATTAGAAATATAAGATCATCATAATACAGTAGTAGGTATTTACCTATAGAAACAGTAGTTTCTGACAAGAATAAACGTATTTTGTCAAAAAAAAAACAAATGAATCTTAGTTCAATCTTTTTTTGGAACTCATCATAGGGAAATCCAAAAGACGTCAATATTAAATTATGGAATAATCAAGTATTTGAAATCACCTGCAGAAACGAAGTTTGTGTATTTGGAACGGGCGAAATAGAATTGTGAAGATAACGGTTTCCAATTGGGATGAAAATTGATGGATGTGCACCCCACAGCTACTTCTATCTTCACTTATTGGTACATTGATTGTTTTTGTGTATTCTCATTTCTGATCTGTAAAGGTATCTTGAGATTAAGTTCTCTGGAATGAATTGAATGTACTTTTGAAAAAGTAATTGACGTGTTTTTTTGTATTTAGATTGTATTAACAGGCCCTTTTTTATATCAGTCATCTTTTTCTTGTCATTATGACTTCAAGTTGTGTAAAATATGTTTTATTGGTATACAAATAAAGATTATTTTGACCTTACTGGTCGGTTTTGATGATTCTGATCATCGTTTTTAGGTAACGTAATTTTAATAATGAGTAAATTAACACTCACTTATTCACTTACCAACGATATTTCCATTCTATAAATATAATCATTTCACTCACTCATCTAAAAGCGAATCAAAACGGGCGTAACGTCGAACGAATAAAAATTGGTAAGCATTTTGAAGGGGTAGCGATTATTAACTTGTGTCGAGATATAAATTGTGATTCAGAAATTATGGGGCGTTTTAGAGTTCATAATAAAATGATTTAATTTTAATACGGCTATGATTTGTTTTTTATTTGCTAACAAATAATATTGTTGGGAGGTACAAAACTTTGAAAATTAGTTTGATGGGAGAATTATAACTTGATTACGTAAAGACTGATGATCATTAATAATAATGTTCCAAATTATCTTTTCTATACAGCTTAAAAGCCTATACCACTCACAGTCTGCGAAGCTACCGAGACAAGTAGTTAGTAGACAGTTTAGCAGATCCAGTGCATCGACATTTCGCACTAACCTCGCTGCTTTTTATCCCATTGTAGGAAGGGTCTTGTTTTAATAATGAATTCGAATCTTAGAAGGTCTACGCTGTCTTTATTTAAAGCTGCATTAGTAATGTTAGGCATTGCCTCCTCGAACTGGAACTCTTCCAGAAGTGTCTAAGGATGGTTACACCCTGTCCCATAAGACAAGGTATAGACTACTATGTCTTAACGCTAAGGTTCGATACTGCGTAAAGCTGACGCCCACGAAATCTTATACAAAAGGTTTCTGCTTATCATTCTCATCGTGCTTACTGGCTATCGTCGTCGCTTTGTTACGTAATATTAAATTAAGTATTCCATCGATACAACTGTATAATATGCCAACAACTATAAATCCTACGCAAATTACAACTTTAACTCCCAAAATCAAAAACACGTACCTACTTACAGCACTTCTAACAATAACCATTGAGCTCATCCATGCGCATCACTTTGGGCTTCGGTTCGCAACGCTTCGGAACGCAACGAAACGCTTGAAACCGTTCCCCGATCATTTATCATAATCATCTCGATTGGATCGCGCCTCGCCCCTGCGAGCGGCTATTTACCCACCCTCGATTTAACTATTATTGTGAACATTTTTTTATGCTCAACTTGCCTTTTGACAGCAACAGTGAGTTGCAACATTCGACGTCTTTCATCTTCGTTAATAGTGCTTTGACAGACTTTAATAGGCTCTTCTTCCGCTGCATTCATATTGCAAATCACCTTGTATTTAGGCTCACTTTTATTTACTCGTGTCATTTTATGTATCGTGAGCGTGTTAGATAATGTTATTTAGGGAAAATGATCGCAATACAATAAACTAGACTTCTTATTAGTATTAGGTACTTAGTTAGTATTTAAATGAAATATGTGTTGACAAATTACCGCAGATGCCCTTGTTCACATTTCATTATTAACGGCTAAGAACTGGGGATATCTATTTTGTTTATCTGGTCTTTCAAGCATCAATCTATTGGTGGGTGAGAATGATTCACAAGGTGGATTATGGCCACGGACGGCCTATTAGAGATCGCTGGATACAAGTTGCTTCCGACTACTAAAGCCAGTAAGGGAATCCTAAGTTCAGCATTAGACGTTTTGTGCTTAGCATGATAATAATGATGAACAGACTCATGAATGGTTTCAGTCATATCCATTTAATCTTTGTGAATGATTATTATTTTATGATAAATATTAGGTACTTAGTCTAACATATTTAAATGCATAGTGACACGTTGGAAAAAAATTAAAACTTGTGTTGTGCCTGGGATTGCAAGGCTACGTTTTTCATGACGGATGGATTTTTTTGGGGAAAGGGCTAATAAATATGGGACTTACCTAAAATGACTATGAATACCTCTATGGAGACATGGTGTCATCTAAATATACCAACTCCTTAGTCCCTACGCCAGGCTGCCTGGCTGTGTAGGGATTACACCAAATCCAAATGTTCTACAGATTGTTATTCCGCCCGACGGCGACGGCTCCTTTTGTTCTTATGTGTTTCAATAGTTAATTTTATTTTAGTAGATTCGTATGTTGTCTACAGTTTATCTGTGTGTAAGAGTGGGAGTAAAATGTCATTTCTACGTATAAAACGTATCTAAAAGTGACGTTACGTGATATTTCAAATCAATATACCGTTGAAAATATTTGTAAGAGAATATAAAACTCATGTCTAATATTTTAAAATAATCTACAAGACGGACATTAAAATATAAATTAGTCCCCTAACCTATTATTAGTAAGGACAAGGTTTAACAGCTCAAAATAGTTTGCGATGCATTATAATAATTTTATAACAGCTCTATGAAGTTGTCAAACCAAACAATTATTGTTAGTTTAATGCAACTACAAGCTTTTAACATGGAACGAAATTATTTTCAGTGCATTATGCAAATCGTTCGGTTAAAAAAAAACGTAATGTACAGGAAATGTTAGTACAGTTTAAAATGTTTTACTTTACTCCTACCTTTATTTAGTAACACGACTACTTGTGTAAATAAAAAAGCATTGTTATGTTATGTCACGTAAACTGACTACTTATTGTTTAAACACATTTTAATATAACATAATTAGTTGAACTAATTGATGTTGTAAGAGATATTGCTTATTCAGGTTTTAACTGGGATTTGCCGATTTTTAATAACTTTTAAGACTGGATTTCCCTTCTCAGTCAATCATCATTGAATCATGATACATACATACATAGTATCTCTATGGAACGCCAATTGTTACAAATCTTCCATACCTCATTCGCTTCATCAACAGTCATCAGTCTTTTCATGCGTGCATGACTGACAGAGAGTGAGATAAAAGAGAGTGCACCTATTTTGCGTACACACTTGTGCACTATAACATCTCCTGTGAAGTAGACTAGTCTAGTTAGACAGACTGGCTACCAAGATCGAAATTTATAAGGAGTTTTATTATTGTTTTAATATCTTAAATTTTATTTAACTTTGGACTTCCGAATGTGACATATAAATGTATTTTTATGTGCACATGTAACAATGTACTAAAGTGTGTCACTATAATCTACACATTATTATTGAATGAAAAACCACAGACTTGTCTCTAAAACAAAAGCCACAGCCATATTAGTGGAAAACAATAGCTCAGAAATGCGTCTCCATTATTAATTGCGTTTTAAATAGTTCGTCGAGGGTCGATTCGTTACGTCGAGGTTGCTTTATAGTCGGTCCAGATCGAGTGTCATTACTATCGCCACTTCATTAAAGCATTAACAAAAGGCGAAAACTGTCGTTAGGGGGCGCCATTGTTTCAATTTGAATGTGCCATTCGAATTATTACTATAATTTGCATAGTCGACGCTCGTATATATGAAATTATGAGGGCGATTTTTTATGGTCGATTCTGAACTGAGGGCGATATAGTGCAAGGAGAATGGAAGCGTATTGACTTTGGTTTAGGTTTTGATTTGAATGGATGGTTGTTATGGTAGACGTGTTGTGTGTTAAAAATAAAAGTTTTATTAGATATTAATCAGTAGATCTCTGAAGTTTTAGTCAAGTTTAGTATACATACATGGAACATTATTCATGCAACGCTTCATAAGCACAAGGCGCTAATTGTATTAGACCTCGAGAACGACTGGCCAGATTTTGATGATTTTTGCTTTGTTGGGTCTATTTATTTAAATCAGTTAAACAGAATAAAAAAGAAAATCATCTAAATATTATGTATCTATAAATCATCTATACTTTATATATCTACAAATCATCTATACGTTATTTTTCTTCATGCATTAATAAAGTCTGGTGATACATTCACTTTATCTGAGTTGGGAAAAGTATTAAATTGGTTGGGTTTTAATAAATCTTTAAGAGTAATAACTTAAGTATTTAACCACCAATCCATGCTTTGTACTACATAATAATATTCGTAATCCTCTAACAAGCAAACTACAACAATAACGTAAAATATAACAAAGATATATCACGAAATTATTCAAAGCGTGTAAGGCCACCGACACACTGTCGACGCCGACGTCTACTCGACGCGGACGGCCGACTATCTATGCAAATTGAGATAGTTGCACACTCCACTCATTATGCCTACTTGTAATGCAATCTATGCAATGTATCTGGGTTTTTTCGGTCGGCATTGTTGGCGCCTAAGTTGTCAGGGCAACGGTTATCTTTTACGATGCTTGGTGATCTACATCGAGCCGCGATTGTGACTATCGTTGTCGTGACTTGTCTGAATTGCTGAGATTGTTGTCCCTTGGACGACGCGATGGCGTGTAGATAACCGCACTTATTTTGCGTTATAATTCGAATTAAGTTTGGCTGTATAAGGATTAGGTGTCACCTTCAGTGGTGGGGGTGAAGTTGCCGTCGCTTCGTGACAAATATTATAGTCATTTAGCCTAAGGGATCAATACCGAAAGAAACTCGTGATCATCATGGTCAGTTACCGGGTCTTATCGATTATGATCTACCCTTTAATACCTAGGGCAACAGGGATATACCATAACAGAAAAAACTCCGTTCAGGGAAAATGTGTAGGTACCTGTGCCTATCTTTTCACGAGTTAGCTTATGTTCACATGGGAAGCGTTATGACAACGCGCGCTTACGCGCTTAGATGTTCGGATATTAATGCGACGAAACGCGCGTTATTATGTAAATTCTCTGAATAAAATGCACGTGCCCATGTAAAAGGCTGGGGTTAATTGTAGGCATATATCCTGTTTGGTAGACCGATGTCATTTGACGCATTTTTATGGCCTAATTATTTTATTACAATGATTAATTTTGATTGTTACAGATCCATATCAAATGTTTGGACCTACAAGCAGTCGGCTAGCAAACTCAGGTGAGGCTTAAATTATGAGGGAGAACGTTTAGAACAACTTGATGTTTTTACTCTCGATACCATCAGAATTACAGGCGCCTATTGGTAAAACGGTGTACGGTCTCTGGAGGTGTCCGGAGCTGCGGACTACCTAGCGGGTTTACCGGGGCTCGGGCTCGAAAAGCAGGAGTAGGAACGGGGTGGTTTTTAGTCAGTAAGAGTCTGACAGTCCTTCTCGCCTCGAACAAGGCGAGAGAAGTCATTGGATGATTTACCGCCTTTAAAAAACCGGTCTCTTTATGAACATGACCAGAGGTATCACGAGTGTGTCGTGGTCTGTCTCCGTCGAAATTATTTTATTAACTGACTTCTCAAAAAGGAGGAGGTTCTCAATTCGGCCGGTATGTTTTTTTATACCATCATTTGAAGTGAGGAAGCCTCCCCGAAAATAATGTCATGTACACAGAAAACGTAGCAGTGTCTTCAGGGGGTCCCTTAGGATACTAGAACAAGCGTACTAGGTACATTCATGTAATATATGTGATATTTTATTACATTTTAATAAGTTTTACATTACAGTAGTAAACAATAAAATGACCAATCAAAACACTATTATAAAAATCTGATTGATACTATATTAGTAGCAAATTAACTTTGATTTCAGTGGTTAAAGGGGTCAGGTGACCTGTGAGAAAATGGGGTGACCAATACTCGCAAGAAAATCACGCGAGATCTCGATAACGGGCCCCCAATACTTTGGTAGGGGTCAAAGAGTCATTAACTGTTACTTATTACCGTCGGTTACCATAGGGGTTAGGTAAACTTAAGTAAAAATAAAACTATATTTATTAGCATAAAAAGGTTTGTAGGTATCATAAATATTCGATGTCTAAAAATCATCATCATCAGCAGAATAACCAGTGGCTCCCTACCCCTCCCCTCCTTCACCCCTCATTGCTGGATTGTTGACCTATACATAAAAGTGTTCACGTTCATGCAGCCGGGTTTGATACTGCAGTTTAACAAGTTTAATATTATGATTTTATTGTAACTTTCGTGAGACATACTAAATTAATTATTATGTTATCGGCTTACTCACGTATAGTTTTGACAAGGAACTCGACTAGTTTCAAGCAGTGCGACAATCGCCGCGTCGTGTGTCGCGTAATGCTGCTCATGAATATGAGCCTCTAGCATGGCTTGAAACTAGTCGAGCTCCTCGTCAAAACATTACATGAGTAAGCCGATAACATAATAATTAAGTTTAATATTATCAGAGGTCTCAGTTAAATGCGTAGTCCTAATGACACGACCTCACTTGAATGTAGTTGCAGTTTTGGTAATCATTGTGATCTTCTCCCGTACAGAGTACAACGTCGTTTACAAAAACTGTCATTCCTAAGTATCATATATAGTTCAAGTGTGAGAGAGCCTTACTTCGGCCAGCTCAACCGGAGTGATACGGCCTCACAGACAACCGACCTGAGACAACGTTTGCGATGTGTTTCGTTATGTGGGTGAGGGTATAGGAGGCCCCATTGCCTTCCTTATCTTCCCAATCCCGACTGCCCAACAACCCTTAAATTCCTAACCCCCAAAAGGCCGGCAACGCACTTATAATACCTCTGCAGTTTCGAGTGTCCATAGGCGACAGCGATTGCTTACATCAGGTGATCCGTCATAATCATAATCATCACACTAGCCAAAAAATATCTACTGCTATACAGGCCTATATAGGCCTCCCTTAACGACTTTAAAATGGTCTTATTACGAGCAAATTCCATCCAGTGGCTCCCAAACAAAAATACTTCAAAAAGTCCCTATGCTAGTGTGTCAACTCAATGTATTTTCCATACCGTACAAGTCTTCAGAGTTGTGAATGTGACACGCAAAGCGATTGACAACGCCGTGAAGCGTGGCAACACTGGCAACGTCACGATATACACGACATTAGCATGCTCGTGTTCATACCATTCATGGGAATCATTAATGTGACGAATTGCCGATGCCTTTAAAGTTAAAATACGATTCGGAGTTGCAGACTAGCGAGTTTACCGGGGCTCTGGCTCAAAAAGCAGGAGTAGAAACGGGGTGCTTTTTAGTCAGTAAGAGTCTGACACTCCTCTTGTCTCACCCAAGGCGAGAGAAGTCATTGGATGATTTTTCCCCCTTAAAGAAGTCTTCATTAAAACATAAAAAAAGTTTCTTATACATTGCTACACTCTTGAATGGGTTCCTATATCACGGGTGCGTTTACAAACATATCATTGCACATTCAGGTTAATCACTGCACATCACACCCAGGTCCTGAACAAAAGTATGATTACCAATATTATAGGCAACTTTTTCGGCCTCTTTTTGGCTTTTCTCCTCATGGTGGACATCATTATCCTCATCTCATAGTATCAGCCACTACAATATTGAACGCCCTCTTCTCCAAAGACCTTTAAATCGACCTTTTAATACGGTAGTTTCCTACTATATAGTCAAAAAATGTCTAAAAGTTACTTTTCTATGAATTTTGTAGGAAATCGCAACTTATGACGTCATATTTTTTTTGCGTCAAATAGCATACTTACTTCTAAAATTAGCTAGAAAAATTTAATAAATAAGTATATTGTCAAATTTATGAATGAAAGTACGATTATTTTGAGATATTTTATTATATTGTCATAATAATTTATTTATGAGCTAAGAAACTACCCAATTATTGAACTAAAATAAAGAAAAATTCTCACAAAAATTACCATCGATTATCTCCACGATTAACCCTCCACGAGTTGAAATATGAAATGCGTGACCCATAACTTGCAACACTTAGATATATGTAAATCACACGTTATTATGGCAATATCGAAAGGGAAATTATTTATGTAGGGTAACCCTACATGTTAGATATCAATGTTAAGTAGAATTAAATCGTTGGGGGGTTAGGGTGGTTTTTTCTCATGGTTTATAATTTCCAGCCGGTTTTTGATTTAATCTAATTTGTTTTATTTTTGTATCAGCTGCTTTTATTGTTTATTTTATGTTTATAAGAGAAGATAGTAATGAATAAAGATAAGCGTCCACAGACCGGCATCGTACGCATCACACGCATTCCGTATGACGTCATCGGTAGGCATTGCCGATGATGCGATCCGTACGATGCGGATTAGTGGACGCAGTTATATGAGTTTATATACAAGACACCGTTAGTTGGTTTCAAATCCTCATGCATGAGAGGCGTCTTAAACCTTCGGACCACCATGACATTCAAAGGAGTTAAAAATGGTGACAGTCAAATATCCACAAGTATAGGAGGTACCCACCGGTAGGAGTCAAACTTAGTTACCTTTACTCTACATTCAATGTTCACATCACGGATTACATCAAGTTAATGTATTCAATTTAATAACAATACCTCGGTACGCGGTTAGCAAACTAGTAGTATATAACGTGGGTTAAGAACTAGAGTAGCGTAAGGGCAAAATGACAACTTTTCAGGAGAGCGGAAAAACAACTCAAATTTACCTACCGTCAACTTGTAGGTCTTTTGTGGCAAAATCTATAGTATCTGTATATCTGGTTTTTACTTAAAATAAAGCTTTATTTATTGGCTACAGATTACTGTAAATTTATGGTAAAAAATTAAATTAAAAAAATATATATACATATATTTTTCTAAAACTGGTTGACATACGTCATAATAACGGACTGCATTACTTTAATTATTTAGTGCCATAGTAGCGTAACCCACCCTTACGTTTTTTTGGCACGGAGAAAAATTACAGAAGCGTACAAAACAAGGACCCATAAGCAGTAACGGCTCCTTACGTTTATTTGGCACGAAACATTTAAGGCTACAAAATCATAATTCGGTGTCCTATTCGCTCGTAAGTCGAGTTACAATCGTTGTGCTCATAACTTTATTGACAAAATAATGTCAAGATTATTGTAAGTAGAAATACTTCCTTTTAGCAATAAACAAACTTGTTTAATTTTTATGCGTTATTATTGTACTAAGCAATCTACACACTACATCGTTCCAGTTTTTCGGCACATACAAATATGGGGATTGAAAAAGCGAAAGGTGAAAAAAAAAATTTTTTGAGTTTTTGCCCTTACGCTACTCTAGTTCTTAACCCACGATAATTACTATGATTTTCTTTACCCAACGTAATGAAAACACGTTAACGTATTGATCAAGAAAACGATTACACATTACACAGGGTCCCGACACGGTCGCACCTTAAAAATCAACCCGTATAATTTACTGACAGTAAATCTTACCCTATGCGCACACGCCGTCGAACGAAAAACAATTAGAGCCACGTGCCAACCCTGACTCGTAATTACTACCGCACCTCACCTGTGCACGCGATTGTGGTAACCCTAGCTTGGTGCTGACTGACTATTGACTGATCTTTTTTGGTACAGTGTTTGTACCGTAGTGTAGTTTACAAGGAACCACTTAAGACTTCACTGGTTACCGGGGCTCCGGCTTGAAAAGCAGGAGTAGGTAGTAGTAGTACACTCTTTCTTGCCTCCCCTGATGATTTTCTGCCTTTAAAAAGGTATATTGTGATCGTTTACCATTAGATGGCCTAATGAAAGCTTTGAGGCTACTTCGAGTATACAGAACGTACATATTTTAAGGTACATTTCATTTCTTAACAAATACATAGGTACTTTTTATTATTATTACTTTTACTTAGCTTCCAGGCATGACCAAACTGCCAAATGACTGATGAATTAAATATTGCAAGTTCTCCACCCTTAATGCAAAGAGATACATAAATATAAATTACAAAAAGCGTATGTTACCCACCACGCGACCACCTCCTATAGCCATCGTAAGGCTAGGAGCACAATATTTTGCCGATCGAGGCATTAATTGCGAGTCATAAAATCGATGAGCCATACATCCAACAATGGATCAAGCGAGGCGAGATGCGCCGCTACAAACGTTGTGACGTAAGAGTCGATCCGCGTATAAATCACATGAAGCCACGCTCGTGTGCACCCACCCTTAGTGTACAGTCCGTATAACAAATGTGCTTTTAGGGGGTAATCTGAAAATATCTGGATGTTTCTTCTCAAGTTATCAGTTAGAGACAATAAGGACTGAGTTGTAAAACGAAGGAGTTTGAAAATGTTTTATATTAAAGTTTTGTGTCCTTTTTTATTTAAAAGTTTGATTAATAGTAATTGATTTCATAAAACATATTTTCTAATGTTTGATTTCATACGAATTTATTACTAATACTAGAGTCTCGGTGATCCCACAAAATGGTTAAGGGTCGCTAGTCTCCCCTAAGGCGCCTTTCAAAAATAACCGTATCTAAATCATTTGTGCTTCCCTTACAAGGGCGGTTCCACACGGGTGCACTCGGCGGCAGTCGTGCGCGGATGTAACACACCACCCAATATAGTAGCTCCGACCCTGCCCATTAGCTCCAACTATCCGCCGGTGTAGGACGCGCCGATTTTATTGTATGCGTCTTTTTGATTTTTGACATTTCTATGAACTGCTAAGGAACTTATAGACGTGGTTTGCTTTCGGAATGAAAGTTATAAATTGTCACTAAAATATAATATAGTTCAGATATTAAAAAATAAAAATTCTGTGCAAGGGACTGTACCAGGCTGTTACTATAACACTGACACTTACTTACTGAAAGAAAGCTAGAGAACTGTGGTTGCAGTGGAATGCGCTGCGGACGCTGCGGTGCAAGACGACGGTACGCAGTAATCACGTAACACGACCACGACAACATAAACCTGTACTCTATTCATTCTTAAACTCAAAGAAAGTCATACACATACAATATACATGGGTGGCGGAAAATTAAGCTCGTTCAAATGTTTTCAGTTAATTACTAATAATGTGTTAAAATTGTGTATTCTCGTTTAGGCTGCGTATCTAAAATTGCGACTATCGATCAAACGACTAGCATCGGAGTCTGAATTTGGTGTATTCACTAGGACAAACCGTCACATGGTAGATCTGTTAACAATAGTTAGTGGGTTTGGAGCCACAACTTGGTTACGGCGTCGATAGCCACAAACTGTTTCAAAGTTCTTTTACTTTTATAGTTATGGGATTGGCAAACGACTTCAAACCTATCAACGATTTTTTGTGTGTTTTTCAGATTATTTATTCAAAATCTGTTTCTTTTTACTTCATGTCTGTTAGGTATCGCTAGTCTCCATATAACCACTTACTTTGTAAATTAATTAATAGATTACCTCTTATTCTAGGCTCAGGACAAATTCAGCTCTGGCAGTTTCTTCTGGAGCTACTGAGTGACTCGAGTAATGCTGGCTGCATCACATGGGAGGGGACTAATGGAGAGTTCAAGCTCACGGACCCTGACGAGGTGGCGCGTCGGTGGGGAGAGAGGAAGTCCAAGCCAAATATGAATTACGACAAGCTGAGCCGAGCTCTGAGGTAAACCACCGGTAGCAACAAGCAGCGAGCCCTAGCGACTTACAGGGTACCCTTATTCTCGAAGGCGATGTTTCAATGCTATGCGATTTTGTTTAATTTAATCATGGTATATTTTTACTCAGACCTGCGACAGTCAACTTTATGTTGACTTCGAAACAGACGCATTTATTTGATAATTGTTTTTCAATTACACAGATATTACTACGACAAAAACATAATGACAAAGGTTCATGGCAAGAGGTACGCCTACAAATTCGATTTCCAAGGCTTGGCGGCGGCCACGCAGCCGGCGGCGAGTGATCCAGCTTATAAGTACCAGAGTGATCTGTTCATGAGCTCATACCACCACTCGGCTAAGCTCTCGTCTTTCATGGCCCCGCACGCGGCTATGCCTACATCCACAGGTAATATTTGTTTCCAAGCGATGTGCTCTGGCGATTTGTTTTATTGTGATTGAATACTATTGTAGCTAAGCTCTGTTCCCCATCTATTGTAACTACTAAATACTTTCATATCTTACACTTTATCCCAGTTGTTTCCTACAACGAAGTTTTTAATCTGGGACTATATTAAAAAGTATACAGAATTCACGACCCCAACAAACCGACACCGTTGTGCTGGTAATCTACATTTCTCTGCTAATGCTTGGGTACACTCGCGTGCACAAATATTTGCACACCGCTCGAAAGGGGTTGTCATTGGCACGGACTGAGCACACTTGACTTAATGCAACATACTATTTAAACTCGGCAGTGTAACGTATTGGAATTTTTGATAACACTTTCCTTTACCGTACGTGTTACAACTTTGTTTTTGACTAGATTTTTTCCCGTAAATCTTCTAACTTGAAAGTATTACAGATTTCAGAAATTCTACTTAAGTTATTATTAAATTATTGTATATTAATTGTATTCTGTTCTTAATTTGCTTAGACCCGAATTATTAATTTAATATCTTAATACATATTAGGTTTTGTCACCGACCGAAAAGACGTCACCAATATAAAATTTTAATGGAGCAGCAGATTTTTTTTTTTACTTTGTTCTAATAATTAGGGTTGATTGGTTTTTTTTATGTAATAGTACCATGATACAATCCATTTTTAATGCTATACTAAATTATGTTTATGCGATCTATGCAAAATTGTGTATTTTATTAAGTTTGTTAAATTTCTCGAGAACGTACTAAACTTGTTAAAATCGGTTATTTGGTGAGAAAAGAAAGTATTTAGCCATATGAATACATTAAGTAGAGTTTTCATAAAGTATTTTCTTTATCAAATTTTCCATAGTATACTAAGACTTGAACTGAATCGCGAAACAAACGCCATTTTCTCATGGTTAGTACGTTCTTGTGCGCGTCCTCCAGCACTTAATAACTGAGGTAAGAAAACTTTTGTTTCAGCGTCGATATTCCCATCTGCGTCATGGGGTAACTGGGGCGGCGGGGGCAGTAATCTGTACTCACCACACTCTATGGCTCCACCTCATGTGACGTCACACCTCGGCTCCTACCCGCACTACGCATGACCAAGATAAAGCAACACTACGACAATCGACAATGATTTGCAATTTTAATTTTTGGAACATTTTTTGTTTATGTTAATTTTTTTTATGTAATTTTTTAAATAAGTTGTTTGATATTTTTTTGTAAGTTCTATATCTCTATAATTTATTTCGACTTTGTCTGATAGTTATTTATTTATTTATTTTCCTAACATTCCTGTGACAAAGTTTTTTAGAGAATATATTTTATGAATGATGTAACGAAGGTATGGACATATTCCTCATGAGCATCAAGTTACCGTAAACTGGCAACTTTTGAGTAATGATAATACCTATTATTGCTTTCTATAAATAATACTATCGAGAAACTATTAAAAAGATCTCAATCGATCAGTTTATGGTAGTTTGGCGCTGACCTTTGTATTTATGTTATACGATGCAATATTGTTTTCATAACACGAGTCAGGCGGACCGCAACACTAGTCTTTTATCAAAAAATTATGTAAATAATAGATACTCTTTACTATTAAGTAGAATTATTTATATAGAATAAAAAAAATAATGAAAAAAATTATTGGTCGTATGAAAATTATTGTAAAAACAACCAATACTTCTTGCTGATAAGCTGATCAATGTTTTGCAATAACAAACATTCATTATTATAATGCCAAGTCATTCTGAGATGTCTGTTTAACGATTTGTCTAATGTAACATTCCATTCGTTTTATATATCTACATAATATTATATGTATAAACTCAAACCTCGTTTTATATTCGACTGCATCACTGTTAGGTGACTTAAAATATCGTACGCATCGCACGCATTCCGTATGAGGCCATCAGTACGCATCGCATGTAAGCATTACCGATGATGCGGTCCGTACGATGCGGAACATTGTAAGCAGTTGTATGAGTTTCTATACAAGATAAACTAAAATCCGTGCGTTGCGTGTGATGCGGGCCTGTGGACGGGTAGCTATAATCAGAAGTGTTGGAATTATTTGCCGAAGTTATTGCAAAATGAGCTCAGAAAAGTATTCGGTACTCAAAAAAATTAAGCACATTCGCCACGTATAGTCAAACGATTGGCGGTAATGTAACCAGTATTAATTAACATGTAAAATAATTAACTTTTAAGCCAAGATATAATGAGGTATAAGTACCTAAAGTAAGTATTTTTATTAAAATCCAAAAATTTGTTTTGAAAAATCAAAAACTAAGCTCAAATTTTCTGTGCCATTTAATGCATGGACAAAAATCGTCCATCTTGATTTTATCGAATTGCCGCGGTTTAAATACATAAGTACAGTGACTATTCTCTTTTGTACATAATTATTATCAGTATTATATTAGAAGCAATAATTTATTATATTTCGATATTTTAAGCCAGACAAAGAATCATTACGTACTATGGCTTGTCGAAGGAATACACATTTAAATTCCTATTTTACAGATAATTTCTGAAAATTCAAATGGGATAACTATTTTAAATAACTATTACTTTTATCTCAAGAAACATTCATCTTGATAAAATAAAAGATTAGTTTTAAAATGATCATTAAATTATTACCTGGAAATATTTTTTTAAATGTAATGATTTTTCTGTTTAATCGAAAGTGATTCTATATACTGAGTATCTATCGTTATTTCTACTGCGAATAATGTAGTTTTTATGTACTATTCAAATCCAATTCTTATTTTCCCTTTAAAATAACCAAACTCGTTCTACTATTATAAAGTCCTTCTTATATTTTTGATTATAATCTTCAAAAATATAACAATATTTGTTAGTTACCAATGTTACCGTTTACTGTACCTAATAATACCAAATACTGTGAAGTAATAGACGTGTATATAATGTTAGATTATTTTAAAAAAGTGCAATCGTATTAGTAATAGTTTAGATTGGAACTCTTCGTGTAATTATTGTTTATATTATTGTAATAGAACTACTCTATTATTTTATACAGTGTTTGGTTTGGAGTGTGACACAATTGTTTGAGGATGTAGAAGGCCAAAACAACTTGACTTATAAATTTCGTGAGACATACTAAATTAATTATTATGTTATCGACTTACTCACGTAACTGTTTGACGAGGAACTCGACTATTTTCAAGCCATGCTAGAGGCTCATATTTCATGAGCAGCAAACTACATTCCACTAATTCTATTAATAGCAGCAATCTAACCGAGTTTCTCGTCAAACAGTTACGTTAGCCGATAACATAATAATTAACTACATAACTTTTTATGAACTAAAATAATGGTTTAAAAATTACATTAACCAAAAATTAAGACGCAGCTAAAGCTCCTTTGTATCCCTCAAATAATTTCGTTTATTCATACACCAAACATTATGTATACATAGTTATTTTCAATTTTAGTTTTGATGTTTCAATTGGTCTTTGCGATTTGAACATGATTTGCATTGGGTGTCTTCATGCTAGGTTTCCACAAATAACTTTAATTTATTACCCGTAATTCATTAATTATTAATTTTTTAAAGTTCCTTCGAACACATCATGTCTCCAAAGACTGGACATACTTTATCAAAATAAAAACTAAGCTCAATTTATAAATGTTTGGGCTTATTTTGATAAAATGTACGAACTAGCATGAGATACCCCGTTGAGTGAGAAAATAAGAATTAGTATTATATTATGTATGTTTAATAATCAATTTAAATGTCGCAGCCGCAACTAAATATTTATTAGCAAGCATAATTATTTAAACTAAAATGTGTCTAGATTAATAAATTTTAGTTATCATAAGAATTACCTATCTAAGTATTATAGTGATTTGCAAAAGGATTTCAGTCATTAGATTTTGATATTATTTATTTATTTATATTTTGAAATTTTGCTCTGTTTATATTTAAGGTAATTTTAAAATATTTTTCGTTATAATGCATGTGTCAATAATAATGAAAAACATTTAGTCGTAGAAGACCATTGTATAGATGTTATTGTATTTGAAAATGAATAAACAAATGAAACGTACAGGTTTCGATTTATTTTTGTTCCCTCACGGCACAACCGCTATTTTAACCCCAGTTCGAATAAATAAACGACGTGTTCAAAACAAATAATATTATCTAAATTTTTAAGAATTTGAAATAACATTGTTATCGGTTATCGGTAATTGAGCCTCTGGTTACCACAGTCATTCAACGAAACACAACGCAAGTTGTTTCTCGTCGGTTTTTGAAGCCGTGATACCACTTCGGTCGTGCTGAAGCATGGCTTTCCGACACTTAAAATTAAGTCGATATTACCAGATAAATGAAGCCCCGCGCTGCGGGGTTCCTATATCTGTAAAAACGGTTTGAGAAACCGAACCAAACCAAACGTCGATGGGAACCAGTGCCAATGAAATCAAAACTACAGTTGCTCTAGTCAAGATATCGATGACTGCTACTGAAAATATCATTATGCAGATTCAAAACTGATGGATGACATTCGCGGATCGCTTTTGTATAAGCCCGCCTTAGCCCGCACGGGTATCGGACTGTCGTGTCGGTGTAAAAGACTACAAAGGATTCGCACATGTAGGTCCCATGCACGGTTATAGAACCTTTGCATAGTCTGAGCTCTAAAACAGGTCCACTGACCCGGTTTCCCTTATTGGTGTTAAAGGTGGCCATCCGAGTGGTTTTAATGAGATAAGAATGCTAACCATTAAGTTTTTCATCACACAAAGTTGAGCGTCTTTTGAAGGTTATCATTAAAAAGTGCCAAATGGGTTTCAGAAATAAACGGATATGTAGCAAATAATATTTCAAGCCTAACATTTTATAAAGTGTATTACACTATAGTGCGAAGCTATGACTGACAGAGCCATCTAGGAACATAATAATGGAATCGTTGCCACCCTCTCAAAGCTTCACATTTCCACCCTCTTTCAACCCTCTGTTAACTCCAGTAGTGAGTACCCACTGTTGTTGATAGATGGAACTGTTATTAATTCTCATACTAAATGACCTATGAAGCATTTTTACATTTTAAATTTTGCAATAAGTAGCTACTTTATATCTACCTTATAAGCAGTAAAAGTTAGAAGCCAAGCTCTAATACATTATTTCAGAAATATTTTTGATATGTATCCAAGCTAATCAAATTAAATATTCTTTCTTTATGTTAACACTAAGTAACGTTTTAGTTTTCAAAAAATATGCATTAAAGATGTATACAGGTGGTGAAAAATTAACAAAATGTTAGCAAAATTGTAAAATAGATATCAAAATAGCAAAAACATAGGATGTTTCCGCCCGGGATTGAACCGGGGACCTTCTGCGTGTTAGGCAGATGTGATAACCACTACACCACAGAAACTGTGATAACTATGGCCAAATTTCAGGTTCGCTTTCATCTTCGTAGCAACTTTAAAACCGTATAAAAACTAAACTACAACTAATTTACCAGAATTTCTTCCAAAAATATACTCATATACACTAAGAGTATAGGCTGAGATATTAATATTTAACATGAAGGTACTTAATTTTTTTATATACATACATAATCATATTGAAAGAGCCTTTTTTGCTACAAAGTCAAAATCTGACCTTGTAGCAAAAATGAAATTGGTTCCATCAATCCATCATTGGTAGCATCAACTACATAAATTAATGTGTATACAGAATGACAAGTAACCCAACGTATTCTTCTTGGGATGTGATAATACAACTAGTTTCCTAAAGAATCAATCCTGAGGTCTTTAATGCCAAAGTAACTCATTTAAGTGATTATATCTTCAATCGCTTTAATAAAATTTTAGCGCAAAGGATTTCGTTAAGGTACGCGTCCACAGGCCCGCATTGCACGCAACGGATTTTAATTTGTCTTGTACATATAGTTAGAAACACGTTCACTGATCCGCATCGTACGGACCGCATCATCAACAATGACAAGACGTCATACAGAATGCGTGCGATGCGTACGATGCGGGTCCGTGGACGCTTGCCTATAGACAGAATTAGCGTTGCAACAACGTAGCACCACACGTAAAAATCAAGCGGTATTAGGTCTGGACGCTGTGTAACCATGGAACTAGACTGCTCTATCTATCCTTCTATCTATGTCTTGAGAACGAGGTAACAGCCACTGCCGCTCAGTAATTAATACGATAGTATCGATAGTTTATTTCGATAGTATAGTGATGATCCAGGATGTATGTAGAAGTTATACCAGTTCGCAGACTCAAATGACAATGCCAGAATCTCTATAGAGCTTTGCCCCACCAAAAAATATAGTGTACAGGCATGCCAAATGTAGCATTCTCTTGCTGCTCTATTAGTGATAACTAAAAACATGATTAAAAGCCTTTAGACTTTGCGGTTTCTATATAAATCTAAGAACAAAATATTACATTTAAGTTAGGTACCAGTTTAGGTTAATTGCAGTTGTAATGGTAGAAATAATTAAATTAAGTGCTTTATATTATTACAATACTATCATAGGGTGTTTAGCTATGAAAGGCAGGAATGTCATCACCAATATCACCTTTAGTAATCCTACTTTTACAATCTTCAATAATTAGGAGAATGTCATCTAAGAATTGTGTAACTTCGTCCATAATTGCACAGACAAAATCTTCCGTTTCTCCAAATAAGTTACCAAAACGTAGCCAGGATACGGACGCTAAGAAATCTGTATCTGGCCCATGTAGGGCCCGATAGTAGCGTCCGTGCAACTCCTTACTTTGCCATACATTCTTGCGATCCTTAGTGCTTAGTATTATAGGTTCTCTCCAGTCCTTATTAGCCAAGGAGAGCGGAGTAAGTCCTTTGTCCACTGAGACAACATCTCGATGTATCCCCACCTCCATTTTGAAAAAAAATTTTCGGAGACTGCACAATTCACTATTGTGTAGGGTTTTGGCATTAAAAAGCCTCGCTTCCCACATTTACGTGGTATGTACAGTCTCATTACTGATGATCGTGGGTGATGCATCCGATGCTCAGTCAACAATAAACGGACTTTTCCGTCCAGGGCGTCCAGTTCCATTTGAGTCCACTTGAGTATGCCAAAAGAGTACATCAGTACTGGCATGACCCAACCGTTGTAAGCGCGCACCTTGTTACCACCTGATAAAAGACTATTGAGAACTTTCTTCAGGCGGCCAAAGAAGCGCTCCCGCAACGATTGCTTCATGATAGCTACATCAATGCCTAACGCTTCTGACATACCCAAGTATTTATAGGTTTCGGTTGAAGAGAGAAGTCTAAAGTTTGTGGTATCAGAGTTTCGTGTTTCATCTGATTCCACAATTTCCCCCCTCTTTACATGCATGATTGCACATTTGTCCACACCAAATTCCATCCTAATGGCATTACTGAACGTTTCAGTGACATTTAGTAATTTCATTAGATGTTTGGAGCAAATAGCTTTAAATCATCCATGTAAAGTAGGTGGGATATAATTTCTCCCCCTCTTCTCAATCTGTAACCTAACCCGGAATCCTCAAACAAAGTGCTTAGAGGATTCAGAGCTAAGCAAAACCATAATGGACTCAAACTATCACCCTGGAATATACCACGCTCTATCCTAATTGGTTCATCGTTCTCACAAATTTGTCGACATCCTGGATAGCGAAGCGTGATAAGCTCCGCACGTGGGCTCCCCCGCTGGCTCCCCCGCTGGCTCAGAGTCTCCGGCCAGAGGTCGTAGAGGAAGTAGTCGGCACCTTGTTTCCCCGACTACGGAGGGGTTTCACCCCTCCGTCCATGACTCCGCTCCCTGCGGTGCCCAATGCGAGCCACAGTGACGACGACGACGACATCGTTCCGGAGGTGACCGAGGCAGAACTGAGAGCGGCGGTGCGCCGGATGGGCGCCAAGAACACCGCCCCAGGACCCGATGGCCTACATGGCAAGGCGTGGGTCCTGGCGTCGGAGGCTCTCGGGCCTCGATTAATAGGTCTCTACAGCGCATGCTTGGAGAGGGGCCAGTTCCCACTTCAGTGGAAGACGGGAAAACTGGTCCTCGTGAAGAAGCCGGGGCGCCCTGCGGACTCTCCATCCGCATACCGGCCCATTGTGCTGCTCGACGAGGTGGGAAAAGTCTTCGAAAGGATAATTTCGAACCGCCTCGTCGCGCACCTGTCCGGATTTGGGCCGGACCTCGCGGATGGCCAGTACGGCTTCCGCAGAGGGCGCTCCACGGTGGACGCCATCATGCGCGTAAGGGACTTCACGACGGGGACTGCAGTCTCCAGGGGTAAGGTCGTTGTAGCGGTGTCTCTGGACATCGCCAACGCCTTCAACTCCCTACCCTGGAGCTGCATACTGGAGGCACTCCGGTATCACCGGGTGCCTACCTACCTCCGTCATATAATCGAGGCCTACCTGACAGACAGGTAGGCGAATGGAAACGGCGAGAGATGTCGCGCGGTGTTCCACAGGGTTCAGTTTTGGGACCGCTCCTGTGGGATATCGGTTACGACTGGGTGCTGCGCACCGACATCCCGAACGGCGTCGGCGTAATTTGTTATGCCGACGATACGCTAGTGTTAGCGCACGGGAGGTCACACCAGGCGGCGGCCAACTTAATGGCGAGAGCGGTTGCGACAGTTGTTGATCGGATCCGGCAATTGGGACTCGAAGTGGCGCTCCACAAGTCCGAGGCCATGTGCTTTCATGGCCGCGGGAACGCGCCTCCTCCGGGTTGGTCCCAAATAACGGCGGGAGGAGTTTCCATCGGCGTCGAGACGACGATGAAGGATCTAGGACTCGTCCTCGACAGTCGATGGAAACTCCTCCCGCCGTTATTTGGGACCCACCCGGAAATTATCCTAAGTTGGAACGGACGGGGGCTGCGCTTAAGCGGCTCCTGCCAAACCTCGGGGGGCCAAATGCCTCCCCTGCCGGAGGTTGTACGCGGGGATCATGCGGTCCATGGCCCTCTACAGCGCCCTGTGTGGGCGCCGAACCTGATGCGGCGGCCAGCTCGGGCGCTGCTCACGTCTCAGAGGGTCATGGCCATCCGGGTGATCCGTGGATATCGCACGATCTCCGGGGAGGCGGCGAACCTCCTTGCCGGATTACCGCCGTGGGATTTGGAGGCGAAGATGCTCGCGCGCGTCTTCAGTTTGCGCGACGACGCGTGTCGCCGGGGCGAAACTCCACTGCCGCGCCAGATTAGTGCGTGGCGGGACGAGTTCCAGCGCGATCTCATGGCGGAATGGCAGCAACGACTGTCGCAACCGAGGGCTGGGCTCGCTGTCATCGCAGCGGTAAGTCCCCTCTTTGAAGAGTGGCTAGAGAGGCGCCACGGCGTCCTCACCTATCGCCTGACGCAGGTGCTTACCGGACATGGGAGTTTCGGTGGGTTCCTGTTCCTTATTGGGCGGGAGGAAACGCCCGGGTGTCATCACTGTGAGGACCGCCCGGAGGACACGGTAGAACATACGGTGGCGGTGTGCCCTGCATGGGCTGAGCACCGCCAAGTCCTCAGGGATGTGGTCGGCGACGGCGACCTCTCGCGCCCGGCACTGGTTCAGGCCATGATGCGGAGCGAGAGGGACTGGGATGCTGTCTCCTCTTTCTGCGAAGCAGTCATGCTAGCTAAGGCGGGGCACGTGAGAGAACAAACCTCCTCACGCCCCAGCCGTCGCGAGAGACACTCCGGGCGTCGGGGATCGCGGGACGATCTCCGGCCACCGTAAGTACGGGCCTGCGGACGGCGAGCAAGGGTAGCTCACCGCCCGAGCAGAACCAGACCCGTGCGTGCGGCGCGTCGCGTTCCGCGCGCGCCTCAAAGAGCCATCAGACCACCACAGATGGGGCCCAGCAGGGCTGATGCCTGATCCGGAGCTGCGGACTACCTAGCGGGTTTACCGGGGCTCCGGCTCGAAAAGCAGGAGAAGGAACGGGGTGGTTTTTAGTCAGTAAGAGTCTGACACTCCCTCTCGCCTCGCCCAAGGCGAGAAAAGTCATTGAATGATTTTCCCCCTCAAAAAAAAAGGCTTCCTTGGCATGCCGTTTGCATCCGTATGCTATTAGAAGTTAAGGTGAATTTTAAATTGATTTATGCTCAGCCGCGCCTCCGCCGGTGTGTGCTGGGCCTAAGTAGATATTGCTAACATTTCATCATTCCTAACCTCCTTGCAGATTCTTAACTTTTCAATTCGAATTACAAGTTTCGTTTTATTGCCGTGTCATAGTGACAGTAACATTTTTATGGTGTCATTTGGGAATCCGAATTTTTTGTAAATCTTTACGAATTTTGAAGTTTTGTGTGTAATTATGTATTTTCAAACGATTCGCGCCGGGCAAAATCGTATATTGGGGCAGTTATTTAAACTTGATAGGTAAGTAGAAGCCATTATTGCCTATCATTATACTCATTACTCAATTCTTTATTGCATTCCACAAGGTAGGCTTAGGTGGTAAACATTTGGTAGGTAAAAATAGTGGACCCTGTCAGGCACAGCAAAAGATAATTCAAACATATGTGGAGAGGACTTTACTTTTAAATTACTAACATGGAGTAAACTAGCGTTGCAAACTATCACAATATTCTGTGAGGTTGCTTCACCTCTCTACTGCACGGTAGAGATTCAGTTCTGTCAATTCGGGCAGGTCTCGCCATACACACTACTAATGAAAGCCCGGACTTATTCAAGTTTCCATGGGCGGCGGCGATTACTTACAATCAGGTGATACGTTTGTTAGTTTACATAAAAAAAATAAGTAATCTAAGTTACGCATGTTTGTTTCAGGTCCGGTTTGCTCCGCATGTCTCCTGGTCTGCTAAACTTCGTCAGCTACAGATACACAGGGAATCAGATCAAATTCACGCCTTACGTGAGGCCACCACCAATGGATCATGATTACAAAAATATGGCTGTGAAGAGACCGATGTCACCACACCTGACGGTGTACGCGCCCACCGTACCCTCAATGACTTCGATAGCCCAAAGGGCTACAGGTAACTATACAGCGTTTGATGTCTAGCTTTCTCATATTATCCAATGCATCTCTACTCGATTAGGAATAAAAAGTATTATGTTATTTTACATTTTGGTCCTAACTGTTGCCTTTGGAAGTTGCATAATACATTGTTCTTATATTGGAAATCGGAAATGTAGGGTTTTTCTAGCTATACCATAAAAAGCTGTAGTTTTTAGTGTATAAGCCGGTCAACTATAAGTGTACGAATCACCTGATGGTAAGCAATCACCCTTTGCGGGTTAAGAATTCAAGGGTTGTTGGGGAATTAGTTGGAATCGGCTTAATATCTAACATGGTGTGTTACATTCGTACATACCTATCACAAAACAATATATATACTTACTTTACAATTCATATTATTATATAAATTGTATAAAAATAATAGAAAAAGAAGTAACTCACTCTTACTGGCTATGTCAATTGAGAGTACGTGACTGCAATAATTACTGTAAGCCTGCAGAGCGCTAGTAAATCCCGCAATAAGTAACATTGATTGCAAATTGCAACTGTACTTCTTGTTATTGCATAAAAAAGCCGTGCCGTCTACTAAGACAAAGTGATTTTATTTTCTAAGGACCCCTATTTCATTATGGGTTAAGTCACATCTTGAGACATTTTTTTTAAGGATGGAATATCATCCAACGATTTTTCCCGCCTGTTGTGAAGCAAGATGAAGTGATAGACTCTTACTGACTAAAAACCACCGTAAAAACTGTTCCAACTCCTGCTTTTTGAGCCGGAGCTTCGCTAAACCCGCTCTAGGTAGTCCGTAGCTCCGGATATATTTTACATGCAAAGTGATTGTGTGAGTGGGTGATTCGCCCACTTCATCACTCACTTGGTAGTAAAAATTGTACGAATATCTAAATAATATAAATAACTCAGGCAAAAAACAGTCGGTAACTTGCTTATAAAGAAAAAGGTTGTCGCGATCCATATGGCGTCCTGAACTTACGTCAAAAGCTACGCTTTTCCGGATCCATTTTTCAAGATAGTTTGTGAATGAATAAATGTTTGACCCAAAATAAAAGCGAGAGAGATGTTTAGCCTTCCCGACTTAACAATTTAAGATTGTTGTTTAATATTTTATTTATGAAGGATAGATAGAGCGGGCATCAACCATGTTCCTCATAAAATAAAATTCTAGTACGCCCTAATACCCCGGAACGCGATTAATGCGTTATATTATGAAATTATCGTTAAAACAACTTTTCTTTTTAAGACTAGAATAACCTTACCTGGCTCACTGGTTTCTAGGGTAAACACTTTTCCTCATTATGTGTAATTAGGTGTAAAAAAATTAAGGACGTGCCTTACTTTTTCATACCAAGGGATGCGATGGTGACATGTTAATGGATCTGGGATGTTACAATCAGATTTGACACTTAGTTGAGACGTTGCCCGTTGATTGGAATACGATTTAATTATAATAATTAGAATAAATTGCGTGGTCAGAGATTTTTATCATCTGAAGAAGCTGTACTCCTACAAAACGGTCATTATGGAGACCACAACTCCCGAATGGAGTGGTTGTTTCAATAGTAATGATGTGACACTTCCTTGATATCCGAAATTTTCAGTACCGCCCTCATATATGCCTATTATTCAATTTTGCGGGTAAAAACTATCATTGGTGTTCATTGTGTAAAAAGATGAGAATGTGGACTCCTTTGGTCAAGCACAGTGGCCTAAGGAAATCAGTTCTAAATAAGTTGGATTAAGGATAGTTTCACACTCGATCCGAAACTTCTTTCACTTGAGTATTAAACCTCTGTTAGAATATTTAGAAAGTATAGTGTAGTATTATAATCATGAGGTAAAAACAAACTTTACTCATAGACGACACATCTCTAGCAATAATGTTTAGGTAACTGTCATACACCCAGAGGGACTGGTTTTAGGAACTTGTATAAATAGTTTGTTATTCTACTACTAGACTGGGGACCATTTGTGACTGAAAGTACACATTCTCTGCTTCTCTGAGCTCAAAGCAAGAGCCTTGGCTTCGTCATACGACACACTTATATTATTATTATATTCAAAGCCACGTTAGAGTTAGGCAAACATCTAAACGATGCGGATTGAGTTCAAATTCTAACTTTGAAGGAAATATGCGAGGTGTATGATAAAATTTAGTACCTATTTGTACTGGCTTCCAAGTAAAATGAATTAATGCTTTGAATATATTTTTACCTTTGAAATATCCAACGTAGGATTACAGTAAGAATTTTTCATAAAAAGAATATTTTGCCAGTTCCTACTTACGTTCAGGGGATTTGATTAAAAACAAACATTCATAATGTTGTTCGTATAAACGTTAATTTTCATATTCCTTTACAAACGTTCGTTCGTTTGTTGAAGGTAAAATTCCATGTAAATGAATTCGCGCTCATTCTCTTGTTTCTGTTTCTACCGTTCTGTATTAAGTAATTCATAATTCATAATTCTTTATTGCAAATCCACAATGTAAAGATAAGATGGTAATATAAATAACATGGTAGCAAATAGCAGTACACTCGGTGGCTCGGAAAGTGACCAAAGAGTTGGTATATTTATTGAAATAAGAGACGGAACATTGATGTAACTATATTAGTTACCAGTCCTAACTATGTTAGATAGTTAAGATACTAGTTGTAACAGATATCTAAAATAAATTTTTCACCAGCTTCACATAATAAAATGCAAGAGCGATCTAGAAGCGAACGCGAAGCGGTGCGGTGACAGGCGAATTCTACGCGATACTGTGTGACCAAACCAATTGACCGCTCACCGCATCCCATAGGCTACGTCAATAGATTTTGACAATTTGTTGTTTTCGAGCCGCGCCTCACCGTTAGAGATCTATCGTGT
The DNA here is from genome assembly GCF_023101765.2 of Spodoptera frugiperda. Lineage (NCBI taxonomy): Eukaryota > Metazoa > Arthropoda > Insecta > Lepidoptera > Noctuidae > Spodoptera > Spodoptera frugiperda. The sequence goes on along the minus strand of NC_064236.1, from coordinate 2,122,178 downwards.
TATCGAAAGTTTATATTAAAAGTATGTAAGCTATTTTTGTGCTAAAATCTTGTCGGAACGTTTTTGCGTTTTGCTCCCGTATAGGAGACATTTAATAATTACCTAAACTATTCCTTAGTCACGATTTTGTTTCAAAAACTTTTGCTAAGGATTAGGTTAAGTAACTATTAAATGACTCTAATTATGGCTGTTGTTTAATTTATTTAAGTCATCTTGTTAAGAGTTTTATACAATAACTCGTTTTTTTTTTTACCCTCAGATGAGGAATCCCGTAAGAAGTAGTTTCTAACAAACGACACAAAATATAAAACTCCTAACATAAGACTGTATACATGTAAGTATATTATTCTATACTTTTTTTAAATATTTAATCTTAATCATTATGTTATCGGCTCATTCGTTTAACTGTTTGACGAGGAAGTCGACTAGTTTCAGGTCATGCTAGAGGCTCATATTCATGAACAGCATTCCGCGACACGACGTGGTCAAACTGCTACAACCAGTCTGCTGAAACTTGTCTAATTCCTCGTCAAACAGTTACGTGAGTAAGCCGATAACATAATAATTAATTAGTATGTCTTACGAAAGTTATATTATTTGAACTTGATGAGATGAGGTTAATTTATAGAAATTGTAAAATTAAGCCGCTTACGACGAGTAGCTTTTCACCAGAACTTAAAAATCCAAATTATAAAAATTAATACACCGAGTTTTATGCAACTTGTATTCTTGAACCTAGATAATTGTGGAATACTTCATACAACAACATCCACCATCCATTTTAGGGAAGTGTTTGAAAGAGACAAATAGTAGCCTATGCCACTCTTTATCGCTTCAACTATCTCTACTTAAAATATCATGTCAATTCATCACTCCGTTTCGCCATAAAAGATGGGCAAATAGACACACACACACTTTCTCATTTAAACTATTGTTAAAAGCGAATTTAAGCAAAATTGTCCGAACTAGAATGCGACAGTTTTCAAACATCAAACCCACCCTGTTGCTCTGTGCAAATTTCACAACAAAACTGAACGTTAATACCTTCACAATAGAAACTTATTCATAATATAATATGGTGTTGAAAATGTGTAAACACAATGACAAAACAATCTCCTTACGGGACAGCATTAGTAATGAGACAACATAGTTTCCCCTTTACATTTACTGCAGACAACATTTTCAATTCGTTTCACATTGCATTGTAGAGGACAGGTACTAAGTAAAAATGCAACAAAAAGACACGAGGATTGAACTAGTCTACTGATCGAAATCTGATTAGAATGAAATCGTAAGCTGATTAGAATGTACTCAAAGTTGTGCTGCCGCTGTGTTGCAACAAAATAACATTAGTGGTATTTGTAGCAACACCTACTTGATACTGACAACTACTTGATGTGTTGATACTGAAACACCAGCTGTGTCGGCTTATACGGACAATTTTAAATGTAGTTTTAAATGAGAAACGAACGGATATTGTGTTATACAGGGTGACTTTGAATTCGACGTATTCCTCTCGGGAGGTGATAATACAACTAACTTCCTACAAAATTAGCCCTGAGGTCCTTGGGCGGAAAGTGGCTAGTTTCTGAGATATTCAACATTTTTGGTTTTGGTAAAAAAATCCCGAATTGATTACAAAAACAACAATAAATAAAAAAATACTGGTTGGATTTTTGTAGTTTTAGTTTTAATCAGTTGCCAATACATCAGTTATCATTTGTAAATACTAATAATGGCAGAAATATCATTCGTTTTAAAATAGCAAGTAATTTCTTATCAAATTTTGTTTTGTGTCACTAATTTGGTCAATAGAAAACTGGATTTATTTCAAAAAAAATATATGACACTAAGCGTACAAACTATTAGAAAAACTTCCTTGGTTTATTAGCTACCCAGAAACGTAAAATTATTTACAAAATTCTCAAAAACAAATGAATTAATTGATGATAACTAGAGTGTAAAGAGAAAAGGGCAATTTCAAAAACATCTTAATTTGCAAAATTTTGACCAAAGTGACCTCCCTATGCCGAATACATGCCCGAACACGCTTCCTTATGTCTATGACGGTCACTCTTGGACTGAATATGCGTCTTATTTCGTCATTATCTTCAAATATGTTTTGGAGAAGAATTTCGATGCACGGCCAATTCCCTCTGCATAAACAAGGGAATTCATGTAAAAATCAACCAGCGTTAGATTCTGGACACCGCGCTTGCCATGTAGTTGGACCGCCCTACTAATCTAATGCCTGAGAATCAATGTATCCAGCCAGTGCCCCACAGTAGTTCGATAGTGCGCTGGATAAACTATCACAATATCCATTATTAGCCCCAAAAAAGTCAACGAAATCCGAAAAAAGCAAACCATCGTTTGCGCATACGGTTTTAATTCAATGTTTGCATGGGTATCATAAATAATTATTTGATTGGACCCTACTTTTCATCCGACAATTTAAATGGCGAGAATTATGAAGAATTTTTAAGGAATGTGCTAGGGTCATTGTTTTAAATTTGAATTTAGAAACAATATGAATTAACTTATTTTACTTATTGAATTAATTTATAAATTTGATTGTCGAATTTATTCCACACGACGATTGTCAAGTGCATTATCGAACTACTGTGCGGCAATGGTCGAAAACATTGATTCTCAGGCATTAGATTAGTAGGGCGGTCCAACTACATGGCAAGCGCGGTGTCCAGAATCTAACGCTTGTTAATTTTTACATGAATTTCCTTGTTTATACAGAGGGAATTGGCCGTGCATCGAAATTCTTCTCCAAAACATATTTGAAGATAATGACGAAATAAGACGCATATTCAGTCCAAGAGTGACCGTCATAGACATAAGGAAGCGTGTTCGGGCATGTATTCGGCATAGGGGAGGTCACTTTGGTCAAAATTTTGCAAATTAAGATGTTTTTGAAATTGCCCTTTTCTCTTTACACTCTAGTTATCATCAATTAATTCATTTGTTTTTGAGAATTTTGTAAATAATTTTACGTTTCTGGGTAGCTAATAAACCAAGGAAGTTTTTCTAATAGTTTGTACGCTTAGTGTCATATATTTTTTTTGAAATAAATCCAATTTTCTATTGACCAAATTAGTGACACAAAACAAAATTTGATAAGAAATTACTTGCTATTTTAAAACGAATGATATTTCTGCCATTATTAGTATTTACAAATGATAACTGATGTATTGGCAACTGATTAAAACTAAAACTACAAAAATCCATCCAGTATTTTTTTATTTATTGATGTTTTTGTAATCAATTCGGGATTTTTTTACCAAAACCAAAAATGTTGAATATCTCAGAAACTAGCCACTTTCCGCCCAAGGACCTCAGGGCTAATTTTGTAGGAAATTATACCTAATGCGCTGTAACAAGGTGCGGCTGACAGATGCCAGTATGACGTTGACGTCTCTCTTTAGGGATGGACATTAGAAAAATCTTTTTTTATCGCTATCGATACTCGCAGCATACATTTAATTCTCTTTAATTTTTTTATTAAATGTGTGTGTTATTTAGTTGCGCAGTCTAACTACGTGTATATACTTGTTAAAATAAATATTTTATGACCGAGCCCCGAGGTGTTTCAGAGTTTCAGTTTTACAGAACCGTGAAGAAAACAAGGGTATATTAGTTTGTATATGTTAGATTAAGTACCACCACGCATTATCAATGGCGCCGGAAATGTCTAGAAAAATGCCTACTACATATTTCTGCTCAGATAATGTCACTGTGGTTTGGGCAGAGAGAACCGCGTCTACAGTAGATTTACCCACATAATTAAAGGTTTTTTAAGAATGATAATTGAACGACGCACAATTATCGTTTTTTATTGAAAAAAAACATCGACTACCTCTCCATCGTAGCCGTACATCCCATCACTAAAAACGACTATGGCTTTACGTTATACGCATAACACTTTACTTTATTTTTCATTTCATTAGATTTTAATTAAATACTAGAACATTCCGGTTGGTTTTAATTTAATTAACTTCCGAATGATTCCGCAGCTAAAATATTAAGGCGTAATTTTTAAATCGCAGCAACTTTCAAGAGTGATACGAAACGTTGCTGAATCTGTCAGCCGCACCTTGTTATAGCGCATAAGGTATAGTTGTATTATCACCTCCCGAGAGGAATACGTCGAATTCAAAGTCACCCTGTATATTTGCCTTAGAAACAGATAAGACGATCTTTTTTATGTAGGTACTAGCTGTGCCCGCGACTTCGCTCGCGTGATTGTCGAGAACAAAAATGTATGATTGTATGAACGACAAAGTTATATTTACGGTTTTTGAAAATGTTTTATTTCTTAAAAACCAATAATGATATCTGGTTCAAACCAATTTTCGTTGTTAGTTTCTATTGAAATCTACAGCATATATTTTTTTTAAGTTTTCTCACTCTCTTATTTTAAAAGTTAGAGGGGGTGGGGGCACTCATGTTTCCATTTTTTTGGAAGCATCTAACTTTCAAACGGTTGATTTTGACGAAAAATGGTTTTAGGAACCTGAATGTCTTTTTTAAAGACCTATCCATACACCCATCACGGATATGTTAGACGAAAAACATTATTTTTTGAATCAGTTCCATGTATGGTGTGCCCCCTTTTAATTTTTAAATTTATTCATTTTTATTCAAAATTCGAATAGCGGTTATCGAAATACACCATCCTACAAAGTTTCAACTATGTAAACCCAACAGTTTCGGAAATACACGGCTGTGACATACGGACGGACGGACAGACAGACAGACATGACGAATCTATAAGGGTTCCCTTTTTTGCCATTTGGTTACGGAACCCTAAAAAGGTTGTTTGGGTTGCTAACACGTGATAGAGAAACAAAACCAACAACACTTATGACTGAATAGCCTACACACTTAAAAGAACGGTGCGTCGAAAAGTCTAGTACGACAACGTATTGTTTGTTGGTGGTTGTGATTCAACGAAACGAATTGACAACACTAACTTACTGTAAAACGATTGGCACTATTGGATACCAACTACGAACTACGAAGTAAATAAAATTCAATATTTACTTCGTACTTCAAACCAATTACCAAACGAAACCAAAATAATTTTCCAAGCAACCAAAGAACTTTAACGACACACTCATGAACTTTGAAGACACCTAACGAAACCAATTTAATTGTCTTGTAAACAAAAAACAAAAAAACGTCATTTGCACAACGCCATCTATCGGATTTGGATTCCAACTATAAACATTAGTTCTATATTTAGACTTAAGATGTCGTTGCAAGTACTATACTGAATTGCGTAACGTAATATTTTTCTTCTTGAACTCACAAAATTAATAATATCTTTTGATAGAGTGAACCGATTTCGATGAAACAAAAACTAAGTTATACCTCAAGTTACGTATAATTTTTGAATATAAACATTTTCAGCATTGAATTCGTAGATTTTACGTGATGTGCGCACAAACAAACAGACAAACAGACAAACAGACAAACAGACAAACACGACAAACAAACAAATATTTAAAAAATGATGGATATGGGTTCTGTTACTTATCTTTTCACACGCTGGCTATTTTTTTTTTCAATTTCTTCAATGTACAAAAATGACTTTTCTACAGATTTATTATATGTATAGATATGTGACTAGCTTCGCCTGTGTTCCCATGGGGAAAAAGTATCTTATGTGTTATTCCAGATCATAATCTACCCATGTTCCAAATTTTATTCCCATGTCTTTAGCCGTTTTGACGTATTAAATGACAAACAACACATAACAAACATAATATTATAAACTCACAAACTTTCGCATTCATAATATTAGTAAGAAATAAGACTACCATCGATAGTATAGAATTGTGTTGATTAATTTTTATCTTGTTTCTATTTCAGGTTGCGTCTTAACATTTTACGCATTCAGTTTGGCTGTCGGCGCTCTGTTCTTCTCCAATGGTGTGGAATCTTACGTGTCTATGATACAAAGCCTTGGACTTGGCTATATAAGCACCGTTGTAATCAAATTGATACTCGGTTTTCCATTCGCCTATCATTATTTCAACGCCATTCGCTACGTAATATGGAACATGGCGAAAATGTTGGATATGAAATCGGTTTACCAAACTGCCAGCCAGGCGGCCATCGCTGCAGTAGTTCTAGCTTTTCTTTTTGCACTAATATAGACATTGTCAAATATCTACAGTTTCACATATTGCACAATTATTCACTAGCTTGTTTAAATATTGCGACAACTCGGCTTGTTTATGTGCTAGGCAAACTGTTTAGACTGCCTAAAATGTAAATAAACTGCACCAATACGTCCTTTTATAAAAAAAAAATGTTGGCTACCAGACGGTAAAATAAATATAAAAAAAATTGACATTTTCAAAAAGCGGACTTATAGTATTTGTTGGACATAAATATTTGCAAACACTGCTACCACACCGAGTTAGCGAACGTCTGTTTACGCTCCATTTGAGGATGTTTTTAGCGAGTGTCCAGAGCACTGGACACTGGTTCACAAATATCAACCAGTCGTGTTAACGATATTCGGATGAAATAATTCGCCCCTAGGCTAAATTCATACCGAAAGTGCGTATATCTAATTTTTTTAAGCGAAAATTGAATTTGCAGTATCTTTTGCTGATTTTATATTTATTTTGCTGATTAAATTTAAAATTAAGAATCAAATAAGTATGGTAGAACTGCCAGAATAAAGTTGGAGACTCGAAAGTAGGTATGATAAGAGACAGAAACGGGAGTGTGATTGGTGAAAGTAAGGATGTTTTAAAGCAGTGGAAGAAATAAAAGTGAGCAAGTGTGGGAGAGCCATGCTTCGGCACGAATGGGCCGGCTCGACCGGAGTGATACCACGGCCTCACAGAAAACCCACGTGAAACAACGCTTGCGTTGTGTTTCGTTGTGTGAGTGAGGTTACCGGAGGCCCAATTCCCCCCTTCCCAAACTTCCCCATCCCCATTCCCGAACAACAACCCTTAAATTCCTAAGTCCCAAAAAGTCGGTAACGCACTTGTAAAGCCTCTGGTGTTTCCGACGAGCATGCCTGAAAAGACTGATGACTGTTGATGAAGCGAAAGAAGTGTGTAAGAACCGTGGCAATTGACGTTCCATTGTCTCTGCCTACCCCCATGGGAGACAGGCGTGAGGTTATGTATGTATGTATGTAATAAGTATGTGACTATAATTATCTTTTTTATAATTCTACGAAATGATCGCGTTATCAACGTTTTTTTTTAAAAAAATGACATAAAATTAATTGTACTTCTTTTAAAAGTCCTAATTTAATATTATACTAAAGTTTTGAAACAATTTAAAATAGATCGGAAGTTGTGCATAGATTTTTACGATATTATTGTTGTATGGACCCAGGCGCCGTTAGTTTAGTTTGAGTTGACACACAGATTTCCCGTTCAATAGTTTATTGTGTAAGTTACACTAGTTTAGTTAGTGAGATGCTAATCGTGGGTATCGTTGTAATTAACTGATCACACAAAATACAATATTAATTAAATCGATTCGCGAAAGTAAGTCGCGCGACGTTAGCAAAATAAATGCCTGTACGTAAAGGTCTCAGCACACATATGGGATCGGAAAGGGATCGTAACCGTAACGCCTTTTGCCTCGCTGTCAACCAGGCGTCAACCTACCGTATGCACGTAACGAAAGCGTATCAGCAGCGCCTGTACGTCAACTCGGCTACGGCTAGGCGACACCGCGCTTACGCCTCGCCGTCCCGTCGCGGGAGAGGAAAGGGGAAAGGGTGGACGAAGAGATGTGAGCTCGGGTACGGAGAGACGTAAGCGCGGGGACGGAGAAACGTAAGCGCGGGGACGGAGAAACGTAAGCGCGGGGACGATGAGCCGTAAGCGCGGGATTTCAAGTTCGGAGCCTGTTCCGAGGCGAGGCGATTACGTTATTATTCCGATTAGTGTGCGTTGCAGTAGGGACTTTAATACAAACCATTCTGAACGGCTCGAGGCGATACGGTGACGATCCTTTTCCGATCCCATATGTGTGCTGAGACCTTAAACCGTACATGCTCCCGAGGGAAAAAGAGTACGATGAGCACCCCTTACAAAGCAAAATATAAAATAATTAAACACAAAATCAAGCAATATACAAACAAATCATAGTAAAATAAAATGTAAATAAAGGTATAATTATTAAATAAATTCCTCGAAGTTGAACCTCTTCTGTCCTTGTCAGCTGCGCACTTGTGTCGCCGATCTCAGTTCGATTTCTTCTACAACGGCAATATTGTCATTTCCTTTTGGTTTTCCAGTATTCTCTATGATCGTAGTTACCTTACGGTATCGTTTCCGCAACAAAAAATATAGGCCAAGTACTATCAGTCCTCCAAACAGCAGAGAAATTATTGAATAGTGATATATGTCGTGACTCGAGAGGTCAGATGCTTTCGGTAATACTTCCTGGTGCTTTATGTCTTCCAGCTGTTGATTGAGTCTTATCACCTCACTTGCTGTCTCTGTGTCATGTTCCATTATGTTTAGTTGTGCATTCTTCCATCCGAAATCGAATATATGGTTTATTGTTGAGTTTATCGTTGGTACTTCAATATCCGGTTTCATAAAAACATTACTACCTAAGTGATTGTAGGTAATTATCGTGGCATCCCTTTTTTGTAGTATGCACTTAGGTTTCAATGAAATTATTCCCGTTCCGTCAATGACCGCCGGCGTAACTTGATCGTCACATATTATGCGCATCAGCTGTTTGTCGCACAACGTAAACAGCCACAAGTTGGGTTTATGCAACTTTGTCCAGGCTTCTTTGCAAGTGACGTCCTTAATAATGCATGATAATGACGTCTCCTCATCGTGCAAGCTGTATACTGGTTGGTGAGATATGCAGATAAATTCATCTTCTCCGTACGCAGTGCATTGACGTATGTCTTGCTCTTCCATGGTTATGTAGGAGTTCTTCACAAGGTTGATAGCAATGAAGTTGGAGCCAGGTTGTAGAAGTCTTAAGTGACCTTGTTGTAAGAATGGTATCGGAATGACTCGATATATTTTGTAATCTTCGTCACTCAATAACGGAATATGTATTTCAAATAGAAAAAAGTTGTTTGTTATTCGAGCCTTGACGTGAATTAGATCGTAAATGTCTAGAAATCCCTTTGAATATCTTTCACAGGCAACGACAGTGCTTGGGGTAATCTTCCCGATATAATATTAAGTTGTTCAATGAGTTGGGATGCTGGAAACAGATGTGTATCCAAATGACCTTTGTTGATGTTACTTAAGGCATTCATTAGCATTTCTAGAATCCTGTTCAGCTCCTCAAATATTTAAGTTGATGTCACCGCGGCCGAATTAATGTCATTTATTGTGAACAACATTTGCAATGTATGTTTTAATTGCTTGGAGTTGTTTTTCCATGAACTCAGCGTTCTTTTTAACAACATTGTTTTCTGCTTCTATGAACAAAATTTGATTCTCCATTAGTTGTAATAAATAATTATATTATCGTTTATTTGCATATTTTGTATATCCTTTTCGTATTTGTTTGCAAAGTCCACATTCAGAGTATCAAATAGTGCTCTTGATAACTTGCCAATTCCATCAAAGTAGCCACGTCTTTGTCTGGAATGTTGCGACAATAGCATAGAATTGTATTCTGCAAGGTGTTCCAGTTCATGACGCAAATGGTTGACGATTGTTTCGCAGGCCGGATACTCGTGTGAGACCCTTTGGCACAAGGTGTCAATTTGGTTGATGTATGCGCTGATCTCGTCGGTGGCTTGCCAGTAGGACGTTAGGTTATAATAGATGAGCAGTGTCCATTCGTCATGAATCAGTTGTAATTTGCCAGCTTCATCAAAGTAAACGGGATGATTGTTTACATTTGGTGTCACTTGCAAATTATTTGTTATGGACGTGGATTGCGTTAACACTGTCATAGTTAATAGAGACATAAGCATGAGAGATAGTGCATTCTTATTTGCTCCTGTTGGACCTCGTTTTTTCGGTTCCGGGCTAGAAGGCTATTCCTTGGCTTGATTCTCCTCGGTAGTTCGCGATGGTAATGGGGCTAATTTGGTAATGGGTCGTTTTACGGAGCCTTTCTTCGTTTTTGAAGTAACCACTCGAACTCTTCCGTCTGTTCCCGGGTGAATCTTATTTACCCTTCCGAGAGCCCATCGTCCCGGAGGAAGGTGTTCATCTTTTACGAGTACTAGGCTTCCTTCCTTTAGATTTTCTTGAGATTACTGCCATTTGCTTCTAACTTGCAGTTGATGCAGATATTCATTCGACCAACGCTTTTAAATGTGTATGTTTAGTTGTTCGACAAGTCTCCAGCTATTTCTGAAATCGTACTCGGCGAAGTTTTGTTCCTCTTGTGGTGGGGCCAGTAGGGGCCCACCAGTAAGGAAGTGCCCAGGAGTTAAGTATTCGAGATCTTCTATATCTTCTGTTAATGGACACAACGGTCGTGAATTTAGGTATGTTTCTATTTGCGTTAGCAGCGTGGCTTGTTCAAAAGTTAGCTTCTGTTCTCCCAGGACTCGATGTAGGTGGTATTTCATGGATTTGACCGCAGCCTCCCACAGGCCTCCAGCTGTTGGCCAAAGGGGTGCATTGAAATGCCACTCAATTTGTAAGTTGCTCATCTCATCGATGAATTCAGAAGTCTCAAACGTCTTGTTTTTCAAAGTCTTCTTTTAATAGTTTTGCTGCGCTCACAAAATTCGTTCCGTTATCGGAGTACATATGACGGGGTGTGCCTCTGCGGGCACACCGTCGCTTGAAGGCGGCGAGGAATGTTTGCGTGGTCAGATCCGATACCAATTCCAAATGAACCACCTTAGTTGCCAGACATTATGAAAATAGCTATGTAAGCCTTGCTTGTTTTAACTCCTCTCCCTTTGTTTATTTTTACGTCAACGTGTCCGGTGTAGTCGACGCCAGTGTTCGTGAAGGGTCTGGATTGAGTTACCCGCTTGGGCAAGTCTGCCATCAGTTGAACGTTCCGATTAGGTTTGAACCGGTGACACTTCACACACTGTCGTAGCTCCTTTTTTACTGTCCTGTTGCCCCCAATGACCCAAAACTTAAGTCGCACATAGGCCAAGGTGAGCCTGGCACCGCCATGGAGAGTGTCGTTGTGCGCCTCTTGGATTATGAGTTCCGTTAATCTACCTGTAGCGGGTATAATACGAGGCTGCTTTGATTCTGGAGGCAATGTTGAGTTGATCAATCGCCCTTTGGCTCGCAGTAATCCGTTTTCATCAAGAAATGGAGACAACTTCAGCAGTGGGCTCTTTGATAATAATATTTGCAATTTCTTTCCCAAACGCTCCATTTCATCGCTGGAATACTCCCTTTGGACGTTTTTGACCACCAAGTCAGTAGCTGCTTTAATTTCTTGCGTTGTTAAACACATAACCGCCCTTTTTCCTTCGCAGTCAGTTAAGCTATTATTAGAGCGGATTACCTCCTTCTTATTCATGTTGAAAGTTCGTAGAACCCAACCAAGTACTGAAATTTAAACTGCTATATTTATTTAGTAAGTTTTTAATGATGTCACATGTTTTGTAAGTTGAAACGCAGCATTTTGTTGGTCGAAGCCCATTGTTTGCTATGTAGGTTAAACAATAATTGTCTTGGCTATTTTTAGAATCATACGTCTTTAACCAACTTGGGCTCTCCCACCAAAGATTAAATTCTATCAGTTTGGAAGGCAGGAGTCCTCGGCTTGCGCAGTCAGCTGGGTTTTCTTCTGATCTTACGTAGTTCCAATGAATGGCCTGGGATAATATTGTTCATTTGCGCCACTCTGTTAGCTATACAGGGTGACTTTGAATTCGACGTATTCCTCTCGGGAGGTGATAATACAACTAATTTCCTACAAAATTAGCCCTGAGGTCCTTGGGCGGAAAGTGACTAGTTTCTGAGATATTCAACATTTTTGGTTTTGGTAAAAAAACCCGAATTGATTACAAAAACATCAATAAATAAAAAAAAACTGGTTGGATTTTTGTAGTTTTAGTTTTAATCAGTTGCCAATACATCAGTTATCATTTGTAAATACTAATAATGGCAGAAATATCATTCGTTAAAATTTTGATTTGTGTCACTAATTTGGTCAATAGAAAACTGGATTTATTTCAAAAAAAAAAATATATGACACTAAGCGTACAAACTATTAGAAAAACTTCCTTGGTTTATTTTGAATAGAATTTTGTAAATATTTTACGTTTCTGGGTAGCTACCCAGAAACGTAAAATATTTACAAAATTCTCAAAAATAAATGAATTAATTGATGATACTAGTTATCATCAATTAATTCATTTATCATATCCAGGCGTTATATTGCCACGGGGGTCCAACTACATGGCAAGCGCGGTGTCCAGAATCTAACGCTGGTTGATTTTTACATGAATTCCCTTGCAGAGGGAATTGGCCGTGCATCGAAATTCTTCTCCAAAACATATTATAAGATAATGACGAAATAAGACGCATATTCAGTCCAAGAGTGACCGTCATAGACATAAGGAAGCGTGTTCGGGCATGTATTCGGCATAGGTGAGGTCACTTTGGTCAAAATTTTGCAAATTAAGATGTTTTTGAAATTGCCCTTTTCTCTTTACACTCTACTTATCATCAATTAATTCATTTGTTTTTGAGAATTTTGTAAATAATTTTACGTTTCTGGGTAGCTAATAAACCAAGAAAGTTTTTCTCATAGTTTGTACGCTTGGTGTCATATATTTATTTTGAAATAAATCCAGTTTTCTATTGACCAAATTAGTGACATAAAAAAAAATTGATAAGAAATTACTTGCTATTTTAAAACGAATTATATTTCTGCCATTATTAGTATTTATAAATGATAACTGATGTATTGGCAACTGATTAAAACTAAAATAACTAAATTCCAACCAGCATTTTATTATTTATTGATGTTTTTGTAATTTATTCAGGATTTATTTTCAAAACCAAAAATGTTGAATATCTCAGAAACTAGCCACTTTCCGCCCAAGGACCTCAGGGTTAATTTTGTAGAAAATTAGTTGTATTATCACCTCCTGAGAGGAATACGTCGAATTCAAAGTCACACTGTATATTTTTCCCATCTGTTAATATCACCTTGCAACCATGCTAGCATGACTTTAGAGTCACTCCAGCATCTTATCTGAAGGTTTTTCTCGTCGAGAGTTTGCTTGACATTTTCAATCAGTTTAGCGAGTAAGAATGCTCCACATAGTTCCATCCTAGGTAGAGTTATCCTTTTGTTGAGCGGCGCGACTTTCGTTTTTGCAGTTACTAGCGTGGTGACGTACTCGCCGTTCAGATTTCGGACGCGGCTGTAAAGTACACATGCGTATGCCTTTTCACTGGCATCACAGAATCCGTGTATCTCAATGTCTGAGCTTTTGAGAACCTTCGATGCCTCGGGATAGTTATCTTGTTCATCTTGCGCGAGCTTTTGTAGCGTGCGCATTGCAAGATAAGGTGCACATTTCATTCCATACGTTGCGGTGCCCAGTTTCCACTCTTGCAGCGGTTCTTTTGGGTGAGATCTCCAAATGATAGTTTGCAGATGTTGCTGTTCTGCGTTAAGCCAGATAAAACGATAGAGCTTCTCTACATCGGCTGTGAAGACGATCTGTAAGTTCTCCAACAGGTGAGAAGGGTAAACATGTCTTTCTGTAGGTTAGGGCCGCAGTACATGTTATCATTGAGGCTGCTGCTATTTTTAGGGTTCCGTAGCCAAATGGCAAAAAACGGAACCCTTATAGATTCGTCATGTCTGTCTGTCTGTCCGTCTGTCCGTCTGTCCGTCTGTCCGTCTGTCCGTCCGTCCGTCCGTCCGTCCGTCCGTCCGTCCGTCCGTATGTCACAGCCATTTATTTCCGAAACTGTTGGGCCTACATAGTTGAAACTTTGTGAGATGGTGTATTTCGGTAACCGCTATTAGAATTTTGAATAAAAATTAATAAATTTAAAAATTAAAGGGGGGCACTCCATACATGGAACTGATTCAAATAAAAAAAATTTTCAGGTGTCTATGGATAGGTCTTTAAAAAAGATATTAAGGCTCCTAAAACCACTTTTCGTCAAAATCAATCGTTTGAAACTTAGACGCTTCCAAAGTGGAAAAAATTTGTGCCCCCCCCCCCCCTCTAACTTTTAAAATAAGAGAGTGAGAAAACTGAAAAAAAAATATATGCTGTAGATTTCAATGGAAACTAACAAGGAAAATTGGTTTGAACGAGATATCATTATTAGTTTTTAAGAAATAAAACATTTTCAAAAACCGCAGATATAACTTTGTCGTTGATACAAACACTATGTAAAACCAAGTTATTTTACAACTTTTATATTATATCATCTACTTGCTGTTACGGAACCCTTCATGAGCGAGTCCGACTCGCACTTGGCCGGTTTTTTGTTTTGTACGATGCGTTGAAGACAACTCTTAACTTTGTCGTGGTTGACTCTGCCCTCAGTACGCCATGATGAGGTAAATAGACTCTAGGTTTATTTTCCGTTGTTACAGGTTCCATGTGACCCATAGTAATATATTCTTCCATAAAGCGCTTGTACTCGTGTTGTAGTTTTTTATTTGTCAGCATTTTTCTTTCTAGTTGCAGGAACTGAGCTATTGCTTGGGACTTTGTATCGATAAGGTTCGCTTCATAATTTGGCTTCATGGGCATTTGCACGATATATTGCCCATTCTCCCTTCTCGAAGTGGTCGCGTTGTAATACTCTTCGCAGTGCTCCTCTTCGCTAGTTATAATTGAAGTGTTGCCACATTCTTCCGTTTCCCAAAACCTGGCCATGTCTACCAAGTTGTTTAGAGTTACAAATCAGTTAAATGTTTTTTCGTGATTGTTATTTCGGACACACAGTGGATCCGCACTCTATTTGCGATATATGCGCCTTCTCAATCCAACCGGGGCGACCCGCTTCTGGGAGACCGGATAGACCGATTCGCTATCGACCAATAGAGACAATCTTCACACTCTGTATCACTTACGCTCGAAGGACCACTTCTTGATGTATGGACCCAGGCGCCGTTAGTTTAGTTTGAGTTGACAAATACCACAGATTTCCCGTTCAATAGTTTATTGTGTAAGTTACACTAGTTTAGTTAGTGAGATGCTAATCGTGGGTATCGTTGTAATCAACTGATCACAGAAAATACAATATTAATTAAAGGTCTCAGCACACATATGGGATCGAAAAGGGATCGTAACCGTAACGCCTTTCGCCTCGCTGTCAACCAGGCGTCAACCTACCGTATGCACGTAACGAAAGCGTATCAGCAGCGCCTGTACGTCAACTCGGCTACGGCTAGGCGACACCGACTAGACTAACACGATAGTTAGTCGGTACGGAGAGACGTAAGCGCGGGGACGGAGAAACGTAAGCGCGGGGACGATGAGCCGTAAGCGCGGGAATTCAAGTTCAGAGCCTGTTCCGAGGCGAGGCGATTACGTTATTATTCCGATTAGTGTGCGTTGCAGTAGGGAGTTTAATACAAACCATTCTGAACGGCTCGAGGCGATACGGTGACGATCCCTTTCCGATCCCATATGTGTGCTGAGACCCTATATCGACTCGCGAAAGTAGGTCGCGCGACGACGTTAGCAAAATAAATGCCTGTACGTAAACCCTACAATTGTGTATATCTCAATCAAGATTTAATTCAAATTAAATTATTTCTAATACATATTATTTGTTTAACATTTTCTACAAAATACCTCTGACAGAATTTGAGTTTCAAAAAATTAATAATCCCATAGGAGTTTTACCCGTACTGTGTCCGTTCCCGTAAGGTTTCGGTGATAAAGACTGCCCTATGTCCTATCCCAGGTCGCAAAGCATTATTGTACCGATGTACCACTGTTGTAATTTCAATCAAATGGGTACAATGGTTTAAATTATAGAGATTGTCGGGATTTTAACGTTCTCTACATTCCCGTACTCGTGGGATTTTCGGGATGAAAACGATCAGACGTCCTTTACCGGTCTCAAGCTATCATTGTATCGAATTTCACTCAAATAAGTTTAGTGGTAGAGATACAGAGTCCCAGGACTTAAACGGATAATTCCCGTATCTATGGGATTTTCGGGATAAAACCATTATATGCCGTTTCCCAAGTCTCACTATCAACTATCGTTGTACCGAATTTAGTTGAAATAGGTTCAATACTTTTGTATACTACGACGATGGCAAGAAAGCACACGGCCTACCTGATGGTAAGATCGTAACTTCACCCTTTATAAGGCAAAGGGAATATTTTTACCACCATGTTTACTTCAACGAAAAGTTCAGTGAATATTACAAAACGCATATTTTAATAAACCACAAAAAGTTTTATTTTAATGTTATGCCTAATGTAGGGTTAAATAATACAGAGTATTGACATTACAGTATAGCTCCCATTTTTCAGATATTTCCGAGATATTACTCTGATAATAATGTGTCATAATAAAAATCATAATTAGTAATTAGATGAAAAAACTATGTATTGTGGCATAACTGTAATAATAGTGACATAATAATATTGTAGATTTTTACGTTGATATCACTACGCTCTATCGTCAATAATTTCCACAACTTAAGCAATATATTATGCAGTTTTATGGTAGGGGTTTCACATATCAGGATACATAATAAAATTTTATATTTTTAGTCTCTTATTAAATATAGTATTTTCAAGGATAATGTAAGATTTTAATGGTAACATATTTTTTTTATATTTCCCCAGTAGTTTGTAGTCAATTTCTTATAATCTTTTTATAATAGTAGTGTAGATTTTTAGTATGTAATAATTTTAATTGATTTTACTGTTTTATTTTAATTTTTAAACAATATTGTGCAAGTGTTAATAATCGTTAAAATATTATAATGTATATACATATTACCTATTGCCCCTGGTGCCCTAGTTATTAAATTGCAGTGAATTATAATGACATTTGTTTTATTTTTTAAGTATTCTCTGCTAAACAAAGGCCTTTTCTCGTGTAAAATATTTGAACATTCAACTATGCCTGCTCAAGACGAATTGGGATTTCGACTATATAAAAAGAAAATACAGGGTTTCCCTGAAATCGACGTCCAACAGGCACCAGATGATCGGCAAGGTTCCAAATATTATCAGTTTTTAAATTACAGTGACTTATGTGTTATCCACGAAAAAGTACACCCTGTGCCAGTCTTTTGACTCTTGTTGCTACAAATCTTTATGTTTTCGTCTGCAGTCTTCCTTACATTATCCTGAATAGTGCTCCAGTAATATGGAATCATAAATTCTTAGCCAACTGCTTTAGATTGGAAAACATTGTTAGTTTTAGAGGAACCAAATACTCGTACTCTGTATAAAATTTTCACCTTACTTTAAGGACGCGTTCTTAAATCTGACGTAAATAAGCTATTTTTCGTTCCGAAAAATATACCGATATTACGATCAAAAGAAACTTAACTGAACATAACTAACATTTACAATAGATAGATCACTTCTTTATCTCCAAAAATATTGATTTGTAATGTGAAAAAAGTTATATTTTATTATTGCAAACACGATTTTTCTTTACCTCTTCACACAAAATTGACAAAAAAGGGTTGAGTTTAGGAACATTTTACTGCTACCACACGTATAATTCTGAATCTCAAATAATATCCCGGGGAAGCAGACATAATCAAAAATTATACTAATGGAAAAAATTACGAAAATATTACAAATTGTCTCGGAAATAAATAAAAGTTCCCGTTTAATTTTTTCTCCTATTTTGCTGTCAGACATCAACTTTAAAGCGTAGCAATAAGGGTTATTTTATTTGTTTACTATTTAGATTTATTGGATAGAAAATGTCAAATGAAATTTCAGTCTGCGCTCGAGCGCTGTCGTGAGTGGACGCTGCGTCGCCTGTTACAAAAAATGGCCTTGAAAAAGATCGCTGTACGAGTACAAAATATTTGATATTATACTTCACAAACCAATCTTGATATTTTAAACATTCTGTACGAGCTGTCTTACCTTGTCAAGTTACAAGGTAAGATATTTTTTATTTTACTGAATATAGAATGTTTCGTTATATTATTTTGAACATGAGGTTAAATCAAAATCCAAGATGGCGCCGACAAGATTTGCCAACTTTCCATCATGAGTGTCATTTTCATGGTTTTCGGGGTCGCTTATAGCGAATATGAAGTCAAAATTAAAATCCAAGATGGCGCCGACATAAATATATTAATTTTTCGACATGAGTGTCATTGTTGTGATTTTTGAGGTCGCTAATATCGAATACGGAGTGAAAGTTAAATTCCTAGATAGCGCCAAAAAAGTTTTTTTGACAGTTTTTTATGGTTTTTGGGTCCGTAATATTAATACTATCAATAATTTTAATATTAATACTAACAGTGGGCGGAAAATTTAGTATTGTTATGAGAATAAATAGTATAAAAGATATGACGAAAAAGTGCTCATCACGCTGAATATCTTTTCATTATAGTGATAGTATACTCATAACTCTTCAGGTTCATCTGGGTTGTTAAGTGTCCACGTCAGGGATTCTAGATCCTCGATTAATTTCTACGAGGTATTAATTTGCCACCGGTCTTTGATAAGTCTACAAAGTTTAAACGAAATCGGTCCGTTTAAAATGGGTAAAAATCGAGTTGGAAGAGGTTGGTTACATAGAAACATACAAACAAACAAACACACATACATACATTCTTTACATATGAAACTAAATAAAAGCATGTAAAAAGTTAGTTTTGCGTTGGCACCATTTGATTTTTGATTTCGAACGCTTACTTTCCGAAAACTATGAAAATGACACCAATCAAATAATCCGAGCCCAAATTCGGCACACTTGGCTCTTGTCGTCCGTAAGTTACATCCTGTAGAATTGAATTGATCATCAGATAACACAAAACATTTGAGTCTACGCACGCACTAAACAAAATAAAAATATTAAAAAAGAAAGTAAGAAAATATTCAAACTTTCAAAGTATCAAGTTCATTTTGTCATAATTTCCGCAGCTATCCGTGCGTATGTGTGTATTGTCGAGAGTCGTCAATGTAGTGATGCGATTCGATACCTATCAATTATGAGAACGCGTCCTTAAGTGACTGTACTGAATAAATTATGTATGGCGCTAATAGTGGCAAATTTCACCAAAGTTGGTGCATTTAATAAGGATTATAAAATGGTATAGCACATTGCACATTATTTCTTAAATTCGACACAAAAAAGATTTTTCAACGAAACTCCGTTTCGATGAATTTATTTGAACTTACTAAAAATTCTTCTAGTGTACTCAAATCTTACGTTATAACCTCGTATGCACTAGACAGCACTTTGCACGCTATTTGTTATCATCATGTTGAAAATCAGCGAGGATCTCTTGTCAAACCACATTGTCTGTTTACCCGTGATTTCGCTTGCAGCATTCGTCGGCAATATTATCGCTAGACGAACTGGTGTAACCACTTTATTAGGTAAATCGTAAGTTTTAAATTACTTTGTTTTTGTAACGGTAAAAGTGTAAGTCTTAATAAGTAGTAAGTAATTAGTAGTGTAATTATTATTATCGAATTGAGAACCTCCTCCTTTTTGAGAAGTCGGTTAATAAAACCAATCGCTTTTATTTATACACTACGGTACATAAAATCAATCCAGATTATTTTTAAAACAGAGGGCTTCATCTAGGACCTCTTCGTATTATAATGCCAGTATGAGGAAATCTATAAAGATAACGGCTACACAAACAGTAGGTAAAGTTGCCACGCGTAATTTACCAGCCGTATCGATTTACACCGACAAACAGTCTAGGAATTTAGATGAACTTAAAGTATTGATTAGCGAATAGTCTGAAGGTGGAAAGCTGATTAAAATGTCCGCAACAGACTACAATACGAGTACGTACAGTACATGCTGGTCTATTCTAATCTCATTCATACGTAGCTTTGAGACTGAGTACCCAGTATCTTGTTTCCTTTCATACCATGCACAATGTCCCCATCATAATCCTTATCAATTTTCAATTTGGTGCCTTTGTGTACCATCATAATGTACTCTCTAGCTGCGCGTAAAGCAAAGTATATTTTAATGAAATTGGATCTTAGCATGGGATTACTTGTATGGTTGTAATATCATTATGCAGTCCCTCTTTCTTTGTACTCTGTTTTATGTATTAATTTACTGTATATTGAAGATGATTATGCGTTTATGTACGTCTTTTTATGATATAAGCCGGTAGACGAGCAGACGAATCGCCTGATGGCAAGCAATCGACGCCGCCCATGGAGATCAGTCTTCAGAAGCGTTACAAGTGCATTGCCGGCCTTTTGGGGATTAGGAATTTAGGGATTGTTGGAAATTCAGGGACTGGGCACCGGGCAGGAGGGTGATTGGGCCTCCGACAACCTCACTCACACAACGAAAGCGTTGTTTCACGTCAGTGTTGAATAAGTAATAGAATGAGTACTTAAATAAAATAACTTAACTGCTGTGCTCAAAGACATAACACAGACAGTCGCGCTTGCGCAACCAGCCGAGACGGTCGCGAATATCGTTAAGATCGTGCAAAATGACGAACGTCGTGAAGTGTAGTAATTGCAATATTCACAATATTGCAATTATTGACGAAATGTTATCATACATTCAAAATAAAGTATCAATTATTGACGAAGAAACTCTTCGGATATGCACCTCATCGTTCACGAGTGAAGAAATTAAAACCTCAAAATCGCTTTTTAATTTGACTCCATACCTTCGGATTTACGAAAGGTGGTCCGGAAAAACAAAGGGAAGTTATTCAAATCTGCCGAACCCACCGAAATCCCGGTTTTTGTAGCCCGACAGCTTGAAAAACTACCTCCGATAACTTTTGATCACTTGGACTGCACGAAGCTACTAAAGGATTTGGTGCTCTTTCTTTAAAATTCAACATGACTCATTACCACCAACTTCGGCGTTTAAAGTTAACCCGAACCGCGGAGCCTGGCTGCTAGATAGTGGCCCTATGGGGCTCTCAAATATGCAGAACTCTTCGTTGGTGCATGTTTCATATTGTTTTGTTTTATGTTAACTTCCACTGATTGGGGGGGGGGGGGGGGGAAGGACGGGCACGAATTCGTGGAATCTGAAACGGGCATCTTTTTGTTTGTATTTTTTATGCTCTAAGCCGGTAAACGAACAGACGGATCACATGATGGTAAGTAATTGCAGCCGCCCATTGTCACCTGAAACACAAGAGGCATTGCAAGGCATTGCCGGCCTTTTGGGGGTTATGAATTTAAGGGTTGTTAGAGAATCAGGGATTGGGAAAATTCGGGAAGAGGGTAATTGGGCCTCCAGTAACCTCAATCACATAGTGAAATACCGCGCAAGCTTTGTTTCACGTCGGTTTTCTGTCAGGCCGTGGTATCACTCCGGTCCAACCGGTCCATTGTACAAGAATATGCTCTGGGCTTTTTTCTTTTAAAAATTGCGTGTGAGCAAAGCCGTAGGCGAGGTTATAACATCATAACCACACTACGAGTTAAAAAAGGGAAGTTATGAAAAATAACCATAATAACCTTTCCGAAAATATATCAAAAAGGTTATATTTAATTAAAAAAACTGGCAGTTTAGTAAATTAGCACATGGCCGCTTACATTACAAACTGTTTTGAAAGAAAGATATGCAAATTGTCATATTGCGAGTTTAACATAGACCTATAAAGTTGAATCGCCGTAGAATGTTGCACAACCTTGCAAGAAGCAGCCTGGGGCCTTAGTTTATTTTTTATTTTTTATTTTATTTTTATTTATTTATTTGGTTCACCAACGACTGTTTACACTAACAATACACATAAAGATTTTTTAATACATAAGTAGCAGTGTAACACTCACTTATAGGTAAACACCACATGCACATAACAAAACTTATTTCTAGTAATCTAATAATAATCTAATAATCTTAAACTATGTAACTATATCTAATTTTGTAACAAAATGACAAATACTTATAAACTATACTAGGTACGTAAACATAATGAAAATACAAGAAAAAAAAACTAACTTAGAGGTAGAACAAAAAGGGTTATTGTGGACCACATAAAGCTTTAATGAGCTTTGACCTAAGCTTTGGGAATGAGTCATGGTGCAAGTCAATGGAATCGCAGCAACTGTTTATGACCACACAAAATCTCGCATACGGAGAATTAGACCCCAAAACAGTTCGTCTAATTGGAGGACGGAGTGGAGTGATGGAGCTGCGTGCGTATTACAATTTTATTGTATACAACCTACATAGCTCCGTCCCTCTTGCACTGCTCAGTGATCGACCATTCTGACACAATTGTAATAGCAGACTAAGGCCCCTGCTCGCTGACACATTTTGTTACTTCAGTGTTCAATAAGGCACTGAATCGAACAATTTTAATGAGTGAATTGCGTTATAAAGGTTTTCTAAAGCAGGTTCGCTATTGAATAATAAATGAATAAGATTTTCGTTCTTCTTAACGTTCGTTTCATTTTTTTACATTTATTGTATATTCTATTTAAAAAAATCAAGTCAATATCGAATAATGCTAAGTGTTGTCAAAAAAGGAACTGATTTTTGCCTTGTGTTATTACAGAATAAATTAGATTGAATAATTTCAAAGCTAACGATAAAAAATATTACAAAATTAAGATGAATTAATTTATAGTTGATGAAAACTTTGAAATAATCTTATCCTACTTTATTTATTAATTGTATATTTAGTAGGTATTGTATATATCCTACAGACAATATGTGGTATAATATTTATTATAGACTAATACGAATAATACTGCGCAGCGGCACGTCTCACTGCCTCTAAGAAGATGGGTGAACAGGTAAATCCGTTAGTGGACAAGCCATTTTCCAATCTTCTACTGCATCACTCAAGCACAACACCTCAAAACTAGTCAGTGACGGAGAAAGAATCTCCGTGACAGAAGTAGTGTGGACCGATGAAATAAAAGCTAAAGAAGACGAATACTTGAAATTTTGCGTTACGTAAGTAAGCCGATAACATAATAATTGATTAGTATGTCTCACGAAAGTTATAATAAAAATTATAGGTGAATGTTTCCACATAATGTGGGCATGGAGAATATAAGTACATGTCTATTAGCTTCGAAGCTATGTCTTTACATATATTGTCAATATTGACTTTATGTTTTTGACACTTGTTTATGGAGATTGCTTCTCTATAATATATAACACGATTACTTTTTTTAAATTTGACATAACAATTGAATCAAGATTTAAATATCTTGTATCATAGATGACTGATACATGTTTTGAAGTGAAATATTGTTTTTCGAACATTATATTTGTAATAATTTTAACTTTGTTGTGTTTTCTACGGTTATTTTATTAGCTTCATGTCTTTTCTCGCAAGGGTAATTTTGTTTTATAGTATTCTTCATTAACTTTACTTGTTTATTATGCAGGCCGTGACGGTCCACTGCTGGACTTTGAGCCTCCTTTACATAAGAGGATTTGCCATAATGGACACGCTTGGTCGGAAGTTAGAGATTATAGTTTAGTAAGTATTGTGTTAATCTGAGAGCGCTGCTGCCCGGCCAATAATAAATAGATGCGATATAGTACGGTCAAAGAAAACTATCCCATAATATAGTGTGCATTTAGGGCGTCTTCGCCGTGTAGTAACGGTAGAGTAGAATACAATTGTTAATATCATTAGTCTTTTTTTTGCAACTGTCGTAAGAAGCGACTAAAGGTAACTGTCCATTGGCCAGCATCGTATGCATCACACGCAATGAATTTTAGTTTGTCTTGTAAAGAAACTCGTACACCTGCGTCCACTGATCCGAATCGTACGCACCGCATCATCGGCAATGCCTACATACGATGCGTACCGATGACCTCATACGGAATGCGCACGACGCGTACGATGCGGGCCTGTGGACGCTTAATGTTATAATTAAGCGACTAAATAATATTATAACTAACAGAGAACGGGCAGCAGCACTCTGAAAATCCCTACAAACCGAGATTTTCAACCTATTTCGTAGAGGAAGCCCATAGTCCAGCGTTGGCTCAGAGGTTCTTAAAGTAATATCGTCTTATAACTTTATATCCGCTTACTTGCAGAAACTCGGCTTGATTGCGAAAGCTGTACAGCGGTATAGACCAACGAAAAGTAAGATTTTTAAATTTATGTTATCCTCGTGATATTAGATTTAATTTTGTATTTTTGTAAAAAAGATTGGTATCAATTCTGTACAAAGTCAAAGTCAAAGTCAAAACATTTATTTTAATTAATCCTAAATAAGGCACTTTTGAAACGTTAAATTGAATTGTCCGTCAGTCTGTCTGTCAGTGAAGCTAGGCTCGTTCCAAAGTGTACAGTTCACACAGTTATAATAATAAAGGTAGGAGAATTAACCGCCGTACTAAGTCATTTAATGGTTACTTAACCCAGTCTTTAGTAATTATTTTCAGAACAAAATCGTTACTAAGGAATAATTTAAGTAATCTAATATTAAAAAAATACGTCGCGTTGGGGGACCGCTCCTAATTATTTTTTACTTATCTACGATTTGTTCATGCCTCTGGGTGTGGCTTTAAGATAGACACAGTACAATGAAAGTAGCTGTCGTTACACTAAATGAAATCGTTTTTAATGAAGCCATTATAAATATTTTTTGTAACCATTAGGAAACTCAGTAGCTACACTGTGACTGTCGTGAGAAGTGGTTTCAACAGGGTGGTAGTAACAAAATATGACCGTGTAGTGGTTCCGGGGCCAGGTCTATAACAGGCTACTAACCGTTTATAGCCAGTAGAAAGGGCCCATTTTATATGCGTACTTTTTTTTTAATCTTTATTTATTTACGGGGTTTTTTCAGAGAAAAAAAAGTTAACCAGAGCCCCGGTTAACCCACTAGGTAGTCTGCAAGCAATACTTTGAAAATAAAGGGAAAGGCTCAATGGTTTAATCAATTCTTTCTTCTAGGTTTTTATCGTTCGGCTTCGTTCACAATCTACCATCACAAACATGATTGTGTAATAATTGGAGCTGGGGGAGCGGGCCTCAGAGCCGCCGTTGGCCTTGCTGAAGCCAAATTCAGTGTGGCTTTAGTGTCCAAGCTGTTTCCGACTCGATCCCATACCATCGCTGCACAGGGAGGCATGAACGCCTCTCTTGGTAGGTTTAAATGTTTACTTTATTCGCTCTGTTTTTTTTTTAAATATGTAAATGATAAATGATATTTATTTCTGTAAATAGGTCATAAAATAACACTTTTACACGTCAATATTTCAAATAGCTAGATGAGGCCGGCATTTCCTATCCGACTACTCTGAGAAGAAATGCCGAAACAAACTCAGAGGTCATAGTCTCTTTTAAAGCCCAGACAATGAAATAAAGGATAATGTGAGAGAACCCTGCAAGTTGGTTCTGTAGTGGTCTATAGAGGAAAGAACTACAACAGTATGAGCGGACCTGTTCAGAGGGCAGTACGCATGTGTCAGTTTACAATCAGCTCAGCTAACGGCTGTTGCTGAATGATCCGACGAACAATATCAACCAAAAGAACACTTGGGTATTAACTAAAAGTGAAATGACTAAGCAAACTTTCGCACGGTCCTCAAACTAACAATTTTAAAAATAATATGTTAAAAAAATATATCGAATGATATTAATGTATATCATGTCAAAGTGTGGGAGAGCCATGCTTCGGCACGAATGGGCCGGCTCGACCGGAGTGATACCACGGCCTCACAGAAAACCGACGTGAAACAACGCTTGCGTTGTGTTTCGTTGTGTGAGTGAGGTTACCGGAGGCACAATTCCCCCTTCCCAATCTTCCCCATCCCCATTCCCAAACAACAACCCTTAAATTCCTAACTCCCATAAAGCCGGTAACGCACTTGTAAAGCCTCTGCTGTTTCAAGTGTCCATGGGCGGCGGCGATTGCTTACCATCAGGTAATACGTCTGCTCGATTACCGGCATGAAATAATTTTATAAAAATGTAACTTGTGTTACAAATATGTCAACATGATCTGTGTGGATATTATAGCGGCTCACTCCCAAGCCTGACTATCATCTAAGTAGTCTTTAATTTTATAAAAAGCTTTACTATACAGTTTTTCTTTAATAACATTTTTAAATGTATTCAGGCTCAAAATTTGAATATCGCTGGGAATTTTATTGTAAAAGCGTATGCATTAACATCTGAACGAACCACTTATTTTTTTAAGTCTAGTAGTGGGAACAATATATTTGTTTTTACTTCTAGTGTTTATATTATGTATATCACAATACTTTTTGAATAAATTAATGTTTTTGTGAGCATACACTACATTTTCATAAATGTATTGAGAGGGAACAGTCAATATATTAATTTCTTTAAATAGTTCCCAAAGAGAGTGTCTCGGACTAAGATTATAAATTGATGGCATGGCTCTTTTCTGCAGCACAAAGACAGACTGAATGTCAGCAGCATTTCCCTACAGGAGAATACCATATGACATGATACTTTGAAAATAACTAAAGTATACTAATCGCGCTGTATTTACATCGGTCAAATTTCTAATTTTTTTAACGGCATATGCTGCAGAGCTGAGCCTTTTCGACAACTTATCTACGTGTGGAGCCCACTGTAGCTTAGTGTCCAGGGTTATACCTAAAAAGACAGTTGAATCTACAGGGTCCAACTCCTCGCCCTTGATTAGCACGCTGGTTTTCACATGTCTAACATTTGGTGTTGTGAATTTAATGCATTTAGTTTTTGATTCATTAAGTAATAAATTATTGGCACTAAACCAGCGTACTATTTTTGAGAGAGCACTATTTACATGATCGCTGACTAATTGTCCACGTTTGAGTTTAAACAATAAAGATGTATCATCAGAAAACAGTACTATCCCATGGTTATCCTTCACATGTATAATATAATATCATGTGTGTATAATATAATGTTAGTTTATGATATGAATGTTTTACAGAGTAGTTCGGAAAAATCGTTGCTCTTAATCCGATACTATAAAATTTTTCAGGGAGCATGCACGCAGACGATTGGAAATATCATTTTTATGATACCGTCAAAGGATCAGATTGGCTTGGTGATCAGGTAATCAAATTTAAATAAAGTGACAATGAGATCCGTCGATAAAATATATAAATAACATTTAACATTTGACATTCAGGATTCAATACATTATCTGACGTCCAATGCTTCAGCATGCGTTATAGAGCTGGAAAACATGGGCATGCCATTCTCAAGAACGCCGGAAGGAAAGATATACCAAAGATCTTTTGGAGGTGGCACTGTGAAATTTGGGAAAAGTATAGCCAAAAGAACGTGTGCCTGTGCCGACCGGTACGTACTTTTTTATTCAAAGTCATTAGTAACACCCTGAAACTTCACTACTAGACTTTGATCCTTTCCTATAGAAAGAGGGGGGAGGAGGGAAAAAGGAAGAGATTTATTGGAGAACTTGAGCTTGAACTTGTCCCTTGAGCGGCTCTTACGACACCCATGGCAAGAATATGCTCTAGGTTTTTTACTCAGACAAACCAATATGGTGTTTGCTAAATATAAAAATGGTATTAACCAAAAAAGTAATTAACAGAATCTATTATGCGATGAAACACAAAACAAATGGTGTAGCTTAACAATTAGTATTGAAGTGTCGTTTAAAAACTAGGCGGGAAATGCATTTCTTCCTCGTCTTTTTAAAGCTTTGTCTACCAGAGATGGTTGTTTGCATTAAAGCACTAAATGGACGGTCTGCTTTTTAAAATCGTAAATATTCGATAATAGCTTTTGGCAATTCTGTTTATTTCAAGTATTATTATTATTTTGTATAGGGACGCACGATGAAAAGTATTATTTTTGGTACACAGCTGGTTTTGTACATAAGAATATGAAAAAAAAACATCAGTAACGTAGTAAGGCATTTTTAAAACCAATGAAGTGTCTAGACACTGGTTTGATGTCCACCGTCTTACTAGAGATAATCGTACCAGAAATTGATTCTTTGACTCCCAAATTGTCACTTATTTAAACGTACGTAGAATTTAATGTTCAATTCGGTTACCTTGGTTATAATGAAGAAAATATAACGCAAGCGTTGTCTCACATCAACCTTTGCCTAGGTCGTGGTATCACTCCATCCGAGTCCATTCATGCCGAAACGTAGCTGTTCCGTGAATATGTAAGGTTCTTTGGTAAACTAACTTCCATTATAATATAACTTCGCCTTTACAGTACTGGCCACGCTTTGCTTCACACCCTGTACGGATACTGCACACAGTTCCCACATATCGACCCATTTTACGAATTTTTTGTGATGGATCTCCTTTTGCAAGATGGGGAAGTGGTGGGATGTCTCGCCATGGACATGAATGATTCCAGTCTTCACAGGTAATCAGCATTATTATAACCCGTTAGCAAACCGTTGGTTTGACTGCACGGTTGGTGCGGTGGATGGGCAACTGGCTGCCGCGCAACGGGCAGCGGGTTCGATTCCCGCACGGAGCAACTCTTTGTGTGATCCACAAATTGTTGTTTCGGGTCTGGGTGTTATGTGTATGTCAACTTGTATGTTTGTAAACGCACCCACGACACAGGAGAAAATCCTAATGCGGGGCAAAGTTTAAAAAATATAAAAAAACCCTGCGAACAACATTTTGCTACCAATGTTAATTTTTTCTTGAATTTTCTTTGCTATAAATCTCACGGAGCCTGAAACCTTGCTAATGAATGCAAAAGTGTTAGAAAGTAAAACAAGACTTATTTATATATATAATAGATAAACAGACTTATTACTTACCTGTTATATTATAGATTATGCAATATTTTGCATTTCTGTTTAATTCTGTATAGATGGTAATTGCCGTTTCGTCGTTATATGTACTAAAATAAGTGTAATTTACATTTCTATCAGATTCCAAGCGAAGAACACCATAATAGCGACTGGTGGCTACCCGAGGATGTACTTCTCATGTACTGCTGCCCACACTTGTACTGGTGACGGTACGGCAATGGCCGCCAGAGCTGGTATCCCACTTCAGGATATGGAGTTCATCCAGTTTCACCCAACTGGTGAGCGAGAAATATACGTTTAATTATTATGTTATCGGCTTACTCACGTACTATTTTGACGAGGAACTCGACTAGTTTCAAGCCATGCTAGAGGCTCATATTCATGAGCAGCATTCCGCGACACACGACGCGGCGATTGTCGCGCTGCTTCTGGCGATTCGAGGATCGCGCCCATCGCGCCCTCTGTCTGGAATCGCGCGCACTATCTGGCGCGCGCGACGATGTTGGCTCGTTAGACTCGTTCGCCGGCGGCTGCGCAGGTGTTAGATTCGATTCTCGGGTCGGCGCAAAAACGATGCCACATACCGCGCTCACTGTGTCACACTCCAGACCCGCAACATTGTAGGTTGACGCAGATTGTAGACTCGGCTTCCAGGCAGGTGGTAATGCCCAGCCACCGTCAAAATAGTACGTGAGTAAGCCGATAACATAATAATTTAGTATGTCTCACGAAAGTTACAATAAAATCAAATATACGTTTGTAGATTTCCTACATTTGGTGATTCAAAGTGTTCTGTACAAAGTCATGCAAGGATCGCTCAATAGTAATTTCAATACACAAACAAAGCGTGCGTTTGGGAGCGTGGATGACGTGTGATGAAGAGAGAGAGAGTAGTCGACAGCTTCAGTAGTCAGTGTATGCCTGGCGACTGCTTGACCACATGATGAAATTTCACCGTGCTGTCAAGCGCTCGAAGCAGTCACCAGTCACCACTGCTTGAGCTGTTCATGCATGCACTTGGAAGTCTCTAGTTTAATATGCAGTCGGAGCTTGAAACAGCCGATCCAAATTCCTTTAATCAGTCGTGCATTGCAGGCGTGCATCGAATATCAATTGTTTCAATTTTATAACAAACATGTACTGATTTATCCCACTTTTATTTATTATTCTGATTTTTCACCAATTAAAATGACATACTCCAATGTCATCTGTGCTGAGTGTGGCGTAATGAAACTCAGCATTGTTATAAATTTTCCAAGCAATAAACTAACCTTTTTTTTGTGGGGGGAAAATCACCCAATGACTACTCCCACCTTGGGCGAGGCGAGAGGGAGTATCAGACTCTTACTGACTAAAAACCACCCCGTTCCTTCTCCTGCTTTTCGAGCCGGAGCCCCGGTAAATCCGCTAGGTAGTCCGCAGCTCCGGATAAGGCATCAGACCTACTGGGCCCCATCTGTGGTGGTCTTTTTGTTGATTTGATTGTTCGTCGGATCATTCAGCAACAGCCGTTAGCTGAGCTAATTGTAAACTGACCCATGAGTACATACTGTTGTGGTTCTTTCCTCTAAAGACCACTACAGAATCAACTTGCACGGTTCTCTCACATTATCCTCTATCTAGACACACGGCAGTGTGTCCGCCAAGTTCGAGCAAAAAAACCGACACACCGGCCATGGGTTATATTACACGAACCATTTCGGGCCAAGTTCGACCCACCTATAACTCAAAATCTATTTTATCTACGCATATGAAATTTCTAGTATCTATCGAGATCTACTTACTTATCTAAAATACAAAATTTCATTAATGTACCTATTGTAGATCTTGAGATATTGACGTCAGAAAATCGCTATTTTTACTATACACTCACTGACTGACTCACTCACTCATCAAAAACCTAGACCACTTCCAATAGTCGTATTGACTTGAAATTTGGCATGGAGGTAGGTCTTTAGGTCAAGGTAAAGGAAAAAATCTGAAAATGGCCAAGTGTGAGTCGGTTTTAAAAATAATGAAGGTGTAAATTCATACCCCTAAGGAACTAAAACAAAAAATTATCTATATCTTCCAATGGTCGTACCGACCTAAAATTCGTTACGAAGGTTTGTATTTAGTCAAAGTAAAGTAAAATAAGAAAATAAACCTTACAAAAATAAATGAAATCCCACCCAAAACATAAATGTGAAAGGATGCCAAGTTCGATAATATTGGAATGCTTCGCCTATAAAAGAAGTGAGATCTAAATAAGTACCAAGTTCCATACACAGACCTCGGTTAAAAATTTATGTTTTGGGTGGGTTTCATTGTCTGGACTTTAAAAGTATGACCTCTGAGTTTGTTTCGGCATTTCTTCTCAGAGTAGTTGGATAGGAAATGCTGCCTCATCTAGCTATTTCAAATAATGACGTGTAAAAGTGTTATTTTGTAAGCTACTTGCAGAAATAAATATAATTTATCATTTAATGTGTTTGTTGAGTTGGTAAGGAAATATCCTGTTGTAGGTATGTACGGATCGGGATGCTTAATGACTGAAGGATCTCGAGGAGAAGGAGGATATCTAGTGAACAGTGAAGGCAAACGGTTCATGGAAAAATATGCCCCGAAAGCTAAAGATTTAGCTAGCCGTGACGTGGTGTCGAGATCAATAGCCACGGAGGTTCGAGAAGGTAAATTTTTATTATAATAAAAACTACGTTTAAAAAAACCGACTTCCCAAAACTAAAAACCTTAAACTAAAATCCAAAAAATAACTGTCATTGTACCCACTGCTAGTTTAGAAGTCGGTTAGTACTTACTAAACAAAATTACTTTTCCACCAACTATGCTACGAAGATGTAAGGGTGCTATTCCACCAGAGACGTGCTATGCTGAGTTGCTGTGGATGCGTTAGACTTCCACCAATCGTATTCATTGATACACTTAACATAGCATTGGTGGAAACGGACTCAGCTAAGCTCTGTTTT
Source organism: Spodoptera frugiperda (assembly GCF_023101765.2). Lineage (NCBI taxonomy): Eukaryota > Metazoa > Arthropoda > Insecta > Lepidoptera > Noctuidae > Spodoptera > Spodoptera frugiperda. The sequence goes on along the minus strand of NC_064236.1, from coordinate 2,090,399 downwards.
GATATGGAAAGATGCGTACTATGTGTGCTATCGATGGCATCCCTATTATCGATACATCGCATACTGCGTATCTTCTTCACACAGCTGCATAGCTTATAGTATAGTATCAGTATCAGTATCAGTGTATAGTATGTGTCATTGTATCAGTGGAAACGATCACTACCATGCAATGTGTCGTTAATAGGGAAGCTATCTAGACACATTTAATCATATAAAAACATAGCTTAGCTCAGGAGTCAGTCATATAGCTTAGTAGCGGTTATGGGGAAATAGTTAAATAGAACTTTTTGGTTTTTCGAATTATTGTGCTCGGTATATTATGGCAATAGTCTCACCCCCTATTGTATGTTGTACAGTCACATAACAAATCAAATTTGTTTGCTAGAAAATTGGTACAAAATAGACAATACAATAATGTTGAGATCCTCACATTTCACCAAACCAGGCTTGCAAATATTTAATGTCAATAGTAATATGCCTCTGCATACTCCTTTAGGAATAGAAGGCGTGACGATAAAGGAAAGCGGTAGTCACGATTCACGAAACCACAAAGTGCCATCTAGTAGGGTTTTACACACTTACTTAGCTTCTACATCTGATTACGCCATCTACCGGGTGGTTGTCGTATTATTAATGCTTTAACGGGACACTGGGGTGTAACATAGATTAACAAAATATTTCGTGCTCCGATTTATAAAATTGCTTATAGATGGCGTTAAAAGCAAAAAGAATTGCCTCCTTGGTCCCTGAATAAAAAGTAATTTAATAGTATAAAACTTGTCGCTTTCTCTGTCCCTATGTCCCTTTGTATGCTTAAATCTTTAAAACTACGCAACAGATGTTAAAGGGGATTTTTTAAAAGATACTGTGTTTTAACAGGAAGAATTTTATGTATAAATAATATGTACATGTATAGTATGTCACTATTGCATCTATGCGAAGCTGAGGCGGGTCGCTATAATTATTTCTATAAGTATATTCTATTTAAGAATACGTTGGGAAAATGTGTCGATGAGATTCCAAACAGTGACCAATACAATTTTGTTGTTTACAGGTCGTGGAGTAGGACCTAAGAAAGATCACGTTTACCTCCAGCTCCACCATTTACCTGCGGAGGTCATAAAGGAAAAGTTACCAGGAATATCCGAGACTGCAATGACGTTCACAGGAGCTGATGTGTATACCCAGCCTGTGCCTGTTCTACCCACTGTCCATTACACTATGGGGGGAATTCCTATAAACTACAAGGGACAGGTGGGCTCCTAATATATCCGTGGTTCCTAGCCTACTCCTCCCATTCAGGAGAACTAGTTGAATGAATGAATGAATTGATGAATGGATTGGCTCGATCGGAGCCATGACTGCAAGGTTGGCGCGGGGGCTGGGTAACCGGCTACCGCTCAACGTGTAGCGGGTTCGATTCCCACACGAAGCAACTCTTTGTGCGATCCACAAATTGTTGTTTCACATTGTTGAAACTGTTCCTTGTCGCACAGTCGATAAAGATTTCTCTCGATGTCTGTCGACAAATGTTCCTAGTGTAGACGAGGCTGTAAAATTAAGACGTGGTATACGTGGCTAGTTGACCGATTACCTCTTTGCATAGGTGTTATCTATGTGCAACCTATCATCGGTGACCGTATTTATTTTACGTAGTAAGTTGATTCTATATAATTTCAATGTTTTATTACAGTGTTTAGTATACCAAAATGGCACTGATTGTCCAATTCCGGGGCTGTATGCTGCCGGTGAAGTGGTGAGCAACGCTCACGGAGCCAACAGGCTGGGCGCTAATTCCATTCTTGACGTCGTAGTATTCGGGAAATCAATCTGTGACACTATAATAAAGTTACATTCGCCATGTGAAAAACAAGTGACCTTGAGAGATGTGAGTCCATTTGCTACCTATACAGATAATGGGTCATACACAAAACGGCTTAAAAAAATAGAAATAAAAAGTCGTTATTTTTTGTTCAAAATAGTCTCATTTGTTTGGTAATGTTACAAGTAATAAGATATTAGTCAAAAACCAGATCGTTATTAAAATTTCAGCAAGTTATTTAACTTTTAATTTTTCATATGTCCACAGGAAAGATTCATTTCCACAGAAGAGATAAGTTATTTGTCTGATTTGTCATTTCTGTCTGCTTTTTTATTTTTTTAAATTTGTTATAATTAACAAAAATTATTCAGACCTATACATATAAGTACTTTGGAAAATACAAACAAAAAATCTAACATTTTCTTTGATAGTTATACTTCGGCCGTTCAGAGAATGCGTTCCTGACGCCTATCAGTTAGCCACGACTAGTGATGGGCACACCATAACACTGAGTTCGTTACCGTTCCTCCAAAATGAACCGCCGCATTATTTTAAGATTATTTTCGTTTTAGATTTGGCAGAATCATTTAAAATTTATATTTTAGTTATTTAATTGGATACCAAAAATATATAATTAAATTGTTATTGTGTGTTGTAAATATATATTCATACAATAAAATTATTCTTTGTTACAAAGTTACAATCTCTATTTCTATCCAATAAAGTAAGTACATTGAATTTAATGTGCTTATAGAATATTAATCAGACTCCGATCCGATCCGATCCAATTCCTGTATAAGAACAGATTAAGATACTTGCCTGTTTTTTTAGCACAGCACTACAAATTATAAAGCGCTGACATAACCTTGTAATAGCGCAGTATGGATTTAGAAAAATATTGTTTACCAAGTTATTTGACACTCAATTTGTTCAATGTCAATTTTGTGCCAAACTGAGTATTTGGTAGTTTTACCTGGAAAGTTTTCCGGGAGTTTTGAAAATTGGTGAATTTATAGATTTGGGTATGCTCTTTTTGAATTTCAACTTTGCCACCTCGTACAACCGCCGCTCGCGCCGCCATATTGAAAAAATGGCGCCTAAAAACGGTTTTTTATTAATATCTCCGTTCCGACGCATTTTACGAAAAAATATTTATGTACAAAATTAAACTAGAAAAAATTTCCTACAATTTATATATTGATAACTTTTTCATAAAATCAATAGTTTTTGGCGTACGAGCGCCGCAAAGTATTATTCATCTGCACCACCACGTGTACAAACAATGTGTGTTGTGCAGCAACGACTGTCGCAACCGAGGGCTGGGCTCGCTGTCATTGCAGAGGTAAGTCCCCTGTTTGAGGAGTGGCTAGAGAGGCACCATGGGGTCCTCGCCTACCGCCTGGCGCAGGTGCTTACCGGACACAGGAGTTTCGGTAGGATCCTGTTTTTGATTGGGCGGGAGGAAACGCAGTGATGACACTGCGAAGACCGCCCGGAGGACACGGTGGAACATATAACATAACACATATAACATCAGAAACAGGAACCTACCGAAACTCCCCTGTTTGTAAAACACACATTCAGGGAAAATTTAAGAGAAAAGCAGGAAAACAGGTAAAGTCATTGGTGGCGAAACGGAGTTCGCCAGGTGTGCTAGTACTTTATATAATTATCCTTCAAACAACTGACATTAATTTTAATATTTTAGATTTCTTTTCTATGGAAACAAAATTGTTATTCATACAATAAACACCTTATCGTGACCAGACGATCCTTTCTGCATTGGAGATTTTGCTTATATAACTTAAAATTATATGAAACATAGTTTTGTTCCGATATTGTTTTGTAGGTACTTAACATATGTAATTTCTTTAAATATGGCGAGATCATTGATTTTTTTTCAATTAAAGGCGTCAGATTTACCTAAATAAGAACGGGATCGTGTCTAAACCGTACAGAAAGATGTTTGTTCACAATGGTGTAGTTGTTTTTCTTCTTCAGTTAAGGTCGGTTTAATCGAGCCATTATACCTAAAACAAACCACACCATGCTAAGCGCCCTACATTTGGAAAAATAGATATCAAGCACTTGTTTTGGGCGTCGATACCATTAACCTTTTGAACGCCAGAGCAAAAACGCATGAACTTGCCCTCAACGCCAGAAATTCACAAATTCACCGCAAATACCTACGAAAAAAATAGGGATTCCAAAACTTCATCGATAATCAATTTTATTTTCATTTTCGTCTTTAATTTCGAAATATAATGTCCTTATAACATTGAAATTTAATTCAACATTACATTTCTTCTTACTAAAGTAATAGTTATACACTATTTACAGACTTGTATAATACCGTAATAACAGATATGAGACTACAATATATTTAAATATAATAACTGTAGGTACAACACTATTCTTGATCTGCTGTCTTCATATTGTGGCCATGGCGTGGACGGCCCGCCATTTTAATAACTACTTCGCTTCCGAAATAAGGATGTGGCAACGTAATATCTCGTTTATCGATGTTCTAGTACAATATTATTTTATAACTAGCTTCCGCCCGCGACTCCGTCCGCGCGGATTTTGGTCTTCGCGTGGAAGTTTTATTTCTCCATTTTGAGTAACTCCGACAATGACATCTTATAAATATCTATTGAACCCAAACACGGCGAGGCCCATAATAATTAAGGAGATCCCTCTATTGAGCTACTGCTGTTGATCTGTAGAATAAAACTGAAAAATAAAGATTTTTTTCTACGTATTTTTTCAGGATGAAACGTATCCTATTTTATGCCCAGGATAATAAGGTATAATTATACCAAGTTTTATTGGAATCAAACCGTTAGTTTACACGTGATGCCTGAACATACAGACAGACAGACAAAAAAAATTAATCACATATTTGGGTTTGGTATCGATCCAGTAACACCCCCTGCTATTTATTCTTTCAATATTTTCAATGTACAGAATTGACCCTTCTACAGATTTATTATAATATGAATGAATGAATGAATGAATGAATGAATGAATGAGAGTGTTATAAACGTAAGAGTAGACAAATATAATCAGAAAGCTCCGAACTGCTAAGCTATCGGGAGTTATACGTGTTATTGTGAGTCAACCATAAAAGATAGACATTTGCTGTCGTGAAATATTTTTTAAACAATTTTATGGAGAATATTACCGTCATACATGATTTCTGTGTAGCTTTAACCATTAAGGCTGCACACGCGACGGAATCTTCAAAAATGGAGTAAGTTCTCCTGTTTTCCCAACATTTCCCTTTACTGCTCGGCTCCTATTGATCGTAGCGTGATGAAAAGTATCCTATAACCTGCCCAGGAGTATGAAGAACAATCGTACCAAGTTTCGTTGAAATCTGTCGAGTGGTTTTTGTTTCTATAAAGAACATACAGACAGACAGACTACGAATACAACAGTATTGTTTTATAAATATGTGACAAAATTATTCACTACATCTACCTAAACACCCGTACCACGAATCTGAACAGTCCACGCGACGAGACTTTTGAAACATTTTATTTTTTTTTTATATATCGGAATATTATTTCGTAGGTAGAACCATTATGAGTAAATAAAAGAGTGACTATAATTTATAGTCTGTTTTTTAATCTCGTAGACTAAACTGACATTACGAGTGTTGTCAATTTATTGCAACTAGTGGTCGCCTAGTGGTCGAAATTCGACCATATACGATCTAGACACACGGCAGTGTGTCCGCCAAGTTCGAGCAAAAAAACCGACACACCGGCCGTGGGTTATATTACACGAACCATTTCGGGCCAAGTTCGACCCATCTATAACTCAAAATCTATTTTATCTACGCATATGAAATTTCTAGTATCTGTCGAGATCTACTTACTTATCTAAAATACAAAATTTCATTAATGTACCTATTGTAGGTCTTGAGATATTGACGTCAGAAAATCGCTAATTTTACTATACACTCACTGACTGACTCACTCACTCACTCATCAAAAACCTAGACCACTTCCAATGGTCGTATTGACTTGAAATTTGGCATGGAGGTAGGTCTTTAGGTCAAGGTAAAGGAAAAAATCTGAAAATGGCCAAGTGTGAGTCGGTTTTAAAAATAATGAAGGTGTAAATTCATACCCCTAAGGAACTAAAACAAAAAAATTATCTATATCTTCCAATGGTCGTACCGACCTAAAATTCGTTACGAAGGTTTGTATTTAGTCAAAATGAAGTAAAATAAGAAAAAAAGAAAATAAACCTTACAAAAATAAATGAAATCCCACCCAAAACATAAATGTGAAAGGCTGCCAAGTTCGATAATATTGGAATGGTTCGCCTATAAAAGAAGTGAGATCTAAATAAGTACCAAGTTCCATACACAGACCTCAGTTAAAAATGATATAACTTGGCAAGTTTTAATAGAAAATTATATACTTGACTCATTGCGTTTAGTAGGTTTATAACAAAGTGTGTGAAAACTTGCCAACTTGTTATATCATTTTTAACTGAGGTCTGTGTATGGAACTTGGTACTTATTTAGATCTCACTTCTTTTATAGGCGAACCATTCCAATATTATCGAACTTGGCAGCCTTTCACATTTATGTTTTGGGTGGTTTAATTAACAATACCACTTAACTTACGTTCAAAGATAATTTTTATTTATCGAATTGCTATTCGTTTTATAAAATTCAAATTAATATATTCCGGCGCATCATTAATAACCAAACCTCCTTCAATGAGAAACCTCTTTTCATATGAGACGTGAGAATATCATCGCAATGTTTGTCAATTTTGACGTTTTGTCAAATACGATACTATTGCATGGTAGTGTGTGTAATGTTTTATTTATTGATTTAATGTACTTTATAAGCATTATTTTTGAAAAATATTAGCGTTCTGCACTTCTCCCACACATATACTATAAGTGTACCAAATTTTGTGCTCCTATGTCCGTGCAATTTTCGTAAAAAGAGGTCCAGAGTTTTTGCATCACGTATTAATATATAGATTCTTAAATAGTGATATGGCACAACCGATACTTAGCGTAAATAAAATCAAGTATCGTTTTTTTTACAATAACTTATCTTGAAATAATGTGTTTATCTTGAAATAATGTGGTAGGTACTTATTTAAACGTAATAATACAAAATTAATAATGTATAACGTATATTTTTAATTACACAATTACAGGTTAATAACAACATCTTTATTCTGATTCAGATAATGACTCCATGTCTGAGGAATATTCTGAATCATCGGAATCGCCACCTACTTCTATGATAAACCTATCAGTAATGTCGTCGGTTATATGGCCCAGATGATACATTTCATCTTCAATTTTAATTACATGGACTACACAGTCTTTCCACCGCTGGGCGGTCACTTGACGAAGCCCTTCTTCAAAAAGGCTTCGTACTTCATTCATTTTGAATGTTTTATTATTTTTAGCGACATGCCCCTTTACTTGAGCCCAGACCAACTCAATCGGGTTTAGCTCGCAGTGGTAAGGGGGCAGTCGCAAAATAGTGACACCCCGTTCAGCAGCCATATCGTCGACGACATACCTTTCATGGGATTTTTGTGCTTTCGGGCAATTTCATTTAATTCGGACTTTATCATTGTCTCGACAAATGAAATATTTTTAGATTTTAGCCAATCTTGGATTTGCCCTTTTCGTCAACTAAAAGTAGGTACCAATTTGTAGCACGTCGTGCAGCCGTTTTTACGTACGTGAATTTTAAATATAAAACTTTGAATGAAAATTAAATTCGTCAATTATAGATAAAAAGTTACGATTCAACAAACCGGTATCGTAGGTACAACAATGCATAAGAGAGCTGGCAATATTATTTGTAAATTTGACATTTGCATGTGTCAATAATTTAGTCTACGAGATTAAAAAACAGACTTTAGGTAAAAAATAAAAGTCCTCAAAGTTGGACATATATTTTCAAGTTATTTTATCTAAACACCCGTATGTGTATGACCCATATACCTGTTTGTTATATTTTTATTATAACAATCGTGAGATATATTAAATTAGTACTATATACTGAGAAAAGCTCTACTAGTTAGCGTAGGCTGCACCACATCGCCCCAGGTGCGCACGCTGCTCTCAGGAAGAGTCCCTTTGTGACTCGAAACAAGTAAAGCGCTTCTCAGTATATTTACGTGAGTAAACCGTTGAATTTTAAAAGTATTTTTAGTTAAGGTACATACCAACCACAGTTTTCTTACAATTTTATTTGTATGTACACTATACAAATAAAATTAAAAGCTTTGATTTGTTTCAGAATTTGTGTGATTGTTCTATCGATAACTATGAGAGAGTGAGAACCTCGAAGGGCTGCGTTCATCCTCACGAACTGAGGGAAGCCATGAGACAAACCATGCAACACAAATGTGGAGTATTCAGAAACGCCAAATTGTTGGCTGGAGGCAAGTTCTTGTTAAATAAAGCTGACGCATTAATAAAAAACTGATCTATAATCCACACCGTCTACGTGGTCAACTTAACATTTACAGTCTATGTACTGCTATGACTTGAAGTTAATGCACCGGCAATTCCACGTAAAACAGGAAAAAAAATAATTCATTACTACATTGCTCATACACTTTCATAAAGGATATCATTTATAAGCATCAAAGGACAATGGCAGATTCCATATAAAAAATACCCGTGACAAGACAAACCAAACCTAGAGTCGGCACAATCAAAGAGGTCAACTCTGACGTTTGTCAGTCTATGTACCGCTATAACTTGTTACGAACGTAGTGGTAGATAACGATAACGTTATAAATTAAAATATCTAATTCATAATATTAGTTAATTACTTCCTTACTCACACACTTTAGAACTGTATTTAAATACACGAATTGTTCAAAGAACATACAAAGAAGTATTTTAACTTGATATGACTTAGGAATTGGCTATAAACAACAACTGATCTTATTTAACTCTCTACCTCTCCCATAACTTGGGACTTGAGGTGGCGCTCCACAAGTCCAAGGCCATGTGTTTTCATGGCCGCGGGAACGCGCCACCTCCGGATGGGTCCCAAATATCAAATAAGTTGTTATATCCCAAATAAGTTTGGAACGGAGGGGGGCTGCGCTTAAGCGGCTCCTGCCCAACCTCGGGGGGCCAAATGCCTCCTGCCGGAGGTTGTGCGCGGGGATCGTGCGGTCCATGGCCCTCTACGGCGCCCCTGTATGGGCCCCGAGTCTGATGCGGCGGCCAGCTCGGGCGCTACTCACGTCCCAGAGGGTCATGGCCATCCGAGTAATCCGTGGATATCGTACGGTCTCCGGGGAAGCGGCGAACCTCCTTGCCGGATTGCCGCCATGGGATCTGTAGGCAAAGGTACTCGCGCGCGTCTTTAGATTGCGCGCCGACGCGCGTCGCCGGGGCGAAACTCCGCTGCCGCGCCAGATTAGTGCGTGGCGGGACGAGCTCCGGCGTGATCTCATGGTGGAATGGCAGCAACGACTGTCGCAACCGAGGGCTGGGCTCGCTGTCATTGCACCGGTAAGTCCCCTCTTTGAGAAGTGGCTTGAGAGACGCCACGGCGTCCTCACCTACCGCCTGACGCAGGTGCTTACCGGACATGGAAGTTTCGGTAGGTTCCTGTTTCTGATTGGGCGGGAGGAAACGCCCGGGTGTCATCACTGTGCGGACCGCCCGGAGGACACGGTGGAGCATACGGTGGCGGTGTGCCCGGTATGGGCTGAGCACCGCCGTGTCCTCAGGGATGTGGTCGGCGACGGCGACCTCTCACGTCCGGCATTGATTCAGACCATGGTGCGGAGCGAGGGGGATTGGGATGCCGTCTCCTCCTTCTGCGAAGCAGTCATGCTAGCTAAGGAGGAGGCGGGGCGCGTGACGATCTCCGGCCACCGTAAGTGCGGGTCTGCGGACGGTGAGCAAGGGTAGCTCGCCGCCCGACCAGAACCAGACCCGTGCGTGCGGCGCGTCGCGTTCTGCGCGCGCCTCAAAGAACCATCAGACCACAACAGATGGGGCCCAGTAGGGCTGATGCCTGATCCGGAGCTGCGGACTACCTAGCGGGTTTACCGGGGTTCCGGCTAGTGTTGCCCAGCAAGAGTCTTGCAAGTCTCGCATTTACCAACTAGCCAACTTAATTTTTTTATACGATTAACTCCTCAGCGTAACGCACACATTACTTCGGAGATTTTAAAGACGCGCGCATTCGTCGGAGTTCTTGCATCTGCGCGCGAACAACACTAATTAGTGCGCGCGCATTCTCGCGCATCCATGCGCCCACTAGCGAACCTACACGTCATCAGCTGGAAATTGGTTGTTCATCTGTTGATGCCCATTACTATACGTAGAAGAGTGCGAGCGTATGCTGGCGAATGCTCGCGAATCGCTATAATTCGGTTTGGTTGTAAAGAATTTGACGCTTCGATGCGCTTTGACTCTGCGCTAGTATAAATTGATCCTTAGATTGAGACGACTATAAATATTATCTTCTCATGATGATGGACATCGCATGGAGGTTTTGTAGCTGTTATCGTTATTAGCCACAAGACGTCCATGAGATGTGCATGCATCCTATAAAAGAAAATGACAAACGACTACACCTATAAAACAAGTTTTTTTTAATGGAACACAATCACGTCATCTGATGATAAGCAATCGCCGCCGCCCGGGGACACTTGAAACACCAGAGGCGTTACAGTTGCTGGCCTTTTGGGGGTTAGGAATTTAAGGGTTGTTGGGAATCGGGGATTAGGAAGATTGGGAAGGGGGAATTGGACCTCCGGTAACCTCACACACTCTCAGCACACATATGGGATCGGAAAGGGATCGTAACCGTAACGCCTTTCGCCTCGCTGTCAACCAGGTGTCAACCTACCGTATGCACGTAACGAAAGCGTGTCAGCAGCGCCTGTACGTCAACTCGGCTACGGCTAGGCGACACCGACTAGACTAACACGATAGTTAGTCGGTACGGAGAAACGTAAGCGCGGGGACGGAGAAACGTAAGCGTGGGGACGATGAGCCGTAAGCGCGGGAATTCAAGTTCGGAGCCTGTTCCGAGGCGAGGCGATTACGTTATTATTCCGATTAGTGTGCGTTGCAGTAGGGAGTTTAATACAAACCATTCTGAACGGCTCGAGGCGATACGGTGACGATCCCTTTCCGATCCCATATGTGTGCTGAGACCCTTAACGAAACACAACGCAAGCGTTGTTTCATGTCGGTGCTTGCCGATGCTAAGAAACATTGAAAACAGTCTACAAAGCTGTTTGCGTGCATTTGTCAAACGTATCTTTGTCAGTAGATCTATTTTTTTTTTTAATGTTAAATGGGCCGACGTTTGGCCTCTATCTCGCCTGATGGTAAGTGATGATGTGGCCTACGGTGGAGCACGTCTACCCATAAGCAACCTATTCACTCGGGCTTTGAAGACACCCAGGTTATACCCATCAGGAAACACAGACTCCGGCAAGGAGTTCCACTCCCTAGCAGTTCGCAGAAGGAAGCTTGAAGCGAAGCGCTTCGTGCATGTGGGTGGGATATCCACCATGAATCGGTGACGCCTCGCCGATTGTCTTGTGGTTCGATGATGGAAAGGACTAGGAGTAATCAAGTTGTGCAATTCCCCCGCACACTCTCTGAAATGTATCCAGTAAAAAACGGAAAGGCTTGCGACCTTGCGCCTGTGTTCAAGGCTTTGAAGCCGGGCCTCCACAAGCGCATCATCATTGATGAGTTTCTTGGCACGCCTTTCAATGTGTTCGAGCGCATCCAGCTGGTATTTAGCCGAGCCGTCCCAATGGTGAGAACAGTACTCCATACATGACCGAACCTGCGCGCTTGGTACAGGCTCAGCAGTTGTTTCGGTGTGAAGTACCGTCTCACCTTCGAGAGGATACCCAACTTCCTACCAGCCAGATGCGCCTTCGACTCTATTTAAGAGCCGAAGTTTAGCGTTGGCGATAGAGTTACGCCAAGAAGCTCTAGATGATCCGATATTGGAACGGATACATTTCGGAAAGTAGGAGCCAGCGGAAATTGACTCCGTTTGGCAGAGAATAGACACGCCTGGGTTCTGGTAGCGTTGAACTTGACCAAGTTGGCGTCTCCCCAATCGGAGACCGCCTTCAAGGACGAGTTCAACCGTTTGACCATGGATTCTCTTAGACACTGGATCTGTGTTCCGCTAGTCAGCGCATCGGACACATACATTTCAACAACTGTGCTGTCATCTGCATACCCAAAGATACCGGGCTTAAGCAGGTCGTTGATGTGCAGCAAAAAGAGCGTTGCTGAAAGTTCTGACCCCTGAGGGACTCCGGCGTTGATGCCAAATTGGTCAAACGAGCAGCCATCGATGACTACTCGAATTGACCGATCCGTCAGGAAGTCTGCAATCCATCTGCACAGATCAGCGGGAAGTCCATATCCAGGAAGCTTGCCGATAAGCTGTCGTGCCACACCCTGTCAAAGGCCTTAGATATATTATCGAGCGAAACCGCTAATGCCTCCCCGTGCTTCTCGATGGCCTCGCTCCAAATGTGAGTGGCATACGCAAGAAGGTCCCCAGTAGATCGGTTGCGGCGAAACCCATACTGCCGATCGCTAAGGAGGTCTTTACCTTCAAGGTATGCCAGGAGCCTGTTGTTAAGCACACGTTCCATACTCTTGCAGAGTATGTACGTGACCGAGATAGGTCGGTAATTATTAGGGTCGGCACCGACTACCCTTTTTGGGCACAGGCTGCACGTTGGCCAGCTTCCATGCAACCGGCACTTGACCCGTCTCCAAGGAAAGCCGAAACAACTCAGGCGCACAGATTTTTAAAACCACGGCTGGGATTCCGTCGGGTTCACTGGCCTTGTTCACGTCGAGATTACGCAACGTCTTATACACCTCCTGTCGGATGCGATTTTTTGTCATTTTCGTCTCGCATACGTTATGTAGAGAAGGAGGTATAGCGCCACCAGTATCAAGACGTGAAGACTCCGCAAATAGAGAAGCAAACAAGTTCGCTTTCTCTATTGCGGTGTGAGCCAGCGTCCCGTCAGACCCCAGGAGAGGCGGCAGTGAGGGGCGGCAGAAGTTCGATTCAACCGCCTTGGCCAGGGACCAAAACGCTTTACTGCCCGCTGAGTAGGAAGCCAGTTTGTTCCCTATTCGGCCAATGTGGTTGAACCGAGCCATCCGTAATGCCATTTTGTATGACTTGACAGCCCGGTTGAAGGCTCTCTTCTTCTGAGGAGTGTCGCTAGCCTTACGGTGCCTGGCACCCGCCCATGCCAAGTATGCCGCATGCTTTCGCGCCTCAGCACGTCCGCAGTCGGCATCAAACCATGGACGAGCGCCACCGAAAGATGTTGCGTCCGAGAATGGGATGTAGTATTCCATGCCCTGACGCAGCACCCCCGCTACGGCATCCGCACAAGCTGACGGGTCACTGGATGAGAAGCAAACAGGCCGCCAAGGATAGGGTGCAAAGAAAGATCGCATCCCAATCTGCTGACTTGTACCGCCACATCCGCCGAGATCCTCTGGGGCTAGGATCCTGCGGGGAGTGTGCGGATACAGATTTCACCAGACAGTGGTCAGAGCTACCCAGGGGTGATGAAACTGACACTGATTAGCTGTCTGGATCAGTTGTCAGCAGAAGGTCTAAGCAGTTGGCAGTTTGCGTATCGACATCAGGCACCCTTGTGGCCTCATGGACCAGCTGGGTCAGGCCAAGCGTCAGCGCAAGCTTACGCATCTCCCTCCCAGCATGGTCAGTGCACTGGTATGGGAACCGCCACTCCTGGTGATGGGCGTTAAAGTCCCCCTGTAACACCAACTGGGCCGAAGGGTACCTCCGCCGAGCCGCATCCGCCGCCTCCTCAAGGTATTGCGCTAATCTGGTCGTCTCCAAATCTCCGCTGTGTGACCGATAGACACTGGCATAGAGAATTTTCTTCATGCCTGTGTCCACCAGTATCCACAATGAAGAGTAACTGGGGTCTTCAAAGTCTCGGAGATGCCGGTAACAGACGTCGTCCTGGACGTACAGGCACGGGCAACAAAATTGTGCTCCAGGGTAAAACCTGGGTAGTTTAGGTACGAAGCGTCGGACGGACATCTGATCTGGGTCTCCGAGAGAAACAAGAGCGTGGGGTTCTCGGTCTCTAGATGGTGATGGACCGCATTGAGATTGGAGTGCAAGCCTCGGATATTAGAGAGGTGCACTTTGAGGGAGAGGGAGTGCGGCTGCTGTTTAACCCTTTTCTTTGCTCTTGTTTTCATGGAAGGAGTGTGAGGTTGCTGAGAGGATGGCAGAGAAATGTTCCTCCACACAGGTAACCCCAGACGCGCACTGCAGTTAGCTACATCATTGGGAGGCCAGCCTGGAGACTGCGGGGACGCCCGGGCCCCCCCATGAATATCTATCGGGCCCTCTCGTCCGGTCGCCAACCGGCACGATGGCGCATCCATGGGATTTTTCGCTAGATGGCGGGGCAGCCTTTCACGTGTGGCTAGCACGCTAATTGGGCCCCCAACTATCTGCGGTCGGCCAGCGGTGCACCGTGACTCGGATCCCGCTACCCTCCGCGACTGGCCACCCGATGCAGCCACACCAGCGCGCGCCAGACTGGTCTACCCATAGTGAAACAAACACTTTGACCCATCCTCTCATACGGCGTCACCGAGCATCGTGGCGGAACACGCTTGGCGACACGGTTTTGCTCGGTGGGTGGTCATAATGCCGTCGGCCGAAGCCTACCACCAAAGTGTCACCTGGTTAGCACTACCCAGAGACCATGTGTAGGGGTTCATTTTTATGGGTGCTCTCCTACGGACGAGGGTGACTCAGCCTCCAATCTAACGTGTAGTTTTCAAATTACCTTTACTGCCGCAGCTGATACTGAAATTCAGAAATGGTATAAGGCTTTCGAAGATATCGTGGTGGTGGACACGCGTCCGAACTGGAACACAGACCTGATTGAAACTCTCGAGTTACAAAACATGCTGCAGTGTGCTGTGCAGGTGGTGGCTTGTGCTAAAAATAGGACGGAGAGCAGAGGCGCGCACTTTAGAGACGATTTTCCTAAACGAGAAGATGAATTTGACTACAGTAAACCAACGGAAGGCCAGGTAAGAATTTGACTACAGTAAACTAATAAGGTCAGGTAAGAAAATATATATTATACTAGCTGTGCCCGCGACTTCGTCCGCGTGGAATAGTTATTTTAGGCATTATATTTATTTTTGCAAACAACTTTCTCAGCTTCATAAATTATAGCTGTTACCCACGGTTAATTTGTGCATTGAAAATTCGTGATAGCACTGGATTATGATTATAAGGAACAATACACACTCATTTTTATACTATATGTGTTTCCACTGTTTTCCGGAAACCTGCGCCTATAGGTTGGGTAACCGCCACCCCGGTTTGTGTTTCAAAAATAAAATTCCTAGGGTACTTTTTATATGGGCTCGCTACATACGCGTTATAGCAGTGGTAAGTTCCCTCTTTAAAGAGTGACTTGAGAGGCGTCACGGCGTCCTCACCTACCGCCTGACGCAGGTACTTACCGGACACGGAAGTTTCGGTTGGTACCTGTTTCGAATTCGGCGGGAGGAAACACCTGGGCGTTTCGTCTGAGTGTCGTCATTGCGAGGACCGCCCGGAAGATATGGTGGAGCATACAGTGGCGGTGTGCATTGCATGTGCTGAGCATCGCCATGTCCTTAGGGATGTGAATGGCGACGGTAACCTCTCACGTCCGGCTCTAGTTCAGGCCAAGGTGCGGAGCGAGGGGGAAAGGGACGCCGTCTCCCCCTTCTGCGAAGTAGTCATCCTAGCTAAGGAGGAGGCGGAGCGCGTGAGGGATCGATCCTCATCACGCCCCAGCCGCCGCAGAAGACACTCCGGGCGTCGAGGATCGCGTGACGATCCCCGGCCACCGTAAGCGCGGGTCTGCGGACGGCGAGTAAGAGTAGCTCGTCGCCCGATCAAAACCAGACCCGTGCGTACCGTGCGTCGCGTTCTGTGCGCGCCTCAAAGAGCCAATAGGGCTGATGCCCGATCCGGTGCTGCGGACAACGTAAAAGATTACCGGGGCCCCGGCTCAAATCAGAACGGGGTGATTTTTACCGACTTCACAAAAAGGAGGAGGTACTATGTTCGGCTGTTTGTATGTTTTTTTTTTTTTTTTTTTGTATGTTTGTTCATCGAATACTCCGTCAATTGTCGACGGATTTTCAAAATTCTTTTTTTGTTCGAAAGTAGATAGTTCTGAGGTGGTCCCATTGTCACCAAGTTAGGATCTGATAATGGGATCTTAGAGAAATCGAGGGAACTCTTCAAATATTATAGGGAACTATATAGTGATTTTGGTATATTCATCTAGAATTGAAGCATTTACAGTCAAAAAATAACCTTTGAAGAGGTGGAACTGATGAAGAAGACCAGAAATGGCCAATGGAACTTCATACTCACATAGAAATCACAATAAAGTTATACTCCGTCAATTGTCGATGGATTTTCAAAATTCTTTTTTTGTTTGAAAGTAGATAGTTCTAAGGTGGTCCCATTGTCACCAAGTTAGGATCTGATGATGGGATCTTAGAGAAATCGAGGGAACTCCTCAAATATTATAGGGAACTATATAGTGATTTTGGTATATTCATCTAGAATTGAAGCATTTACAGTCAAAAAGTGACCTTTGAAGAGGTGGAACTGATGAAGAAGACCAGAAATGGCCAATGGAACTTCATACTCACATAGAAATCACAATAAAGTTAATTAAGTGACTGTGACAATACAAATAAATAAAGTAGTTATTGAGATAGAGAATTTTAACCGACTTTTTTAGTTAAAAAGTGTGAAATAAAATACTTTTTACAAAAAAATAAACCGACTTCACTAAAAAAGTTAAAAATAACTTAAATTTCGGAATTCGGTGTTTCTCGGTATTATTTGTTTGTTACACCGACTTCCGAAATTTAAGTTATTTTTAACTTTTTTAGTGAAGTCGGTTTATTTTTTTGTAAAAAGTATTTTATTACACTCCTTCTCGCTTCACCCAAGGCAGGAGTAGCCAACGGATGATTTTCCCCCCTCAAAAAAGAGGAAGAGTACTTTCTAGAACAAATGTTTTCTTTCATGGTGACGCAAGGTTATGAAATCCTTAAGGACCATATTTTTATACCCTATCATATTTTTATGACAATAAATTGAAGAATTGGATTTTTTTGTTTGTCAAATGTTTCAGCCGATATATTATTGCACTATACGTAGAATCTGATTGTACTTTGTTAGACAGCCACAATAAAATGTGGGCGTGTGGTAAACCGCTTTTTTGCCATTCTACGCTGTAAACAAACGCTTTCGGTGGTCAATGATCAAAAAATGTTTTACTTTGTTAGTAAGTCTATAATTTTTTTGAGTATAGCAAACAATGCCTCTTCTCCTGGCAGCGTCGTGTTTCGCACATCATGCGGCGCGGGTGAATTTTATATCGGAGTTATTTTAAAATTGTAATATCTTCTAAGATGTTTATTGAAGTTTAGTGATGTCAAAGACAATTTTGTTCACAATTAAATACTCTTAATGAACAACACATTTATTTCGATAAAGATTAATATTTTTTCGTTAATACAACTCTTAACAAATAATGCATTAATTTCGACCCAGTTTGATTACCATAAAAACGATTCTAGTAAGTTAATCCTAAAAGATAGACATATACTGTCGCGGACTTTTTTTTAGATCATTTTAAGAGGAATAATTCTTTCATACATATAATTTTCGTATCTTGAACCATTTTCGCAGCGCACGCAACGGAAGCCCTCAAGAATTAATAATTTCCCCCGTTTTGTCCACATTTTCCTTTATTTCTTCGCTCCTAATAGTTATAGCGTGATGTTTTATAGCCTATAGCCTTCCTCGATAAATGGACTATCCAACACAAAAAGAATTATTCAAATCGGACCAGTAGTTCCGGAGATTAGCGCGTTCAAACAAACAAACAATCAAACAATCAAACAAACTCTTCAGCTTTATAATATTAGTATAGATTGAAGACCTAAGACGCCTTGAAGGCGGTCTCCGATTGGGGAGACGCCAACTTGGTCAAGTTCAACGCTACCAAAACCCAGGCGTGTCTATTCTCTGCCAAACGGAGTCAATTTCCGCTGGTTCCGACTTTCCGAAATGTATCCGTTCCGGTAGCGGATCATCTAGAGCTTCTGGGCGTAACTCTATCGCCAACGCTTAACTTCGGCTCTTATATAGAGTCGAAGGCGCATCTATATGGTAGGAAGTTGGGTATCCTCTCGAAGGTGAGACAGTACTTGACACCGAAACAACTGCTGAGCCTGTAACAAGCGCAGCAAACGCACCGAGTGAATAGGTTGCTTATGGGCAGACGTGCTCCATCGTAGGCCGCATCATCACTTACCATCAGGCGAGATAGTTAATATATATATAAAAAAAAAAACAAAACAAAAAAAGAACTATTCATATTGATTAAAGAAAAAAGGACTGCCTCATTGGCCGTGTGGTTGCAAGTGCGACTGTCGGGCAAGGGGTCTTGGGTTCGATTCCCGGGTCGGGCGAAGTATTACTGGGCTTCTGTCGGTTTTTCAAAAAAAAATCTTAGTGGTAGCATGGAGTTTGGAAATATGCCCGGTATATGGCAATAGGTTCACCACCTATTACATGGGACTTACAACATAAATTGTTAAAAGTGGGCGTACATAGTAGCATTACGTGCCATAATGTGCACCTCTGCCTACCCCTTCGGGGATTAAAGGCGTGACAATATGTAAGTATGTATGTTCTTTTAAAATAATTATATTACTTTCAGAAACGGAAGCCATTCGAGCAGCATTGGAGGAAGCATTCGCTGTCTACGGTAGATCTGTGCACAGGCAAAGTAACTATCACGTTTAGACCAGTCATCGACAAGACTTTGAGCGAGGACGTCAAGTGGATCCCTCCTGTGCCTAGAGTTTACTAATTTATTGCGAGGACGTCAAGTGGATCCTTCCTGTGCCTAGAGTCTACTGATTTATTGCGAGGACGTCAAGTGGATCCTTCCTGTGCCTAAAGTCTACTGATTTATTGCGAGGACGTCAAGTGGATCCCTCCTGTGCCTAAAGTCTACTGATTTATTGCGAGGACGTCAAGTGGATCCCTCCTGTGCCTAGAGTCTACTGATTTATTTGTCGTTGTACATGAACACCATTATCGCCCGAATACTGAAATGTTACTCAATTTTAAGTCGAACTTAAATATCGTGCTATCTCTTTCATTTTATAAACTATTAAATTAATATTGATAGGGATAGATAACTAGTTTTGAAAGCGAATTAAAATTGAGTAGCGTTTGAGTATTCGGATATATGTACTACAATATGTTTGGTGGTGTAACAACTTTACCTTTTTGGGTGAATAAACCAGCTGCTATAGTGATAAGAAGGTATAATAAAAATATAAGATCAAGCGAGACAGCGAGTTCTTTAATATTTACTAAGACCAACACGTGAAAGTCCAGCAATCAATACCACTGCCCTGATGGGTCGGCGAATGCGTGGTCGGCCACTAGGGTAGTCTGGTGGTCGTCGTAGCGTAGGTGGAGAGTTTGTTGCAAGGTAGTCCAATTAATATCAGTGAAGTCCGGTACCGGAACGGTGAACCCTGGAATAGTGTAAACCTTCCACTTTAACACTATCCTCAATAGTTACATGACTGCCATACCCCCATGTGTATCCTACAAAAGCGGTGTGATACTACGAGGCACAGAGGGTAAAGATTACATGAAATAGTGATCACTGATGAGGCAGTCAATGTACATAAAAGCAGCAGAAAGGTAGCTATTATAATGTCCGTAAGGATTGAGGAGCCACATCAGATTTTTAAAATCTGATTTTACCATTATTTAGCAGCAAGGAAGCTGATTTTGCAGCACGAATTCTAGATTTAGCAGCAAGATATATAACTAGATATATTAATGCAAAAGTGGCTCCTCAATCTAAGCGTTTAAATTGAGGAGCCACCTATAACTCGTTAAGTAATAGATGAATATTTTTGAAAATTTTGTATCATTTAGCAGCAATTTTGCATATTACCGTCTACAAATTTCGCTTCTGTGGCGCTAAAATGTAAGAAAATACAATACTTTTAGTATGGCTCCTCTATCTAAATTTAACACGTGAATTTCTACTGGATATGAGCGATCAATTATTATATTCGACATAATGATCATTTAGTAGGTGTTGTGTTTGTTTTTGCAGTATAGGAATAAAATAGTAAAACAGAGTAAATTTTGTAGATGAACGCATTTTCTTTGGCTCCTCAATCCTGACGTTCTAATTATATATGTTTGACTGTACCCACCTGAGATGACAACGGAATCTAAAGCCAGAGATACTAGCATTTAGCAGAAATGTCTGCTAAATATATCTGCACAGTTCAGCAATGTATTTAATTTAGATTCTGAAAAAACAATACTTAACTATTTTCTTGTAAATTCAGCGTGTAGGGTGACCATATACTCGTAAATGAACCCAAGATAAGTAATTTGTTAAATTTATATTTTCATAACTGGTTATATCTATTGTACCTACGATTTAATTATTTAGCAATCAATGTGGCTATAAGTTATAGAATGAATGAATATTGGTTGATCAGTGCTTATACGAATTTTAGAATCGTAATCATCGTAACAGAATATCTCATCTTTCGGTGTAAGATAGTGACATTTATAGTGGCCTGTGCCAGTTTCGATAATTGGTGGAATAAATTCTACAGCACCTATTTTTGCGAAAACATTATAAATTCTGGTATTTCTCTTACTCGGAACTTTTCACAACCATTCAGTTCATTTGAAATTGTGTTTGATAGAGTATATTTACACACAGTTTGCTTGTTACAGAACGTACAGTCGGTTTTTTGATCAGCGATTAAAGTTGCATCTTCTAAACTTTGGAGGCCAAAAACAGAAATTATGTTCAAATTCAAAGGCAAAAATGATACCCTCAAACTGTGGTCACCCTACACGCTGAATTTACAAGAAAATAGTTAAGTATTGTTTTTTCAGAATCTAAATTAAATACATTGCTGAACTGTGCAGATATATTTAGCAGACATTTCTGCTAAATGCTAGTATCTCTGGCTTTAGATTCCGTTGTCATCTCAGGTGGGTACAGTCAAACATATATAATTAGAACGTCAGGATTGAGGAGCCAAAGAAAATGCGTTCATCTACAAAATTTACTATGTTTTACTATTTTATTCCTATACTGCAAAAACAAACACAACACCTACTAAATGATCATTATGTCGAATATAATAATTGATCGCTCATATCCAGTAGAAATTCACCTGTTAAATTTAGATAGAGGAGCCATACTAAAAGTATTGTATTTTCTTACATTTTAGCGCCACAGAAGCGAAATTTGTAGACGGTAATATGCAAAATTGCTGCTAAATGATACAAAATTTTCAAAAATATTCATCTATTACTTAACGAGTTATAGGTGGCTCCTCAATTTAAACGTTTAGATTGAGGAGCCACTTTTGCATTAATATATCTAGTTATATATCTTGCTGCTAAATCTAGAATTCGTGCTGCAAAATCAGCTTCCTTGCTGCTAAATAATGGTAAAATCAGATTTTAAAAATCTGATGTGGCTCCTCAATCCTTACGGACATCTATTATAAAAATACATGACACTACAAGCTACTATTTGAACAAACACAAATTTACAGCAAGGTAGCAATTTAATGAGAAAATGAGCCCAACGCATATTTATCAGATTTACAATTCTACTGAGATAGCTTTACTGTGTGCGTCAGGATTGCTCCGCCAAGTTATCAAATCAGAAAATGGTTTCAGCCAAAAATTTTTCGATATTTGTCAAAATCAAAAGAAACAAACCCCGTATTTGTCAAAGCAGAAATAAAGAAGTTATAAGCGTTTAAGGCCTCGGCCTTGAATTTTGCGGGCAGCGGGGCGGCAGCGGCGGCGGCGCGGCAGCGGCAGGATCTTTTGCGTATAATCAAATGGACCGGTTTTCGAAAACAGCGGCGCGGGAGCGGCGCGGGAGCGGGCAACGAGCGGTGCACTCCAGTCAAGCGGTGACCGCCCGCGTTGCGCGTCTGCATTGTAGTATAGTGTTGTGTACCTACATTTTTTTTGTGACGTATCAAAATGTCCTCGGACGTGCAAGAGCAAATGATTTCGGCAATCTTTGAGAGGACACCCATACGGAACAGCAAAGATGTGAACCATAAAAATAGAAGAAAAATTAACCAATTATGGGAAGAAATAAAAAACGAACTGAATATTGAAGACTAAAGCAAAAACTGAAATCACTCTTGATAGTTTCAAGAATATAGTCAAAAGTTTCTACACTCATTCTAGTGTAGTCGTAGAATTTGTCGGAATTTTGTCTTTGTTCTTCATAATTTCGATAAAACTCGCCATTTATTTTCCTTGCCCTATAGTAGGTCTTCTTCTTTTGCCCACAGTAAATCGAGCGTTAGGAATAAATTTGAATCAAAAAGATTTCGTTCGCTAATAAAAACAAATATCTCGACAACACAACGACGAACACAACACTACACCGCTGTAGTGCCGCGCGATCTGCCCGCTAGTTTCGAGAACGGGTCCGCCGCCGCCGCCCCGCTCCCGCTCCCGCGCCGCCGCCGCCCCGCTGCCCGCAAAATTCGAGGCTGAGGCCTTAAGTTGGCCGCGCAATCCTGACGTCAAGGACTGCGCGGCCACGGAGATCTCAGCAACTACTTGGGATAGAGAGAAATAATTCCTTTTGTCAACTCAAGTCTGTATTTGTCAAGATTTGTCGAAAAATGAATCAAAGCTCTATATCAATATTATAATTAAATATTCGCCTTGAAAGTCATGGCCGCGCAGTCCTTGATTTGCTATTTTGTTTTTAGTATTTTTTTTATTAAAATTGAAGACTTCATATAGTATAGGAGTTATAAGGAGAAAGGTCTTAATTTGTCGAAACTGACAAAAGCTTTAAAATACGACTAAAGTGTAATTAAACAGACGAAATCAATTTAAAACACAAAACTCGTGGCCGCGCAGTCCTGACGTTACTTTAAACCATGATATCTCAATACCGTAAAATGGGGTGAATAGGGATCGAGAGGCGAATAGGGTCAGAAGAGGGGTGAATAGGTATAGGGAAATTCTTCATAGTATCTATTCACCCCTCTTCTGTCCCTATTCACCTCTCGATCCCTATTCACCCCATTTTACTGTAACTATAATAGCTAGGATTTTGCTGTAGACGTCCATATAATCCTCATATTAACCCCATTAAAATGACATATCCTTTTACCCTCAACACTGTTTGGGACGCGAGTAATCTCAAGAATTATGTTACCCCATACAATGTTCTAGTAGAGTGACCATAATTTCAAGACCATAAGTTCAAGTTATAAATTATACTTATAATTTATAAATTATATTATTGTACTTATAAATTGTCTGCCATTATCCATTAGTATTGTACTAGGTATTCCATGTACAAGGAATATTTTCTCTTCTAAGATTTTAGAGATGATATCAGCCTGCTGTAGCACGTCGTATAGAAAACAATAGACAATACTTGGAGAAGCAACAGAATACGACTAGCAAAAACATATTTAGATTTCTAGTTACAGGTAAGGGTCCGACAAGGTCCACACTTACCATTTGGAATGGTCGACAACAGTCTTTAGGCCGATCCATTGTACCAAGAGTGGTAGAGTGTGTTTTTATCAAAACACAGTAACGTTTGGCTTTCCTAAGTTTCCTAATCAATGTCGATTTTCTCATTATCCAATGCACGTACAGTAATAACGGTATGCGTACATTATGTTCGTTTCACGTACATCATTTTAGGATAAAATGATCAACTTCTAAATTGGTGGCTCTGCTGAAGTATGACACATGTATGTATTGGGTATTTGTATGACCTACACAATTTGATTCTACACAATCACAATTTGAGATAAAGTTGGATACATCACGATGCATGCGAGGCCAAAAATATTTCAAGGATAACCGCTTATACGTTTTAAAAATACCTAGGTGTCCGCAAGTGGGTCCAGAATGATTTAGGGAAATGGTATGTTAACGCCTGTCCAGTGGTATCACTTCTTTCCATTCAAATTCTCGTAAAAGTGGAATTGTAATTCTAATTCTTCAATTCTTGATTTTATATAGCGCTACATGTTACCGTTTTTGACTCGATAGTTAGGAAAAGATGCTGGAGACGTTCACTGTCCAGTAACTCCAAATGGAGTCAAAATGAGTTTTTATTAAACTCACATAACCATGACTCCGGTTGGAGTCATATTCCAAAAGTAAATTTGATGTTTTTTATTTAACCGGACGTATGGTTGGAAACAGCTAGGTACCTACCGAAAATTTTAAAGAGCCACCGTAAAATGTTGCCAGTTCCTATACAATGTGATAGGGGCGAGACTTCTAACCCGTTAAGGCTGAGTTCTACACCTAATTTTATCGACAAAAGTCGGGGGTCGAAGTGGTCGAATCCCCTCCCCCTAAAAGTTATGGCTATTTTAATATTTTTTTTACTTTTTTTGATATCAAAGGTTGTATACGTCGTAGAAACAAAAAAAAACGACAAACGGTAGCTAATAACCTTGGCTAACTAATTCATTACTTTTTTCATATGTTTGATAATGTTTTGGTGAGAAAAAAAATCATTTGTGAATTATTTTTACCGAAAAAATCACTATTTTTCAATATTTTCAATTAGGGGTTCAACCCCCCATATTATTTTTTTTGTCGATAAAATTAGGTGTAGAACTCAGCCTTAACGGGTTAGAAGTCTCGCCCCTATCACATTGTATATGAAGAGGGTAAAATAAAACGTTTGTAGATGGACGTACGAATATATTTTGACTTTGTACTGGGACAGTGAACGTGTTAATATGGGAATTTCCCATACTCAAAATAAGTTTATGTGATCCATTGCCTAAAATAGTAGCACATGAACCAATATCCAAGAGACCTTTGACAGCACTGTACACCGTTTGAAAAATGTTAAGGTAAAATATAATAGCGGCCAAACGTTCGGCCCATTTAATATAATAAAAAATAATATAATATAATATAAATAATAATATATCGGTCACGGGACGCGATGCTCGTTTTCACCGGGTCAAACCCGAGAAGGAGAGACCTCCCCATACATATAATAATATAATATAAATAATAATATGTCCTAACATCTATTCACCGCGTTCCTGTATCTAATCTCCCTTCGATTTCTATTTACCCGGTTTTACTGTACTTAAATACAATCCTTTTTATTATAAGATAAATCCTATATCACACTTTTCCGTCAGGTGCTGCATAGTAGTACGTTCTGAGTAGAACGTAGTAGTACGTTCTACTCATATCACTCTAGGTGACACTTTCTTGCTGGCGTAACGTACACAAATATTTATGTCCGTAAGGATTGAGGAGCCACATCAGATTTTTTAAATCTGATTTTACCATTATTTAGCAGCAAGGAAGATGATTTAGCAGCACGAATTCTAGATTTAGCAGCAAGATATATAACTAGATATATTAATGCAAAAGTGGCTCCTCAATCTAAACGTTTAAATTGAGGAGCCACCTATAACTCGTTAAGTAATAGATGAATATTTTTGAAAATTTTGTATCATTTAGCAGCAATTTTGCATATTACCGTCTACAAATTTCGCTTCTGTGGCGCTAAAATGTAAGAAAATACAATACTTTTAGTATGGCTCCTCTATCTAAATTTAACAGGTGAATTTCTACTGGATATGAGCGATCAATTATTATATTCGACATAATGATCATTTAGTAGGTGTTGTGTTTGTTTTTGCAGTATAGGAATAAAATAGTAAAACATAGTAAATTTTGTAGATGAACGCATTTTCTTTGGCTCCTCAATCCTGACGTTCTAATTATATATGTTTGACTGTACCCACCTGAGATGACAACGGAATCTAAAGCCAGAGATACTAGCATTTAGCAGAAATGTCTGCTAAATATATCTGCACAGTTCAGCAATGTATTTAATTTAGATTCTGAAAAAACAATACTTAACTATTTTCTTGTAAATTCAGCGTGTAGGGTGACCACAGTTTGAGGGTATCATTTTTGCCTTTGAATTTGAACATAATTTCTGTTTTTGGCCTCCAAAGTTTAGAAGATGCAACTTTAATCGCTGATCAAAAAACCGACTGTACGTTCTGTAACAAGCAAACTGTGTGTAAATATACTCTATCAAACACAATTTCATATGAACTGAATGGTTGTGAAAAGTTCCGAGTAAGAGAAATACCAGAATTTATAATGTTTTCGCAAAAATCATATAAATTAATAGGTGCTGTAGAATTTATTCCACCAATTATCGAAACTGGCACAGGCCACTATAAATGTCACTATCTTACACCGAAAGATGAGATATTCTGTTACGATGATTACGATTCTAAAATTCGTATAAGCACTGATCAACCAATATTCATTCATTCTATAACTTATAGCCACATTGATTGCTAAATAATTAAATCGTAAGTACAATAGATATAACCAGTTATGAAAATATAAATTTAACAAATTACTTATCTTGGGTTCATTTACGAGTATATGGTCACCCTACACGCTGAATTTACAAGAAAATAGTTAAGTATTGTTTTTTCAGAATCTAAATTAAATACATTGCTGAACTGTGCAGATATATTTAGCAGACATTTCTGCTAAATGCTAGTATCTCTGGTTTTAGATTCCGTTGTCATCTCAGGTGGGTACAGTCAAACATATATAATTAGAACGTCAGGATTGAGGAGCCAAAGAAAATGCGTTCATCTACAAAATTTACTATGTTTTACTATTTTATTCCTATACTGCAAAAACAAACACAACACCTACTAAATGATCATTATGTCGAATATAATAATTGATCGCTCATATCCAGTAGAAATTCACCTGTTAAAGGAGATTGTCCAAATCTGGCTATTTTTGAACAGGCTGCTCAACAAAAATGTAATTTACCAATAATTTTATTAATATTTTAGTAAATGTCTGACGCTAATAACTTTGTATCAATTTGTACTTTAAAAAAAACTATTTTTATTGGTATTTGTTATGGTAAGACCAAGTATTTGTAGTAGTTGGCTTTGAATTTGTCTTTAGTGCTGCCAATCTGCTGTCAATCTGTTGTGTTTTTCGTCAAAATGACAGATATTATTCGCTTTGTTCTTTTGCATTGTGAGTGTTGAAACTCCAATTTATTGCGTGGGAAAATACAAAGTAGACACATTAGTAGGAAAACATATTTTGTACTTATATATATTATATGAAAATAACACTAAAGGCAGGACAGCCATAAAACATTATCGCTGCAACTGCATGGTGGGTTAGAACAGTAGGTTGATGTGCACATATAATAACTATTATTTGGTTTTTAAGCTGGACAAGGTACCAGAAAATTATTAATCCACCTGCCGAGTTCTTTGACCATATTTTAATTACATATGAATCGGATTAATAATGCAATTTAATAGAAAAAAATGTTTTATTTCATGTATAACCAGTTTTAATAAAATGTAAAAAAATATCTAAATATAAATCTTGATACAAAACTAAGTTTGTATCTTCATTCTTACTGATATGAACTAATAAATCAAACATATATTATTAGCTGAAGTGCTTGTTCAAAAATAGCCAAAGTCCCATACAAGTTGGTCAATCCCCTTTAGATAGAGGAGCCATACTAAAAGTATTGTATTTTCTTACATTTTAGCGCCACAGAAGCGAAATTTGTAGACGGTAATATGCAAAATTGCTGCTAAATGATACAAAATTTTCAAAAATATTCATCTATTACTTAACGAGTTATAGGTGGCTCCTCAATTTAAACGTTTAGATTGAGGAGCCACTTTTGCATTAATATATCTAGTTATATATCTTGCTACTAAATCTAGAATTCGTGCTGCAAAATCATCTTCCTTGCTGCTAAATAATGGTAAAATCAGATTTAAAAAATCTGATGTGGCTCCTTAATCCTTACGGACATAACAAATTCCACCTTATGATGACCTGATGCGCTATTATAAATAATTGACATTAAGCAAAACGTGTTTGTTGCTTTTGGAAGTCAGTTTTTTACATAGTTTTTTTATGTATAAAATAGTGCTTTATTAATCATTGCCTGTTAATAATCATTTTAATTCGTCGAAAAAAAAGAGAATTTTCTGAATCATTAACGTTTAATTACTCAAAACTATCACATTTCACTGGCGGTACACAATTATTACTTACAAAATTTTCAGTAGGTGATGATGAAATCACTTTTTGAACACCACCGAACATATTGTAGTACATAATTGTGTACATGTACAACGACAAATAAATCAGTAGACTCTAGGCACAGGAGGGATCCACTTGACGTCCTCGTTCATAGTCTTGTCGATGACTGGTCTAAACGTGATAGTTACTTTGCCTGTGCACAGATCTACCGTAGACAGCGAATGCTTCCTCCAATGCTGCTCGAATGGCTTCCGTTTCTGAAAGTAACATAGGTTATTATTTTAAAAGAACATACATACACAGTATACACACATTTCCAGACTCCGTGCTACCACTAACATTTTTTTTCGAAAAACCAAGAAGCCCAGTAATACTTCGCCCGACCCGGGAATTGAACCTGAGACCCCTTGCCCGGCAGTCGCACTTGCAACCACTCGGCCAATGAGGCAGTCCTTTTTAAAAGAAAATTGTCAGAGGAAACCTAAGGAAACCTTTAAAAATGTAGAGACTATTAGTGTGTTTGTTTATAACCACTACAATTTGGTAAAGGTATGGAGCCGATCTGATGAAGAAAATTCTTTACAACCAAAGCGAATTCCAGTGAATACGCGCGCATTCGCTAGTATATGCGCGATAGACGCAGGCCAATCTCCAACTGATGACGCGTAGATTCGCTAGTGGGCACATGGATACGCGAGAATACGCGTGTACCAATCGACGTTGTTCGCGCGTAGACGCACGAATTCCGAAGAATGTGTGCGTTACTCTGCTCCACAGCGGTCAAGGTTGAATTTGTTATTTTCTTCGCTTCGACTCTGCGCTAGTATAAACTGACCGTAAGGGTACTCTCCACTAGAGATGTGCTATGTAGATATGCTGTGACATAATAGGGACGTAATAGCCAAACTAAAATGGCGTAATGTGAAACTGTGTGACTGTTTCCACTGATATTAAGCTATGTATCTGTGCGAGTAAGATGCGCAGCACGAGTATGCGATGTATCGATACTAAGGAAACCATCTGTAACTCGCATCGGCAACGTATCCGTGATATACTAATGTTATTCTGGGTCTAAGAGTGACGTGTGTGTGAATTTATGAAGAAAATGCTAGTGGAAAGGTTTTCTTTAAAATAAAAAGGCATATGTAGAAAAAACTTAAGATTTATTTGACATAATAGTTGAGGAATAACAATAGGAGAATTTAACAATACAAGATAAGAATATTATCATCCATTACATACTATTACATTACATGATCAATTTAATTAATCACATCTTCAGGTGGATTATGAATTTTATATTCCTTAATTAAAAAGCATTAATACTAAAAATTTAAGTAAAAAAGAACTTAAACTTCGACTCCAGAGAGTGTTTTTATGCTTGCGATTAATCTTTTGTTGGCATCCTTGTAATCTACTGGTTGTACGTTTATTACTGTTGTTTTGAGGCGGGCTTCATCCTGCAAAATAAATGGTTTGTGAGTTAAAAATGATTGTTTCAAAATTTATATTTGTGTCAAAGGACACGAATGTATTCAGTTCGATGAATGAAGTAAAAGAAGTAAAGAATCAAGTAGCGAATAAGCATTCTTATTTCACGATTACCGCCGCACGCACTTGTAACGCCTCTGGTGTTTCGGGTGTCCATGAGCGGCGGCGATTGCTTACCAACAGGTTATCCGTCTGCTCGTTTACCGGCTTATACCATAAAAATACAATAATACAGAATGATTTTTTGTTTTTTTTCCTTTCGCGCCGGAGCTCGTCCCGCCAAAACGTTGCCCCCCACATTAGGATTTTCTCCTGTGTCGTGGGTGCGTTTACAAACATACAAGTTCACATGCACATAACACCCAGACCCGAAACAACAATTTGTGGATCACACAAAGAGTTGCTTCGTGCGGGAATCGAACCCGCTACCCGTTGCGCGGCAGCCAGTTGCCCAGCCACCGCACCAACCGTGCAGTCGTTTCTATTTACTTACATTGTATGTCTCCATTTTAGTGCGGAACTTGAACACGAAAGTCTTGAATTTGACTTCTTCGAACATTTGAGTGTAGCCAGTCTTATCATATTCGAACAAGCGCCCGATTTCCGCGACGTTTCTGCCGAGCATCGCCTCTGCAGCCTCATTGAAGGCAGTTATACGCTGATCGCCAGTTGCATCTGATACGTTAGCCTGTTGAAGAGAAAAGTTTATTAATAAATAGCATTAGGTGGGCAGTTTAGTCCCAGAAGGCATAAACGATGTTTCAAGGTAAGCGTCCACAGGCCCGCATCGTACGCATCACACGCAACGGACTTTAGCTTGTCTTGTATAGAAACCCATTTTTTTTTTTTTTTGAGGGGCGAAAGCGTCCAATGACTTCTCCCGCCTTGGGCAAAGCGAGAGGGTGTGTCAGACTCTTACTGACTAAAAACCACCCCGTTCCTACACCTGCCCGTCGAGCCGGAGCCCCAGTAAACCCGCTAGGTAGTCCGCAGCTCCGGATTAGGCATCAGCCCTACTGGGCCTCATCTGTGGTGGTCTGATGGCTCTTTGAGGCGCGCGCAGAACGCGACGCGCCGCACGCACGGGTCTGGTTCTGGTCGGGCGGCGAGCTACCCTTGCTCACCGTCAGCAGACCCGCACTTGGCATCCCAATCCCCCTCGCTCCGCACCATGGTCTGAATCAATGCCGGACGCGAGAGGCCGCCGTCGCCGACCACGTCCCTGAGGACACGGCGGTGCTCAGCCCATGCAGGGCACACCGCCACCGTATGCTCCACCGTGACCTCCGGGCGGTCCGCACAGT
Organism: Spodoptera frugiperda; assembly: GCF_023101765.2. Classification (NCBI taxonomy): domain Eukaryota; kingdom Metazoa; phylum Arthropoda; class Insecta; order Lepidoptera; family Noctuidae; genus Spodoptera; species Spodoptera frugiperda. The sequence goes on along the minus strand of NC_064236.1, from coordinate 2,059,468 downwards.
GATGACACCCGGGCGTTTCCTCCCGCCCAATCAAAAACAGGAACCTACCGAAGCTTCCATGTCCGGTAAGCACCTGCGTCAGACGGTGGCGCCTCTCAAGCCACTCCCCAAGGAGGGGACTTACCGTTGCAATGACAGCGAGCCCAGCCCTCGGTTGCGACAGTCGTTGCTGCCATTCCACCATGAGATCACGCCGGAGCTCGTCCCGCCACGCACTAATCTGGCGCGGCAGCGGAGTTTCGCCCCGACGACGCGCGTCGGCGCGCAATCTAAAGACGCGCGCGAGTACCTTTGCCTCCAGATCCCATGGCGGCAATCCGGCAAGGAGGTTCGCCGGTTCCCCGGAGATCGTACGATATCCACGGATTACATTTGGCCCCCCGAGGTTGGGCAGGAGCCGCTTAAGCGCAGCCCCCGTCCGTTTCAACTTAGGAGCCAAACGTCGGAAGTGCTCCACGAAGTTTCATCGACTGTCGAGGACGAGTCCTAGGTACTTCATCGTCGTCTCGACGCCGATGGTAACCCCTCCTGCCGATATTTTTGACACATCCGGAGGTGGCGCGTTCCCGCGGCTATGAAAACGCATGGCCTTGGACTTGTGGAGCGCCACCTCGAGTCCCAAGTTATGGGAGAGGTAGAGAGTTAAATAAGATCAGTTGTTGTTTATAGCCAAAATTCCTAAGTCATATCAAGATAAAATACTTCTTTGTATGTTCTTTGAACAATTCGTGTATTTAAATACAGTTCTAAATTGTGTGAGTAAGGAAGTAATGAACTAATATTACGAATTAAATATTTTAATTTATAACGTTATCGTTATCTACCACTACGTTCGTAACAAGTTATAGCGGTACATAGACTAACAAACGTCAGAGTTGACCTCTTTGATTGTGCCGACTCTAGGTTTGGTTTGTATTGTCACGGGTATTTTTGTATGGAATCTGCCAATTTTATTGTCCTTTGATGCTTATAAATGATATTCTTTATGAAAGTGTATGAGCAATGTAGTAATGAATTAATTTTTTTCCTGTTTTACGTGGACTTGCCGGTGCATTAACTTCAAGTTATATCAGTACATAGACTGTTAATGTTAAGTTTGTTAAGTTGACCACTTAGACAGTGTCGATTATACAGGGTGTCCCTGAAATTGACTTCCAACGGGCACTAGATGATCAGCAAGGTTTCAACTGTTATCAGAAAAATATAAAAAAAATTCTAAGTCCTACAGTTTTTAAATTACAGTGACTTATGTGTTATCCACAAAAAAGTACACCCTGTGCCAGTCTTTTGACTCTTGTTGCCACAAATCTTTATTTTTTTGTCTGCAGTCTTCCTTACATTATCCTGAATAGTGCTCCAGTGATATGGAATCATAAATTCTTAGCCAACTGCTTTAGATTGGAAAACATTGTTAGTTTTAGAGGAACCAAATACTCTGAATAAAATGTTTACCTTACTTTAAGTGACTGTACTGAATAAATTATGTATGGCGCTAGTAGTGGCAAATTTCACCAAAGTTGGCGCATTTAATAAGGATTATAAAATGGTATAGCACTTTGCAAATTATTTCTTAAATTCGACACAAAAAAAGATTTTTCAACGAAACTCCGTTTCGATGAATTTGTTTGAACTTACTAATATTTCTTCTAGTGTACTCAAATCATACGTTACAACCTCGTATGCACTAGACAACACTTTGCACGCGATTTGTTATCATCATATTGAAAATCAGCGAGGATCTCTTGTCAAACAACATTGTCTGTCTACTCATGATTTGGCTTGCAGCTTTCGTCGGCAATATTACTAGACTTACTAGAGGAACTGATGTTTTGTATCATGTTTCACTAAATAATATTGAATGATTGCAATCATAGTGCATCAAACACATTATCAAATGTGTAGTAAAATCAAAAGGAACGGACGCGGCAGCGTCATGTATACAGCAGTCGCGACCGCTTCAAGCCGTCAACTGCACGATGAAATTCCATCGTGCCGTCGACCGCTCGTGAGCAGTTGCGAGGCATACACGGACTGCTCGAGCCGTTGACTGCTCTAGAGCAGTCGACAGCTCTCCGACTTCCCTCCCCCCGCCCCTTGCGGCCTCGCGGCGCCTGCAGAAAAAATCAAAAGAACATCAACTGCTCGAGCAGTTGAGTACACGCTACCCAACTGCTCGAGCAGTCAACAACCGACGGCTCGAGCAGTCGACGCCGACCGCTCGAGCCGTCCGTGTATGTCGCTCAGCCGCTAACTGCTCGAGCAGTCCGTGTACGGCCGCTCTAAGTTACGTGTTCATGCCTTGTGATCAAATGCGGGATGAAGCATCAAATATTCGTTAGTTTGTCGAGAAAGAGTTATTTGCACCGTTACAAGCAATTGCAGGTAAAGCAAAAAATAATTTAAAAAATAAATAAGCTAAAATGCCGAAGCCCGAATACGATGGCTCGAGATGCACAACACCAGTTCGTCTAGCGATAATATTGCCGACGAATGCTGCAAGCGAAATCACGGGTAAACAGACAATGTTGTTTGACAAGAGATCCTCGCTGATTTTCAACATGATGATAACAAATCGCGTGCGAAGTGTTGTCTAGTGCATACGAGGTTGTAACGTATGATTTGAGTACACTAGAAGAAATATTAGTAAGTTCAAACAAATTCATCGAAACGGAGTTTCGTTGAAAAATCTTTTTTTGTGTCGAATTTAAGAAATAATTTGCAAAGTGCTATACCATTTTATAATCCTTATTAAATGCGCCAACTTTGGTGAAATTTGCCACTACTAGCGCCATACATAATTTATTCAGTACAGTCACTTAAAGTAAGGTAAACATTTTATTCAGAGTATTTGGTTCCTCTAAAACTAACAATGTTTTCCAATCTAAAGCAGTTGGCTAAGAATTTATGATTCCATATTACTGGAGCACTATTCAGGATAATGTTAGGAAGACTGCAGACGAAATAAAAAAAGTAATTTAAAAAACCAAAAAACCCGACTGCGTTTCTTTATAATATTAAAATGAAAAAACCCTAAAACAAGAAAGTCATCGTAAAATTTAAGCAGTCGGGACCCATTCTAGAAAGCCAGACGTATTTGCCCTCACAAAGTCTTTATATTTAGAATGGGTCCCGACTGCTTAAATTTTACGATGACTTTCTTGTTTTAGGGTTTTTTCATTTTAATATTATAAAGAAACGCAGTCGGGTTTTTTGGTTTTTTAAATTACTTTTTTTATTTTATTTTTTTTAGTTTTATTATTTTTATATTTTGATAATTATAGGTATCTAGTGTCACTCTCACAGTAAATACGAATCAAACGACCCCTATCAATCCATCGAGTCGTTTAGGCTACACAGTGAGAAATATTCGAATTTGGCGCCAAAAATCCGCCATTTTGTTTTTTTTATTATTTTGATATATCCAGTGTCACTCTCACAGTAAATACGAATCTAACGACACCTCTCAAGCCAAAATCCATCAAGCCGTTTAGGCTGCAGAGCGTGCCAAACAATTATACATACATACATACATACATACATACATACATACATACACTCGAAAAACATAACCCTCCTTCTGGCGCAGTCGGGTAAAAATAAAGATTTGTAGCAACAAGAGTCAAAAGACTGGCACAGGGTGTACTTTTTCGTGGATAACACATAAGTCACTGTAATTTAAAAACTGTAGGACTTAGATTTTTTTTATATTTTTCTGATAACAATTGGAACCTTGCCGATCATCTGGTGCCTGTTGGACGTCGACTTCAGGGACACCCTGTAGATCAGTTTTTTATTAATGCGTCAGCTTTATTTAACAAGAACTTGCCTGCAGCCAACAATTTGTCGTTTCTGAATACTCCACATTTGTGTTGCATGGTTTGTCTCATGGCTTCCCTCAGTTCGTGAGGCTGAGCGCAGCCCTTCGAGGTCCTCACTCTCTCAAAGTTATCGATAGAACAATCACACAAATTCTGAAACAAATCAAAGCTTCTAATTTAATTTTATTTGTATAATGTACATTCAAATAAAATTGTAAGAAAACTGTGGTTGGTATGTACCTTAACTAAAATACCTTAACTAAATACACCCTGTATAAGACAAGTTGTCAATAAACTATCGTCTAGTATAATGGGGCTTTAATTTCAAACCAGCAACCCTATATTGGCGCCCAACGTTATAAAATAGCCCACAGGATAAAATATATGTTGGTTATATTAACGCTCAACGTTATAGAATAATCACAGGATAAAAATATATGTTGGTCTACATTAGCGCCCAACGTTATCAAATCGCCCACAGAATAAAAATATTTTGGCCTAATCTTATATGTGTACGGCCTACCTTGAACATTGGAGTACCTGCATAGTAAAGTACCCACCTCATTGGAAAGTGAACAATAACTTGGAATGGAATCATCCACAGAATAAAAATATTTTGGTCTACCCTCATATTTTTACGACCTACCTTCTAAATTGTATGAAGTACCCGCACACTTACTAAAGTACCCACAATATTGAAAAGTGAAACTTACATCGAAAAAATATTAGAAATGTCAAAACCAGAGCAATTGTCAGAACAAGTTCTACTTCTATCTGATTTGCTTTCAAAAATTACTACACCGATGTCTACGAAAAGTTTTGCACAGTGCCGAGCTAAATTTAACGGCGAGGTGTTATAATAAAGTGGAAGAATTTGTAACAAGCATATCGGTAATTAACCCGGCGTCATTGAGGTTGGGTCAAAATTACCCGGCCTATTTGAAATTTCAAATATTTTTGTAAGTGCTCGTGCGACGCTGCTGTTCTGTGCAGTAGCTGGAGTCAATGGTGTGTTCTAAACGTTCTGAACTAGATGTTAGACGCGTTACATTTTTAAAAAGGTAATTTTGACCCATCCTCACAGCTAATGTTACTATTTTGTGCCATTTTCAATTAATCATTTGTGGTCACTACATCACTTTTTTCTTTGCATTTTGCTTTATATGCTTTATATTTGTCATAAGGTACTTATTTTAAGTTGAAATGGATCGAGAGGAGATAGAAAACCGGCGCATTATGTCAATTTTAGAGGAATCGGACTCGGAGGAAGACTTTTTAGGTAATGAGGAAGAAGGTGAAGAAAGCGATCATGTTAGTCTTCACAAGAACCTCCTGCAAAAGTACCCAATGTTCGCAAACGGTGTCAAGTCTGTCCTGCCAAAAAAGATAGATATATAGCTTAGATATATAGATAGCTTGCCTCAAATATATATGTCCTGAACACATATCTTTTTGCAGTGATTGCATCTATAAAGAACATTCTAATTAGTTTTTTTATGTTTAGTAGAAAGATATGAGGCTGCGGCTTATAAAAATACCATTAGTAACAAAAAAGAGCAGTTCCGTAGCGGCACTCGTTCGGCCCGATCGTGTTTTCGTCGCGTTCCGCTGCCTATCGCTCGCACAGCTGTTACGTAGCATTTAACAACACGTGCATTAGGTGTGCGCCGGGCCTCCCGGTTGCACTACCTGGTAAATAATAATTATGGATTCTACTACTAGCGTATCACCGCGTTGCGTTACGCCGATTTTCATGATTGACAGCAATTCAGAGAATAATACGCCTCTTGTAAATGATATTGCTGATCGAAGTGAACCTGAGACCAATGAGGTATTGTTGAGAGCATTCAAGAGAGAAAGAGAGGGGAGTACGGAGGAAGATGAGACATGGACAGAAGTAAAGGGAAAGAAGAAATTACGATTCGGTAGCAATAATACATTTAAAGAAGAAATGAAACATCAAGTTTATATTTCTAGTAAGGAACGTCTTCCTAAGCAATTTGCAATGGCCCGGATTTTGAAAGAAAATAATATAATAAAGGTTAATCAAGTCAAGTACTTAAGTCCTTTTAAAATTCGCCTGCAATTTGAGTGTGAAAGTGCTGCACAGAGTCTTTTTACTTGCGAGAAGCTGTTAGAGAAAGGTTGGAGATTCCAAAAGGCCACAGAATTATCTGTTTGTTATGGTCTGATCAGAGATGTTGACCTTGACCTTGCTGATGATGAGATTATTCAAAATATATCGTGCCCGGCTCCAGCTAAGCTTATATCAGTTCAGAGGCTTAATCGACGAAATAGGGATGAAGGCGGTTGGTGCCCGAGTGAAACCCTCAGATTAAGCTTTGACGGCAGCTACTTACCAGCAACTGTTCGCGTATGCGACATCAACGTACGGGTTTTCCCCTATACAGGGTGTCCGTGAAGTCGACGTCCAACAGGCACCAGATGATCGGCAAGGTTCCAAATGTTATCAGAAAAATATAAAAAAATTCTAAGTCCTACAGTTTTTAAATTACAGTGACTTATGTGTTATCCACGAAAAAGTACACCCTGTGCCAGTCTTTTGACTCTTGTTGCTACAAATCTTTATTTTTTCGTCTGCAGTCTTCCTTACATTATCCTGAATAGTGCTCCAGTAATATGGAATCATAAATTCTTAGCCAACTGCTTTAGATTGGAAAACATTGTTAGTTTTAGAGTTACCAAATACTCTGAATAAAATTTTCACCTTACTTTAAGTGACTGTACTGAATAAATTATGTATGGCGCTAGTAGTGGCAAATTTCACCAAAGTTGGCGCATTTAATAAGGATTATAAAATGGTATAACACTTTGCAAATTATTTCTTAAATTCGACACAAAAAAAGATTTTTCAACGAAACTCCGTTTCGATGAATTTATTTCAACTTACGAAAAATTCTTCTAGTGTACTCAAATCACACGTTATAACCTCGTATGCACTAGACAGCACTTTGCACGCTATTTGTTATCATCATGTTGAAAATCAGCGAGGATCTCTTGTCAAACAACATTGTCTGTTTACCCGTGATTTCGCTTGCAGCATTCGTCGGCAATATTATCGCTAGACGAACTGGTGTTGTGCATCTCGAGCCATCGTACTCGGGCTTCGGCATTTTAGCTTATTTATTTTTTAAAAATATTTTTTTGATTTTACTGCAATTCCTTGTAACGGTGCAAATAACTCTTTCTCGACAAACCGCATTTGATCACAAGGCATGAACACGTAACTTAATCGGAGGATTCAAACATTTTTTTTTTTTTTGATGGGGATATGACGCGTAATTGTGCGTAAGGGCTCATGTACACCATACCACTACCGCGTCGATATGCTGTATACGAGTACATGACGCTGCCGGGTCCGTTCCTTTTGATTTAACTACACATTTGATAATGTGTTTGATGCACTATGAACATCATATTGCAATCATTCAATATTATTTAGTGAAACATGATACACAACATCAGTTCCTCTAGTAAGTCTAGTAATATTGCCGACGAAAGCTGCAAGCGAAATTATGAGTAGACAGACAATGTTGTTTGACGAGAGATCCTCGCTGATTTTCAACATGATGATAACAAATCGCGTGCAAAGTGTTGTCTAGTGCATACGAGGTTGTAACGTATGATTTGAGTACACTAGAAGAAATATTAGTAAGTTCAAATAAATTCATCGAAACGGAGTTTCGTTGAAAAATCTTTTTTTGTGTCGAATTTAAGAAATAATTTGCAAAGTGCTATACCATTTTATAATCCTTATTAAATGCGCCAACTTTGGTGAAATTTGCCACTAATAGCGCCATACATAATTTATTCAGTACAGTCACTTAAAGTAAGGTGAAAATTTTATTCAGAGTATTTGGTTCCTCTAAAACTAACAATGTTTTCCAATCTAAAGCAGTTGGCTAAGAATTTATGATTCCATATTACTGGAGCACTATTCAGGATAATGTAAGGAAGATTGCAGACGAAAAAATAAAGATTTGTAGCAACAAGAGTCAAAAGACTGGCACAGGGTGTACTTTTTCGTGGATAACACATAAGTCACTGTAATTTAAAAACTGTAGGACTTGGATTTTTTTTTATATTTTTCTGATAACAGTTGGAACCTTGCTGATCATCTAGTGCCCGTTGGACGTCGATTTCAGGGACACCCTGTATACATCAGGTATCCCAATGTTCGCAATGCTGGAAATTAGGCCATACCCGTAAAATGTGTCCCTCCAAAAATGTAATTTGCCCTAAGTGTGGCGGTCATCACGAGAATTGCGATACCACATTGTATTCCTGTGTCAATTGTACCGGAGACCACATATCCTTGAGCAAGGCCTGTCCAGCGTACAAAAAAGAGAGGAAACTGAGAGAGATCATGGCGGAGTTCGGATGCACATACAGGAAAGCATTAGAGATATATGTCCCACCTGAAATGCCCCTTCCCTCTGAAAATGATCAACCTTTACTAACACCTAGGTATGGTGAGCCTTTTCCACGTCTCATTACTGAGCCCACATCTATACCACATAGATATCCCGATCTGTCGAGTCAACCTACTTATGCTGACACAGTCAAGACAAAGGCTACTATTCACGAAGTGAAGACAGCAGTGAAAATTACCCCTCGTCCCCAAAAACCTAAGATTAAGTCGGCAAAGCGTCATAAGAAATCCAACGAGGAGGACTGGACATTTTGGAATTCCGATGGAGGCAGTAAAGATATGGATGATAATATGCCGTCTGATGAGGATGAGGAGCAAAAGGATCAGTGTCCCACCTTAAAGGAGTTGTGGGTCAGAATCAAGGAAGTGATTTTTCTTAAACAGCTTAATCTTTCTTCTAAAATCAGATCCATATTGCAGTTATGCCTAGAATGGTTTATGTTAGTTTCAGTTAGTTTTGTTTCAGATTGGCCGTGGATAAAATCATTGTTTAATTTTATAAATACTTGCCCGTGATGACTTCGAAATTACTTAAATTAAATATTTTACAGTGGAATGCCCAAAGTATCAAGCCCAAATTAGTTTCCTTTAGCGAAATTTTACGTCAAGAAAAGGTTCATATTGCTGTCCTTAGTGAGACGTGGCTCGAACCGGAATGTGATTTTAAGGTAAATGGTTACTTCGTTTATCGTGCGGACAGAGATGACTCATACGGCGGTGTAGCTATCTTAGTACACAAATCCGTTAAAGCGCAACAGAAATTCTTTCAAATTCACAATAGTGGAATTGAAATAGTTTGTTTTTAATTGTGAGCTTTTTGAAAATATTATTGCAATCTATTGCCCTTCTAGGATTGTAACCACTCACCAGGATTGGAGTAATCTACTAGCATTATGGTCCACCAAAACACTAATCTTGGGCGATTTTAATGCCCATCATGTCAGCTGGTCATACAGGGTGTCCCTGAAATCGACGTCCAACGGGCACTAGATGATCAGCAAGGTTCCAACTGTTATCAGAAAAATATAAAAAAAATTCTAAGTCCTACAGTTTTTAAATTACAGTGACTTATGTGTTATCCACGAAAAAGTACACCCTGTGCCAGTCTTTTGACTCTTGTTGCTACAAATCTTTATTTTTTCGTCTGCAGTCTTCCTTACATTATGCTGAATAGTGCTCCAGTAATATGGAATCATAAATTCTTAGCCAACTGCTTTAGATTGGAAAACATTGTTAGTTTTAGAGGAACCAAATACTCTGAATAAAATTTTCACCTTACTTTAAGTGACTGTACTGAATAAATTATGTATAGCGCTAGTAGTGGCAAATTTCACCAAAGTTGGCGCATTTAATAAGGATTATAAAATGGTATAGCACTTTGCACAATATTTCTTAAATCGACACAAAAAAAGATTTTTCAACGAAACTCCGTTTCGATGAATTTTTTTGAACTTACTAATATTTCTTCTAGTGTACTCAAATCATACGTTACAACATCGTATGCTCTAGACAACACATTGCACGCGATTTGTTATCATCATGTTGAAAATCAGCGAGGATCTCTTGTCAAACAACATTGTCTGTCTACTCATGATTTCGCTTGCAGCTTTCGTCGGCAATATTACTAAACTTACTAGAGGAACTGATGTTGTGTATCATGTTTCACTAAATAATATTGAATGATTGCAATATGATGTTCATAGTACATCAAACACATTATCAAATGTGTAGTAAAATCAAAAGAAACGGACGCGGCAGATTCATGTACACAGCATATCGACGTACCATACCACTACCCTTACGTACTACTCGTCATTTCCCCATCAAAAAAAAAAAAAGAAATGGGTGAATCCTCCGATTAAGTTACGTGTTCATGCCTTCTGATCAAATGCGGGACGAAGCATCAAATATTCTTTAGTTTGTCGAGAAAGAGTTATTTGCACCGTTACAAGGAATTGCAGGTAAAGCAAAAAAAAATAAATTAAAAAATAAATAATCAACACGGCGCAAAAAAGCCAGTACTCAGCTAAAATGCCGAAGTCCGGGTACGATGGCTCGAGATGCACAACACCAGTTCGTCTAGCGATAATATTGCCGACGAATGCTGCAAGCGAAATCACGGGTAAACAGACAATGTTGTTTGACAAGAGATCCTCGCTGATTTTCAACATGATGATAACAAATAGCGTGCAAAGTGCTGTCTAGTGCATACGAGGTTATAACGTATGATTTGAGTACACTAGAAGAATTTTTAGTAAGTTCAAATAAATTCATCGAAACGGAGTTTCGTTGAAAAATCTTTTTTTGTGTCGAATTTAAGAAATAGTGTGCAAAGTGCTATACCTTTTTATAATCCTTATTAAATGCGCCAACTTTGGTGAAATTTGCCACTACTAGCGCTATACATAATTTATTCAGTAAAGTCACTTAAAGTAAGGTGAAAATTTTATTCAGAGTATTTGGTTCTTCTAAAACTAACAATATTTTCCAATCTAAAGCAGTTGGCTAAGAATTTATGATTCCATATTACTGGAGCACTATTCAGGATAATGTAAGGAAGACTGCAGACGAAAAAATAAAGATTTGTAGCAACAAGAGTCAAAAGACTGGCACAGGATGTACTTTTTCGTGGATAACACATAAGTCACTATAATTTAAAAACTGTAGGACTTAGAATTTTTTTTATATTTTTCTGATAACATTTGGAACCTTGCCAATCATCTGGTGCCTGTTGGACGTCGACTTCAGGGACACCCTGTATAAAACTGATCTCAGAGGCACACTCATCCATGACTCACTTTTGGATAGCAACTTTTTTGCCTTAAATGATGGGACTCATACGCGAGTTCGCTTAGTGGATAATTACCTACAGCAGTCTTCTCCCGATATTTCATTGGTTTCCATAGATATTGCTCATAATTTCAATTGGACTGTTCTAAATGAAAATCTGGGTAGTGATCATTTACTTATAAAAATTTCAACATTAACTTTTTCTCACCTACCCTCAGTCACGAAAAGAAATTTTCGTAAAGCTGACTGGTTATCGTATAAGAAATATTTAGAACAACGTTTTTGTAGTTTTCCATTACCGTGTGATCTTCAAGAGGCATATGACAGTTTTTTAGATATTTTAAATGATGCTGCTAACAAATTCATTCCGCTTGTAAAATTAAATCAAAACCCTACTTCAGTTTTTTCACCCAAACCGTACTGGTCAGCAGAAATCTCACAAGCTGTAGCTCAGCGTAGGTTAGCTTTATCCCAATTTAGACGCAATCCCACTCCCGAAAATCTTGGTATTCTTAATGACAGAATACATTTTGCGCAGAAGCTGATCCGTCAGGCTAAGGGGGAGGGATGGCAAAATTTCTGTACCTCAATTGATCACACTACATCTGCTAAAGAAATGTGGCACAAAATGAGATGGCTAAAAGGTCGTCGATCTCCTGCACATTATGTAGACTCTGAAAATTCCACAAATCTGTTGCATTCTTTAACTCCAGATTATGTATCCCCAATGCCCCCTACAGTTAAACATAGCAACCCTTTACTAGAATGTGAAATCTCTATCCAGGAATTATATAAATGTATTAAATCTAAGGATACATCTCCTGGATGCGATGATATATCTTATTCTATGATAAAAAAATTACCCGATGTAGGTAAATCGGTGTTGCTTACTTTGTTTAATAAATTCTTTTATCATGGGTTTGTTCCGTCTCAGTGGCGCGACATCTGTATTGTGCCTGTTCCAAAGCCCGGTCGTGATTTAAGTAATGTAGCTTCTTTTCGTCCCATTTCTTTGTTATCTTGCATTTGCAAAATATTTCATTATATTTTACTTAGAAGGCTGGAGTGGTTTGTTGAGAAACAAAACGTCTTTTCCGATAATACCATAGGTTTCCGTAGAAATAAGTCGTGTTTAGATGGTCTGGCTTGCTTGATAACCTCTATTCAAACCGGTTTCTCAGAGGGTTGTGCTACGCTGGGCTGTTTTTTAGATATAGACAGTGCGTACAACAATGTTAATAACTATAGCTTAATTAACGTGTTGGACCATTATGGAGTGGGTTCCCTTATTTGTAACTACTTGTGGAATTTTCTGCACAGAAGGACACTCAAAATAAGAACTGGCAACAACTTCATTAGTAGATATTCGGATTGTGGGTTGGCGCAAGGCGACCCTTTATCTCCATTGTTATTTAACATAATAACGGCAAACATCTGCAATCGTCTCCAAAATGAAGTTTCTATCTGCCAGTACGCGGATGATTTCGCAATATACATACAGTGTTCATCTGTTAACGAGGGACAACATAAAATCCAATCTGCCCTCAACACTATTAATAAAATGCTAACAGACGTAGGACTAAATATTTCGCCGGGTAAAAGTAAAATTTGTTTATTCACAAGAGGTTTCCGTTTACCTATTGTAGACATTCGATTAAACGGCACATTATTACAGTTAGTCGACAATGTAAAGTATTTAGGATTATGGCTAGACAGAGGTCTCCGATGGAAAAAACACGTTAACGAGTTATGCGAACGAGTCCTAAAGCTAGTCAATATTTTTAAGGTTTTGGTGGGTCCCGGATGGGGTATTCATCCAAAACATTTAAGACGGTTGTACATATCTCTTATTCGTAGTCGTATTGACTTTGGTAGCTTCTTACTCGATAATAGTGCTGACACCCACTTGACAAAATTAGATAGATTACAAAACATTTGTCTACGTTTGATAGGTGGGTTCATCAAAAGTACGCCAATACACGTGATGGAGTCCGAGTTGTCATTGCCTCCCTTATTTATTCGCCGCCAATATTTAGCTAGTAAATTTTATCTTAAATCTAAGTGTTATAATTATCCATTACTTAATATACTGAACAAGCTTCATCATCTATGCAACAATACATATTGGAGAAACAAGAAAAAACCTCTTCTTGTTTCGATACACGATGTTTTAAATGGAGAACTAATTTACTGTAGCAAGACGGTTCACATGTTTGCCATGGATACTTGGGTCAGCAATATAGATTTATCAAACATTGTAAAACCGGTTTTGGAATCTATTGATAGGCCAAAGTGTTGTTTTAATATTCATCAACTTATGTCACTTTGTATCAAATCTCTTAATTTATTATATAACGGCTTTTACCCTATTTACACGGATGGTTCGAGACACGATAATAAGTACGGCGCTGCCTTCTATGATCCTCAAACAGGTGTTTCTGTCAAGCTCAAAATCACGTCCAGATTATCTATAATGCATTTAGAATTGATAGCTATAGCAGAAGCATTGGCTTATATAGAATCTTTAGACGGTGCTCGCTTTGTTTTATTTACCGATTCAAAAAGTGCTCTTCTCCATCTTCTTAAATGCACTTCTCCATTCAGAGGGCTTCCACTGGCGTACTCTATTTTGAAATCCATTGGCAGAATTGTGGCTAATAATAAAACTGTTGTCCTTCAATGGATACCTTCTCACGTTGGACTGGAGGGTAATGAGATTGCTGATCGTTTGGCAAATGATGCAGGGTCTGATGGGTATGCTTTTAATTGTTTACCTTGGCATACGGAACTTTTACCCACTATTCGAGACAAATGCTTTCAGTCTTGGTCAGAATATTTTGACAAAAGGTCTCTGACAAAAGGCATCTGGTACAAAACCATTCAGCCCTCTCTTCCTCGTATGCTTTGGTTCAACGTGAGCAGCATGAGTAGACAAGAAGTCGTGATGGCTTTGAGGCTTCGATCCGGTCATGTGCCACTTAACAGCTTTGGCTTTATGATGCGTAAAGTGGACTCACCCAATTGTGCTGTTTGCGGAGTGGTCGAAGACGTGTATCATATCCTCGCCGAGTGCAGACGTATTGAGGCTCAAAGACGTCACGCCTTTGACGTCGACGATTACAGTGTAGGTTACTATAATAGCATCCTGGCTTCGCCATTGTCGGATGAGGCCAGAATTCTTATTAATATTATTATTGTGGGTACTAGGTTGCGGGTAGGTTAACTTAATCCTAAGTTTTTTATAAGTGTCTGTTTTTGTTATTCTGTATTCAATAATCGGGGTGTCGTTTTCTTTTAAGAAAAAACCCCGTAAATAAATAAAGATTTAAAAAAAAAAAAAAAAAAACAAAAAAGAGTGATTATTATAATAAGAATATGCTATAAACATTAGAGATCTCATTTTTGTTCCTTTTTTAAAAAAATAAAAAAGCAAACAGAAATGACAAATCAGACAAATAACTTATCTCTTCTGTGGAAATGAATCTTTCCTGTGGACATATGAAAAATTAAAAGTTAAATAACTTGCTGAAATTTTAATAACGATCTGGTTTTTGACTAATATCTTATTACTTGTAACATTACCAAACAAATGGGACTATTTTGAACAAAAAATAATGACTTTTTATTTCTAATTTTTTTAAGCCGTTTTGTGTATGACCCATATATCTGTATAGGTAGCAAATGGACTCACATCTTTCAAGGTCACTTGTTTTTCACATGGCGAATGTAACTTTATTATAGTGTCACAGATTGATTTCCCGAATACTACGACGTCAAGAATGGAATTAGCGCCCAGCCTGTTGGCTCCGTGAGCGTTGCTCACCACTTCACCGGCAGCATACAGCCCCGGAATTGGACAATCAGTGCCATTTTGGTATACTAAACACTGTAATAAAACATTGAAATTATATAGAATCAACTTACTACGTAAAATAAATACGGTCACCGATGATAGGTTGCACATAGATAACACCTATGCAAAGAGGTAATCGGTCAACTAGCCACGTATACCACGTCTTAATTTTACAGCCTCGTCTACACTAGGAACATTTGTCGACAGACATCGAGAGAAATCTTTATCGACTGTGCGACAAGGAACAGTTTCAACAATGTGAAACAACAATTTGTGGATCGCACAAAGAGTTGCTTCGTGTGGGAATCGAACCCGCTACACGTTGAGCGGTAGCCGGTTACCCAGCCCCCGCGCCAACCTTGCAGTCATGGCTCCGATCGAGCCAATCCATTCATCAATTCATTCATTCATTCAACTAGTTCTCCTGAATGGGAGGAGTAGGCTAGGAACCACGGATATATTAGGAGCCCACCTGTCCCTTGTAGTTTATAGGAATTCCCCCCATAGTGTAATGGACAGTGGGTAGAACAGGCACAGGCTGGGTATACACATCAGCTCCTGTGAACGTCATTGCAGTCTCGGATATTCCTGGTAACTTTTCCTTTATGACCTCCGCAGGTAAATGGTGGAGCTGGAGGTAAACGTGATCTTTCTTAGGTCCTACTCCACGACCTGTAAACAACAAAATTGTATTGGTCACTGTTTGGAATCTCATCGACACATTTTCCCAACGTATTCTTAAATAGAATATACTTATAGAAATAATTATAGCGACCCGCCTCAGCTTCGCATAGATGCAATAGTGACATACTATACATGTACATATTATTTATACATAAAATTCTTCCTGTTAAAACACAGTATCTTTTAAAAAATCCCCTTTAACATCTGTTGCGTAGTTTTAAAGATTTAAGCATACAAAGGGACATAGGGACAGAGAAAGCGACAAGTTTTATACTATTAAATTACTTTTTATTCAGGGACCAAGGAGGTAATTCTTTTTGCTTTTAACGCCATCTATAAGCAATTTTATAAATCGGAGCACGAAATATTTTGTTAATCTATGTTACACCCCAGTGTCCCGTTAAAGCATTAATAATACGACAACCACCCGGTAGATGGCGTAATCAGATGTAGAAGCTAAGTAAGTGTGTAAAACCCTACTAGATGGCACTTTGTGGTTTCGTGAATCGTGACTACCGCTTTCCTTTATCGTCACGCCTTCTATTCCTAAAGGAGTATGCAGAGGCATATTACTATTGACATTAAATATTTGCAAGCCTGGTTTGGTGAAATGTGAGGATCTCAACATTATTGTATTGTCTATTTTGTACCAATTTTCTAGCAAACAAAGGTCATTGGGCGGAATCCGACCCGGTCGCGGACACGAATGAAAATGATATCAAATGAAAGAGTATAAATTTACTTAACATTAGGTATAGTTATTTTTTTTTAAATCCATGGGAAAAAAAGTTAGAGCCAAAAATAGACGAAATTAAGTCGCAACCTTGACATAATTCCCAAATCGCTTAGTAGAGCTGAAAATTGGTATAGATGTTAACTACCTGATTATAAACAAAATGTCAAAAATCCCCATCGATTCGACTTTTACCAAATGAAATATTCAAGGTCAAAAGGTCAAAATTACGGTTTTTTCGATTTTTCTCGAAAAGGGCAAGTTTTATCGTACAAATATGTTCAACAGAGTTGTAGATTATACAATTTTCTACAAAACAGGTTCATCACTTTTACCCTTACGACTTTTCATTCGTGAAATATCGCGGTTTTAATGAAATAAAACATATTTTATATAATATTCGCGGGGTTTTACTGCTGCTCAGCTCCTATTAATTGTAGGTAGCATGATGTTTTTTGTAGCATAATTCAATAAATGGACTAATAATAAAACAAAAAAACAATTCGATTCGGACTACTAGTTCTGAAGATTAGCGTGTTCTATAAATTCTTGAGTTTAAAATATTAGTACTACTTTTCCGCAGTTTCAATCAATGCTAGCCTTCTATTAAGCATAGCCTAATGTTTCATTAATTATAACCTACCTCAATAAATTGACTATCAAACACAAAAGGAATAATTCGATTCGAAGTTGTAGTTCTGGAGGTTTGCGTGTTCAAAGATACAAACTCTTTATGTAATATATATTGTGTTACTAAGTATTCCGGCGCTGTTTCAATCGCTCTGCTCAGTTGTTACAGACCATTATTATATTGTGTTAAATAATCCATTTATCCAGGAAGCTATAAAACATCACGCTATGATGATGTACTAGAAGCCGAGCAGCGAGTAAAACCGCGCGGGAGTGATACTTATATTTAAGACTAAAGAGTTAGTTTGAATTTCCTAACGCGCTAATCTCCAGAACTACTACTGCGTTTTTTTTTTTTTTGGTTTTGGATAGTCTACTTATCGAGGAAGATTAAGCTATAAAATACATATTACGCGACGGTCAACAGGGGCCGAGCAGTGGATGAGACCGAGCAGGAGTATTACTATTATTTGAAGCTGAAGAGTTTGTTTGAACGCACTAATGTCTAGAACCACTGGTTCGCACCAAATTATTATTTTTGTGTTGAATAAGTCCATTTATCGAGAAAGGCTATACGATATAAAACATCTCGCTACAATTAATAGAAGTTGAGTAGCAGATAAAACAGTGCGGAAATAGTACTAATATTTAAAGCAGAAGAATTTGTTTGAACACGCAAATCTCAAGAACTATTGACCTGAATCGAATTATTCTTTTTGTGTTAAATAGTCCATTTATTGACTACAATCAATAGGAGCCGTGCAGCAGGTAAAATCGCGCGGGAGTAGCGAGTGAAATTCATTGAGTTATGTAAACTATGATTTATTTATTTAAAATCGTGATATCTCACGAATGAAAAGTCGTAAGACTAAAAATAATAAACCATTTTTGTAGAAAATTGTATGATCTACAACTGTGTCGAACATATTTTAACGATAGAACTTACCGTTTTTGAGAATAATTTAAAAAACCGTAATTTTAACCTTTTAACCTTGAATATTTTTTTTACCAAATGTGAGATTGATGGGGATTTTTGACATTTTGTTTAAAATGATGTACTTAACGCCTATGCCAATTTTCAGCTCTGTGCGAATTATGTTAAGGATATTGATCACGCCGAGTAAATAATTATGTAAAAGTTAATTTTTCTCCATACTCCCACATCCCACAAGAAAGCGACCCTTACCATGATAAACTAGACACATTTTATACATATATTCTGATAATTTCATTTCTGTCTGCTGTGGGTTTTTTTCCCATACAATTTGCCCATTGACCTTTGATTTGTTATGTGACTGTACAACATACAATAGGGGGTGAGACTATTGCCATAATATACCGAGCACAATAATTCGAAAAACCAAAAAGTTCTATTTAACTATTTCCCCATAACCGCTACTAAGCTATATGACTGACTCCTGAGCTAAGCTATGTTTTTATATGATTAAATGTGTCTAGATAGCTTCCCTATTAACGACACATTGCATGGTAGTGATCGTTTCCACTGATACAATGACACATACTATACACTGATACTGATACTGATACTATACTATAAGCTATGCAGCTGTGTGAAGAAGATACGCAGTATGCTATGTAACGATAATAGGGATGCCATCGATAGCACACATAGTACGCATCTTTCCATATCAAAACAGAGCTTAGCTGAGTCCGTTTCCACCAATGCTATGTTAAGTGTATCAATGAATACGATTGGTGGAAGTCTAACGCATCCACAGCAACTCAGCATAGCACATCTCTGGTGGAATAGCACCCTTACATCTTCGTAGCATAGTTGGTGGAAAAGTAATTTTGTTTAGTAAGTACTAACCGACTTCTAAACTAGCAGTGGGTACAATGACAGTTATTTTTTGGATTTTAGTTTAAGGTTTTTAGTTTTGGGAAGTCGGTTTTTTTAAACGTAGTTTTTAATATAATAAAAATTTACCTTCTCGAACCTCCGTGGCTATTGATCTCGACACCACGTCACGGCTAGCTAAATCTTTAGCTTTCGGGGCATATTTTTCCATGAACCGTTTGCCTTCACTGTTCACTAGATATCCTCCTTCTCCTCGAGATCCTTCAGTCATTAAGCATCCCGATCCGTACATACCTACAACAGGATATTTCCTTACCAACTCAACAAACACATTAAATGATAAATTATATTTATTTCTGCAAGTAGCTTACAAAATAACACTTTTACACGTCATTATTTGAAATAGCTAGATGAGGCAGCATTTCCTATCCAACTACTCTGAGAAGAAATGCCGAAACAAACTCAGAGGTCATACTTTTAAAGTCCAGACAATGAAATAGAGGATAATGTGAGAGAACCGTGCAAGTTGATTCTGTAGTGGTCCATAGAGGAAATAACCACAACAGTATGTACTCATGTGTCAGTTTACAATTAGCTCAGCTAACGGCTGTTGCTGAATGATCCGACGAACAATCAAATCAACGAAAAGAACATTTGGGTAGGTCTCGTAAATATTACATTACCAGGTTAGTTTATTAGAGGGACTGGCATGCCGTCTCCTTTTTCTGCGAAGCAGTCATGCTAGCTAAGAAGGAGGTGGGGCGCGTGAGAGAACAAACCTCCTCACGGCCCAGCCGTCGCGAGAGACACTCCGGGCGTCGGGGATCGCGGGACGATCTCCGGCCACCGTAAGTGCGGGCCTGCGGACGGCGAGCAAGGGTAGCTCACCGCCCGAACAGAACCAGACCCGTGCGTGCGGCGCGTCGCGTTCCGCGCGCGCCTCAAAGAGCCATCAGACCACCACAGATGGGGCCCAGTAGGTCTGATGCCTTATCCGGAGCTGCGGACTACCTAGCAGATTTACCGGGGCTCCGGCTCGAAAAGCAGGAGAAGGAACGGGGTGGTTTTTAGTCAGTAAGAGTCTGATACTCCCTCTCGCCTCGCCCGAGGTGGGAGTAGTCATTGGACGATTTTCCCCCCACAAAAAAAAGGTTAGTTTATTGCTTGGAAAATTTATAACAATGCTGAGTTTCATTACGCCACACTCAGCACAGATGACATTGGAGTATGTCATTTTAATTGGTGAAAAATCAGAATAATAAATAAAAGTGGGATAAATCAGTACATGTTTGTTATAAAATTGAAACAATTGATATTCGATGCACGCCTGCAATGCACGACTGATTAAAGGAATTTGGATCGGCTGTTTCAAGCTCCGACTGCATATTAAACTAGAGACTTCCAAGTGCATGCATGAACAGCTCAAGCAGTGGTGACTGGTGACTGCTTCGAGCGCTTGACAGCACGGTGAAATTTCATCATGTGGTCAAGCAGTCGCCAGGCATACACTGACTACTGAAGCTGTCGACTACTCTCTCTCTTCATCACACGTCATCCACGCTCCCAAACGCACGCTTTGTTTGTGTATTGAAATTACTATTGAGCGATCCTTGCATGACTTTGTACAGAACACTTTGAATCACCAAATGTAGGAAATCTACAAACGTATATTTGATTTTATTGTAACTTTCTTGAGACATACTAAATTATTATGTTATCGGCTTACTCACGTACTATTTTGACGGTGGCTGGGCTTTACCACCTGCCTGGAAGCCGAGTCTACAATCTGCGTCAACCTACAATGTTGCGGGTCTGGAGTGTGACACAGTGAGCGCGGTATGTGGCATCGTTTTTGCGCCGACCCGAGAATCGAATCTAACACCTGCGCAGCCGCCGGCGAACGAGTCTAACGAGCCAACATCGTCGCGCGCGCCAGATAGTGCGCGCGATTCCAGACAGAGGGCGCGATGGGCGCGATCCTCGAATCGCCAGTAGCAGCGCGACAATCGCCGCGTCGTGTGTCGCGGAATGCTGCTCATGAATATGAGCCTCTAGCATGGCTTGAAACTAGTCGAGTTCCTCGTCAAAATAGTACGTGAGTAAGCCGATAACATAATAATTAAACGTATATTTCTCGCTCACCAGTTGGGTGAAACTGGATGAACTCCATATCCTGAAGTGGGATACCAGCTCTGGCGGCCATTGCCGTACCGTCACCAGTACAAGTGTGGGCAGCAGTACATGAGAAGTACATCCTCGGGTAGCCACCAGTCGCTATTATGGTGTTCTTCGCTTGGAATCTGATAGAAATGTAAATTACACTTATTTTAGTACATATAACGACGAAACGGCAATTACCATCTATACAGAATTAAACATAAATGCAAAATATTGCATAATTTATAATATAACAGGTAAGTAATAAGTCTGTTTATCTATTATATAAAAATAAGTCTTGTTTTACTTTCCGGCTCCGTGAGATTTATAGCAAAGAAAATTCGCAGGGTTTTTTTTATTTTTTTTTAAACTTTGCCCCGCATTAGGATTTTCTCCTGTGTCGTGGGTGCGTTTCGACACCAGCAATTTATACTACGCTAACTCGAAATTTGGCAAAAACATTTTTTTATGCCATATTGCTTAAAATGAGGTTTTACATACGTCATGAAAAAATTGAGGAGAAATATGCAAAAATAAGAAAGTTACTTTTTGAAAACACTCGATTTATATTACGCCAACTATTAATAGCGGAGTGTGCGCGGGGATCACTTTGGTCAAAGTCCATGCAACACTGCACTAACTCATAGTTAGCGTAGTTTAGTGCGTTCGTGTGTATACTTATTCGTTTGTAAAATGAACTACTTAGCGACTTTTACATAGTAAATACTTATGTGTTAACTTATTAATTAGTTTATTAATGGTACGTTGACTATTCTTTTTGTAAGTAAGTACATGTTCTTTATAAAAATATTGAAATATGCATCAGTTGATTGATCATGCACTACGACCTCCCGTACTACACTACGCTAACATTAGTTAGACGTGTATAAGATGTAACAAATTTTTGATGAATTACGTTTATATACGGCTAACTTGCGCATAATCAAAAAATATAAATAATTAAGGAAATATACATATGAGATATTACAATGAATAAATTAAATATTAAGCATACCAAATTTCAAAAAAGTATCTTAATTAATGTAAAAGTTATCACGATTTTCCCTTCAAACGCCTCTACTGTAAAGTACGCTTTTTAGGGTTAGCGTAGTATAAATTGCTGGTGTTAGTTTACAAATATACAAGTTGACATACACATGAAACCCAGACCCGAAACAACAATTTGTGGATCACACAAAGAGTTGCTCCGTGCGGGAATCGAACCCGCTGCCCGTTGCGCGGCAGCCAGTTGCCCATCCACCGCACCAACCGTGCAGTCAAACTAACGGTTTGCTAACGGGTTATAATAATGCTGATTACCTGTGAAGACTGGAATCATTCATGTCCATGGCGAGACATCCCACCACTTCCCCATCTTGCAAAAGGAGATCCATCACAAAATATTCGTAAAATGGGTCGATATGTGGGAACTGTGTGCAGTATCCGTACAGGGTGTGAAGCAAAGCGTGGCCAGTACTGTAAAGGCGAAGTTATATTATAATGGAAGTTAGTTTACCAAAGAACCTTACATATTCACGGAACAGCTACGTTTCGGCATGAATGGACTCGAATGGAGTGATACCACGACCTTGCATCGCAAGGCAAAGGTTGATGTGAGACAACGCTTGCGTTATATTTTCTTCATTATAACCAAGGTAACCGAATTGAACATTAAATTCTACGTACGTTTAAAATAAGTGACAACTTGGGAGTCAAAGAATCAATTTCTGGTACGATTATCTCTAGTAAGACGGTGGACATCAAACCAGTGTCTAGACACTTCATTGGTTTTAAAAATGCCTTACTACGTTACTGATGTTTTTTTTCATATTCTTATGTACAAAACCAGCTGTGTACCAAAAATAATACTTTTCATCGTGCGCCCCTAAACAAAATAATAATAATATTTGAAATAAACAGAATTGCCAAAAGCTATTATCGAATATTTACGATTTTAAAAAGCAGACCGTCCATTTAGTGCATTAATGCAAACAACCATCTCTGGTAGACAAAGCTTTAAAAAGACGAGGAAGAAATGCATTTCCCGCCTAGTTTTTAAACGACACTTCAATACTAACTGTTAAGCTACACCATTTGTTTTGTGTCTCATCGCATAATGGATTCTGTTTATTACTTTTTTGGTTAATACCATTTTTATATTTAGCAAACACCATATTGGTTTGTCTGAGTAAAAAACCTAGAGCATACTCTTGCCATGGGTGTCGTAAGAGCCGCTCAAGGGACAAGTTCAAGCTCAAGTTCTCCAATAAATCTCTTCCTTTTTCCCTCCTCCCCCCTCTTTCTATAGGAAAGGATCAAAGTCTAGTAGTGAAGTTTCAGGGTCTGTTACTAATGACTTTGAATAAAAAAGTACGTACCGGTCGGCACAGGCACACGTTCTTTTGGCTATACTTTTACCAAAGTTCACAGTGCCACCTCCAAAAGATCTTTGGTATATCTTTCCTTCCGGCGTTCTTGAGAATGGCATGCCCATGTTTTCCAGCTCTATAACGCATGCTGAAGCATTGGACGTCAGATAATGTATTGAATCCTGAATGTCAAATGTTAAATGTTATTTATATATTTTATCAACGGATCTCAGTCTCACTTTATTTAAATTTGATTACCTGATCACCAAGCCAATCTGATCCTTTGACGGTATCATAAAAATGATATTTCCAATCGTCTACGTGCATGCTCCCTGAAAAATTTTATAGTATCGGATTAAGAGCAACGATTTTTCCGAACTACTCTGTAAAACATTCATATCATAAACTAACATTATATTATACTATTTATAAAAAAAACTTAGAGCGAATAAAGTAAACATTTAAACCTACCAAGAGAGGCGTTCATGCCTCCCTGTGCAGCGATGGTATGGGATCGAGTCGGAAACAGCTTGGACACTAAAGCCACACTGAATTTGGCTTCAGCAAGGCCAACGGCGGCTCTGAGGCCCGCTCCCCCAGCTCCAATTATTACACAATCATGTTTGTGATGGTAGATTGTGAACGAAGCCGAACGATAAAAACCTAGAAGAAAGAATTGATTAAACCATTGAGCCTTTGCCTTTATTTTCAAAGTATTGCTTGCAGACTACCTAGTGGGTTAACCGGGGCTCTGGTTCGAAAAGCAGGAGTAGGTACAGGGTGGTTTTTAGTCAGTAAAAGTCTGACACTCCTTTTCGCCTCGCCCAAAGCGGAAGGAGTCATTGAAAAATTCCCCCCTCCCCCAAGACTAAAAAAAGCTACTGAATCTTTTTTGACATCAATATAAATTTGTGGCGAAGATGTTACTATTTATATTTTTTTTTTTTATTAATTTATATCATATACTCTACTAATACAATAAACTATACTAAAACATAAAATACTATAAATACACAATTCTGTTATTAATTATTGAGGTCACACGATGTGACGATGCGTGGCGTCGTATTACGCTGCTTGGTGTCACGTAGCCTGCCTCGAAAACGTCGGTATATGACACCCTTCGGCCAAAATTCTGCCTTGAGGCACTTCTCGAGTTGTTGAGTTGGAACTCGCACCACATGCGACTTGAAGTTGGTATTTTGATGCGGTTCCAACCTTAGGACCCTCAAGGTCCAGTTGGTCTTCACCTTCACATACTCCACGACGTCCTCAACCTTCGTGGAGTGGTGTAGTCGGGACACATATAGCAGCGTCGTAGGCACAGCTGGACGCAGCAGCATGTTAGGTCCGGTCAGTCCAGTACCGCACTGATTGCGAGAAGTAGGCTTCTTCTTCTTCTTTTGAACTTTGATGAAGCCATCCTCATCACACTCAGGCTTTTCTGGACAGCGCTGTAACGGAATCCTTGTTACGGCTTCAAAGCGCCGGATCTGCTTACCCCTTTTTGACTGCTTAGGTACTGTAGCAGCTGTTGTGTTTGCGGCAGCAATTGCGGCGTAAGCTACTTTGGGGGTCGACGTAGCTTCGCGTGACGTGTTCTCTGCACGTGGAGGGACACGAGGAGCGGCGGGCGCGGTGCATCGACCTCATTATTTGCAATAGGCGATGAATTCAGTTTCGCCGATGCAAAACTGCTGACTGAAACGTTTTGCGCCCCGCAACGTGTGTTCACATTGGCTTCATCTTGAGACCTACATTCCGAAACAACATTGCGTAACTACACTATCTCGGCACGCAGTTCCTGGATGGTAGCTTCAGACGTCTCCAACTTGCACTGCACCTGGGCCAGGCTAGACTTCAACGATGTAATATTTTTCAGCAGCCTGGTGACATCTAGGTGGTCGAAAGTGACGGGCGGCAACTTATGTAGCTCCTTCGCCACAAAAGTCGGGACGTCGTCAGGGTCGGTCGCCTTCATAAAGGTGATGATGTCTTGGACGCTCTTATCCGTATCATCTCAAGTATAGTTGGACCATTTAAAACGTGCGTCCAAACCCCAGCAAAAATAACAAAACAACGTCACGCGTTTTATCCCCGAAGAAGTAGGCACATAGGTGCACTTTACGGCACCTAATGCCGCTATACAATGTACACCTACTTTTCACCATTTGTGTTAAAGTCCCATGTAACAGGGGGTGAGCCTATTGCCATATACTGGGTACAATTCCAGACTCCGTGCTACTACTGAGAAATTTTCGAAATACCGAAAAAACCCCAGTAATGCTTTGGTTACTGATTTAATACCCAGCAATATCATTCTGTAAAAAACTAGCCCAGGCGTTCCCCCTCCTAATCGGAAAATCCCATGTCCGGTGAACAACTGCGACAGGCGATTGGTGAGAACGCCGTAGCGTCTCTCAACCCACTTCTCAAAAAGGAGACTTACCGCTGTAATGAATGCGAGCCAGCCTAGCGACATAGATAGTAAAAGGACGTTAATTTTAACTATAAAAACTGCAAGATTAATTGAAATATCCAGTTGCAAACAATATTTATAAATAGTTTCTTGTAAATTGAATTGCTGATAACGCCGTCAGCTATGATATCACGTCATGGAATCTAACATATATCTGTGTGTCACGGGATCTACAAGGGTACAGGGGCCTTAGTCTGCTATTACAATTGTGTCAGAATGGTCGATCATTGAGCAGTGCAAGAGGGAAGGAGCTATACAACCTACATAGCTCCGTCCCTCATTCTGGTTATATGATAGATTTCGTCATTCCTGACTGATTTGACTGGAACCCCATATACTAACTACTAGTCTGGACTCCTGGCTGGCCACAGTATAGGACCACCTCATCTGATCCACTTATAATCAGTGTCTAGTCACTCTGTGAGACTCATTCTAAGGTGCGTGTGGCACCCCCCAAGTAACAAAGTTCTCCTGTAGTGCACGGTTTACAGCACTAGTAACTGTCTCTTAGTGGTTTTTCTGTCGCCAAGTCTGCTATGAGAGTTTTATTAGCAAAAGTACGCATATAAAATGGGCCCTTTCTACTGGCTATAAACGGTTAGTAGCCTGTTATAGACCTGGCCCCGGCACCACTACACGGTCATATTTTGTTACTACCACCCTGTTGAAACCACTTCTCACGACAGTCACAGTGTAGCTACTGAGTTTCCTAATGGTTACAAAATATATTTATAATGGCTTCATTACAAACGATTTCATTTAGTGTAACGATTGCTACTTTAATTGTACTGAGTCTATCTTAAAGCCACACCCAGAGACATTTAATGATTACTTAAATTATACCTTAGTAACGATTTTGTTTTAAAAAAAAATTACTAAAGACTGGGTTAAGTAACCTTTAAATGACTTAGTACGGCGGTTAATTCTCCTACCTTTATATAACTGTATGAACTGTACAGAATTGATACCAATCTTTTACAAAAATACAAAATTAAATCTAATATCACGAGGATAACATAAATTTAAAAATCTTACTTTTCGTTGGTCTATACCGCTGTACAGCTTTCGCAATCAAGCCGAGTTTCTGCAAGTAAGCGGATTTAAAGTTATAAGACGATATTACTTTAAGAACCTCTGAGCCAACGCTGGACTATGGGCTTCCTCTACGAAATAGGTTGAAAATTTTCAGAGGGATTTTCAGAGTGCTGCTGCCCGTTCTCTGTTAGTAATAATATTATTTAGTCGCTTAATTTTAACATTAAGCGTCCACAGGCCCGCATCGTACGCGTCGTGCGCATTCCGTATGAGTATCGGTACGCATCGTATGTAGGCATTGCCGATGATGCGGTCCGTACGATTCGGATCAGTGGACGCAGTTGTACGAGTTTCTTTACAAGACAAACTAAAATTCATTGCGTGTGATGCATACGATGCTGGCCAATGGACAGTTACCTTTAGTCGCTTCTTACGACAGTTGCAAAAAAAGACTAATGATATTAACAATTGTACTCTACTCTACCGTTACTACACGGCGAAGACGCCCTAAATACACACTATATTATGGGATAGTTTTCTTTGACCGTACTATATCGCATCTATTTATTATTGGCCGGGCAGCAGCGCTCTCAGATTAACACAATACTTACTAAACTATAATCTCTAACTTCCGACCAAGCGTGTCCATTATGGCAAATCCTCTTATGTAAAGGAGGCTCAAAGTCCAGCAGTGGACCGTCACGGCCTGCATAATAAACAGGTAAAGTTAATGAAAAATACTATAAAACAAAATTACCCTTGCGAGAAAAGACATGAAGCTAATAAAATAACCGTAGAAAACACAACAAAGTTAAAATTATTACAAATATAATGTTCGAAAAACAATATTTCACTTCAAAACATGTATCAGTCATCTATGATACAAGATATTTAAATCTTGATTCAATTGTTATGTCAAATTTAAAAAAAGTAATCGTGTTATATATTATAGAGAAGCAATCTCCATAAACAAGTGTCAAAAACATAAAGTCAATATTGACAATATATGTAAAGACATAGCTTCGAAGCTAATAGACATGTACTTATATTCTCCATGCCCACATTATGTGGAAACATTCACCTATAATTTTTATTATAACTTTCGTGTGACATACTAATTAATTATTATGTTATCGGCTTACTTACGTAACGCAAAATTTCAAGTATTCGTCTTCTTTAGCTTTTATTTCATCGGTCCACACTACTTCTGTCAGGGAGATTCTTTCTCCGTCACTGACTAGTTTTGAGGTGTTGTGCTTGAGTGATGCAGTAGAAGATTGGAAAATGGCTTGTCCACTAACGGATTTACCTGTTCACCCATCTTCTTAGAGGCAGTGAGACGTGCCGCTGCGCAGTATTATTCGTATTAGTCTATAATAAATATTATACCACATATTGTCTGTAGGATATATACAATACCTACTAAATATACAATCTATACTTATAATAGATCTGTAGAGAGGTCAATTCTGTACATGAAATATATTTCCAAAATAACTATCAGCCGGTGATTAGTGATCGATACTGACGCCAAAAATGCAATCAGAAAAATTTTTGTCTGTCTGTCTGTCTGTCTGTCTGTATGTTCTTTATAGAAATAAAAACTACTCGACAGATTTCAACGAAACTTGGTACAATTGTTCTTCATACTCCTAGGCAGGTTATAGTATACTTTTCATCACGCTACGATCAATAGGAGCAGAGCAGTGAAGGGAAACGTTGGGAAAACAGGAGAACTTATTCCATTTTTTAAGTTTCCGTCGCGTGTGCAGCCTTAATGGTTATAGCTACATAGAAAATATGTATGACGGAAATGTTCTCCTTAAAATTGTTAAAAAAATATTCCATGATAGCAAATGTCTATCTCTTATGGTTGACTCACACGTATAACTCCCGATAGCTTAGCAGTTCGGAGCTTTCTGATTATATTTGTCTACTCTTATGTTTATAACAATCTCATTCATTCATTCATTCATATTATAATAAATCTGTAGAAGGGTCAATTCTGTATATTGAAAATATTGTAAGAATAAATAGCACTGGATTGTTACCAAACCCAAATATGTGATTTTTTTTTGTCTGACTGTCTGTATGTTCATGCAACACGTGAAAACTAACGGTTAGATTTCGATGAAACATGGTATAATTATACCTTAGTATCCTGGGCATAAAATAGGATACTTTTTATCCTGGAAAAATACGTAGAAAAAAATCTTTATTTTTCAGTTTTATTCTACAGAACGCGAGTTCAACAGCAGTAGCTCAATAGAGGGATCTCCTTAATTATTATGGGCCCCGCCGTATTTGGGTCCAATAGATATTTATAAGATGTCATTGTCAGAGTTACTCAAAATGGAGAAATAAAACTTCCACGCGGACGGAGTCGCAGGCGGAAGCTAGTTAATAAATAAAGTAAGATAAGATTATTTTAAAGTTTTCATCAACTATAAATTAATTAATCTTAATTTTGTAATATTTTTTATCGTTACCTTTGCATTATTCGATATTGACTTGATTTTTTTTAATAGAATATACAATAAATGTAAAAAAATTAAACGAACGTTAAGAAGGAAAATCTTATTCATTTATTATTCAATAGTGAACCTGCAATAGAAAACCTTTATAACGCAATTCACTCATTAAAATTGTTCGATTCAGTGCCTTATTGAACACTGAAGTAACAAAATGTGTCAGCGAGCAGGGGCCTTAGTCTGCTATTACAATTGTGTCAGAATGGTCGATCACTGAGCAGTGCAAGAGGGACGGAGCTATGTAGGTTGTATACAATAAAATTGTAATAGCAGACTAAGGCCCCAGGCTGCTTCTTGCAAGGTTGTGCAACATTCTACGGCGATTCAACTTTATAGGTCTATGTTAAACTCTCAATATGACAATTTGGATATCTTTCTTTCAAAACCGTTTGTAATGTAAGCGGCCAAGTGCTAATTTACTAAACTGCCAGTTTTTTAAAAATAAATATAACCTTTTTGATATATTTTCGGAAAGGTTATTATGGTTATTTTTCATAACTTCCCTTTTTTAACTCGTAGTGTGGTTATGATGTTATAACCTCGCCTACGGCTTTGCTCACACGCAATTTTTAAAAGAAAAAGCCCAGAGCATATTCTAATACAATAGGCCGGTTGGACCGGAGTGATACCACGGCCTGACAGAAAACCGACGTGAAACGAAGCTTGCGTGGTATTTCACTATGTGATTGAGGTTACTGGAGGCCCAATTATCCTCTTCCCCAATTTTCCCAATACCTGGTTCTCTAACAACCCTTAAATTAGTAACCCCCAAAAGGCCGACAATGCACTTGCAATGCCTCTTGTGTTTCGAGTAACCATAGGCGGCGGCAATTACTTACCATCATGTGATCCGTCTGTTCGTTTACCGGCTTAGAGCATAAAAAAATACAAACAAAATGATGCCCGTTTCAGATTCAACGAATTCATGCCCGTCCTTCACCCCCCCCCCCCCAATCAGTGGAAGTTAACATAAAACAAAACAATATGAAACATGCACCGCGGTGGAAGGGAATCAGAACGATGCCATCGGGCGGGGGGTGGGAGGAGGGCAAGTAAAACGCAATATTTTGATACGTAGTTTTTTTGTGTCGGGAAACATGAGGGTGTTAAAAAAAACGTGTGCACTTCTCCTCTTAACAAGCGGTCGTGTATGTGTGCGCCGCCGGTCTGATTGAAATGTATTTTTTCTTTTCAAATGGCCTTACCTACAACGTAACATGTTTGCACGTCTAGCTTTTAATTGAGCTTTTGATTACTCCCTATTTCAATCTCAATCAACATTTTTAGGAATAACAGTTAGCTAGAGTTTAGCTACAGTTACTGTCGAAAAATATGATCGATACAAAGAATGTGGATTCAGATTGATTATTGAAATTGGTACAATGAGCTCGGTATTTCCTATCTGACTACTCTGAGACACGAAACTATAACTCCGATAAAAAAAAATTAGAGTCATTAAAAATCTAGAAAAAATAACGTGGGGGAAGCTATAGTCCATTCTATAGTGGTCTTTTGAGAGAGGAACCACAACAGTTTAAGCGAACCTGTTCTGATAACGGGACTCTAAGGGTAACAGCGAGTTAAAGTCTCACTTTATAACAAACAATTTATAATCTTACTTGTATCATAAATGTGATTTTTTATGGAATAAGCCGTTAAAAGGAGGTATTCCACATTGGACACCCATTTAAATGGCACCGATGATGGCACCCACCCCGTGCTGAGAAACGTAAACTTCCCAACACTTATTATCAACTTATGCGAAAATACCTACGAAAAATACCTATGGTAGCCGCTGACCATGGACACCAGAGGCGTTACAAATGCGTTGCCGGCATTTTGAGGTTAGAAATTGAAGGGAAATGCAAGCTTTGTTTTACATCAGTTTTCTGTGAGGCCGTGGTATGACTCCGGTTGAGCCGGTCCATTCGATTTATGAGTTTGTTTGTTACTCGATCACATAATAACACCTGAAGGGATCGGGATGGAATTGTGTTCCCGCGGGAACGTGGGCGAGGCTGCCAGCAGAGGCAGAGGCTAGTGCATTTGCACAGTAATAAGGGAATTTCGTCAGTGCATTCGAATAGGATACAACAACAGCCTGTATCATCTGTATGTATTTATACATATAAATAAAAATGAAGTACCGAATTGGCTATCCAGGAATCAAGTTATATGTACCTAATGTAGTAAAAGTGAGGTTATATTATAACATTGCAGTATTTTTATGTTTTTTACGAAATACTTTTGAATAGTTTTGGTTGTGTTATGGTTTTAAGCAAGGAGCGTGTGTGACGCAATGATATTATATATAATCTGAGGATATATACAGGGTTAAAGGTTAAGTCGACCTAAATCCTTTAAGACGTGATAGTTTACATCATTCCTGACTGATTTGACCATGGGACCCCATATTCCAAACTTAAATTTCCCATTTTTTTGGCTATTTCTCCCTTGTTTTGTCTTTGGTGACTAAATTTTGTTTTGTTTTTGCTTTTTTGTGTAGTAGATTAGTTGCTTTATTATTTTAAACACTAAAACTGTAAATAACTGTACCAACTGAATCGTAGCAGACGATCGAATGTTAAAAAAAAGAAATAAATTTGTGATAAGTTGTTTTTCTTTGGAAGATATTAAAAAAAAAGTCTATGACAACTGTGCTGCAAATGTGCGTTAAAATATCTACAATTCTTCAGCTTTCTGATAAGGTATAACATGATAGGGAATAATTTGAATTCTTTGCCAAAACATTGATGAAGTACTACAAGGTAGTTATAAGAATATCGATATTTAAGCTTCAAATTTAAGTTGAGTCAGATAACAAAATAAAACAATCGAAATAGGTAACAAATGAGGTTTATTATTTATTTTTACAGTACATGTTCCACATGTCCGCCCCTGTTTCGCACACATACACGCATTCTGTGTCGTTAGCCACTTTTTACCACACCAGTCGTTAAACCTATTTCATTAGCGGCATCAATTATTTTTTGTCTCAAAACATCAATATTTTGTATTGGGTTCGGTTCATTATACACCAAACTTTTCATGTGCCCCCACACATAAAAATCCATAAAAATCCATGTATAACTGCTGTGTGGGAGCACCTTAAGAATTATGTAGGGGGTACGATATCTTCTTGGTATCTTTCCCAACTGAGATACCATATTATACAGGCTGAGATGCACGCCACTGACGAATAACTGATAAAATCGCCTCATCTTCCAAGACTCTTCTGCCAATAGAATTACTGCGACCAGACGCAGTCGTACAATTTTCACAGCGATCCATGTCGTCAATATCCGATTGATAGGCTTGAACAGTTGCCCAAAATAGAGAGTCAGGTAATTTAGCGATGCAAGATCCGTCAAAAGTCCTTTACAAAGCCGAGGTCGTGGGGTTTAACAATAAAACATGGAAAATACGTGCGCACTCAGAACGAAACACACCGAACGAGTGTCATCTGTCAATCGGTGACTGACTGATGTCAGACAGAAGTATTGCTGGAAGGCATTATTTAAAGAGTATTTATTTAATTTCACAGAGTACGTTATACATAAATGATTATTTAGTTTTATAACTTAATTTAAGTTTTCTCGCTTCCTAGATAGTAACAAGGTACCATATTTTGTGATTTCCTTTAGAAAAATATGACGGTTTTTTTAATATACATTTCAACTAGTTAACTGCTGGGCCCAAAAGTCCCTTTCTCCTTTGTATGCGTGCAATTCGCGAATCGTTTGAACTGCTACTTACAAACTAAAACTAAATACCGTGATAACTGACGCCACCTCCTATGGACTTCGAACGGCACATTCAATAACCGCCCTTGTTTTCATGGAGTTGTCAATGATTGTGCGATAATTGGGTAGTATCCTCGGTCAAAAATAAATTATACAATAAAATATTCAAAAATAATCACACTTCGATTTTTTCTAGATAATAATAAATAGAAAAAAGCCTGGTATTTGAAGTAAAAATCTGATGACGTCATAATAGAGTATTTCATACAAAAGTTCATTGAAAATATCGTTTTTGACGTTTCGAAAAAAATATTGAATTTGACTTGTAGGAAACTAGCCTATTATCATTTATTTATTTATATTGTATAATAGCATCTGGCTAACGCTGAAAATCAGCGCCGCGACTCGAGCTATTGCGCTCGGGTCTCGGCATTTTAGCTGAGTACTGGCCTTTTTTGCGCCGTGTACACCTTTATTTTTTGTTCATTATTTTTGTTACGATGCAAATAAGCCGTTTTTCTTTCTTTCTTGTTTTCCGCTCCGTTCTCTGCTCAGCGAGACGGTTAAAAAAACATTTCCTCAGAAGCGGAACCCATGCCAGGTACACCCCAATGAAGAGTATTAACTCGTCAGGGTGTCGTGTCGCGGGTCTCGTTTGTTCTAACGAAGAAATTCGTGAGAGAACACAATATAATCCCGTTGATAGCAAGCGACGAGGATCATATTATGTTTATGTAAGATGTGCACGCCACTAAATATGCTTTTGTTTACGATGCGACGTTGGGGTTGAAATTACACTCATAGAATGAAAGTGACCGAATCTAAAAACTGCAAGTTTCTATAGATTAGTTCTTAGGTTGTAGAGTTTATTTTATAACGCCAGTTTATGATAAAAATCAAATGTTACAGAAATGTTTAGTTAAGTCACTTTCATTCTAAGGGTGCGAAATGTAAAATGCATCGACGGATGCGTTTATTGTTCTGCCTTGCCTATGTGCGATTCTTACTACAGAAATTACTTTTTTAATTTATTTGTAACCTAATCTACATTGAATGATAAAATAATGACTTACTTACGTTACAATTATTAAAACTTGATATATTTTAATCATACTAAATTAATATCTATAATATAAAAATAAATCGGTAGTCCCTTCCGACGCTATAACTCTAGAACGCACGAACCGAACCGAAAACTTGCATTTGTTGAAAAGGTTTCGAGCTCCGTCAGGTTTATAGCAAAGAAAATTCAGGAAAAATTAAAGGGTAAAACATGAAAACAGGGAAAATCATGAGGGTGAAACGGAGTTCGCCGGGTTTGCTAGTCTTGTATAAATACGGTTGAAAAGATAATTGATCCAACGACATTTTTTGCGATATTAATATATACATAGGTACAATATTCGATGGAGAGAAATTCACTAATTCTGAATATTTATTTTACTCAATATTGCAAAAAATGCCGCTTTGATCAATTAGCTTTTCAACCGTCGATATAAAACTCAAAGGTGAATGATTGACATAGTGATCTATAAAAGCGCAGCCCGAACCACGCGGAACGAATCGGGCTAAAATTATCGAAGAGATATTATGAATCAATTCTACCCCCCAGGTGATAAAATAGGGGATGATAGTTTATATGAAACTTAGTCAATTTTAAACCGATCGGGCTGAGATTATGCAATGCAAAAATAGTTCTTTCACACCAGAAATATTTATAAACCGCTGGTGGATCTGCAAACTTTGTTTCGCCTTGGAAGCGTATTTTTGATTCTTTTTCTCATATAAGAGTATTCTCCCTACAATAACAAACCCAACAAAAAAAGTTCAAATCGGTCCAACTATGAGAGCGTACGAGAAAGCAACGTAAAGCAAAAACAAAAGCAACAAATTCCTCGGTTCGCACTTCACAAAGTTTTTTAAAAAATTTTTATCAGGTAAGCCATTCTTATTTTTATTTTTAATAAACTAAATTACCTATCGAGTAATTTTTATCCAGTTAATCAAATTCGTGAAGGCCGATGCTACATCGGATCGTAGACGATTTGAAAATATGGCGGCAAACATTGCTGACAGCGAAACGTGAACCGACAGACGGCATGGCGCGGTGAGCGAAAAATACATCATGAAATACACACCCATCGAGGAGAAAGAACAAAACAGACATTTCCGAAATGTTTTATAACATTTTCCAAATAGTTAAAGCTGTAAAATAAGTATTATAAATATCATAAACTAATCTTGCCGGTGCCAAGTAATTCATAGTACGTTGAAGACCACGTGGTTGGTACCGTCGCGCATGCTCCGTGCCTCACCCTACAGGTCACTACGCCAGACGCAGTAACCCGCGAATCAGCTATCTCCGACGCGGCAGGTCATTGGCCGAGCCTCAGAGCATTCGCTTCAGAACGGATTTGGAGACCAGCATCAAGTTTCTGCCGGATCCTAACCATAGGCGGTCGTTGTTAGGATACGCTCCTAAATCCCCCGGTCTAATCGCGCTAACTTTTCTAATAAAGAAATTACATTTTAAATAAATAATTTGGTAGTAGGTCGTTTTTAATAAAAATTAATATCAGTTTAAAAAATTAAGTTTGCTTTAGTGGTGTTTTTATTAAGTTTTTCTAACGTCGCGAGTGAGTGAGGACCCTAGTGAAGTTTTAACGAAGTCTTGAAGTGCGCTTTGTCCTCTTCAGTTGCACAAGATACCCACTTGGTGAGTTCCCATTAAATTAGCTTAGATACGAGTATATTTCTAAAGCTCTTGCTCTACTTCTCAAATAGTTTGTAGTTGTTATTTGGCTGTAGTGAGGAAGGTTTAGTTTTGAACTATTAACAACGAGTTTGCTACTGGGGCGTTCTAGATATGATTACTATGAAATCAAGTGGTCACTTATAATTTATAAATAAAGATAAAAGTGTACACTTTATTTAAATTCTATTTATTTAAAACTACTACAAAACTACAGACAAAAATACCCTACATAAGTAGGGTATTTTTGTCTTATAAAACTAGTCAATGGATTATATAAAATAGCAAAAAAAGAATTAATTAAATTATATAAAAAAATCTTTGAATATGCTAATTAGATCAATAAATAATTATTGAATTTAAATAATTAAAAAAATTTCATTATTACCATAATTAGGTCAATATAATTGGTTTTCAAATGTAATATAATTATTTCAATTATATTTACCTACTAGTTTACTGAAAACGTAATTTTAGTAAAATGGCCGACTCGTGATAGCTACGTGTAGCACTAAGTAATGGATGGCAATTAATAACTTTAACATAACTTCTTAATGTTTTGCTTGTAGACTTATTACTATAATTTTATTATGGTTGTAACATCACCAAGGAATTAATTAGTAAGGTTTAATAAATTATAATTATTTTTGACGTCAACCAAATGATACAGAAACTTGAATTTTAAAATTTCGATACGACGTGAAGATGGGTACTTATTTCAAAATCGAAAATTTACATTAATTACCAGAAAACTAATAATAAAACTATAAGTACCGTATTGGTATACATAATAACTACCAGTATACTACATTCAACCATTGAAGTAAAGGGTTTTAATTAATGCTGTCTGTCAGTCAAGTATTTTTTAAGGGGTATAAATCATCTAACGACGTTTCTCGCCTTGGGCGAGGTGAGAGGGAGTATCAGACTCTTACCGACTAAAAACCACCCTGTTCCTTCTCCTGCTTTTTGAGTCGAAGCCCCGGTAAGCCCACTTGGTAATCCGCAGCTCCAGGTCAAGCAAGCGATAGAGAGGGATTATGGGAAGTCCTTATTGTTATGTAGCTTGTTGAAATCCTTATTGTTTTAAAGTGTGGGAGAGCCATGCTTCGGCACGAATGGGCCGGCTCGACCGGAGTGATACCACGGCCTCACAGAAAACCGACGTGAAACAACGCTTGCGTTGTGTTTCGTTGTGTGAGTAAGGTTACCGGAGGCCCAATTCCCCCCTTCACAATCTTCCTCATCCCCATTCCCGAACAACAACCATTAAATTCCTAACTCCCAAAAAGCCGGTAACGCACTTGTAAAGCCTATGGTATTTCAAGTGTCCATGGGCGGCGACGATTGCTTACCATCAGGTAATACGTCTGCTCGATTACCGGCATGTCTCATAAAAAAAAAGCTGGAGGTCAATAGTCTATCAGTGTTTTAATCATTTTACAAGCCTCCATTACAGGCCTAACTACTACAAATGCAATAAGGCCTTATTAGCCATCCCATTGCGGTTACAATACAGCATATAATAACATGCGCGTCATCACTCGCGCAATCACAATCATACGAACAATGCTCGACGGATGGGCGACGCCCTGCACTCTGTTAATGAGGCCGCAGGTTTATCGAGATACATTGTATAGGCAATATCAGAGTCCAATGAATGATAAAGCAACGTCACGCCTTTTATCCCCGAAGGGGTAGGCAGAGGTCCAAATTACGGCACGTAATACCGCTATTCAATGTACACCCACTTTTCATCTGTGTTATAAGTTATCTTATTAATTAAAACTTTATTAAACTTATTAATTGTTCCAAGTATATATTATTATACTGGGCACAATTCCAGACACCGGGCTACTGAGAAATTTTAGAAAAACCGAAATATGCCCCGTAATAAATAAATGCCCGACCCGGGAATCGAACTCGAGACCTCATGTCTCGCACTTGCGACCACTCGTCTAACGAGGTAGTAGGTAGTAGTAGAGGTTCAAAGAGTAAATCTTGGAAAATATTATTAACTTCAAGTAACAATACCTTCAAACAAGTAATACCTACATATATTTTATGTTAATCGATTTTAATGGGCTTCTAATGGTCATCAAGAGTGTGTACCAAAAATCAGATCGATCGGTGATCAGGAAGGGGGTTAAACACCAATTACAAAAATAAACAAACGGGACAAATTAAATTAAACCGTTTAAAAAAGACAACGTAGGTTACGATGTCGCAACTCCGGATCAGGCATCAGCCCTACTGGGTCACATCTGTGGTGGACTAGCTCTTTAAGGCGCGCGCGAAACGTGACGCGCTGTACGCTCAGATCTGGTTCTGGTCGGGCGGCGAGCTATCCCTGCTCGCCGACCGCATATCCGCACACAGTTGAAACCTTGCCGATCACCTGGTGCCATTTGGACGTCGACTTCAGGGACATATACATAGAATACAACGCAAATGAAATAAAAGCTTGTAAAATTATTAAGACTCATCTAGACTATGGACATTCACTACATAATTATGACAACTCCCATAAACTCTATATGTCGCGCGTTTAACAGACAGCCTTTAAAAAAATACATTTTGTTCTGTGACATACACATGACACCCAAATCCGAAATAACTATTTGTGGATCACACAAAGAGTCGTTACGTGTGGAAATCGAACCTGCTACACGTTTCGTGGTATCTGGTTCCCTAGTCACCGCACCAACCGTGCAGTCGATAATTAATATAAACAAAATGCACTAAGAACAAACGACAACTAGAAAAGCAATGAGTAGGTCAAGTATGTAGCAACAACAATGAACACAAGTTCTGTAAAACGCACTGAGAAGTTTAAAAAACAA
This sequence comes from Spodoptera frugiperda, assembly GCF_023101765.2. Lineage (NCBI taxonomy): Eukaryota > Metazoa > Arthropoda > Insecta > Lepidoptera > Noctuidae > Spodoptera > Spodoptera frugiperda. The sequence goes on along the minus strand of NC_064236.1, from coordinate 2,020,779 downwards.
ACTGCGAAATCTCTAATGATAATTTTCCCGACGAATAATTAAATCAGAACTATTCAGATTAAGCTTATGACTTATGACAGCATGGTACTTCAATCGAACACAGGCGTAATGTTATACTAATTAAAATCAATAACCAATTTCACTACAGCCAAATAATCACTAATGAACCTTCCAAATAGGATAGCTTCCTAAATCAGAAATTAATTGTTTCCACTAATTTAATCAAAAATTAATTGCTTGCACAAATTAATCAAACATGAATTGTTTCCATTAATAATCGTCATTGCCGTCGTCACTAATCTATATACTTTAACATATAAAACTGAAGGATTTGTTTATTTGAACATGTTAATCTCAGGAACTACTGGTAAAAAAATGTATGTGTAGTATAGTCCAATTATCGACTACGAAACACACTATGATCAATAGGAGTCGAGCAGCGAGTAAAACCACGTGGTAACACTACTGCTACCATGTGCTACTGCTACCGGTAACTAGAATGTAATAACTGTCATAAAGTATACTAAAATAATAATAATAAAAAATTGGGCTAATAAAGTATTCGAGGAAAGCTCTACTAATTTCATGTCACACCGGGATTCATATTCATGAGCAGCATGCTCGAATGTCAAACTACTACCTTAATAACTGATAATTTTCTTTATTTCTTCTAATTTTAAACCAAATTATGTATGAAATATATACATAATGTGATATTTGAGATAAACATGGGACATCACTAAGCACCGTCTCAAAACAAAACACAATACATCAATGTTTAAGCCGTCCTGAAAAATAAATAGAATGAACGTACTCGGAAGCTATCCTATTAGACGATTTAATCATGCCTAATCACAGTTAAACGTAGGTAAATAATGTTTGAGTAAATTCTCTGTTAATTATTTCATGGGAACCCACTGCGAGGTAGACTTGTGTCATTAAATAGAACACGCAAAGTTAAAATAATCATGTCTAATAGGGCGGTGTAACACACGGCTTTTCCAAGAAACAGTAATTTAGCGTCAACGACACTAGATGGCGTTGTTCCTAGCGACATCATTATATTTATAAAAAAAATCCAATGAATATTCCAAAATTCAATAATTAGACTGTTTATAAAAAAAATGTTCGTAACCTACCACCATGCCTTTTACCTATTCCCTAAAATGATAAGCATTTTATTTGTATAAGTGCACAATACAAATAAAATGTTAACCCATTTTTTTTTTTCAAAACATTCCTAACCACATCCCAACATCCTTATTACTACTGAGAGAAAAAAAAAACAATGAAATAATAATTCAATACCACTTTTACCCAACCCTGAAAATAAAACCAAATAAAGAGACAATCACATACATATGCAAAAACAATGAATAATGACAAAAAATATGAAAATCGAAATGTGCAGCGAGTGTTTGTATTTATTTTATGAATAGTGTATAATTTGCGTGCCGGCTGTACTCGCCGCGGGCACAGTTCTGGTGTGCCGCAGGGGTCAAACTGCAACGGTAAAACACATGCAGAAGGCCCACATCGATCCGTCACGAAAATATATTCTCATTTTTTAATATCTACCCAAAATACAAAGGAATAGGAAAACAAAGTCGAATTATATATTAGGAAATTTATTGTTTAATTTTATTAAACGATCTTTATTAATAATTAGATTAATGTCTTTAAAAATGTTATATTAAAAGAAACGCTTAGCATTGCTGGCACACGGATTCAGGACGACGAATCTTGCTGAAAAAAATTAGACAATAAAAAATATACTTAAATTATTGGCTGTTCGAAAAAAAAAACATTCAACAGCCAATACCGGAGAAATGCCGGGAGAGAATTTATTTTAAAACTTCGGCAAAGTAATTTAAGAGAGGACTACAAAGTTTACCCTCATAGTATTGTGACGTCACTCATTGAGAGATCAACGACAGGGGCGAGGCTATGTTCGCGCTTGCGCACATTGACGTATAAAGTGGCGCAGCCAAAATGAGCCATTTTGTGAACTTTATCCCTTCTGCTCAAACATGTTAGAATAAATCCTTTCGTGAGTAATACTAGAATATTTAAAGGAATTTTCGCCATTCATTTCAATAGGAAAAAAGCCATAAAAGTGTAGCTGAAGCATTTATAAATGTTATTATAGTGTACGGTGGAGTAACGACACGACGCTTCGAAATCTACCGATACACTGCGCTAGTTATAATTACTGTACTATCAAGGCCACATGTTACACCGCCAAACTAAAATAACTGCCGTCTTAGCATCGCTGTAATTATTTCAATACAATTAATCTTTAAATAATTTATCGAGATTTGTTTTAAATAATTTGTTTTTAGTGTGTTTCAAAAGTATTAATTCTGTGTCGGCTTTTCTAAAGTCTTTATAATAGTTTGTGTGATTACAGTGAACGAAGTGGAATGTGATTATTGAACCAACAAGTGTAATGGTATAAAGTTTGTGTCATACAATAAAACATCGGAGCGCACAGCTCTTAAGGGTGAGTGAATAGAAATAAGTGTGTTGTTTATTTAGGTATAAGCCGCAACGAGATATCATTACCGAATTACGTTAAAAAATATGGGAAGAATATTTATCTCACTTCTGAGGTATTAAGCAAGAAAAAAATACATTAAGAGTTAACTAAACATATGGTATTCGTCCGATATTTCTGTTTTATATGGATACGTAGAACTAGAGCGGGCAATACCCTACATTTCCAAGCAACGATCGATACGTTGGCGTATTAAGGATGTATTTTGCTAAGCGTCTGAGGAAAACAATTTATACTCGTGTATGGTATGTTGCAGGCATTTTTTTATTCCATATATACATTCACTTAAAAATAACTCACAGTTTTGTAATACAACAAAGACTAAATAATAAAACCTAAATAACATTAAGTACACCATATGTACTTATTGAATATAATATCAAAAGGACAAATAGTATATAGGACAATAAGTTCATGTTATTGCCCATATGGTTTAAAAGAAAATATAACCAAACTAAATACCAACGTGGCAGTAACGTCCACATTCTTCTTTCGGCTCTAAAACTGAATAAATCAAGTTTAAGGCAAAAGCAGACAGCTGGTCAGGGACAATCGATGACACAGTCTTATCGACTTTCTATTGAACTCTATTTTAATCAACTATACTTAGAACAATTTGAGATAATAATATTATGATACTTAAACTTTTGTTCCTTTAAAATAATAGATTGAAGGGTTAAAAACAAATATTGAAATTATTGTTTATTTACTATATAAGTACCAAGATTTTTTTTTAATCTCATACAATTTTAGCAACATTGCATAACTATCAATTTGATACTTGCTATGTTGTATGTCGTGATATAAATTGCCTGCGATATATGCATACATATTTAATTATAATTACTCCATAACAGCTTGACTTCATACATTTTGTAGCAAGTATAACTGTATGCGATTATACTTCAATTTACCGCCAATAGAGGTCACTACAGAACATTAATCATTAACTTCGACTTCAATATTATACCAATTTAAGTAAAATTATAGTTATAGTAACAATGACTTGTTTAGTAAAGATGATTATTATTTAATAACAAACTTAAAACTTATTACTTACATAAAAACATTCTTAAATGTTGTTAAGAATGTTTTTAACTTTGATTTGGGGAAAATATATGAATAAACATGTTGGTTATGATTTTTAATGGGAATAAGACATTATAATTATGGCCGTCTTATTTTTGAAATTGAATAGAATATACTGGTTTCTGTATATATACATATATCCATGGTAATACCATGATGTACCGAAGTATAACAATATAAACAATTGTTTTTTGTTTATATTGGCTTTTAAACGTACATTAGAAGTATGGGCATATAACAATGCCACTAGCTTTTTAGATAGACATTAACAATTATCCTACTAATTTATTATTAGAAATAATTTTAAATTAACCAATGGAATCATAAATCGGTTGTAACAAATTTAATAAACAACAAATGTTTACAAAAAATTTAACGTTAATTATATGAACTTAAACTATACTTCATTAATTTCGGTAAATTTTCAATCAAAATAGTTGCGTAACTTGACTACGTATGTATATTTGTTCGATAAATAATTTAACAAACACAAAATAAATATTCTAGGAACCGTAATTCCGAGCTGATTGCAGCACAATTGATTGAGTTTTGATTAATTAATTACCACTTACTGGTTTAACAATAATTGGTAATCCTCATTTAATATTTACGGTGTATTTCATTACTATTCCATACAAATTACTACATATAAGTTTATTGAATTATTGCAAACGTTTTGATCGTATTATAATAACTGTTCATGCACAAACAACATTAACAAACGGTGTGCGGACATTAAAAGACCATTAGACATTAGTTCACTTCTGTATGTATACGTTGTGCATAGTTTAATAACAGGTGAACATTGAATTTAAAGTAAGAAAGTATACCGTAAGGGTAAGTTGTGTTTTCATTATATTGTTTACAATAATCATTATTTTTTATACCTACAGTAACTGTAATTAGATTTATAATCTATAATTATCACACGTTTTTAAAGTAAGCACATAATTACACCAATATTAAGTATATAAGTAATAGCAGCACAAATAATTGTATTTTACCTTCATACTATATTATTTATTCAATTTTATCGTCACACATGTTCATTCAACCATAATATACATTACTTTCCCATTGAATAATCCGAAACCATTAATTGCCAATGACTACTAAGTGCCTCCATCAGCAATCATTGTAACAAAACACCCATTATGCTAATTATTTTCATATAAAACCGCAAAAACCGCAAACAACAAACCGCTGGGTAAATAATTGTACCACATATTAAATACACGTTTAAATCACAAACAGAAAACCAATGTGTTGGTAAGGTTGTTGAATTTTCAACTTTGTATCAATAGTTTAAAGTTTTTTCATTTGGCCACTATCTCGCCTGGTGACAAGCGACGATGAGGCCGATGTGTAAGTTAAAAATCTAATAAAAAAATAAAGAATTACGTTTAAAAAAACTACCAAATTACTGAACTAAATTCAACAAACAATAATTGAAAGAAGTCTTAAAGCCGATTAAAATTATAATAACTTATCTCCTCTCAAAAATTGTGAATAAGGATCAATTTTTTATATACATACATACTGAAATACGTTATTGACCGTGAATCATATAACCACTATAATTGAAAACAAGGTTGCATTAAAAAAAGAACCTACAACCAATCACCAATGAGTTAAAAATCCAATGACAAATATACTACAGTAGAGCCTCGATAATCCGTACTCAAGCTAATCCGAACGCCGCTGTAATCCGAACTGCCGCTGTCTCTCTCTTGCCGTGATCGCTGATCTTATGTTTCGTTTTTAATTGCGAATGAGCCACTCGCGTGTTTACTTTACATGTTCAGATTGGGCTGATGAAAATGACTTGTCCTTACCCGAAAAGATGATGCTGCGTAATTTGAGGGACAAAGCCTTTGTTTGGTCAGTAAATAGAACTCGCCAAACTAAAATTGACGACTTTATTAATAAGTAACTTGTGTAAAATGTGGTTTAAATGTGTATTTTACTAAACCTCAATAAATATATTTATATCAAAATATAACTATTTTTTTAAATTTATACTGTATTATTTATTTCTATAGTACATATTATAATCCGAACGCTCCGTGAGTCCGAACAGGGGTAATTTTTTGGTAGTTCGGATTATCGAGGCTCTACTGTATTTAATAGAGTTTTATCAAAAGAAAAGAGTCATATTGATATTCTGCAAAATATTACACATTTACACTACGAGTACGGCGTACTCGAGTATTTATAGAAGTGTAAAGTAAAGTACTGACCTACTAACGTTACCTTGTAGCCTTCACTCATTGACTGAGTTAAGGATGCAACTTTTACGTAAAAAATAGGGCTGTAACCTGAAATTACTATAACATTTTTTTTAATAAAGCAACCCACACTTTGATTTTCTCCTGTGTCGTGGGTGCGTTTACAAACATACAGGTTCACATACACATCACACCCAGACTCGAAACAACAATTTGTGGATCACATAGAAAAATTCTCCGTACGGGAATTGAACCCGCTACATGTTGCGCGGCAGCCGGTTGCCGTGCAGTCAAAATTTTATACAAGTTGTTAAAAATAAAATACATAATTGCGATTTATCATTTGGATCATTTTTTTTTATATCTGTACGTTGATGTACATAATTATACGTTTTACCAAAACGAATCATGAGTGGAAAACTCAAGAATATACTTATGGTGTTACAAGAGTAGTGCATAGGAAATGGTGTCAATTTATAAATCTTACTATAAGCTTTGTTGCGAAGTACATGCGATGTAGTTAGTGTCACACACCTCTTAAGCAACGTGGTTAACGTTTGAAGTATTAAAGAAAAACAGGTTACACGTCCATGGAATATCTATGCTGCGCAAAAGTGTTATAATATAATCAATTATTTTTTGTTATATCAGTTTTTAAACCCGACATTAAATGTAGGGCCTATAACTATGCCTCTAGGTTTTTAGACAGGTTTTAACAATTATCTTATTAATTTATTAAGTTCCCAGCTAATTTTTATTTAATAACGTGACATGCACTTAAATGCAATACGTATGTATAAAAACTAAATAATATTAAAAACCAAGACAAAAATACTTACAACTTAAAAATTTAAATTATAAGTATATCAAAAAACATTAAACAAATAGGAAAATAAATAAAAACTGACTATCAGCGTCGAAAAATTGTCTTCATCATTAATTTATTGTGTTATTATTAGAGACCGGATAATATGCATTTGCATATTTGCATATGCATTTGCATATTTCAGCGATTTTCAAGGCTAATAGCATATTTTTACTAATATCTAGTGATGATGCATATTATTGCTATAATTTACAGTAGGTATTAATGGTCCGACGGAATTTTGCCAGATAATATAAGCGCTAACATAGCACCCAAGCTCAAATTCTGTCCAGTTACCTCAGTAGATGTGGAGCGATCATTTTCGACCTATAAAAGTATTTTGAATGATCGAAGACATAATCTTACCACTGAACATTTGGAACAATACTTGATTGTTAATGTTTACAAAAATATTAAATAATGTTACATGTTACTGTGTCGTTTTCTATAAAAAATGTATGCTGATTTTTTAATAAAAAAATAAAACTTAATAGTTTCTTTATTTCATCAAATAACAATAAATTAAAAAGATACATACATAATAAAGTAAAACATAAGACAAGTATTTACTAACAAAACTACTTAAATCTAAAGGAATAATATTTACAAAACAAAAAAAAACTCATTTAATGTTGCATATTCTGTCAGTTTTCGTGCATATTTTAGGCATTTTTCATGCATATTTGCATGCATATTTCAAGCTTTTTATGTTGCATAATTATTATCCGGTCTCTAGTTATTATTGTTCCATATAAAATACAAAGGATTTATCAGACATCAAATACAAATGAATAAACAAACCGTCTAGAATCTCGACATATTTCTCTGACCATGAGTTCTATACGTGTAGATTCCTATTTTATGCAATCCACCCTCAGTTCCAGCCCTACAATGCGCGCTTCAACATAAGCACCCTTTTAACAACCCTCGGCTCTAGGCTTACACGTGGTCAAAGAACACTCGCATAGTAAACAACTGTATGTTCTGGGCCTTAAAGTTCAATTTATAGCTGATTATTTTGTGAAGATAATAATAGTTGCCCGATCAACTGCAAACGAACTGATACTTTGGGTAGGGGATTAAGCGAGCCACGTATAAGAGTAATTTTATATGGTATCGATCGAATGCCTTGTTTCGTTCATTAGCGGCTGCTTCGGTTACTAAATGGTTTCGTTAAAAATGTTTCTGTAATTCTTTTTCCAATAGTTATTCGTTTTTAATAGGGATGAAGACGGGGTATGAAAATTAAAAATGTATCTAGTCCGTCAGTTAGGTAATGAAAAAATGTTAGATACGTATTTTTTTTATTTTGTGTTAGATAAAACGAATCAAAGTTTAAGAGTAGAAGCAAATACGTCATTTCTACGTATAAAACGCACCTAGAAATGACGTCACGCGATATTTCAAATCGATATAAAATATCTTCAAAAGTATTTGATTCCGTAAGAAAATAAAAAATACGTGTCTTATATTTTAAAATAAACTACAAGACGGACATTAAAATAAATATTAGTCATCTACCTTATTGTGTATGTGTATTATCGTTTATATATTTCTTCACTAGTAGACATCCATGATAAATGATAATTTATATAACAATAACTATAGCCTCTATATTCTGCTCTTTTGTGATAATGTAAGGATTTAATATAAAGTTGTTGCTGTAGAATAAACGACGTTCAGTTTGCGGACTGAAAATAGCAAACTAAATTTACGGAACAAACAACGTCTGCAATGCAGTTAGGATTATATTCAGATAGGTAAATGTCCTTATTAAGTTCACGAATAGTTGCGAGGTCCAGGTAGCTTAGATGTTTGTGTTAGCTGCGGGCGATTTAGCAACACGCTACTGCAACTCTGTGTAAATTTCAAATTAATATTGTAGTTTCTATTTAGATCTAAATAATACCGAGTCTGTCGGCTAAAATTATACCTGATCCTAAGGCTTAGTACGAGTGTTTTTTACGTTTGAAGAAATCGAAACGAGACTACGATCAGCGCTCTGATTGGTTGATTCATTGGAGTCCGCCAATCACAGCGCTTATCGCGGTCTCGTTTCGATTTCGTTGAATGTAAAATAAAAACGTGCTTAAGTCCTCTGAATCAGAAACTTGGTTTTTATCAGGCTGGGATTTATACAGTAACTAAAAAAAGTGATGTTTAATTTGTAGATCTATTCAATGGTTTTGGATTCAGAAATATATATTTGATTGAATTCTTGTTGCTTAAGTACAATATAAGTACCAACGTGTTTCCAAAACGTGACTGACTGTGACCATTTAATGTAAGTTTTTCTTTGAAAAACAAATACAATAGAAAACCATGTAAAAGTTAGCCCACATAGCTTTTGAAACTGAATTTCTTTTCATTTTACTTCCCTTTGAAATGGTTTCTTCAAAACATTTCCTTGTTTTTTGTATTGCTAACATGAAGTATTCACAATAAAAAAATTGTAAGTTAAATTTTTCCTAACTTTTTAAGTCTTGGAAAATTTCATATTTTGTATTTCCCCGTTCAAAACAGTAGGAATGTTTTGCAAACAATTCAATGAATTGCGAAACATGTTCATTTCAAAGAGCACTTACTCTATTTTTAAACGATTGTTCGATTTTCTTGCCCCAATAATGTCGTTAGCTGCCAGCTCGCTTCATCTCGGTTATTCTCGAGTATTTGTTGAATAAAAACCTATTGTAGTCAATCGGCAAAGGCATTCAGGCCTTTTGTTAAATCGACGGCTACGGTAAAGCCTTTGTAATAGAAAATGACAGCTCAAATGAAGCTGCATCGCTGTTTGAAGGGAAGGCACAAAGACAAAAAGAATTTACACATAGCTTCGCTCGCTGCGATGGTGAGCGAGCGTTGAGAGACTTAAAAATACTTGCACTCGCTTCCATTTTCATTTTCCCATAACTCTATGAGGGGAATGGTTTTATTGCTTTGTTACTTTTTACTGAACTGGAAAATCGTGTTATGGCATATTTCAAAGTTATCCAGATGTGCTTACATTGATACAGCTAGGCATTCATTCGTTAATAAAAGCCATTTTTAACAAACGGAACTTGAAAATATAACAATATTTGGTCGGCGAAACATGGAATATGAATGTCTTTGAAAATGAGTTTACACGAGTTTTGTATTTATTTATGTATGGATAAGAGATGAGAGGATAAGAAAAGAAGGTGATTGAAGAGTGTGAAGAGAGTGGTGAGAAGATAAGAAACTCATAAAACTATTGAAGTTTATGTTGGGAATGAAAATAAGATGTCTGAAGTCTGAAGAATGTTACGCTGATCCCAAATATTGTAAATATTGGACATTTTATACTAAATATACAAAAAAGGTATTTTTAGAATCTTCAACGTCAAACACCCGCGAAAGACCACTGCTGGACTTTGGGTCTCTCCTACAAAAAAGGGTTTTGCCATAATCGCTGTGCTTGACACGCGGACACGTAATTTTTCTTGTCGTAATATAATGTTTCAATATTTTGATAAAACGGGGTTAAGTTTAAAAATACTGACAAAAAAACTACTCACAAATGTAGTAAATCGTGGCGTCACATAATATTTCAAATCAATATATGGACTAAACTCTCTGTTAGGAGAGAATCAATCAATCAGGTATAGAGGCGCCATATGGGTTAATGTTTTAAATTAATCTGCCAGGCGGGCATTATATTGACATAATGCTATACCGAAACAATTCCTTGTATTTATACACACATTATATGTAATGACACGGCTTCTAACATTAGCCTCGCTGAAACACCTCGGCTTAATTCAATTAGGGTTAAGCGTTTGACATCGTAAAATATGTCTAGGACTCGAGCCAATAATAATACAAACGAATAAATTGCACTTAATAGCTTTAGGTCATACATCACATTGTTCTACATTCTTTTAGTTAATCTACATTAGTATGGACGTCTTTATGGATTTACTAATTTCAGAGATATAATAGTATAAAATACGGATCGTAAGCGAATATTCACGTATAATAGAATAGAGATAGACATTCACAGATAGACAAAATGATAGTGACAAGTACCTAAACGCGTTCACGTTTCATCACTAAGATATAATAAATAAAGACTTCACACCGTACTCAGAGTCATATAATGGTTACTTAACAAAATAGTTATCAAGGAATAGTTTAAGTAATCATTATGTTACGTCTTTGAGAACGGCAGTTAAGTTATTTTATATAAGTACTGATTCTACAAGTGAATACAATGAGACGTAGTAATACCACGTCCTCAAAGAAAGACTGAAGTGAAATAACGCTTGCGATGTGTCTTGTTGTGTGAGTGAGTGTTGCCAGAGGCCCAACCACCCCCCTTGCCAACCTTCCCAATTCCCTTCTCAAAAGGCCGGCAATGCACTTGTAACGCCTCTGAAGTCTCTGATCTCCATGGGCAACGTCGATTGCTTTCCATCAGGTGATCCGTCTGCTCCTTTACTGGCTTATACCATAAAGACGTATAAAAGCATAATCAACTTCAATATATAGAAAATTAATACTACAGAGTACAAAGAAAGAGGGACTGCATAATGATATTACAACCATACAAGTAATCCCATGCTAAGATCCAATTTCATTAAAATATACTTTGCTTTACGCGCAGCTAGAGAGTACATTATGATGGTACACAAAGGCACCAAATTGAAAATTGATAAGGATTATGATGGGGACATTGTGCATGGTATGAAGGGAAACAAGATACTGGGTACTCAGTCTCAAAGCTACGTATGAATGAGATTAGAGCAACATACATTGTACACTGTAGTCTGTTGCGGACATTTTAATCAGCTTTCCACCTTCAGACTATTCGCTAATCAATACTTTAAGTTCTATTTTTGCATTTACATCTTTCAGAGAATGTATCTAAATACCTAGACTGTTTGGAAATCAATACGGCTAGGCGGTTTGGTTTAAAAATAATCTGCGCTGATTTACTCAGTGTATTTATGTGTTATGTGTACTTATACATATATAAACAAAAGCGATTGGTTTTATTAACCGACTTCTCAAAAAGGAGGAGGTTCTCAATTCGGCCGGTTTGTTTTTTTTTGTATAGATAATAATACTTACACTACTAATTCCTACTTACTAAGACTTACACTTTTACCGTAACAAAAACAAAGTAATTTAAAACTTATGATTTACCTAATAAAGTGGTAATTAAGTCTTGGATTGATTCCTGATAGTATTAATAGTTATAGTCACCTTGACGGTGCTATATATAGTTTCAACAATTAACTTCTAGTTCAGTAGTTGTCTAATGAAGCATAACGCTGTAAAGCCATACAAAGTGTTATAAAATACACATAAAACCATGTAACTGTAGATTCACAATATAAAACTATGAACAATTAATGTTTTAATACAATTGAAAATAAATAATAAAATTATATTTGTTTAAAATTTAAATTGATACGAGTAGTGTATCAATTTACATTAAACATCCAATTCATATTTTCAAAAAATATTTAAACAAATATTACGTTTTTTGGCCTGAACTAGTTTCGTAGTTACAATAACTATTAATCATTAAAACTGTATCTAAATTAATACGTTATTAAGAAGACAGTAACAATTTACATAGATAATTTCTACAATATCCTTTAATATTTATAACTATATGTAAACGAAAGCGTTATTAAGAGGACAGTGACAATATCCATAGGTAATACCGCTGAAATTAATGCATAATTAATCATTATACAATACATTAGATATGTGTGGTTGTGTCAGCGAAATTATTTGAAGGTAGTCCAAACATATTTACAATTTTAACAATATGTTATTATTGTGTTAATGATATGAATTAATTATAATCATATAATTAGTACAGTACAATCAAATGTTATTAGACGTTAAGAACATCTATTTATAAATATCGATGTCGCAATGCAAATTGGTTCAGGGCTGGTAGTGCTACGAGCGCTACAAGGTTACGTCGTAGTACGCTACGAGTCTCGTAGCAAGATTCGTAGCAAGTTCATACAGCCGTAGCACAACTCGATTTACTGTCGATATTCTCTTGACCGCTAAATTCACTGTAAATATTATTACCTATTTCTTCTATAATAACGAGTTTGATATAATATGTATAGTATGAATACTATAGGTAAGAACACGAGCAGTAGCAAAAAAAAAACAGTACAAATTAAATCCCGTTTAATCCGTATATTCTCATATTACTACTTTAGTATAATTATAGTCAGAAACAAACAAAAGTGAGATAAATAATTTTATAATAAAGTTCGGACATTAATACTGGACGTATGGACAGATAATATATTATACATACATACATACATACATAACCTCACGCCTGTCTCCCATGGGGGTAGGCAGAGACAATGGAACGCCAATTGCCACGGTTCTTACACACTTCTTTCGCTTCATCAACAGTCATCAGTCTTTTCATGCATGCTCGTCGGTTAAAGGTACTTTTAATTTGGCCCTTTTTTAATATATCGCCAATCTGGTCGCTATATGTCTGTCTGGGGCGCCCTCTACCGACGGTCCCATTCATATCTGCTTTGTATACTTCTTTCGTAAATCTGTTTTCATCCATCCTTTCTACATGTCCAAACCATCGTAACATTCCCCTTTCAATCCTTGTCACTACATCGTCTTTCAAACCACACTTTTCTCTAACAACACTATTTTTTACTCGATCACTCAGTTTTACTCCACACATACTTCTCAAGGCTCTCATTTCCACCGCATTAATCCTGCTTTCATGCTTCTTCTGCCACACCCATGATTCACTACCATACATAAGTGTAGGTGCTAGTACACGCTGTATTACCGCAAGTCGAGCTTTGCTGGATATAATTTTACTCGACATTACAGAGTGTAAAGCACCATTGACACTATTTCCCGCTTTCACTCTCCTTTCAATATCTCCCTCACACTTTCCATCTCTCGTAAATAAAGAACCTAGGTACACAAACTCATTCACTTGTTCCAATTTTTCATCACCTATCATTACCTGGCATTCTGTTACTAATTCATTCCTTTCTATCACCAACACTTTCGTCTTGTTCACATTGACTTTCATACCTTTCCTTTCAAAAGCATCATTCATCACAGTGATCATTCGTTGTAGTTCTTCGGCCGATGAGGCAATAAGTACCTGGTCGTCGGCGTACAACAATGTTTTGATCACTGTGTCACTCATTCTTAACCCACACTCACCTACTTTCAAATCGTTCAAACAACTGTCCATGAATAAGTTGAACAGCCAAGGAGATAATAATTATATTATACTACCATACATATTTTGTTCTTTTTGAACGCTTTTATGAGGCTGTTTTCTATTGTTAAATAGATCTCTTGCGAACCCGCCTTAAGATATTAATAAAATATCGGTAGTCAAAACAAGGGAAAAGATATTATTATCCCAGTTATTGAGGCCTAGTTATCGATTAGTCTGCTCGCCTACTATTTTCGGTACGCTTCATATTGGACCTCCTGGATTCGTTCGGTTCTCGCCTTTATACATATTATAAATTATTATACGTGAATTATAGTTTCAATAATCTAAAACAGGGCAGGATTCCAATGTGAGTACAATTATTACACAGGAACATTCACATCAGTAAACTAATCTTCTTGTTAGAGCGTGTGAAACGGAAACCACCATCACGGAATTTTGAAGACCACATTTCATAATCATCAATGTTTTTGGAATTAAAGCCTTATACCATTCGTAATAAGGTCTATTTTCGTCAGTGACATCGCAACTCCAGATGCTCGGTAGACGACATTAATAAGAAAAGGAACACTAGCGCCATCTAGGTGATACATATGTAAGTCCAGATAGGTTTTACTCGTGACCTACATTTACGTAGTGCACCGTTTTCAATACAGCTCGATAGTTTACTGCAAATATCACAGATGGCACCACATACATCACTATGTACAAGGACTATGTATTTTGTTCGAATGCAAGAAGTTACACTGAAAGTGCATAGATGACGTTGAGGTTGCGTGTTGTTCTTACGACAACTATGCCTTTTTTCAACGTCTTTACTATTTACTATGCTCCTCAATAGATGTCACGGCTGCAACTATGCTAGAAAGTTAACAAAAGAGGCCATGCACTTTTACATGGACCCTGGTCAAACAAAACTATCTGATCATCATAATACATTCAAATCATCATGTTAGTAGTAGGCGTGGTGGTAGACGTTCGCTTTTTATGCACGAAGCTTTTTATTTTTATGTAGGGGTAAAACCTAGCGAGTATATAAGCGACTTTTTTTTTTTTTTTTTACATTTTATGGGTCGACGTTTGGCCACTATCTCACTGTGAAGGAAAATATCGTGAAAAAGTCTGCATTTATATTTTCTTTTTATATAGTCGAAATCCCAATTCGTCTTGAGGAGGCGTGGTGGTAGTTAAATGTTCAAATCTTTTACGCGAGAAAAGGTCTTTGTTTAGCAGAGAATGCTTAAAAAATAAAACAAATGTCATTATAATTCACTGCAATTTAATAACTAGCGCACCAGGGGCAATAGGTAATATGTATATACATTATAATATTTTAACGATTATTAACACTTGCACAATATTGTTTAAAAATTAAAATAAAACAGTAAAATCAATTAAAATGATTACATAGTAAAAATCTACACTACTATTATAAAAAGATTATAAGAAAAATTTACTACAAACTACTGGTGAAATATAAAAAAATATTTTACCATTAAAATCTTACATTATCCTTGAAAATAATATATTTAATAAGAGACTAAAAATATAAATTTTTATTATGTATGAAATGATATGTGAAACCCCTACCATAAAACTGCATAATATATTGCTTAAGTTGTGGAAATTATAGACGATAGAGCGAAGTGATATCAACGTAAAAATCTACAATATTATTATGTCACTATTATTACAGTTATGCCACAATACATAGTTTTTTCATCTAATTACTAATTATGATTTTTATTATGACACATTATTATCAGAGTAATATCTCGGAAATATCTGAAGAACGGGAGCTATACTGTAATGTCAATACTCTGTATTATTTAACCCTACATTAGGCATAACATTAAAATAAAACTTTTTGTGGTTTATTAAAATATGCGTTTTGTAATATTCACTGAACTTTTCGATGAAGTAAACATGGTGGTAAAGATATTCCCTTTGCCTTATAAAGGGTAAAGTTACGATCTTACCATCAGGTAGGCCGTGTGCTTTCTTGCCATCGTCATAGTTTAAAAATTATTGAACCTATTTCAATTAAATTCGGTACAACGATAGTTTAAGACTTGGGAAACGACATATAATAGTTTTATCCCGAAAATCTCATGGATACGGGAATTATCCGTTTAAGTCCTGGGACTCTGTATCTCTTAACCACTAAACTTATTTGAGTGAAATTCGATACAATGATAGCTTGAGACCGGTAAAGGACGTCTGATCGTTTTCATCCCGAAAATCCCACGAGTACGGGAATGTAGAGAACGTTAAAATCCCGACAATCTCTATAATTTAAACCATTGTACCCATTTGATTGAAATTACAACAGTGGTACATCGGTACAATAATGCTTTGCGACCTGGGATAGGACATAGGGCAGTCTTTATCACCGAAACCTTACGGGAACGGACACAGTACGGGTAAAACTCCTATGGGATTATTAATTTTTTGAAACTCTAATGTCAGAGGTTTTTTGTAGAAAATGTTAAACAAATAATATGTATTAGAAATAATTTAATTTGAATTAAATCTTGATTGAGATATACACAATTGTACGGTTTACGTACAGGCATTTATTTTGCTAATGTCGCGCGACCTACTTTCGCGAGTCGATTTAATTAATATTGTATTTTGTGATGTGAGTTGATTACAACGATACCCACGATTTAAATCTCACTAACTAAACTAGTGTAACTTACACAATAAACTATTGAACGGGAAATCTGTGGTATTTGTCAACTCAAACTAAACTAACGGCGCCTGGGTCCATACAACAATAATATCGTAAAAATCTATGCACAACTTCCGATCTATTTTAAATTGTTACAAAACTTTAGTATAATATTAAATTAGGACTTTTAAAAGAAGTCCAATTAATTTTACATCATTTTTTAAATAAAAACATTGATAACGCGATCATTTCGTAGAATTATAAAAAAGATAATTATATTATAGTCACATACTTATTTGATTCTTAATTTTAAATTTAATCAGCAAAATAAATATAAAATCAGCAAAAGATACTGCAAATTCAATTTTCGCTTCAAAAAATTAGATTTTCGGTATAAATTTAGCCTAGGGGCGAATTATTTCATCCGAATATCGTTAACAAGACTGGTTGATATTTGTGAACCAGTGTCCAGTGCTCTGGACACTGGTTCACAAATATCGTATCGTATCGTCTGGTAGCCAACTTTTTTTTTATAAAAGGCCGTATTGGTGCAGTTTATTTACATTTTAGGCAGTCTAAACAGTTTGCCTAGCATGTAAACAAGCCGAGTTGTCGCAATATTTAAACAAGCTAGTGAATAATTGTGCAATATGTGAAACTGTAGATATTTGACAATGTCTATATTAGTGCAAAAAGAAAAGCTAGAACTACTGCAGCGATGGCCGCCTGGCTGGCAGTTTGGTAAACCGATTTCATATCCAACATTTTCGCCATGTTCCATATTACGTAGCGAATGGCGTTGAAATAATGATAGGCGAATGGAAAACCGAGTATCAATTTGATTACAACGGTGCTTATATAGCCAAGTCCAAGGCTTTGTATCATAGACACGTAAGATTCCACACCATTGGAGAAGAACAGAGCGCCGACAGCCAAACTGAATGCGTAAAATGTTAAGACGCAACCTGAAATAGAAACAAGATAAAAATTTATCAACACAATTCTATACTATCGATGGTAGTCCTATTTCTTACTATTATTATGAATGCGAAAGTTTGTGAGTTTATAATATTATGTTTGTTATGTGTTGTTTGTCATTTAATACGCCAAAACGACTAAAGACATGGGAATCAAATTTGGAACATGGGTAGATTATGATCTGGAATAACAAATAAGATACTTTTTACCCACGGGAACACAGGCAAAGCTAGTCACATATACCTACATAAAAAAGATCGTCTTATCTGTTCCTAAGGCAAATATATAACACAATATCCGTTCTTTTCTCATTTAAAGCTACATTTATTATTGTCAGTATAAGCCGACACAGCTGGTGTTTCAGTATCAACACCTACAAATACCACTAATGTTATTTTGTTGCAACACAGCGGCAGCACAACTTTGAGTCCATTCTAATCAGCTTACGATTTTCAGTAGACTAGTTCAATCCTCGTGTGTTTTTGTTGCATTTCTACTTAGTACCTGTCCTCTACAATGCAATGTGAAACGAATTGAAAATGTTGTCTGCAGTAAATGTAAAGGGGAAACTATGTTGTCTCATTACTAATGCTGTCCCGTGAGGAGATTGTTTTGTCATTGTGTATTGAGTTTACACATTTTCAACTCCATGTTATTATGAATAAGTTTCTATTGTGAAGGTATTAACGTTCAATTTTGTTGTGAAATTTTCACAGAGCAACAGGGTGGGTTTGATGTTTAAAAACTGTCGCATTCTAGTTTGGGCAATTTTGTATTTAACATCGTTTGTCCATCTTTTATGGTGAAACGGAGTGATGAATTGACATAATATTTTAAGTGGAGATAGTTGAAGGGATAGAGAGTGCCATAGGCTACTATTTGTCTCCTTGTAACCCTCCACTTCCCTAAAATGGAGGATGGAAATTGTTGTATGGAGTATTCTACAATTACCTGAGTACCAAGTTTTATTAAAATCGGTTAGTAATTTGTATAATTTGGATTTTTATATTAAGAGCTACCCCTCGTAAACAGGTTAAATGTACAATTTCTAAAGCTTAGCCTTTTCTTATCAAGTTTAAATATTATAACTTTCGCAAGACACAATAATTAATTATTATGTTACCGGCTTACTCATGTAAATGTTTGACGAGGAATTCGACTAGTTTCTACAGCCTGGTTGTAGCGGCGCGACATTAGCCGCGTCGTGTGTCGCGGAATGTTGCTCATGAATACGAGCCTCTAGCATTACTTGAAACTAGTCGAGTTCCTCATCAAACAGTTACGTGAGTAAGCCGATAACATAATAATTAAGTTTCTTAAATATTGAATAAAGTATAGATTATACTTACATGTATACAATCTTATGTTAGGAGTTTTATATTTTGTGTCGTTTGTTAGAAACTACTTCTTACGGGAATCCTTATCTGAGGGGTAAAAAAACGAGTTATTGTATAAAACTCTTAACAAAATGACTTAAATGAATTAAACTAAGTCAGAGTCATTTAATAGTTACTTAACCCAGCCCTTAGCAATTGTTTTCGGAACAATATCGTTAATAAGTAATAGTTTAAGTGATTATTAAATATCTCAGTGTACGGCAGTAATACACAAAAAACTATGCATCTATATTTGCAAGATTTTAACATAAAAATTAAAATCTTTAATAGTTTTCATATAAACTTTTGATAACCTGATAGATCTCTTACGCGACGACCTGTGTGAGCGATCTAAACACGAAAGCGATGCGGTGCGGCTCGAAACCAACAACTGTCAAAATGTATTGACGTGGCTTACATGACCAACAGCACGTGAGATGTGATAAGCTCAATTGGCTTGGTCCCACCGCTTCGCATTGAATCGTCTATTAACGAACCGCTTCGCGTTCGCTCCTAGATCGCTTGCACAAGACGTCGCGTTATATTATGTGAAGCAGTCGAAAAATTGTTTTAGATAGCTGTTACAACTAGTCAATCATATTCTAACTCACCCTAGTTAGGATTTAGATTCATATCCTAACTAACCCTAGTTAGGATATGATTGACTAGTTATAACTAACTAACCTAGTTAGGATTCCTAACTAATATTAATGTTCTGTCCTCTATTTCAATAAATATACGGTGCCGACTATTTGGTCACTTTCCGAGCCACCGAGTGTACTTAATACAGAACGGTAGAAACAGAAACAAGAGAATGAGCGCGAATTCATTTACATGGAATTTTACCTTCAACAAACGAACGAACGTTTGTAAAGGAATATGAAAATTTACGTTTATACGAACAACATTATGAATGTTTGTTTTTAATCAAATCCCCTGAACGTAAGTAGGAACTGGCAAAATATTCTTTTTATGAAAAATTCTTACTGTAATCCTACGTTGGATATTTCAAAGGTAAAAATATATTCAAAGCATTAATTCATTTTACTTGGAAGCCAGTACAAATAGGTACTAAATTTTATCATACACCTCGCATATTTCCTTCAAAGTTAGAATTTGAACTCAATCCGCATCGTTTAGATGTTTGCCTAACTCTAACGTGGCTTTGAATATAATAATAATATAAGTGTGTCGTATGACGAAGCCAAGGCTCTTGCTTTGAGCTCAGAGAAACAGAGAATGTGTACTTTCAGTCACAAATGGTCCCCAGTCTAGTGGTAGAATAACAAACTATTTATACAAGTTCCTAAAACCAGTCCCTCTGGGTGTATGACAGTTACCTAAACATTATTGCTAGAGATGTGTCGTCTATGACTGAGTTCGTCTACGAGTCTAACTAAAGTTTGTTTCTACCTCATGATTATAATTATACTTTCTAAATATTCTAACAGAGGTTTAATACTCAAGTGAAAGAAGTTTCGGATCGAGTGTGAAACTATCCTTAATCCAACTTATTTAGAACTGATCTCCTTAGGCCACTGTGCTTGACCAAAGGAGTCCACATTCTCATCTTTTTTACACAATGGACACCAATGATAGTTTTTACCCGCAAAATTGAATTTCGGATATCAAGGAAGTGTCACATCATTACTATTGAAACAACCACTCCATTCGGGAGTTGTGGTCTCCATAATGACCGTTTTGTAGGAGTTCACAGCTTCTTCAGATGATAAAAATCTCTGACCACGCAATTTATTCTAATTATTATAATTGTATTCCAATCAACGGGCAACGTCTCAACTAAGTGTCAAATCTGATTGTAACATCCCAGATCGATTAACATGTCACCATCGCATCCGGTATGCGATCTATTCTGATGAGTTACAATAAAATGGGAGTTTTAGCCAGTATTGAACTGTTACCGCCTTCACCGCGTGGAGGTACTCCCAGCTTATGTTATTATTGTTATTTACATAATCACGGGACCACAGAGTCCCGGACCTTTGGAAGGCGTACGAGGGGCCGAAGCCAACTCGCAGAGGCCCGTTGAACAATTTTAATCTTAATCTAAATGTAATGGGACATAAATCTAGTAAGGCACGTCCTTAATTTTTTTGTGGGTGGCTGTGGACACCTAATTACACATAATGAGGAAAAGTGTTTACCCTAGAAACCAGTGAGCCAGGTAAGGTTATTCTAGTCTTAAAAAGAAAAGTTGTTTTAACGATAATTTCATAATATAACGCATTAATCGCGTTCCGGGGTATTAGGGCGTACTAGATTTTTATTTTATAAGGAACATGGTTGATGCCAGCTCTATCTATCCTTCATAAATAAAATATTAAACAACAATCTTAAATTGTTAAGTCGGGAAGGCTAAACATCTCTCTCGCTTTTATTTTGGGTCAAACATTTATTCATTCACAAACTATCTTGAAAAATGGATCCCTACGCTTTTGACGTAAGTTCAGGACGCCATATGGATCGCGACAACCTTTTTCTTTATAAGCAAGTTACCGACTGTTTTTTGCCTGAGTTATTTATATTATTTAGATATTCGTACAATTTTTACTACCAAGTGAGTGATGAAGTGGGCGAATCACCCACTCACACAATCACTTTGCATGTAAAATATATCCGGAGCTACGGACTACCTTTAGCGGGGCTCCGGCTCAAAAAGCAGGAGTTGCAACAGTTTTTACGGTGGTTTTTAGTCAGTAAGAGTCTATCACTTCATCTTGCTTCGCCCCAGGCGGGAAAAGTCATTGGGTGATATTACCCCCTCAAAAACAAAATATCAAGATGTGACTCGAGGGTACTTGGAGAATAAAACCACTTTGTCTTAGTAGACGGCACGGCTTTTTTTGTGCAATAACAAGAAGTACAGTTACTGTTGCAATCAATGTTACTTATTGCTGGATTTACTAGCACTTTGCAGGCTTACAAATAATTATAACAGTCACGTTCTCTCTATTGACAAAGCCAGCAAGAGAACATTCTTTTTCTATTATTTTTATGTAAATACGTGAATTTTAAAGTAAGTATTAATGGTATTAATGTTGTTTTATGATAGGTATATGTAACACACTATGTTAGATATTAGGCCGATTCCGATAACCAATATCTCAACTGATTCCCAACAACCCTTAAATTCTTAATCCGCAAAGGGCCGGCAACGTACTTGCAACGTCTCTGGTGTTTCGGATGTCCATAAGCGGCAGTGATTGCTTACCATAAAAAAACCACAGATTTTTATGGTACAAAAGCCCTAAGACTCCCGATTTCCAATATAATGTATTATTCAACTTCCATATAGGCAACAGTTAGGACCAAACAGTAAAATAACATAATACTTTTTATTCCTAATCGAGTAGAGATGCATTGGATAATATAAGAAAGCTAGACATCAAACACTGTATAGTTACCTGTAGCTCTTTGGGCTATCGAAGTCATTGAGGGTACGGTGGGCGCGTACACCGTCAGGTGTGGTGACATCGGTCTCTTCACAGCCATATTTTTGTAATCATGATCCATTGGTGGTGGCTTCACGTAAGGCGTGAACTTAATCTCATGCCCTTTGTATCTGTAGCTGACGAAGTTTAGCAGACCAGGAGACATGCGGAGCAATTCGGACCTGAAACAAGCATACGTAACTTAGGTTACTTATATTTTTTCATGTAAACTAACAGACGTATCACCTGATGGTAAGTAATCGCCGCCGCCCATGGACACTTGAAACACCAGAGGCGTTACAAGTGCGTTGCCGGCCTTTTGGGGGTTAGGAATTTGAGGGTTGTTGGGGAATCGGGGATTGGGAAGATTGGGAAGGGGGAATTGGGCCTCTGGTAACCTCACTCACACAACGAAACACAATGCAAGCGTTGTTTCACGTCGGTTTTCGGTGAGGCCGTAGTATCACTCCGGTCGAGCCGGTCCATTCGTGCCGAAGTATGATTCTCCTACACTTCGAGTTAAGTAATGAGTTCCATAGTTTTATAGTTCCTTCCATGAGGAGTGGAAGGAGGGTAGGGAGGCCTTTGCCTTGCAGAAGGGAACAAGTGTGGCTGAAATCTAAATCTAATGCGTAATAATAGGCTCAAGCTCGGTAATAGGCTCACCCCCTATTACATGGATGTATACCCAATACGATAAAAATGCAAAGAGCTTTAAAGAGATAGGAATGGAAGGAGGGTGGGGAGGCCTTTGCCCTGCAGTGGGACGATCGTGGCTGAAATCTAAATCTAATACCCAATACGATTTCAAGCTCTAAGCTGTTTCCGAGCTCTAAAATACGTTGAATACATTAATATTATTATATTAGATGATCATAATGATCTTATTACACTGTAAAATTCTTCCATTCTCTAGAAGCCTGGTCTTGAAAGGACCCACCTTGAGAAAAGTTCACGTCAAATATTTACGACGTTTACTTTAACCACAAAGAAGGTAGTCAGACCTGCCAGAAGCATAGACAAGTAAAAGAAAATACTAATGAACTTTACAAAGAATTAATTAAGTACTAATCTCAATTATCAGACTAGTGTTCGAACTTAGCCTTCTCCTATCCTTCTTTACAACACTACGCTTTTGTAAAATATCAAGCGTCTATGGAAGTTTAGCTTAGCTCTACCGTCTAAAGGTATCGGTACGGAAAAGCACCTTAACAGGAGTCTTTAGGAGGACTTTATCCGGAAAACGTGTTTTGTTTGACATTTTATATTATTTTATAGTCTTGTAGTATCCAGACATGGTGAAATAAGACCTAAATATGTTTGCTCAATACGACTTAAAAATCTATAATATAAAAATAAGTCGGGTTTTCCTTCCTGGCACTATAACTACAGAATGCACGAACCGATTTCCACGGTTTTGCATTCGTTGGAAAGGCCTCGGGCTATGTGAGGTTTGTAGCAAAAAAGAGAAAATTGGTAGTAAAACAGATTTCGCCGAGTTTGCTAGTTCGGTAGTTCCTCTAATTACAAGGGAGATCTTCCTTTTATTTTGTGACAAGTATATTTTGCCAATAAGCTGCTTAAATCGTCCCCTGAGGTACTATTTAAGTCGGACGCATGTTTAATTAAAAACCGTATACGTACATAATATAAACATTTTATGTTCCTTTCATAAAGCGTTGGGCGGAAAACGAAAATTAATTTTAGTACTCGAAAGGTTTTCAAACTATAAAGCCTCTTTAAAGGAGAGGTGCACTCCATAAACGATGCGTAAGAGGCTTATACCGGATTGTAAATTATTCCTGTATTCGAGTGTTTGCAAATTAATATAAAATATTGACAAAATAATCTTTTTGTTTTATATTAATTGATGAGAGCGAGCGAGAGAGGGTGAGAGCCATTAAACATCCTTATGTAAAATAAGTTAAAATGAAAAGCTTTTATAATAAGTTTCTTTTGCGTCTATCTTTTTTTTTGAGGAGGGAATATCATCGAACATTCCTTCTCCCACCTTAGGCAAAGCGAACGGGACTGTCAGCCTCTTACTGACTAAAAACCACTCTGTTTCTACTCCTGCTTTTCGAGTCTGAGCCCCGGTAACCCAGTAGGCAGTCCGCAGCTCTAGGCGTCTGTCTATCTATACAGATATAATTATTACAAACTGAACAAATAGTGTCACGGTGGCCACGAGATTTAAGAAGCCCGTTTCTCATGCATTAGGCACCTTCATGCAGGAGAAGCGGGCTTCTAAGAGTACTGAAGCAATTCCCAATTCCCGTGAGATTTTATTTAATGATTTATTGATTGAAGGCCTTAGTATGACTAGCCAAATGTACCTACAGTTCTTCTTTTTTCCGGTATTCGGCGCAATACATTTTCTTACTTACTCAATCAGACGTAATCATAATTACAAACTCATTTTTCCTTTAAATTACCATTTTTCACACAATCTGTCTATCTTGCTATTGTAAAATCCAATTTGAAAAACCAAGTAGTATTAAAATACAAACAATTGCAAACATTCAATAATGCGCCGTCAAGCTATAAATTTACCCGAGGCTACGGACTGCCCAGCGGGTTACCAGGGCTCTGGCTCAAAAAGCAGGAGTAGGAATGGGAAGGTTTTTAATTATTAAAAGTCAGACACTGTTTTTCGCCTCGCCTAAGGCGGTAGAAGTAAATGTCAAGATTTCTCTGTTTAAAAAAGCTACAAATTCAATGTAAACAAATACATTAATACAATGCACTCCTATTGACTGCAAAGGAATAGCAACTTTTCTATGTATTTTACTAAAAACTCTCATTTGCAGTTGCAATTTCTTATTTACCACACGCAAGAGAAAAATAGGTAAACAGACCTATTTTTCTCAAAAAAAATGTTCTAGGCCAAAAAAGTTACATAGTGCAGAAGAAAGCGTATCTTCTGGCGACTCCATAACATGCAAGAATGATGGTGTACCTTGACAGAAACCCATGGAAATTACATTATGATTCGCTCATTGCCTTTTGGAAAGTAAATACTACATCTGCATAGTGTGTGGCTGTGAAAGCCATTTATTGATTCGACAAGGTTATAATTAATGTATGCTGGTAGGCTGCCGGATCAAATCCCGTCGAAAGTGCCGGCAATAACCGAAGCATATTGATAATTCAACTGAAAACGCATCAACATGGAAGGTAGATAAATACATCAAAAGATATAGAATACTCAACATTCCCTACATATACATAATGAAAATTAAAAAAATAATTAACGGTCAAATTAAACATAAATGCAAATAAAGAAATGTTCAATACCCTAAGAAAACTAAGACTACCTGATTTTGTATCAAAGCTATTCTTTCAATCTGGGTAGGTAATTACCGACTGACGATATTTAAAATTCCAGCTGAGTCCAACTAACATACCACCAAGCATTTAACCTTCAAGATAATTTAACAGTTTATAGTATGCTTGTTTTCATTTTTTTTAAGAGGCGAATATCATCAAATAACTTCTCTGACCTTAGGCGAGGTAAGAGAGTGTGTCAGACTCTTATTGACTAATAAAAACCACCCCATTCCTATTTCTGCCCTTTGAGCTGGAGCCCCGATAAACCCGCTAGGTAATCCGCAGCTTCGAATCAGATGCTGGTTTACTAGGTGTAATACCTTGATATTTTAAACACACATATCATCAGCCAATAATTGTCTGAATTGATATGTATTTAAAGCAATCAACAACATTTAACGTCTATTTTAAGTCATTACTCCGTTTACAATCAGCCAAATGATTACCTGTTTAATTAATGGAACTTCCAATTACTGGGCAGCTTGCGAGCCAAATATAAACCTCTCGTGAAATCAATCACGTGAATACGTGCAAAATAAACGCGCGTAGTTATGAGTGGCTCGCGAACAATTCGAGAATATAACCCGCCAAGCACTCGAACACCATAAAACTTTAGGCAGACACAATCTTTATTTTTCTTGATTATAACATTATGCTCAAACTTATTCGATCGCTTATTTCATTGCGAGATCCAAGACAGGCATCATGTCCCTGTGACGCGCCGGACTTCAATGTTCCCGTGTTTTCATGGTTGTATCTACTGCAGATCCTGGCTTACAGGAGTTGCAGTAGCATGGGAGGTTGTGGCGGGATTGTTCCATTATACTTAAACGGACGGAGATCGTCCGATTTCCTCAATAAACCCGATTTTGTTAAAAACATAATGTGGTTAATTCAAATATCATTTAATTTTTAACCGACTTCAAAAAAAGGAGGAGGTTCTCAATTCAACCGTACATTTTTTATGTATGTTAATCCATATCTCCGGCAGTTATAGACCGATTTGAGAAATTCTTTTTGTGTTTGAAACAGTACGATGTCAGTGTGGTCCCATACATTTTTTTTAAAGTCTGACCATAAATGTGGAAGATAATCCAGGGAACTCCTCAAAAATGAACAGAATGTGCTCTGCGTTTGAGTTTAAGTGATGTATATTAGCTTATCTTTCTGAGTAACAATAAAATTCAGGACAGATAGTAGCATATCTGGTATAGAATGATGGATAGCTTGATGTGCTGTCTGAGTTACATGACTGTATACAAACACACTCATCACACACATTATAATGTAAGTAGGTACAATTATTGTTATTTTTGGAGTCGGTGTCAGTCTAGTAAACGCCAACAACTAGCACGGCACGGGCACGGCGCGGGCGGAGTGGTGGTTAAGTACCTATTTACAACTGGTGTAAAACTGTAATATTTTGTTGTGATAATAGGTAAATAACAAACCTATCTTAGTTGGCTGACACCGACTCCAGAAGTAACAATAATTGTACCTACTTACATTATAATGTGTGTGATGAGTTAGTAAAGTTAGTTGATCTATTAAGTTGTCAAAAAATACGCAATTATTTTTTTTTTTTTAGTGCATATTAATTTGTTTTGGAATATTTATTTTTTGAAGTCGGTTTTTTTTTTGTTAAAAATGGTTACTCGGGCTTGGAGTCATGTTATGTTAACTATCACAGACTTTTTGAAAGCTCTTTTATGATAACACCAGCATAATAATATGCTCGCGGCCCGCATTAAATTCGCAGATTGTAAGGGGTTGGGGCATATAAAAAATACCTACAATGCTTTTTTGGTCACAAACAGTCAACATACAAATTTTTAACTTCCTATCTTGATTCTTGAATACGGGATGCTCCATACAAACTCTTAATTTTAGGGAAGTGGGGTTCAGCGCGTTCAGTTATCAAGTTGATTCGTTGCTTCGTTTTGCCGTGAAAGAGTATTATTACAAACAAGCCGACACACACACTTTGCCATTTATAATATTTTTTTTTTTTTTTGTTTTTCTTTAAAAAACGTTGCCCCACATTAGGACTTTCTCCTGTGTCGTGGGTGCGTTTACAAACATACAAGTTCACATGCTCATGACACCCAGACCCGAAACAACAATTTGTGGATCACACAAAGAGTTGCTCCGTGCGGGAATCGAACCCGCTACCCGTTGCGCGGCAGCCAGTTGCCCAGCCACCGCACCAACCGTGCAGTCATTATTAGTATAGATTTTATAATAAACAAAATTTTATTAAGTGATTTCACGAATAATTGAATTTTAGAGTACCGAGTGCACTGTTAACTCTCGAAAAACACTGAAATCGCTGAATTGTAAAAAGGAATGTTAATGAAACATAATTAAATGATTGAACATGGTGGGCTTCGGAACTATGATGTATAAAGTAAATTGTAACCAAATACATCATAAATTGAAAAATATGCAATCAATTAATGCAGCCCGGGATTCGGATCCATTTGAAAGGATAAAGGATATGTTACTGATGCAACTGGGTATTAACGCTAACGTAAAAAAATGTGAACGATTTTAAGAGTAGACATTTTGAGAGAGTCGTTTTTGGAAAATAGTTGTTTTTTGACATAACGGGAATACGTTTTTTGGGAGTTTGAAGTTTTGGGATAGTAAACATTTTAGCTAGTTGATGTTATGAAACTAGAATGCAAGTCTACACTGTGATAAACACCTAATTCCCCGATTTTTTTAGAGGAAAAATTTCCACAATACATTAAACTATGTTTTGTATATGTGGGCGATTCTGGGGAAGTGATGTGTAATCTAATCTAAAGTAAACATAATCTGGCTTTGTCTGATGACGTGGAATAACCAGCTATAAATAGGCTTTTTGGGGACAACGACTGGAGTATGGGACTTTGACGTCACTAAAACCACCCCGGTAACCACTCTCAGCACCTGTACGCAGCTCCGAGTACTCTAATAGAAATACTGACAGCTGCTGAACAGACCCATAAGGGCAGTAATGACAGTCAGGCCCAAACTAAGTTAAAAGTTTCCTTCAATACAAATTAATCAAGCCCAAGCACGCAGTCACCACTATTTCCTCAACTGTACCCTTAGCACGAGTTTGCTTTACGTTGAACGAAAACGAAACGAGAGTGTGTTCGGCGCTGGTTGTTGGTTGATTGGTTTACATCAAATAACCTAGTATTAAATGATAAAAAGACAAAATGTATTAGATTTGTTTTGCCAAATGTTAAGACTAACCAATGCGATGTATTATTAAATAGTCAGAAATTAGAATTTGTAAAAGAGACTACTTTCCTAGGGATCACTGTAGATGACAAATTGCAATGGGGTCTCCACATTACATCGCTAGCGGGACGATTGAGCTCTGCAGCTTACGCTGTCTGGAAGATCAGACAGCTAACCGACATAGGCACGGCAAGACTAGTGTATTTCAGTTACTTCCATAGCATCATGTCGTATGGCATTTTGCTGTGGGGACAAGCTGCTGATGTTGAGTCTATATTTATCCTACAAAAGCGCGCCGTCAGAGCTATTTACAACCAAGGTCGTCGGGAATCTCTTAGAGAAAAGTTTAAGGAGATCAATATTATGACCGTTCCATGTCAATTTATTTATGAAAATATTATGTATGTTAGGAAAAACCTACATTTGTTTGCAAAAGTATCTGATAGACACAACTATCAAACTAGACATAAGGATAGATTAACGGCGCATTCCAATAAACTACCGATCGGTAAATTTGCTTACGAGCCGTAGAATTTTGACATAAGCTCCATACAAAATGTGTCAAAATTCTACGGCTCGTAGGCACATCTACCGATCCGTAGTTTATTGGATTGCGCCGTAAGTCAACCATTTTTTAGATTGTCAAAAATAAGTAAGTCATTTATTCTGTGGGATTCTGTGTTAAATGTTATAATAGAGTTCCAATGGAAATACAGAATCTAAATGAATCAAAATTTAAACTATGTATTAAAAAAACGTTATGTAGACAAGCATACTACAAAGTAAACGATTATATAGAAGATAAAAATGCTTGGAGGCAAGCTGGTCCGGCTCCACAGGATAACGAAAAAAATGTAGTAATATAACCATGTTATTTCGATGTGTTCTGTACTTTATACAATTATTGTAAATGTGAGAACCCTGTAATTAACTGAAATCAAATTAGACTAGTAGAATGCATTTATGTCAGCTTGGAGTTGTCATGCTCACTCAAATGTCTCATTGGCGGTGGCACGGGCATTGGATCGCTCGATTCCCTGCAACATGGTTGAGTTGGGCGGTGCTGGTGTACGTGTCATGTTCGTGAACGGGCGCTGTCAACTGGGACTGGTCAGCTCCGGACTGCTTTATTTTTTATTGTCCTCTAGGTTATTTTCTTTTTCTGTCGCTTGGACTATGTATTAGTTTTACATTGTTCTCACATAGTTGAAGTAATCGAAACAATGTAACCAGAATTGTATTGTAAATCTGATTGAAAAAGAGTAACCTATGGAGTTTCTTGCTCGTTCTTCTCCATAGGAATCTACACTTTGGAACGAGCAAATAGCTTCACTAGAGGACTGACCGACAGACAGACGTTATTAATATTATTATATTTGCTTTGACGTTCAAAAGTGCCTTCCTGGTCTATTTGAAATAAATGATTTTGACTTTGACTTTGACTTTGACGCTCTGATTAGTTGGTTCATTGGAGCTGGCCAATCAGAACGCCGAACGCGCTCTTGTTTCGATTACTTTAAATATAAAGCAAACTCATACTAAGGGCACTGTTCTTGAGCATGTTCATGATCTTGATACATATCAATCAAGATCTCTTGCTCACACTTAAGCGAGTTGTGAGGGCCGGACGAAGATCTTTTAACGTGCCTCTTAGTACGTTTGTAACGGCCCAACCATAGTGCTTTAAGTTAGTTAAATAATGATTCAACCATAGTAACCTCCTTCTTTTTTTTAAATTACTTACCACGATCACGGCATAGTACGTGCAATCTATTATGTTCTATGAACCACAACTTTCATGGCAGTTATATTTTCGCCATTTGTAAAAAAACACAGTTTTAAAACCGGTTCCGAGTAAAAAAGTAACAAACGCAATCGCTTGTATCTGGTTTTTTTGTTTCACAAATTAAATGCAGTTTGAAAACCGCCGCAGTCCAGCCCCCGGGCGGGGCTTAGGCCCGTCCATGATCTGTCGAGAATAATAGGATAGAAGGGAACTATTTGGATATCTGTAACCACAATTTGAATAGACACCAATCGCCACCCCTCACAGCAGCTCTGGGATATCGAGGCTACGCGGAACCTTGTTGTATCACAACCAATTATGTGGTTACAATAAACCGGTCAGGATAACGCAAGTTGTCACTATTTGGACTGATCTAACTAAAGTGCTAGTGACAACAATGTTCACTGTGTTCAGGAATAAAATGAAATCAAATCAATCAATTCATTATTAAATTGTTATTAACTATTATGTTACCGGCTTACTTACCTAACTGTTTGACGAGAAACTCGACTAGGCTACTACAAAACGCGGCGATTGTCGCGGAATGCTGCTCATGAATAGGAGCCTCTAGCATGGCTTGAAACTAGTCGAGTTCCTCGTCAAACAGTTACGTGATTAACTGAGTAACCGCCGCACTCAGAATCATATAATTGTTGCTTAACCCAGTCCTTAGCAATTGGTTTTGGAACAAACTCGTTACTAAGGAATAGTTTAAGTAATGTCTCCGAATACGACAGCAAGCCAAAAACATAATAATTAATTAATGTCTCACGAAAGTTACAATAAAAAAGGTGTGTTATTTTCTCCTTTTTAGGGTTCCGTAGCCAAATGGCAAAAAACGGAACCCTTATAGATTCGTCATGTCTGTCTGTCCGTCCGTCCGTATGTCACAGCCGTTTATTTCCGAAACTGTTGGGCCTAGATAGTTGAAACTTTGTAGGATGGTGTATTTCGATAACCGCTATTCGAATTTTGAATAAAAATGAATAAATTTAAAAATTAAAAGGGGGCACTCCATACAAGGAACTGATTAAAAAAATTTTTTTTCATCTAACATATACGTGATGGGTGTCTATGGATAGGTCTTTAAAAAAGGCATTAAGGTTCCTAAAACCACTTTTCGTCAAAATCAATCGTTTGAAAGTTAGACGCTACCAAAGTGGAAAAATGAGTGTCCCCCCCTCTAACTTTTAAAATAAGAGAGTGAGAAAACTGAAAAAAATATATGCTGTAGATTTCAATAGAAACTAACAACGAAAATTGGTTTGAACGAGATATCATTATTAGTTTTTAAGAAATAAAACATTTTCAAAAACCGCAAATATAACTTTGTCGTTCATACAAATACTATGTAAAGCCAAGTTATTTTACAACTGTTATATTATTTCATCTACTTGCTGCTACGGAACCCTTCATGGGCGAGTCCGACTCGCACTTGGCCCGTTTTTAATGTTTACGGGCATATGGGCGCCACGAATAATAGGTAATTAGCAAGACATGTCCACTTAACCACATTTTGTGAAACTGGACTGAACCTCTCCAAATATTAGCAACCATACTGTATTACATATTGTAAATCGTCTACTCGTTTACCGGCTTATCTCTATATATAAAAATCAATTGCTATTCGTTAGTCTCGCCAAAACTCGAGAATGGCTCAATCGATTCGGCAAATTTAAGTCTTGAACTATTAGTGGAAGTCCATGGAAGGTTTAAAAGGTGAGAATTAAATGTTTGAGGCGGAACGAAGTTTGCCGGGCCCGCTAGTAACATAAAAAAAAATCATGTTTTATAAATGGTTTCCAATTTTTATGTAATCTTTGCTGTCTCAATTTCACTACATTTTCAATTAATATCACTGTCAGTTTGAAACGCTCGCGGGGGATCGCGGGACGATCTCCGGCCACCGTAAGTTTTTTTTTTTTTTTTTATGTAATAGGAGGCAAACGAGCAAACGAGTCACCTGATGGTAAGCGATCAGCGCCGCCCATGGACACCCGCAACACCAGAGGAGTCACAGGTGCGTTGCCGGCCTTTGTTTTTTTTTTTTTTTTTTGCAGTGCGGGCCTGCGGACGGTGAGCAAGGGTAGCTCACCGCCCGAACAGAACCAGACCCGTGCGTACGGCGCGTAGCGTTCCGCGCGCGCCTCAAAGAGCCATCAGACCACTACAGATGGGGCCCAGTAGGGCTGATGCCTGATCCAGAGTTGCGGACTACCTAGCGGGCTTACCGGGGCTCTGGCCTGAAAAGCAGGAGTAGGAACGGGGTGGTTTTAGTCAGTAAGAGTCTGACACTCCCTCTCGCCTCGCCCAAGACGAGAGAAGTCACAGGATGATTTTCCCCCTCAAAAAAAAAAAGCTGTCGTATTAGGGTGCACCCTGTAATGATAATAATTCAAGGATTTTAATAAATATATATTTAAAATACACAGTCTAAAGTAGCAAAAGATATAGGTACAGATAAGCAAATGTTTGCGATTCTCTTCTACCTAACAGTGATTAGAAAAGTCTCAGCAATCACTTTCACTTATCGGTTATTTTATGGAACTTAACTAAAACTGTTGATTGGAATACCCATAGAATACGTTTTGTGTCGTCCGGGCTTTCATTAGTAGTGTGTATGGCGAGACCTGCCCGAATTGACAGAACTGAATCTCTACCGTGCAGTAGAGAGGTAGGAGCAACCTCACAGAATATTGTCTTCCCTTTGCCAGCACTGGCGACGGGCGTGAAACAATGCTTGCATTCTGTTTCGCCGCGTGAGGTTACCGGAACCCCAATTACCCCCTCTCCTAATCCCCTCAACAGTTTGCAACGCTAGTTTACTCCATGTTAGTAATTTAAATGTAAAGTCCTCTCCACATATGTTTGAATTATCTTTTGCTGTGCCCGACAGGGTCCACTATTGTTACCTACCAAATGTTTACCAAGCGTACCTTGTGGAATGCAATAAAGAATTGAGTATTGAGTATATGATAGACAATAATGGCTACTACTTACCTATCAGGTTTAAATAACTGCCCCAATATAAGTTTTTGCCCGGCGCGTATCGTTTGAAAATACATAATTACACACAAAACTCCAAAATTCGTAAAGATTTACAAAAAAATCGGATTCCCAAATGACACCATAAAAATGTTTACTGTCACTATGACACGGCGATAAAACGAAACTTGTAATTCGAATAACCTAACTTCTCAACTTAAGAATCTGCAAGGAGGTTAGTAATGATAAAATGTTAGCAATATCTACTTAGGCCCAGCACACAACGGCGGAGGCGCGGCTGAGCATAAATCACTTTAAAATAAACCTTAACTTCTAATATCATACGGATGAAAACGACATGCCAAAGAAGCCTACCGGCGTCCTGCCGCTCCACGGTAAATTAGCGCGTGTTTCTCTACGAGAGGCGCCTCGTGGCGTGTTTCAAACATACTCTGATCTGATCATTTGCCGCCCGCAGCTTAGCTGTCGCCCACAGCAGTGAGCTTGTGAAGGGTCCATTATTAATCTGTTGCATCAACCGTCATCATCAACCTATATTATGTGCACTCACTATTGTTATTTGCCCATTGGCTTTACATGCATTTGCTCAGCAGCAAATGCCTCTTCTCACCAAGAGACGGTCAAACCTTCTGGGAGTGTATTAATCACCACGCTTGCTCAATGTGGGTTGGCAATTTCAAAGTAATAATTCGAAATTATAAGCCCGTTTTTCCTCACTATGTTTTCCTTGCTCAATGTGGGTTGGCGATTTGAAAATTATAATTAGAAAGGGTCTTTGGCCCAAGGGCCAAGACCCTTTCTTTATAATTTTAGATTATTGTTGTCTAAATAATCTTAGAAAATACATGTAACTCAGCATAAGTCACAATGGTGCTTGCAATGTTTCAAAGCCCCACCTTCATGTATGAGAAACGTTTTCAATCAGACCACCGCAGACATGGTAACATTGTGCAGTAATTTCTCTACAAACACAATGACGTTGATATGCTACTGACAACCGAAATTGAATTGTACGGAACTGCACGAAACTGCAGCTGCCTGGACCAATCAAAACTGACTTGTTAACTGATGGCAAAGGAAATTGGAAAAGGAAATTCTCTGTTATTCCACAACGCTTTGTATGAAATTTCGGAAACCTGTCATTTATACAATACCTATATGGCATATTATTGGCCGGTGCTGCGGTGATTTTAAATTGTTCTATCTAAATTAATTTTGGGTTACTTATAGCGTATGTGTGATCAAGCCGAGAATTATTCAACATAGAAAACAGAATACTAAGACACAGTCAATTAGATAGTTCCGAAAATGTGATTAAAAACGCTATAAAAAGTCACATCTATCGAGCTACTCCAACCGCTACTATATTTTCTATATATTATGATAATTGCCATAATTGGAAAAGCGGGTAATTGGGCCTCCGGTAACCTCACTCACATAACGAAACACAACGCAAGCGTTGTATCACATCACTTTTGTCTAAGGCCGTGGTATAATTCCGGTCGAGCCAGCCCATTAACGTCGAAGCATTGTTCTTTCACACTTAAAATATCCACATATTAGAAATCATGCAATAAATGGTCGACAAAAGTATTATGGTAGATGTAAACAACAATATTTTCATCCTATGTAGCTAATTAATATAACTACCACGTTCCACGGCTACACACTAGCTACATAGTAAGCTAGATTTATTTATGTACTAAACTCCCAGTCTTTTATACTGAACTGCAAATCCTGTTTATTTCTTCTTGTCTGCAAACACGATGATGGGTTACAGGATTTTTATTTAACTTCTACACAAACAGAGATGCGTGTTACATGTTTAACTTGTCATTTATCTAAAGGTATGTCTGTTATAAGTATAACTTTTAAAACTATGAACCTATTTTAATCATATTTGAACGTCTGAGAAATGACTTGATCGAAAGCATTCTTAGACTAAGTCATTGATTGGATGATTATGATAATGGTAATAATCACGATTAGAAAATTTTAAATCGATCGTTTGGATAATCTTTTCTTAAGTTGATAAATCGATATTAACATCACTTATTACTAGTTAAATCTGCTATAATATATTTCGTATTTACGAACCAAAAAAAAACGCGAATTCAGCATTTCTTGGTTTTTCTTATTAATATACAACGTTTTATTGCTCTGATAACATTAGCCTTGTTACAATTTTATCATCAAATTAGCAACGTAATTTTCTCAAGATTTATTCAATGTATAATTTAGTTTACCAATCCCAGTCTACACTATATTGTAGTACTATGTGTGTATTACATTATTAATGAATCGATACCCAATAGCTATTGACTAGAGACGACACAATGCTCCTACACAACAGGCAGCCTGCAATTGTGTACTCTGTTTATGCCAAATTGTTATAATGGCTTTTGATTACCCGTGAATCATTTATTCGTCTTAAACAGAGAGAAGTGGAAGGAGGATAGGCATTTGCCCTACAGTGGGACGATTATAGCTGAAATCTAAATCTAATCTTTATTTGTCTTGGAATATTAATATTTAAGTAAATTGCTAGTTTTTTCAGTATAGTATCAACCTTTCACCAGTTAGGTATTTTATGAGCTTATTTTTTAGTTCATATCACAGGACTTTATAAGACTCATACACCAAATACCGTGCTATTATTATTGAGTTGTAATAATGTATTTTAATTTTCCGTGAATCATACATTTGTCTTGGAATAAGGTAGATAGCTAGTGTTTTCACTACAGTACGTGAACCTTTCACCAGTTATTTTGAGTCTCATGTCACAGGACTTTATAAGATTCATACACCAAATACTGTGCTATTATTATTGAGTTGTAATAATGTATTTTAATTTTCCGTGAATCATACATACATCTTGGAATATTAACATCAAGGTAGAGAGCTAGTGTTTTCACTACATTATCAACCTTTCACCAGTTATTTTGTAAGTCTCATGTCACAGGACTTTATTACTCATACACCAAATACCGTGCTATTATTATTGAGAATCATCACAAAGCCGGCCTATAATACCCTGTCCGATTCAGGAATTGATTCCGACTCTCAATTAGTTTGTCGTTCGCATTAGGTACAACCAACCAATCCTGTGATTAGACCAGTGTTATTTGGTTGGCTCTAGTGTATTAATTTCTCGATACCATTTTGCTAAATACATACCTAGCTTTTTTTGAGGGGGGAAAATTCTCTCAATGACTTCTCCCGCTTTGGGCGAGGCGAGAAGGAGTCAGACTCTTACTGACTAAAAACCACCCCGTTCCTACTCCTACTTTTTGAGCCGGAGCCCCGATAAACTCGCTAGGTAGTCCGCAGCTCCGGACTAAGTACCTACCATTGCATACTCAGTATATGATCATTCTCGGGCAAAGGAAAACTTCCAAATTATTTAAAAGCTCAGCATACGTCGATTTGTTTGTTCGTATTTGTTTTGAAATAATCGGTGACCGGTGTAAAAGTTGGTCGCAGTTAACGAGCTCTCAAAAGTTAAGCGGACCCCGACACCTGGGCAACACCGAATGTTATGGAAAAGTGTGTTTCGGTTTCAATTTAACTGTCCAACCTGGAACTCGTTATGCGACACAAAGTTAGTGTTAGTTCCACCAATCGTACTACGTGCTAATTTTAAAGTTTTACGTGTGTGTGTGTGTGTGTGAAAGTTAACTAACGCGAACTGTTGAGCGCAACACTCAACCTTTGTAAAAAAAGGTTTTTTTTTATCACGATCTCATTTTACTATTTATTATCGCTACCAAGGAATAGGAAGGGTTTTGCTACTCCGTCGTCGCCACGTATGTTCTGTTGTTAGGACAATAATAGAAAACACATTGTGTCTCGCATGGATCCACGTTCCAAACATACGAAGGGTTAATACTTTTAATATATTCTAACTTAGCTTAAACCAATCTTTAGGTTTCGATTTCAACATAACGTAGCGTTGATCTAGATCTTACTTCCAAGCCTTTCATGAGACGTTCACAACCTACGTTACAAATATTCTCCCTCCGTCCCATGGCGAGTGACCAAGCCAATTTCAAGTTCTAGTTATTTGGCTCATCGTAATATTGATATTCTATGAATGGGATGGATGTAATTATTTTTACCACGAAGTACGAGGACATCCTATCTTGCTATCAATTAGTTAGAACCATTGTAAAAACTACAAAAAAAAAATTCACTGCCAACCTAAAAATTTGACAAAAGGACATGTACCTACCGTAGTGTTCTCGATCGTATAACAAACATTCGACTAATCAAGTGAAGTAGTCGATACTTGAACTAGACTGGCAAAAACGTATTGTTTTTAGATGGAACAATGGAAGGCTTGCGAAAACCAATGAAAAACAATAGATATGTATTATAAATACAATGTTAGAGCGCGGCGCCACTTGTCCGCTGTAATAACGCATTGTATGCCACACCAGAGTTGCGTCGACGCATGACATCGCAGCTCCATCTCAGATACAAACAAGATGACGGTCCGTCGACGCAGCGCATCACTCGCTTTGTCATTTCGTCTCTTGTCCTTCGATCCTTTGAAATGTCGCGCGCAACGACGTGACGCAAGAGCAGCGGACAAGTGGAGTCACGCTCAGAAATTTTTATGTTATATTAAATACTTTTTGTACAAAATGGATCACAATTTTGTATAGAAAACAAAGCGATCCTAAGCCTCCTTATCTTGTCATTTACATCGTTTTACCACCGATATTCTATGTCTACTTAGTTCATCACCACCAACATCAATATAAGCAACAAGACCTCTCGGAACCCCAGAGACCCCTAATTCAGTTATAGTAAAATAAATTACGTATAGGTAACCTTTTCTTGTAAAACTATTAAAAAGAGGTAACTGCTTTGTGTATAGTAAGTAGAAGTAACCACAAAGGAAATTAATTAACTTACAATGTCTAAGAGCTTCGCAAAAGAACTTGAAATAAGACAAAACACATAGAGTGCATGTTAAAAGCAGCACTTTAAAAAAAATTAAAAGTACAAAAGAAAGTTCCTTTCTGAAACATCGGAGGTAATTGAATCAAAGCAATTTTAACCATCAGGATCTATAATAATGTGGAGGGAACATAGAGGTCTGGAATATTAATGGGTTCCGACTGTTAAACTTGTTTTAATTCAATTACATTGTCTCCTGTGTTCTTACATGATTACATTACATTATACCACTTTGAAATCCTGTCGATGAGATTTTTTATTTGATACTTTACATTTCAATATTTGAACAAACCACTCTAACTACCGTCTGGCAATCGTCTTGTTGGATTTTTGTAATGTCACAATTATCTAAGAGCAGTTGACTTATTAAGACGAATCTAATAATGTATTTAACAATTATGTCTTAATAATTAATTACTATGTTATCGGCTTACACACGTAATTGTTTGACGAGGAACCCGACTGGTTTCAAGCCATGCCAGAGGCATGGCTTCATGAGCAGCATTCCGCGACCATCGCCGCGACGTGTTTCGCGTTGTTTTACAACTAGTTGAGTTCCTCGTCAAACAGTTACGTGAGATAGCTGATAACATAATCATTCATTAGTTTTCACACGAATATTTTAATAAAATTATAATAATATGTCTTAAAAGGTTTTAAAGTCTAGAAGAAAAAAATATTAAAATGAAGGTTATACTTATACATACAAGCCCCGCGGTACGGTCTATTTTAACTCAAGTAAAAATTGAAAAGAATTTGATAAAAATAGCTCTTTAACATTGAGTGCTTCTTTTTAAAAGCTGAGTATTTCCCTTTTACGCTAATTAGGTTGTTTTGAAGTAAAAGGCTTGGAGAGTGGAGAAACCGTAAGAGTGTTCCCTGATGGCGCATAAAACAATTAAAAAAACTGTAAACTACCTCGAAGGTTCCATTAAAAACTCTCTCAAAATAAAACAGCCTTTTATTTAGTTTAAACCTAATTTACACCTTGATCTGAAGTAACAACTATATACGTATAATAATTCATCCCACAATGAATTATTTAGAAGGAGGTAGGGCAACCAAAGCGTTTTAAAATTTCGATCATTATTGTATTGCTTAATTCTGGATTAATATACGAAATATTTGCATTAAATAAATATATAAAACATTGTATTTTTGATCTTTGACCATGAAAGTTAGAGACACGAATGTCTTATAGGTAGGTAGGATGTAGGTTTTGAGACGAGTTCTGAGTAAAGTCAAGTTTTTAGTTGACCATCTCACATTCCGAGACGAAACCTTATTTTCCTGGGTTATGCGGCAACAGTCATGTAATTATTCTACAACACTGCTGTTGTTCATATCTATTATAAAATAAATCTCTCGTCTCCTTTTTGGTGGACTCAGCACAGACCAACGATTATTTAATTGCCGAGACAGGCAAAAGATTATTAAAAACGATGGCTTATATTACTCAGTAACCTCTGTTAATATTACAATAATTAACAACATACGCAAGAAGAGTAGGTATGGAACCAAATTCTCTTCTAGCATTACCATACGCCAAAAACTAATGTGCGATGCAGGAAAATTATAAAAAAATACCTCCTCCACTTAGTTTATTCTCGGAAAGCGCTGTTTTTTACAAGCTCATGATACCCTTTCCACCG
Source organism: Spodoptera frugiperda (assembly GCF_023101765.2). Lineage (NCBI taxonomy): Eukaryota > Metazoa > Arthropoda > Insecta > Lepidoptera > Noctuidae > Spodoptera > Spodoptera frugiperda. Next base: position 1,980,359 of record NC_064236.1, on the reverse strand, counting down.
CCTTCTAACAACACGCTCAAAGAATGAATATATTTCTTTGTGGTAAGAGAGACACGTGCGAGAAAATCCTTGGTAATACCTGTACAGTGTATAAAATTATTATTTTTTCCGAGAATCATACTTTGAACAGCGAAATGTCTATCGCTACAAAGTTAGAAAATTTATAAAATATATAAAAAAATACAACAATAATTTTCTATCGAATATTCTATTAATATCTCCTAATATTACAAATGACGTTATTTTAATATCTCCTAATATAACATGTGGTGGCTTGTCATGCATGGCATGGCCTCAAGGTGTCATATATTAAATCACATACAAAGATTCAAATATACACATTTGCAGTGTTAAACAAAATTAATAGTTTTTGAAATTACAAGAGCTGAATGAAAGTAAAGCAAAACATATTTTATTTATAAATACATACGACACAAATTAGAAAAAACTGGCCCTAAAACCGACCCCTGTGGAACCCCATACCAAATAATTAAACATAAGTAGTTACATAGACAAAAACAGAGATCCAAATTTTTTTAGTATCCATGCAATTTCAATATGTACTTTACATTCGATAGTATGAAATAAGACAAACAAAACTGTAAATTGTTACTATGGATGATCCTGGTAAAGTAATTCGCGGACACGTACAGTAAATCTGATCCATTAGTTTGAACACGAAAGTGCCAAACAATCAATACGAAACCTAGTGTAGTGCAAATGCATCTCTACTTCCACGCATAATATTGAGCACACCGGTTCAATCAGTAATCAAATATTTTCTACGGAATATTAAGTTCTTTCCGCGTAAATGTCGATAAAATAATAAATGTTGATGTGGTAATATCAAATAACATTAAACTCAATGGCTTTGTGTGTATAAAAAACCGCGTAAATAGATAATACTGGAGTTAAATGTGTTGATGAGCTAATATCAGATAACAATAAATTCAACCGCATTCTGTGTATGAAAAATAAGAGTTGGTAGGTAGAACGCTCAGTATTAATTATTATTATATCTAGAGTAGGAATAAATAGTGTTGTTGATAATATAATAGACAAAGGTCTGGTGGTTGAGTATCGAATGTCTTTAATGGGACTCTATCCGAGATGGACACGACAACATGTCAATAATACGTCAATAGACCTTAGTCCATCAAGGAAGGTGTGGTAAAAGGTTACACGGTTTCAATAGGCTGCCTTTTAATGCTTGTATTCAAAACATGACAATAGGAAGACAATGAAAAATACAATGGAAGGGTATTACTAAAGGTAGCTTAGGATGAGTCACCTCTTCATCTAAAGATAAAGGATGGTGGACATGTTTTGTTGAGACCGCGACCTCATTAGCTATAGTATAGAAGAAGTTCTAATGTACCATGCTAGCTTGTAGGTACCTCTATGTAGCATATCACTTCCAAACTGCAGTTATTGCAGCTGAAGATTTTTATCATGAATTGTCAGAAAATAGTCAGGAACATAAGTAAAGTTGCTGCACTTTTTATTAACTTTATCTATGTTACGAAATATTCTTCTTCGTGTGGTGCCACTTCATTCCTTGATGTTAGCTTCAACTTCTTAAATTGGCCCTTGTTATTGGCCAATCCTTGTTACGTTCGACAGTGTTGATACCGGTCGACCCCCGGATATTGCGGAGTCATTACTTTTTTCTTCACCCAGCGCTTCTCTTCCCTTCCACCTCTCCATCATCATCTATCATGTCTCATTACGAAATATATCGGTATATTACATATAGTATTTTTATGAAATGTCATATAATTCTCGTAAAGGATAATAAGTAAACACACATAAATTTGATTGCTGTGTCTTGATGTACCTACGACACGTACATCATCTAGTATTGCTTTTGCTAGCGCCTAATTGCAAACGAGATGCCCAAAAAGCACGACTACAGATTCACGCCAATTAAAAAGATAGAAAATGTTCGGACGAGAGTCGTTGTAACATACGTTTCCTTCATATAGTAAAATGAATATCCATCGACGAAATTCATGTCATGAATTCATTTAAAACAGACGTTAATGGTTGCATGATTGGACGCAGAAAAACAGAAAGAGAAGGCTACTACGGACAATTAAATTAATTGACGAGATCTTCGTTACAGATTCGTAAAAATGAATATTAATGAAAATGAATTACTCAATTCTGTTGATTCTTCTCGTTTGCAAAATAATATGAAGTCAACAACATACTTTTTATATTTTTCCATTGTTTGTTTTTTTTAAGGGAAAAATCATCCACTGACTTTTTACGCCTTGAGCGAGGCGAGAGTGTGTGACTTTTACTGACTAAAAATCATCCTGTTCCTACACCTGCCTGTCGTATTGTTTGTTACGGTCAGGAGTAGGTTCTTATAAAATATGTTTCGAAAATTTGTTTTACGTACTTGGGAAATAGGTTTCTTTAGGATACATTGGTGGGCCACCTCATCATGAGAGAAGAAGAAGTTCCCTGTTGAACGCGGGCCTTTCCCAATTACTTACAGATTGGCCGACTAAATAAGTACCCATACCCACTTCTATTATTTTATTATGACACATACTAAATTATTTATTATGTTATCAGCTTACTTGAGTAACTGTTCGACGTATGAGTTCCTCGTCAGCAAGCCGATAACATAATAAATAATTAACTTTTCTATTGTCATTTTTCTACCTTCTGGAGTTACATTTTATAATTTTTTTTATAAAATATTTACTTTACCTTTATTACCCGTTTAGAGGTTATTATATTAACATTTTTCATTATTAAGATTACATTATGCTATTAGAGAGTTGTTTTGAAGACATTGTCCTTACCCACATTAAACTATTTTTATATATTTTAATGGACTTCCCACTTGAATACCCACAAGTCTTAGTATAAAAATAATATATACACTAAGACATTATCAGTAGTTATCCTTATATACTCGTAAGTATTGTATTTATTTGAATCCGGCCGACTATTGGTTGTAATCCTAAGAGATTTCTCGAAGTCCCCCGCCCACCACCTTCTTAATCGAATAACGGTAAAGTTGTTCTCGATTTCTCAATCAAAGAAACATATTATTAACATTTTTCTCAACTGATTGAAGCTTTAGGCAGTGTCATGCATTAGCGCCAGGTGCAACTGTGAAAATTAATTATAACGTTAAAAAATCTGAATAAATTAAATTGACTAACTATGTGTTTCTATAAATAGATAGATACTCTAGAAAAAAAAAGTTTATAATTAAGTTGACCATTAAATAACTGTCATCAAAACAAACGTAAGAAATAAAAGTTTATAATCCAGTTATTTTTATCTGCAAAATACTGAGCGAATTTTGTGAAATATTTTTTGTTATTTAAGTATATGAAAATATTGGTCCAAAGCTTTCCGTCCTTTTCTGGTAATATTGCAAATGCGAAAGTAGCTCTGTCCACTATGTCTTAACTGCTTAACCGACTGTAATAAGTTGTAGCATAAAAATAATACATCATTACTCTACAAGGAGCGAAGTACCAATAAAAAATATTGTATTATGCGATAATATTGCATGCGATATTGCAAGGTCAGGGTGATTAGGTACATTCTAAGCCTGTGTGTTCCATCTTCAGTCATATCCCTGGCAGTAAGCGGGTTGGTGGCCAAACGCAGACTTATCAACGCTAAAAAAAATTTGACGATATAATTATAATAATATGTCATATAATATAATATGTTAATAATGTTGTATGCAAACAATATATTGTTCAAAAATATTGTATTATGCAATATTTTCGATTGGTACTTCGCTCTAAAACGATATTGTAGTCGTTAATTTGCAACACTTTAATCACATCTCAGTTTATATGAATTCCTACCACGGTCATACGATGGTGGCATAGTTCATAATAATATAATAACATTAATGAATAAGGCTCAGTCTTTGTTGAACCAAAACACATCCCACATCTCACGAACTGCTGAAATTCAAACACATATAGAAACAATTATGGAATAGCACCAGTGTAAAGCTGGGGTGAGCCACAAGTACAATATTACATAGCAAAATGCATGTAATTGCAATTTGCGAAAACCGTGAACAAGAGTGAAAGGCGAGGCAACGAACCTTCGTTATGCCGAGTGCCTGTGCGAGTTGTACAGACAATAAGTTTAATTTAAGTGTCGTCATTTACCGAGTGTGGTGTAGCTCGTCGGTTAATGCATCTTGAAGTAGGCGCCTACGAGTGCTACGAAAAATTCGTAGCTTGTAAAGATGACTACGCATGCTACGAAATTTCGTAGCCGTCGTCGTAGCAAGGTTTTAATACTTCGCGTTGTTTATTACTTAATTATTATAAACGATACCTGATACACATTTAGTGAAAATTCTCTACAGTACAAATTACAAAATGATCTCAAGACTAGAGATGCAACTAACAGGTAAAAAAAATAAATACTGCAAGTATTGGGTTTTTATAAATATGAGATTAATAGGTTTGTTTTATGAAACAATAGCTGTAGTATGCTACAGCTTATAATAAATTAACCAACAACCTAAAAGGAGCTTATTATCTTAATCAACAAATTATTTCTACATCTTTTCAAAAATTATCAGAATATTATGAAAATGTAAAAAGTTACATAAAATACCGCTTTGTTTTACTTTATGTGGATCATACACAAAATGTAAGTGGAATAACAGCACTGTTGCACTCGTCTAGTTGTATCGTACTGACTTTGTCAACTTTCAGTTAAATAAGCGCCATGGAATTTGTAATGGACAAATCAATCCCTTAACTGCATAATAAACTGTCGATGATCGATAGGTTTCCATTGTATGTTGGTTTGGAATATGTTTATTTTGTATTTTACGTTACCTTGTAAAGAGGTGCCAACTGAAAATCAGCGATAGATCAGTGTGCCCAGCATAATATGATATGTTGATGGCCCGGCAAGGGCATGTATCCACGCTATTTTATTACTGCCAGTCATTTTATTTTCCTTTTAGTAAAATTATTATTATCTATACACAAATGTTTGCGGTTTTTTTTATTATTAGTATTTATTTACGGGTGTGTAATAAAAAATTGTTTTTTCTTTCCTGTTTTGTTATGTGATCCACAATTTCTTGTATCTAGATGAAATGTATGTTTGTTTTGACACAGGAGAAAATCCTAGGGTGGAGAAAGGGGTTTTTTATGAAACAAGATGAAAAAGTAATTAAACAAAAATTTCGTAGATACAGTCGCAGATTAAAACAATGTTATAATCTCTTGCAATTAAAATTTCAACACATCAAAAAACTTTTATGCGTAGCTAAAATTATCGTATGATTAAAGAACTACATACAGTTCTAGATGAAGATTATGCCTGCTTGTATTTCAAATAATAGTTTCTAAATTAATATTATATACTGAATTAATATATTTTTCCGTTCATGCCACATTTTACTGAAACATATAGACTGACAATTGTTTTGCCATGTTTGGTCAATTGCTTTAAGGATGATTCACGATACACCATATTGTGACTTCACCGTGCACGGCTAGGGTACGGTTGAATCGCAGTCAAGCACGAAACACTTCATACAATATGTATACCCAATGATTAACCGTCGCGGTTCGACGGCATTGAGTGTGTGTATCCCTTTATACGTATTTTAAAATAGATAGTACTGTTAGGGTGATTAGGGTTGCATTGCATTACGTGAGGTAGGGTTGCATCCAAACTTAGTAATATAGGTCTAATTTACAGTATGCTAAGTTGAAGTCGAGTTGGAGTAATGAGTCAAGTGGAAACTATGGTTTTCTTTTTCTTCTCCTCTAATTATATCTTCTGATTTATTTCGACGCGCTGGACTTTAGTTTTCCAGTGTTTTCATTGTTGTATCTTGTGTAGATCCTGGCTTACAGGAGTTGCAGCTTATTTGGAAGGTTGGTTTGGGCTTGTCCCAATAAAACAAAATAGAAAAGAAGTTGAGAGATAGTAAAAGGTACTTTAAATACCATTAACTTTAATGAATTACGGTACTAACTCGTATTTTTATTAATATTTAAGAGTTACAGGTAATAATGAATAGTGGCGTAATCAAAGGTTATTTAAACTAAATTTCACCTTTGACGCCTTACTCCTAAATATATTTAAAAATATTTTAGCCGTGGGTTATCAACAGAAAGTAGAATATATTCCGGGCTACCCCTTTCGGCTTACCGAAGGTCCCGTAGAAACTGACCAAAGAATTACACGTTATGATTGTCCGTGGTATCTCCAGTTTTCTGACCAGAGCCGTGATTTAAAAGAAAATAGTAAGTAGTCGTTACAACTGACGGATTGACACGTTTTTATTTTCTAGGGTACGTGTCTGAGCCGGTGATTTAAGTACGCACCGCTCGTTCATCATTTCCTAATATTTTTTAACCAATTTGATTATATAAGCGTCGGCGGACCTCGGCGCTTTTTCATTTCGTTTTTTGTTATCCACTTTACACTACAGACAAATATCCGCACTATTAAAAATATACACATAAGAAATATCGGATAGTTTTCGAAATGAAAGTAATTATATTTCATGATTACGCCAGTAGGTAGGGAAGTCTGCATCGACAAACAGTCCGTACTGATATCCAGTTCTAGTTTTGCTGTCCAAATACTTTGATTTCGCGATATTTTTGTGTTAATTCCCACATATATTATGTATACATATAATAAGTATATAATTGCTTTCGATGTCCAAAATCTGTGGTTTTCTTTCTCCACTTCTAATATCTTCTAGAACTTCTGACCAAAAAGAATATGGTGGGTCGAACGTGACATCTATGACAAGGATTGGCCGCAAAAAGCTTTAAACAATGAGGAGTGGAAGGAGGGTACGGAGATCTTTGCCCTGCAGTGGAGCGATCATGGTTGAAATCAAATCAATCAGCAATATCTTCTGATTTAATTCGTTGCGGGATCAAAGACAGTCATTCATGTCCCTGAGACGAATACAGTGTTCCGGTATTTTTATGGTTACAACATCTGTAGATCCTGGCTTAGAGGAATTGCAGCGGTTTCGGAAGGTTGAGGCGGGTTTGTCTTAGCTAATATTCCTAATCCACCATAACGAATATTGAAATATTTCATAACTACTAAATATTTTCATGAAAATTTTGGCGTAGGCTATTATATTATTTACAGAGAGTAGAATATATTTCGGGCTGCCCCCACTCTCACCGAAGGTCTCGTAAAATCTGGCCAAAGAATTATATATTTGTTATCCGGTGGAATCTCCAGTGGAGAAAGTTTGAGCATTTCTGCCAAACGTGGAGATAATAGCAAAAGAAAATAGTAAATAGTCTGACAACTGACGGATTGATTACTTTTGATTCTCTAAATAGTTTTTTAACTGTCCCTCTGAATTATGGTGATTTAACTGTAAAACGCACCGTCTCGTGCACTCATTTCCTAATATTTTTTATAGCCATTTTGTCTAATTTATATAAGCGTCGGCGAAGACCTGATGCGCTTTTTCTTTTCGTTTTTTGGCAATTAAATATCACTTTACACTACAGACAAATATCCGCACTATTAAAAATATACACATAAGAAATATCGGATAGTTTTCGAAATGAAAGTAATTATATTTCATGATATTTTTTAAATTTTATCGCCAGTAATGGTGTCGGGAAGTCTTCATCGACATTAACAGTCCGTCGGCAACTGATATCCAGTTCTAGTTTTGCTGTCCAAATACTTTGATTTCGCGATATTTTTGTGTTAATTCCCACATATATTATGTATACATATAATAAGTATATAATTGCTTTCGATGTCCAAAATCAATACTTGGTATATTCTATAAATAAACAAATATATAGGTATATAAGTATATTACATGTATATGTTTGTACCTGCATCGGTGGGAGGTCTCACGGGCGTTACCAAGAGCGAGATAGCAAGATCTCCCTGTTACATTTCCTCTAATAAACTCTGTATATAAAGGCTAGTTTACAGGACGGCTTAAAAAATATTTTATATAAATTCTGGGTTCGGTTTTTTAAAGAACTTAAAACTTAGTAGCCATCTTTCAGCGGCATGTAATGTGTCGCATATGAATACGTGATCCATGAACACCGCCGCGATTCTTGATGTAGGTATATACACCTGTTGACAAACAACTTCATCGACTTGGATGGTAAACAATGCAATGTATGCTTAATATATTCCTAAAAATAAATAATACGTAGTTTCATGTTCCAAAACTTGCTCTCGTTAAATTACGATATTGTATGGTTTCAGTGTCTAAATAATTACACGAACACTTTTTATTCAAAGATTCTAATACCACCTCAAAAAGCCTACAAAATATTATAATACGCTAATTTAAAATTAAAGCGATAAAGAGAGAAAGAAAAGATATACGACGTAGATATTGAAAAATAATTCAGCAATATAATAAAGCTTACGATTTAAACTATAATACAGTTTAGACAGGATCAAGACCTACCTTGAATAAACCCTTCCATACCTAAATATCAAAGGAAAAAAATGCTGTAGCCTTACTAATTTAATATTTAAAATCTGAGAGAAAGTGTAACTTAAAGTAAAAAATGTATGTATATGTATGTATGCATATCCCTTCAATAATGATATAATTATGGATCTAGACGCCGAAAGTAAGACTGCTCTCATCAGTGGCAAACTCGAAGCCTCTTTGAAGGCTTGAACTCGACACGAGATGATCAGACTGGCAGATAGCTATTGGAACTTAGTAATTAATCGACGTAGCCGCATCTAGTTGGATTTTTTTTTAATTTATCTTTGCTAACTTTGAAGCTAGATGAAACCAAGATGTGATCGTTAGTTTTAATAAGCGGGTACAGCAACTAGATAATTAAGGTACATACTTTTTTGGTAGATAGCTTTTTATGGTTGGTTAGTGATGGTACATTGGTGAATATACAAGTTCATCTTCAAGAAAATAATTTCGGCAAGGTTTAAAGTTTAATGGTTATATAAAATATAACTATACGCTATTGCGTTGTATGTTTAATTCTTGTCATTATAATACATAATAGCTTGTTTTTTTTAAAGTCCCTTGTAACTCGTGTCCTTATAATACCTACGAGTAATAGTTTGTTTTTAAAAAAGTCCTATCATATATTTTCATTAATAATATTTGAAATATACAACATTTTTTAACTTGATATATTTAACGTTTTTATGCTAATATCTACCTATTTTATATATAAAACCATACCATAAGCCTATACACACTTGTAACACCAGAAGTATCAAAAAAAGTACTGTTTACCGGATCCGAAAGTTTCGGGAGATACCTGTCTCACCACCTAGAGGATACCGTGAAGCGTCGAGTGTGATATGACCTGCTTGGACAGAGCATAGCTTGTGTCCAGGGAAGTAATCAGCGGCAGTGACTTCTCTCGTCCGACTTTGATTCAGTCCATATTGCGGAGGGAAAGGAACTTGGTAACCGTCTTCTTCTTCTGCAAAGCAGTCGAGCTACCTAAGAAATTATCCTTACGACGAAGCCCTAGTTGCCGAAGGGTACTTGTGCCATCCTTGCTGGAGATGAGGACTCCCGAAAATGATGGTTATTTTAATTACAATGAATCTTCACAACAAAATCTTGTGTTAACGTTATTCATACTCGTTAGTTGAACATAAATAATTGAAAATGTTATCATTTCTAAACAAGGCTTGTATAGTAATATATTATTTAGACATACTTTGACATTAACTAAAAAATCACGGTTTAATTTATGGAGACAAAACTTGACTAGTTTCGAGTCGTCATCGCGTCTACGCACGCTACTCGTGATAAAGAGTCCCTCTGAGACTCGAAATTAGTAGAGCTTTTCTCTATTAATATACGGAAGTAAACTGTGATTTTCTTTTTAGTTGATTTAGTATGTCTCACGATAATTATTATAAAAATACTTTGACATAACTACAACTCACACATTCACACATCAAGCATCATCATCATCAACATGACGAATTGTTTGTAATTACGAATACTTCATTATTATACAATGGTAAGTAATATTTTTATATCACTTCTAATATCTTATTTGTCTTAATTATATTTCTAAGACAAAATAATTTCATTTTATGTTTTAACTTATTATAATTAGACTTTTTTGGTTAAAGTATTAAGTAGTAGTATTAAGAGATTATTAAGTTCATTCTGGAGATTGTTTTTTAAAATCGAGAAGGTAGGGAATAGCCCATAGAGCGCAACGTAGGTTCTACGTCTAACATACTTCTTTAGCATCCATCACATTCTTGCACCTGATCATCCCAGCACACCACTTGAGAGTAATTTAAAAATAAAAAGTAGTTTACATTCAAATGATTCTAACCATTTACAATAAAATAAGTAAATAAATAACAATATATACACAAAAATTGTAGAAAATAAATAAAATATTAAATATTAAAAAGTAAAATGAATCGAATTAACAAAATGACTTTAAAGGGACCTACACAATGAAACAGATTTTTGGAGATGAACTCTGTGCTCTGCGGAAATAAAATAAAAAAGAATCGAATCGTGGGAAAAATTTTTGAATACTATATTTTAAATAAATAGATGGCCAGTGTAAACAAGCCTTATATATAAAATAGTAATGGAAGCATGTAAGGTAGGCGGAGCCAGGGAAAAGGCGGGCACCGATAGAGAGAATGCATTGGACGAATGTAAATACAATTATCCTTTAAATTCAGGAATTAAACTGCATCTGTGGCAGTACCTGTTCAGTCGTCAGTTCGTTCTGGACCTGCATCGAGCTCACTCGCGACTCAACCCTCAACCGCCACCGACTCAAAAAATACAAGTGGACATAAAAAATCAACTCTAACATTCAGTTTGAAAAAGTATTCAATTCAATTATTATATTCAAGTGCAAGTGCAAGTGGACATAAAAAATCAACTCTAAAATTCGAATTCAAAAACTGATTTCAAGTTCAAGTGGACATACAAAATCAACTCTTAAAATTCAAATTAAAAAAGTGACTCAAGTCAAGTGCACATGTGCTAAGAAATATTAAGTTGAAACTGGAATAAAGTGACCAAAAACTTTACGAAAGTAACTTTTTTCGAGGAATTCTTTTAATTAATTTCGCCAAGATGTACGAATATGACCCATCTTCAGATGCCAATGCAATGATGACATACGAGGACCCGTAAGTACATTTTCTTAAAATTTAGGTGTGACTATTCATATTAATTAATTAACAAAACGTGCAATATTCATTGTGTTATTTGGTTTTGTTCTAGTTTCGGTCTTCTCAGCCAGATTCTGTCCGCGTGCATAAACCGTAAGTTCCTATTTATTTTATTTTAAAAATATGTTGTTTAGATGATGCATTGTGATTAAAACTCTAACTTTCCATTTTCAAAATAATTTTTGTCAATCGTAAGCTCGACGATCCAGCAAAGCGTCTCGGGTTCGATTCTCGGGTGAAACTACATTAGGTTATTTTAACTTTTTAATAGTATAAGTTACAGTTGGAGTCGGCATGGCATTCAGAACATAATTGGTGAAAAATACGGTGTTACATTGTACCTGGAAACCTTTACTATATTTTTTAGTAGAAATTAAGTAATAAAGTAAATGTTGAATATTATTAAATCATGCTAATTAAGTAGGTTTACACCCCGAAATACTTATGTACTTGAGAATCACACAAAACATTGTGCCACGTCACGTAGTAATGAGGCTTGCAACACGTTACCAACATCTCATTATTGGACGCCAACCAATCGCGATAAACAATAAAAAGATAAAATACAAGACAAAATTGTATTAATGACATTACTTAACAAGAGTCAAATCGTTGTTTCTTGCAATTTGTATTGAATTATATGTATGACAGTAGTAGGTACGTAGTAATATATCAATAACTATAGGTGTAAAAGATCCACAACGAATGGTATATATGTAATTATAGGTTTAATCAAAAGTATCACATAAGTGGCCACTGCTGACCTCACAAAGGCCTCTCGAAGAATGTTTGAGCATTAATCACCACGCTTGCTCAATGCGGGTTAACGATTTCAAACTGATAATTAGAAATTATAAGCCCATTATTCCTCAAGATGTTTTCCTTTGTCGCATGTCAGTGGTGTCTAAATAATCTTATAATATTATAATCAGCTCAACTCAAATTGAATTTGATCCATGTTGACTGCAGTTGGCTAGGTGGCTGGGCAACCGGCTGCCAAGTAACGGGTAACGAAGCTCTCTTCGTGTTATCCACTAAATACAAAACAAAAGAAAAAGACTAAAAACACATAATCCACATCATTAAAACGGGTTTAAATTTCAATCACTAGGTCCATGTATGGGTATATAAGACCAATTTTTCACCAACTATATTCCGAGTTCCGAAAGTCATACCTAATATGAAGCGAAATTGATTGATATTGATAGCAAAAATGATGTTCCATCTCCATAAATTAGTTGATAATATAGATTAAGGAGTACAATATGTATTTAAATTGGTGACATTATTTTACAGCTCAATATACAGAAAACTCGGCAATAGTTTCTACACTTCCCATGGCTTCCAACTGTTCACAAACGCCACAAATTGAATCTACACTTAGACAACCAGAGTCACGGTATCGTGATACAGCACCAACGAGAATAGGATACGACAGCGACGAAACGCCAGAACTAGACTGCTGCGACTCGCTTACATCTTCGTGCTTCCCCCTGTCCTGGTGCTTTAGTTGTTGGATGGAAAGCCACAGCACGAATTCACAGCCTTCAGAGAGAAGTATAGAAGAAGAAATCAATTATGAGGAAACAACTTTTTCAGATCCCTGTGTTGCGCCACCTCCGAGCCCCATAGAGTTTGACTCTCTAACTAGGAAACCACGACAATACAAAAGAGAGGAATATATTCAGCCGCCCCCAAATTTTCAGGATGAAGATGACCAAGGCAGACAACCTCATCATCATCATCATCAACAGGCACGAAGAGTAAACGTTTTCGTGCCTGTTGAGGATGATGAGGATGTCCAAGGCAGACATACTCATCATCACCATCCTCAACAAGCACGAAGAGTAAACGTCTTCGTGCCTGTTGAGGATGATGAGGATGTCCAAGGCAGACATCCTCATCGTCACCATCCTCAACAAGCACGAAGAGTAAACGTCTTCGTGCCTGTTGAGGCACATCAGAGCGGACGAGCAATGAAAGCCCGCAGGGGCGCGATTTGTGTCATCGAAGACACGTAGCATTAAAGTACTAAAGCTGTCATGCAACCAAAACTAAGTTTTTGGTGTTAAACTATTAAAAACTTAAATTGTTTAAGTAACTTTACTTAAACTTCTATTTATTAGTACTATGTATAAAAAGATTATAACACTTAAACATATAGTACTATTATTAATATTGTATATAAAAATAATAAAATACGTAGTTAGAATTTATTAAATGTAATAAATAGCTTTTTATACATCAAGTATAGTTAGCGTGAGTACGTGTATTTTGTAAATAGTTTTAAATAGACAAATCGCGCCCCTGCAGCTAGTCATACCTATATGGTTATTTCTTATTCCTTCCAAAGGATCCAAAAATGGACTAATATAACTATAACAAGAAAGTGTTCCTTATGTCTAAGGTTATTTAAAAAAACTGTTAAACTTATTTAAGAACTCGACAATTGACTTTTAGATTAATGTCTCATGATTTATTAAGATCCATCGATGTGATTCCAGAATGTTTACAATTGATTGAACTAAATAGTTTGATCTTATTCAATTAATATAGAATTGTATAAAGTATGTAATCTGTTATAAAATTAACTTAATCTTAATCTTAATTGCATGTTAAAAGTGTACGTAGAATAGTGTATGAATGTTCATCAATTAAATAAAATGTAATTCAGAGTATGGTTTATTTAACAATTCAACATTAAATACCTATCCCCAGTTATCCCGAACCTATAGAAAATAAAACTGTTGCCCAGCGATAGCTTTTGCGAACATTATCGTAGCCCAAAATACAAATAAAATATAATAAAATCACAAATCTTATTATTTTTTTAATAAAATCTTATTTTATTTTATTTGTTTTACCAGGAATACCATCACAGAACTGCTAAAGATATTTTAAAGACGAACTGTTTTCAAACATTGTGGGCACTATTTTGATGAGCATATCTTCAGAAGACTAGTTTTGTCTCCACCAGTGCTTCCTTCAGCCGCCGAAATTCAATCATCAAGGAATCGCAGACACATTCGGATGGGCAGGATGAATCCTTTAGAGGATCATGAACGTAAAATCATCATAGAATTTTGTCATTTGCTGGAAAAATCAAAACAACTATTTAATGGTTTACGGTGAGTGTCAAACTGAAACTAAAATCAATACAAACGACACGTGTTTATAAAATTTCAGCTCAATTGGTTGACGATATTCCACTTTACACACATAGATACATACATAGATTCCAAGTTAAATAAAAGCTTGTACTAATAATTAATTCACTATGTATTCTGACATTATATTAACTTCTTCAAAATTCTAGATTATCCTGAAATTGCAAAGGCATTTAGCTCCATCTTAATATAACATCACACCTTTTAATCTCTAATTGAATTGTCAAAGATGCGCCTGCGCACAGTCCAATTTTTTCAGTTGTGTTAGGAGTCCTTTGTACCTAATAGAGGGAGAGCACAGATTTAATAATATCAGGAGATAGGCCAAACTAGTGAGATGAAGAAATACTCCTATTTTTGTGAAGAAACACATCATGTTTATATAATATAGCTAATTCCGCGCGGTTTCACCCGCTCTGCTCGGTTCCTATTGATCGTAGCGTAATGATTTATAGCCTATAACCTTCCTCGATAAATGCGCTATACAACACAAAAAGAATTATTCAAATCGGACCCGTAGTTCCTGAGATTAGCGCGTTCAAACAAACAAACAAACAAACAAACTCTTCAGCTTTATAATATTAGTATAGATAATACATTGCGGCTGAGCTTTACTTTCACCAGTTCTCAATCTTGACTGCGCGCGCAATGAACAGTGTCATTATGTTAAGTTATACTACAACTATGTCATGTAATTCCGCCGCTCGCGTCTGTGCTACGCGAAGCATCACACGCAACTGCTTAAGTTAGATATAATAATGCGTCTGCACCTATATGCCCCGCAATGCGTCTGGGGCCTATGTGATACGCGATGGAGACAAATAATAATTTAATTTTAGCAACTATAAGTGTTAAAACTATGAGAGTATTATAATGTTTTGCGATTGTTGGAATTTCTACAACCTAAGCGATTTGGCCAATTTCCTTATATTATTATTAGCTGTGAGCGTTAGCCTATTGCCGTATACCGAACACACTCCTGAGCAAAGAACATAAAATTAGTTTTTAAACGATTATATGTAGCTTGCCCCGTAAGTTTGTTTGTTTAGGCTAAAAGAAATTTTGATTTTACTCACTCATTGATGGTTCTTAATCTTGATAACCACACCAAACAAAAATCAAACTTACCTCTCAACTACCTCCAGTACATTGCACTCAAATCGATTGGTCCATTTAAGCTGACACATCATACGTGACCCATCAGAACTAGTAACCTAAAAAGCTCAACCCTAAAAAATCCTGAGAATATTTATTTATTTATAAATCCAGCAACTGAAAGGATGAGAGAACCTTACCTTCGTACAGAATGGCCTGGCCATATCAACTAAATCAGGCTTTCGTGGCATTGATGCAAACAGTTATGCAACGTCATACCTTTATCCCCAAAGGGGTAGGTTGAAGTGCACCTGCACATTATGGTACTGAACGCCACTTTATAATGTACACACACTGTATACCATTTGTGTTATAAGTCCCATGTAATAGGTGATGAGCCTATTGCCATATACTGAGTCCAATTCTAAACTCCGTGGTACTACTGTGAGATTTTCGAAAAACCGAAAATAACCTTGTAATTCTTTGTCCAAACTGGGAATCAGACCCAAGACCCCTAGTCTAGCAGTTACACTTGCGACCACTCGACCAACTAACGAAAAAAAACCTCTAATTATAAGTTTGAAATCGCCAACCCGCAAGGAGCTGACGGTGGTCATGATTAATGCTCAAACCTTCTCCGTGTGAGGACTTTGATCAGTAGTGGCCACTTATATAGGCTGTTGATGATGATGACCATGACGTAAACAGCAGTTGACAAAAACTTGGATTTGGCGTAAGTTGTCCTTAATCGTGTAGTAAGTATCAGGTCAGTTTCCGTGACTGCTAGACAGGTCTCATGACAGTAGCTCAGGCTTTGACGAGGTTATATCCTCCTCACTTTCTCAGTTTCTGATACGATGCTACCGAGTTAAGTTAATTGTGCACACGTTCCACTACCTCTATGCAAATCAGAAACAATGAATTATATTTACGCCAGATCTCATACCGTTGGTCTTTCGGGTGTAGCCCTTAGTGCTTATTTTTACCTACTTGCTATGAGTAGTGGCCATTCTATTCCATGGCATCGTTCATATGAGGTATAATTCCGTAGAGTACGATGAGGAACAGACGCAGCGACAGAATCCAGACTTAACGAACACCTGTGTTTACTATTATGTCATCCGAAATGAGTCCTTAGTGGATTAACTTACTGGAATACTTCTTACAGGGTACCCCTGAATCTGATCTCTGACTGAAATCGAGTGTACTGAAAAATTTAGTACCAACACGATCGTGTAGTAGTATAGGACCCAAATTCTATAACGAATAGGAATTCAGAACAAAGCGTATATTAGCTTCTCATTTGTCTAAAAGTTTGGGTAAAATATATCCTGTAGGGTCAAAGAAACCCGATCTTAGAGTACTCTAAGTTACACCACATAAAAATACTTATAGTATTCTAAAATATTCCACTTGTTACATTATTTTATTTATAACAGTTTTTATAATATATAACCAATATTTTTTTTCAAACAATTTATTAGAACTTATTAAATATTATACTTGAATACTAAAAGTGTACCTAAGATCGTGACTATCGGATGAAATAGTACCTAAGTTGGTCGATTTCAGTAGACAATGGCCACGAATAATAGCTAGAAGCGAAGAGTGCTGCCACTTGTTACATCTCCCGCGTCGTGGCCCGCTCCGCGCACAAAATATAACAATCTATAGTAGGTACAGTATACCTACACAAATCCGGATATTTATGAGAATCTCTCCAATTGTTTGCATTTCTCTTGTTGTATCTATTATAATTATAAAGATACAGTTAAGCTACTAATGGGTGGTTCAGTCCACTATTATCTTTTTAGTTTACTATTTAACCGACTTCCCAAAAAGGAGGAGATTCTCATTAATCATTACTATAACTTTATTTATCTTGTTAATCGAGTGGTCGCTAATGCGACTGCTAGACTAGGGGACTCGGGTTCGATTCCCGGGTCGCGCAAAGTTTTACCAGGCTTTTTTCAATGAATTCCCAGTAGTAGCACGGACTCTGGAATTGTGTCCGGTGTATGGCAATAGGTTCACCTCCTATTACACGTGACTTATGACACAAATGGTGTAAAGTGGATGTAAACTGTTCAGTGGCATTATGTGCCGTAATGTGCAGATGCACCTCTGCCTACCCCTTCGGGGAAATAAACACAAGACAACACTGTTCTGTCCAATAAATACCACGTTTAAATTCAAATCAAACTTACATCAAAATAGAATACTGAGCGCAGCAACTGATTTCAATATTCCAAACGTTACTATTTCATTATTACAAGCTTTTAATTATGTATGTTACAGTTATGTATTATATATAAGTATTTATTTTGTTTGTTTGTAATCAAATATTGCAAGTTAAATTTGATACACTTCTCGTTTTCCAATTGAGCTGAAATTTTGCATGCATGTATAAGTCATATGACCATTACATTGAGCTGATCTGATGATAGAACTGGAAAGATAAGTTAAGCCATGCAACTCCATCGAGTTTGGACTCGTTTGATTCGATCGATGATGAATGTTTCTTGAGCATTAAGCATGTCTGACTGATTAGATGAATGACGCGATAGTAAAAATCAGAGTACGAGACCACATGAACAAGTAACAGTAATTAAATAGTGGTTTCTAACTTAACAAAAATTATAAAACTGGACCTTGACCAGAAGAAGATTGGAAATCTCTATCATATAGGCATTAAGAACAATTTCATCAATTAATGGTTATTTCTTATCTGAGTTCTATATTAATTGCAGTGAGTTGCCACAATATGGGCACAAGCAATGGCACTCCTACTTTGGAAAGACGTTTGACGTGTACACGAAGCTGTGGAAGTTCCAACAGCAACACAGAGGGATCCTCGACAGTAAATATGGACTTAAGCGTTGGCAAATTGGAGAAATCGCTTCTAAAATAGGACAACTCTATTACCACTTTTAGTAAGTATTTGTTTTGACAATACAACCACACTAAAAATCACTCTTTACTCACGTAAATTAATAAAGAAAATCTCTAGTAGTTTCTAGTCACAGAGGGACTCTTCATCTTGAACAGCGTGCGCAGACACGGCGACTTCGTGCAGCCTACTTGTAATAGTGCTTTTTTCCATTATTTTTCATGAGTAAACCGTGATTTTTAGTTAACTTAGTATATCTTACGATAGTTATTATAAAAATATAACTTCATTTCATTAAAAACTATTTTTAGCTTAAGAACGAGTGACACAGCTTACTTGAGCGAAGCATTCTCTTTCTACTTCGCTATTCGAGGCAGGAGCTATTACACTCAAGCCTCCAAAGAAGACAAATGTGAGCTGATGGTGAAAAAACTCCGATATTATGCACGATTCATCGTCGCAAGCCTTCTGCTCAAGAAAATGAAACTTGTGCGGGATCTATTAAACGAACTTGATAAACAAATAAGCGAGTATGGCATCACGTATGAGCCAGATGATCAAAATGAGTGGAGGATTGTAGCTGATGAAGTTAGAAGCTTCATCAAAGTGGAGCCAGTGGTTACTGTGTACCATCCTCAAGAATTCATAGTCATACTCTCCCACCGGTAAGTTGGCAAAGATTTTTTACGAGCAGACCTGATGGTAAGCAATCGCCGCTACCGCCAGTGGACACTTGAAACCAGAGGCGTTACAAATGCGTTGCCTGCCTTTTAGAAATATCAGTCCTTCATAAATAGGAATTAACACTTGACGGTAAACTAAAAATCTAAGTAATATTTCAGACTTAGTCCTCAAACGACGCCACAAATCGAGAGGACGTCAGCGATGACGTTGATACTCCAAGAAGTTCTGATCGTGGGAAGTAATGCTACTCAGCTGAAGTTCTCTGAACTGACCATGGACATGTATAGAATGATGCAGACTCTAGAACGGGAGCCGAATGGCGAGGCTCAGCACTTGTACGATGAGTCACCACGACAGCGTTGCGCATCAACACCAAGTGCTTTTAATAACAAAGGTGAATTACATAGTATACTAGAATTAAGCTTCAGTTATCATTAAGTAGTTATCTTCCAATTGATGAGCTGCGAAATATTGTTGCTGGCGCTAGTGCAATTGAATTTGACTGCAACGATCAAAACAAGACCCTATAGAATGTTCCTATTTATTTCTTAGAGTGTACAAAGTAACAACTTGAACACTAAAAGTTCTATAGCCGTAGCTAGACACAGTACTTAAATGAATTGACAAAATGTCGCCAAGAACTAAAAGGCAAAAGTCATAACATCAGCGCAAACGAAGTTACCATGTTGTTTGTTCCCTCATTAGATAAACATGACTTAAATAATCCGACTTAAAACGTTGTGACTGTCATCCTACCAAGTGTTCAAAGATTTAAATTTTGTTGAAAATCCGCGTTAATGTGCAGGATACAAGAGGGTGTCCAAACTTCTATACAGTCATAATTAAAATACAGTTACACATTTAATGTTTAAAAAATGCTTGCGTTACATATGTAGGATATAAATATATTATTCCATTCACTAATCATCATCGGTCGTTGACTCTTCATATATACAATCCTCGCTCGTAATCTTGAATCTAGTGATTAGATAAATCAATGAATCTTGTAATGGTAGATTTGCCCTTAAAGACACATTTTATATGGAGCATAATTCGAAATTGTATCTTTAATGACCAAATCTATCAACTTAGTAAATATAATGTTACTACGACGTGTTGAATTGCCATTATTCTTTACTTTTTTTCCTAAAAACGTTGAGCCAGGGCTGGGACGTCTGTGTACACAGTTTTTATTTAACGTTGAAGGAATAAAAGAAACAATAAAATGCAGTCTACTTATAGTTCACCTAGTCGACAATTCCTTTGTGAAATATTGCCAGGATATTATTAAGAAAATAGATAAAAGGAACTTCTCTTCGAACAAAAGCGAATAAACCATTGAATACAGTTATTGAAGCTGTACATCGATTTGAAAACGGCTGCAGTTTGCAGTAAGTGCTTAGAAATGTGTACAGTTAAGTTCTTACTAAGCATCAAACCGTTTTAATCAAATGTATCGTTATAATATAGTAAACATGTAAATGATCTCGGACCACTAAATAAAAAAAAACCTAAACAAGTGGCTTCGGGATTAGGGTTCGGACAAGAAACTAGCGTATATACTATACATTGCTAGTACAGGCCATAATCTACCTCTGTTCCGAATTTCAACCCGATCCCTTTAGCAGGTTTGACGTGGTTAAGTAACAATCATAACACATAAAAGAAAACTGTATTTTTTTGCATTTATAATATTAGTAAAATTGGTAAAATGTGTGTGAGTTCTGATTTTATTAATTTGCAACGTACGTGTGGGATATGAACGTCCAGTAGACATACTAACTCCCATACTTGTGAACACTGTCACTATACCTTTTACTAAGAGCTTGGTACAATAGCTCTTTCGTATATCCAATCTATTTTACTGTAACTACTCTTTGTAGCTTTGATTAAATTGGTTATAGACATAGAAAGGACGACATAGGTACCTTAATTCCCCACGATGAATCAATGCAGCCACCCTGGCTCAACGTTGCCATTTACATCTCCAGAGAAACGCAAACACAGGTCACACTAGTGAAACGTCATGGCCGAACTTTAGTCTATATGAAATCTGGTCCGAATAATAATCTGATCTGAGTTGAAAATATCGAAAAATCATGTAAATAGTCGATTTATATTTCTGTTTCATCTATACTTACCCATGAACGCACAGACCTCTATCTACTTAATACAAATACCAGTTACAAGTGCGTGTCAATTGCCATAGCGGTGTGTACAAAGACTAAAACTAAAGGCACCTAAGCCCTCAATTCGCGAATTGTTTTAGGCTATAACTTAGAATGCGGTCTAAACAAAAACGAGGGACCCCATAAGTACTTGCTGTTCAAACCATCACCGAACCAGGTGTTTGTGTACCTGGCTAGTGCTTGCGACGACCTGCTCTGTAATGGAGTAGTCCTGCTTTATATATCTGCGGAAGGACTGCTCGTTCCTCCTACAAAGAATCACTGTGAAGATGGTAAGTCATAATTGATAATTGAAACTAACAAAAACATACTTATTTGTATTTTACTTTTCAGAATAAATTATTATTATGTTTGTTTTACATGTTTTGACCTGATATCAAGATATGATTGTTTGTTTTACATGTTTTGACCTGATACCAAAAACCTGATAGAAAAAATGTTTAATTAAATTCTTACTTGTAAGAGAACGGAAATTACCAGAATCACAGACATTAACTTTTGAACTTGCCTGCTTTCGACAGCAGTTGAAAACTAGTTTGAGACGTGCAAATGCAATATAAATTAATTAAAATTGATTGCTCAAAGCAACTTGTCCACGTTGAGAAATTTCACCGTGTCTGTGTCTACTGCAGACACGATTAATTCATTAAGAGAAGACAAGATTTTTGTTGAAGAAGACGCGACTAAATTTGTCATTTTTAATTGCTGACAAGATAATCAAATAAAAACATTTGTTGCATTCATGTGTAGTTACATATGTAGGTAATTCATTAACATAGGAAACATTAGGATAGGACACATTCAAAACCTTAATATTCTTAGACCTCCCCATAGAAAGAAGATATAACTGACTTGTGTTTTTTTTAATGAGTGTGTTCTAGGAACGATACTAAAGCCGAATTTGATTGTTGTATTTTTTTAAAATAAGTTACAGGATAACACTTTTACACGTCAATCTCTAAACTAACTACATAAGTCGTTTTAAACTCATTGCAAACTATCGAACAGTACCTGAACATTTGCATAAAACTGAAAGTAAATACGCAACTCGATTATAACAAAGCTACAATAACAAGCGTTGTTCAAATGAATTAAGTTCATTTGCTAAACAGATTAAAGGATTATGAAACTCTTATAAAGGCATACCGCCAATCAATTAGCATCGTAGCAGACAATAGAGCTGACCGCAATGAAAAACAATACAACAAGCGGATAATGAATATCCTATACAAACGATGATTGTTTGATACTTGCAATTATTGTGGATAGGATTAAAATAATCTTTTGATTTTATTAAAAAAGTCAAGGAAATATTTTAATAAATAATATTAATTGAAAGTGCGGATTTGAAACCTACCAACGGCAAGTACCAATGTGACTTTTTCAGAGTTATATGTGTACGTTCAAAGATTATTTAGACACCACTGAACAACGGTGAAGGAAAACAGCGTCAGGAAACCTTATAATTTCTAATTATTAGTTTGAAAGCATCAACTCGCATTCAGCAAATGTGGCGATTAATGCTCAAACCCTCTCCGTGTGTGAAGAGGCTTTGGTCAGCAGTACCCACTTATAAGCTGTTAATGCCCACATCAACATATCAATGATCACACACATTGTGAATATTAATTAAATAATAACTGTATTTTGGTCATATTAGAACACCTTATTGTGGTTTCGCTATATTTTGATTTTGTATAGTATAATAAAGGCTAATATAATTATATTAAAGGCTTTAGTCTCGTTCCACTAAACACCAGTTCCTAGAAACCCAAGCAACTACAATTCCGAAGATTACTTGCATTCACGACCTAGTTCGAAATGTCCTTGTGCTTTATACAGTCACAGAAAATCAATGAACAATTGTTTCCAACAGCAGGAGGCTACGACGTGGGAGGCCTGATCACGACATCCAAGATCGACGTCCTTGGACGGGAGACGACGATAAAAGAGGGAAAGTCAGCCCCTCCTAAGTATAAAGATTTACAGGTCCTCCATCCAGGTGACCTGTACCCATTCACGCGTCGTCCCATGGTCATTATCGTGGATTCCGACAATTCTTTCATATTCAGCGACATGCCTCGTCTTTTTGGGCAGCCCCTGATTATACTGATGTCACCAATGGAGTTGCCTGCCAATCTCTATCGTAAGTATAGGGTACAGTCGGTTGACCAAACCCAGCTACAATTGGCTAATTTAAAGAGAAGGTGTTTAAACTCGACGGGCGGTTTGGACTTTGCGGTATTTTATTTAGCCTTTTCAGAGAAATTGTCTCTTCATTCATTACGTTTTAATAATAACATAATAAAATGATTTTGTTATAAAACACCATTTGTAAACTTGTATACGAGTATGATGGTTAGAGCTATGAAAAACAGAGTCTCGGATATCATACTACAGGATGACCAATTATCATCTTTATCTACTTTCCATAAGATTTTAAATTGAATGTAATTAAAATATAATGGTAATTGAAACCTATGACGTTAACGTGTCTTGTATCAGATCTAACTGACGCTCTTATCTCTCGAGGAGCCAGTTTGATAGGAGGTAGGGTTAGGGAAATCTTAATAAGGAACTAAAATTAAGTTCATTTTCATGCCATATTACATTCCAAATTAAATCACACTTCACGGCATACTATGTAATTTTGATCAATTGTAAGGTAATGAGAGAGAGAAAAGTATCTGAACTTCCTATTGTTACTTTAAATTATACTAATTTAAAAAAAAAACAGAATATTTACGGAAGTTTTGTAGCCTTAGGAGGCGATGTTATATTTATTTCTTTTTCGAGACTTATCAAATCTTGTGTTAATTATAATACTCATTAAACACTAAGCGCCTATTTCACAACCTTCATATAAATGCGCTATAAACTAATGTGACAGATAGTGCATACATATTACGTTCTTAATTCAAAGTTATCTGATACATAACGGCTATCCAGACATTGTGAAACAAACAAATTCTTACATCAACATTATTATTTTCAAACTGCACATGTATACGACTAATCTTAAAATAATCAATCGCTACCTACAATTAGTCTCTCTGACTTTGTATAATATCATTTACCTTTTAGAAGATTTAGACAAATCATGTTACCATTTAAAAAAATTAAATCTCATTTAACTTAGTAATTAGTACTTAATACTTTTCATACTGCAAAGAACAAAACTAAGTTATTCTCCATCTCTTAAAGTCTACAAACTTCTTCTCTTCTTAAAAACCACGAAAAGACTTTAAATAAATTTCCGTTTTATTAACTGTTAGATTAGATCTCTTTTAAAGCAAAATAAACTTTATAATGGAGGTATTAACTTATACTTCACAGTACCTACCATTAAAATTGCTTATCCAAATAGATCATAGTAGAAAAGATACCTACAATTTTCATAACACTTTACAATTTTTCCTCTCTCATTGCCATTGTGATTTGGATCATAACACTATTAAGTCTTAATATAATAGAAAATTAATAAACTCTTAATTTAATAGAAAATTGTACGCCAATTCTTTAGCCGTCTAGAGAATCTGGCATTAATTGTATGTACTATCATCCTTAGACTAAAAAATCTAATATAAGACACGTGTGCGAAAGGCTATAATGAAATAATTCAATTACCTACAACGTAATGAATGTAGAACATTATTTTTATATTAATTATACAAGACCCATAGCATCCCTCCGTCAAACTGTCTAAACAGTTTGGTATAAAACAAATAAAGGACTTTACTATTACTATTGAAAAAAAAATACAAATCAAGATGGCGATTATTTCGACTGGCCAAATAAGTAATAGATAGATACTAATACATTCACAATTACAATGTGAAAATGCATATCATTGACATCGTTATATCGTTCACAGTGAGCTGTGGGGTGCCCTATGCATACTAATTCAGATATAGCTAGCACTGGGGTGGTTCAAGGTCAATCAAAGCCTAACAACCCCTTTCTGAACCCCAGACGAGGGGTTCCATGGGCATATTTAGCCTTGGGTTAAAAAAGGGACGCAGTGTATTAAATCGATCTGTTTTTAATCAATTCGCAAAATGAAAAGAGTTTTGACTAAATGATTCACATTATTTTAGAAATGTAGTTATTTTTTAGAGGGGCAAGTCAATAGACTCACCTCTATTACATGGGACTTATAACACAAAATGGTGAAAAGTGAGTGTACATTCTATAGCGGCGTTACATGCCGTAATGTGCACCTTTGCCTACCCGTTCGGGGATAAAAGGAGTGACTTAATGATTATGAGTTATTTTTTAAAATTAGCTAACAGTAGCAGTTAATACTCGATTGCACATGACTTCTACCAGTACCCGCTTCACAATCAACGGATCAAATGATTTACCGGAGAACAAACCGCGCAATAGTTATTTTATGAAATTTCTGGGTGTGCTAACGCAAACGCTTTGAAGGACAAAATTCTTACATTTATTTTAACCAACGACATTATATTTATTTGATTGAATTGGCAACGCTCGCTTACCGCAAATACCGATCGCAAGATCGAGACAAATTCAAAATTCCAAATTTTCTCTGTATATATCTGATTGGCAATGAAGTTTCTATCATGATTTTGAAAGCACTTTAAGTCATTTAGTAGCAGCACTTTTGTAGGAAAATTTATTCACTTCATGTGTTCCAAATTGTGCACTTGGCAATTCCCTAATCCCGTGGCGCGAGGCTGCGGTGAGATACCCCCGCTTTAAATTGGTAGTAGTGAACAAAATTACCCCCCGATTGGCAACTAATTACCATCATCATCTCATCCAGTAGTTTCAAGACGCGGATAACTTTGTTCTCAACAAATGTTATGGGTCTTAGTTATAAAAAAAAACTTGAAATATATATTGTAAATCTAGCTATATTATACATATCTTTATGAACGTCGAAGTACTCGAATATACAGAAGCAACCAAACCATCACAATATCGGTACATCAATGTTACAATTTGCAAAGGTTCACTCAAGCGTGATAAAAAAAATGTTATAATAAAATATAAAACCTACCTATTGAAAACTGATGTAAATAAAGCTTTATTAAAACAGGTGCAAGCAATTCTCGGTATTAAAAATAGGAATAAACATTGCTTGAATAATAGAGCTACTAGATAAATAATACAATGAAAATATTGTGATATTTAAACAATTGAATTTATATAGTTCTTTTTTTTAATGTTTTTGCGATACAGAAAATTTAATTCTAATTGTTATGTAATTTATACTGTATCATGAAATTCAACAAACATTATTAATGTTAGATTTTATCCCTAATAAACTTATAACGTTTTATATATTTAATAAATTTCGAATGCTAGGTTTTTTTACGGACAATAATCATCCAATGACTTCTCCCGCCTTGGGTGAGGGGAGAGAATGTCAGACTCTTATTAACTAAAAGGCACCATGTTCTCACTCTTGCTTCAAGCCGAAGCCCTAGTAACCCTTTATTACTCGTAGGCCGTATACAGCTGCGGACTGTATTGTATACACTGTGACATATAATTAACGCTTAGAGTGTACCTTTATAAATGGTAACTTTGTTATGTATCGATATTTTGATGGTTGGGTTCCTTCTATGATATTTGAGTATCCTAAATATCCCTATACAGCAAGACCTTTTATTCGTCTTACAAAAGTAGCTCTGCTCATGTATCTGATGACTAGTAAACGTCCATGATAATAAATAGTTATGTACTTCAAGCATTCAAGAAAAGTACGTATTTCTTTTTAAAAGACCGGTAACGCATCGGTAAAAAATAGTTATTTACTTCAAACCTTCAAGAAAATGATGATTTCCTGTTTAAAATTCGGTCAACGAAACTGCGACTCCTCTGCTGTTGCGGGTGTTGATGGGCGGCGCTGATCGATTACTAGCAAGTGATCCGTCGGCTCGTTAGTCTCTAATAAAAAAAATTGATTAGGTTTTTATGATTGGATGACAATCTACGTGAACTGTACTAGATAGAATAGGGTATTATCCTACTAGTCAAATTCAATACTTTTATCGAAATGTCAAAAACGTTACTTTTCTATGAATTTTGTATGACATTGCAAATTATGACGTCATATTTTTTTGCGTCCAATAGCATACTTATTACGCAAAAAATAGCAAGAAAAATTAAATAAATAAGTATATCGTCAAATGAATGAATAAAAATACGATTATTTTGGGATATTTTATTATATTGAAATATCAAAATAATTTATTTTTGACCTAGGAAACTACCCAATCGCGATAATTTATCTGAAAGAAAATGGAGTATGCATTGAGTAAATGATACTCTACTTAAAGTTTATTACGTAATGATTTAAATAGAGTGTTTAATATTTCATGTTTTATTTATTTTTCTTCGCACTTTATCTTAATTAATGATAAATAAAAACATACTGGCCGAATTGAGAACCTCCTCTTTTTTGGGAGGACGGTTAAAAAATAATCATTGCAACTATAAGTATTTATTGTGTGTCGGATACTTTGAGTTGATTACTTTCAAAGACGAATAAAAATGCACACTGACTTTACAAAAATGAAAAAACTACTCAGATACTACTTGCAAGCCATTCCGCCCTATGAGTTTCAAAAATTTAAAAGAAAAAAAAGCAATTAAAATTTTGAAGCTGACTGTTTGTAGGTAGGTAGGTTATAATAAGTAACATTGTCAATAGTTTATGTAATATTAGTTTCTAAGTTTATCGCTAACCGTCCGTAGAAAATGTGTATAATTATGTTTTATTTTATTTTTATATAATTATGTTTTTTTTTTAATTTTAAGGTTTCGTACCCAAAGAGTGAAGTCAAAAATACTTTAACTAAGACTTCGCTGTCTATCTGATCAGTTTGAATGAACAGATAATGTATTTTTACAACTATAACAATAAATAATAAAATCAAAATAATTATATATTTAAAGAGAGCTCCCATGCAACAAACGAGTTCTATCTGTCGTTTTATGCTAGATTAATATCTAGCAAAAATTAATCTTAAAAGAAAGATAGCATATTTATATTGCTGCAATAATCACATCTGTCACATTACCCCCATACTACGATTTTCTTCTTTATCGTAAAGTATAATGTGTGGTTATATTGCCTACTCATGACTCAATGGTTGGCATGTTCTAAGAATAAAAGCCCCTAAAATAAAAGATTAAAAGGACTTTTAAATAAAATAAATTAAAATATTTTAAGCGCTCGGCCCATACAACAAAATTGAATTCAATGGCATTTACTTCTCAAGTTAATACATGAAGGAATGGTACGAAACTCTAGTCTAAATTTATTTTAAAAGGTTTTTTTTTTATTATACCAATATAATTATACTGTAAAATATTTAAGTATAAATGTTATAATGATGACATTTAAATTAATAGCTACTTATTGCCACTCTTTTGCATTGTATTCTATTAATATCATTATAAATAGGTAGGCACTTTTTGATACTATGTATATTGTATATCTTGTAAATAATCATCATTCTACAGGATAGGTATAGACTACACTTTTCTCTGAAACTCTTTATGTCAGCAATTAATTTGATATCTCATGAAAATTTTGTAACTTCCCGGGATAGCTACATTACAGTAAAGAACATGTACTTAGGCATTTCAAAGGGGTTTTTTCAAAAATCTTGATGTGCTAACGCAAACGCTTTGAAGGACAAAATTCTTACATTTATTTTAACCAACGACATTATATTTATTTGATTGAATTGGCAACGCTCGCTTACCGCAAATACCGATCGCAAGATCGAGACAAATTCAAAATTCCAAATTTTCTCTGTATATATCTGATTGGCAATGAAGTTTCTATCATGATTTTGAAAGCACTTTAAGTCATTTAGTTGCAGCACTATTGTAGGAAAATTTATTCACTTCATGTGTTCCAAATTGTGCACTTGGCAATTCCTTTATCCCGTGGCGCGAGGCTGCGGTGAGATTCCCCGCTTCAAATTGGCAGTAGTGGTCAAAATTACCCCCTAATTGGCAAAAAACTAATTACCATCATTTAGTTAGAACATCTCATCGAATGGGTACAAGTTATGATGCGGATAACTTTTGTATAGGGCCGAAGATTAAGTTTAGCGTCAAAATTAACTTAATAATATTGTTGTATTAGTACCAACAAGTACAGATTATTTATTGATGTCACATATTATCTGTATAATGACTGAACTATAATGTAGCTACCTGTACATACATACGTATATACTTTTTATTATAATATTGTTATTTAATACATACCATAATATCCCATACCATTTTCATTACCAAACTATGTAATGTCATATTCATATCGCCGCCCATTGACTGTATGTACATAATATTGTATGTAAACTATGTATTAAAATTCTATTTACAGTTTTCGATCAATTTCGACTAACTAAAAAAAATTGCATTGTATAAAACTCTTCGTAGGCTTTCCTATCTATTGTGCAAATTCCCGGTTGAGCTGCATTAAAGCCAAAAAAAAATTAGCTTTGGCATTGTTTGTGACTTGCTTTTTTACATGTAATCTTAAATAATGGCCAATGTCATTTGGACATTGACGAGATTACGTTAGAAGTGGTAAAGTGGTGCAGTTTAGCCACGATAGGATTGGGTTGGTAGACTTAATAGAAGTTAAGTCTACCAGCCTCCTTGCCACTCCACAGCTGTGCCCGGCGAGGCGAGGGTCGAGGGGAGCTTGTTCACGCTGTTCCTGCACTGCCCGCTGTCGGCGCTCTGCCTTTGCTGCGACATCAAGAAGATGGGGTTAATGAACTGGGAACGAGCACAGTCCTACATTGACGCGTTTCTGAAGGAAGCAGGCGCCCTGGTAGCCCGCAGCCGTACCGGTAAGTGTTGAGGCAAAATGACCTTTGTTTCTTTTTCAATAATGGTTTCCTTTCTCTAACATTGGTATGTGTGTTTCTTTCAATAATGGTTTCCTTTGTATAACATTGTTATGTGTGTGTATTATATTGTGGATTCTAGGACTTTTTCCTAGAACGGATGCATTTGGAAACACTTTTACACACTTTACACAGCGTACAACGACCCGGAAAATTTTACATTTCACGCTCGCACATTTTAATCGGAATATAAAATAGTGACAATGGGTGCTGGAAAGTATGAGATAGTATAATTCAGTTTCATTTCAAGATGTTTAGTAACTGAATAATGACTCGGTGCACTGTTTTAATAATAAGGAGTTTTCATAATAATGGTTATGTTGCGCTCCACTAAAAGTTCTTCTCAATTTCCCTGGATTCCTGTTATCTGATCTTATGTTGTATGTATAGGTTTGCAAACAAAACAGAATTTAGAAAATCTATCTACTGACGAAGAAATCGATGAACATACGAAAATATTACCTGACTTGTGATTCCTTTTTATGAAGTTATTAGGAATAGCGTAATGTACATCAAGAACACTTTTTTTATAGATTTTTAATGGCACCAGTAATGAATCTGCATGTCACGCACTAAACTTACTTTTACCTAATGGATATGTGACTCAAATCCTCCGAAAATTAAGTTATTACCACAGTAATCTGGTTTCAGAATACGTGTTATTCCTTGGCGATGATTTCTTGCGGTTATTGATTCTACGCTTCATCTTCTGCGAGACGTTCCTCCGAATGCACCGGCTGTTCCGGGGCCGAGCGCAGCACACGCGCTGCAGCCCCCCGCTGCCCAACGACATCTACGACCACCCCACCCTCACACACATCTTCATGGAGTTACTGGCACATCTGCAGGTAACTGAGACAATCAATCGAAGCTGATTGATGTGCGAAAGTGCTCTGCTGTAGCGTCCGCAAATGTTTCATAAATTGCTTCGCGTGACTTTTGAACAGAATGTATATGTTATGTATGAGATTGTTTGTTTCTAGGTGCGAAGCCACTTCCACGAGCCAGCCGCCGCGGCCCAGGCTAGCAGGGAGTGATATGCGTCGAAAAGAGCTCGCAGTGTGTCGTTCGCCGCTCAATAGCAGATAGTCTTCTGTCCAGTTCCCACTGCGGGTCGAGACAGAACATATATATAATATGGCAGAAATACTGGTTCACGGCATCAACCACTTCTGTTGCGAGCGTGCCAGAAGATTTTTGTTTCTTATATTAAGGCTCAAATTACTTGCTCTCCTAATTTTAATCCATAATAAATGTTACTACATCATACTCTCAATATATACTAATACAAGATAAGTTTGCACGAATGTAAATAAACACAAATATACTAATATACATCAACTATTGGATCCTATCTTTACGACCGGAAGAATATTATTTGCATTGAATTCTATATAATACCCAAGTATTCTTTAAAATATTGGCATTATACGCATTGCTGGTAGACATTATAATATATAATATTATATAACATATGACATAGATACTGGAATTGGATATTTTACTTGGTCAAAAATAGTTTCTACTCATTGTTTTTATCAAATTATACATACATGATTATCGTATTCTGCTGACTATTCTTTAAGAAATAAATATATATACTCAAAACATGAATATGTCTCGTTTTTAATATTTCAATTTCAAAGGATTTGACTAGTTGTAAAATATTGTACTGCTGTTAATTATACTGTAGCCATTATGAATAATCAAACTGTAATCTTTTAAACTAGTCAGTAGTTTATTTATATAAAAATCTGATTGATTTACTACTCGTATATCTCATTAACCAAAGACTTTGTTAACATATATTAATCGACCGTAAATGTTACAATAATCAATATTTCATATTTAAAATTTTGTATATACTCAATACTGTTTCACTGCCGTATATTCAACTTTTATATAACTGTTATATATTACATTCGTTTGCAAATGTTATATACATACTTAGATTAGCTTTAGGGTTTTGAGTCACATACATAAATTAATTTACAATATGACAAAAAAATAACATTTATTGTTGACGATAACCAAAAAACCAGTATATAACAAAATGTCTACATAATATTGTATTACCCGTAGTGTAGGAAATTACAAACTGTTCGTGTTTTGAAACATAATTATTATTTTCAGGCAAATTCGTGTAGATGTTCAAATAGTACAGTATATTATTATCCACATATTTTAAAATAGATAGAGCCCTAATATACCCATAAGCGATAGCCATACTACTAGTAGAAGAATAAATATAAAAGATATTACCAAATACTTTGCTTCAATGTGTACGCTTTTAATCAAAACAGATTTATTATATTGGTAGATAATCTTATTTAAATGTTATTAGAGAAAATATAAATAACTAGGAACAATTTTATCTTTGTCATAGACTATTAATAACTGTAGAAAATCGTTAATTATTCACTGGGAATGTCGTAGTTTCTTCCACGAGCTTTCATTGTTTTTCTTTTGTTAAAACCTGTTTTCACATAAACAAAAAATATACTAAAGGAATTTTTTAGGCAATGACCGTAGAAAAACACAAATTCAACGATTTATTTCTATACATAATTATAATAATATATACTATCCTGAAAATTTAATAATCTATATAATTATATAGTCATAAATTTAAGAATATACTAATGTTACTTATACCTACTCATTATTACATAGTAATCAGCATTAAAGATTAGTCTTTAATATACATTATATAGTATGCACGATTACTTTAATCCTGGCATAAACGTATAAACATATATTGGCGTAATTTATTAACTGTATTGCACATTTAACATTTTTAATATTAACATAATATATTATAAACTAAATACTATATATAGGACAATGAAGTTTTAAAAATAATTTGTTTAACTATTACAAATATTGTATGCCATTTACATTGGCAGAACATAAAGGAGCTCAACTTAACTGTATTAGGTACTTTATACAAATCTTATTGTTTTTTATGGGATAGGCCTACAAACCACCCATGTACAATTGTACACCCACAACACCAGAAGAGGTACAACTACGTTGCCGGCCTTATGGGAGCTAAGGATTAAAAAGTTGGGATTTTATGGGCGAGCGGAAGAATTAGACCGCCGGTAACTTCACTTATACAGAGAAACACAACGCGTGCATTGATTCTTGCCAGTTTTCTGTCCGGTCGGTCAAACTGATTTATTCATGCCGAAGAATTAATAGCTCTCCCATACTTAAGCAACTACACTACACTCTACACTTGTTTTAAAAACACTTTTACAATACATAATATATATTTTGTGTTAATAGCCACAAATTAGTTGTGCATAAATAAAATCTAGAACGGCTGTGCTCTTTCAAAAGTAATATCTGATACGATTAAGTGCGTAATTTAAAACAACTAGATACATAATGATGATTTCTTAAATATTTTCTTAAATCAAATGTTAGCTAAACGATATCAGTTACTAACCAGTAACGTTCTAAACTGCTACTTTGAAAAGTGAGTAACCTCGGTGCGCTGCGAAATAAATATTTAATCCAGTAATCGATAACTTCGATTGCAGCAAGCTTGAAGGGTTAAAAACACGTAAAAACCGATCAATGCTTGACTAAACTGGATGATATATTTGTAACATATTTGGAAGGTAACGAGTCATGATTTAATATTAAATTTAGTATATGCAAGGTATTTGGAGCATAGACCGACACAATTTTATCACAGATTCGAGAGGACTTTTAAAATAAAGTACAGGACAGTCAGAGCCAAAAATCGAACTAAACTGAATTAATTAAAGTTTTATTTTAAGAAAAAAGTATTACATATTTGAGGGAGCACAGCTTTTTTTTCTTTATTTATTATTTACACAAAAAAATAATACGATAAAAATAACAAATAGCACCCAAAAAACCACTAAGGTTTAGAACCTAGCTGATCCTCCTTTTCTTAGGGAACTTTACTCGCTGTTCCCTAAACCTACAATAGATATTTTGTCATTCCAAATATATTATACGGTACCTATTATATGTAAAATATTTTTTTAAATTATACAATGCCTTATAATATGGCAACCTACAGACTCAACTGGGTGTTTTATTAACTTGTATGAAAAACATGTGTTAAAACTTTCCGAAATTAATAAAAAAAGAAACTTTCCCCAAATACTGATAGATATGATTGAATGACGTATGTTTAAGACATAAGGTTCAATTTCCAAAACCAAAATCACATCAAAATATTAATGATGTTTGTATGTATTTTAATTTTCTGTAACTTTATATTGATCTCATTACTCCTATATACTATAAAAGTTATAACCTAATTATACTCTGTATCTCGTTATAAGCGAATTGTATGTATATTATTATTATGAGAAATAAATGTATTTCAACCGATTATGTTTATTTGTTTTATTAAAAAAAAACATACCCTTATTTGTTCAATGGATCACCCAATCAAAATCAATTATACGTTCTATTTTAAAAGAGTAACGATATAGTTTCTTGCCCAGTCTTTTCCATTTACACATCTACAGTTTAGAACAAACACCTGGTTTTGTGCGAGCTCCCCTAGTTGCAACTGGATGCCACAATTTCGCCTTAACCTACCTGTACGGGAACCTACTTGCACGAATGCATAGTTAGTCTTAGTCACCAATGTAATTACAAAGTAGATACAATTTTGTAATTGTAAAAGACGAAAGCATTTCTCGTCTTTAGGTCTAGAAGAGTCTAAATAATTGCCAAATGAAAAGTGATGATTGTTCAACGAATATATTCACTCGCCAAACGTAAGCATTTAATGTACTTATCACAAAAATAAGAAAGTGTACCAAAATCAGACTGATCTGTCGTCAGCAAGTGGGAGATCCCAATCCCCATCCCAATTACTTAATTTAACCGAAACTGACAAGACAGGTGAAGCTAAAAATACTGTTTAACAATCTCACAGTGCCTTTAAACTAAAATGAATAACTACGTAGTGTGTTAACGATGATGAGATATTATGGATATGAGTCCCTGGCCGTCTCGTCGCCCCATTCATGTTGCATAAAGCAGCTAGGCTCTACACCCCCTCGTCAAATTTCAGCCATAAACTCTGCAATGTAAATTACCTGTCTGAAACAGTATTTGTCAATGATCTTTGATTTAGTTGGTTCCTGGAACATATCGACAGATAACAAATGATGTTTGACAATGACGGATGAAAACTATTGTGTAGCTATCGTCAATAGTCGCCTTCGTGGCAGTAACACTAAGCCTTCGTGATAGTAACACATGGCATCCTCTCGTAATTGAGGCTACAGGACAGTTTCCATGTATCCAACCTATACAATCTTACATGTCTATACATGTAAGATTGGATGTCCTCACATCCTCTCATAAATGAGGGTCTACTATAAACTACCGGTCCGATCACGATGAAACTTGGTATCGTCATTATCATCATCATCATCAGCCAAAAACGTCCACTACTGAACAAAGGCCTCCCCTTAGTCCTTCATATAGAACGTCCCGCCACTCTGACGATGTCATCCGTCCACCTAGTGGGAGGTTTGCCCACATATAAACTTTAATATTCTGGTATAGTAAATTGGTATAATTATACTTTAATATTCTGGGCACACTGGCTACTTTTTATCGCACAAAAGGTTATACACTAAAAAACAATCTTAATTGTGCGGCTTGATCTCTAGACACGACTACTATAAACTAAATATCTACTAAAATTATCCAATGACTTCTCCCGCGACGAGGACGAAGCTAGAGGAAGTGTCAGACTCTTACTGAATAAAAACCATCCCGTTCTTACTCCTACTTTTATACCCGGAGCCCCGGTAACTCGCTAGGTAGGCCGCAGCTCCGGACCGGCGGCGTCAGCCCAGATGAGCCTCATCTGTAGTGGACAGGACCGACAGTTATGGAACACCAAACTGACTGACCTAACCAGCATTACTTGATATATTCATTAACATTACGAAACTGTCCTTTAATTAAGTTTAATTGATTGATTCAAATCATAACTAAACACAAACAAAATATCCCTGTGCTCATCATTTCTTATTAGTGTCTTTTTTTATTGTATTAGTAACAAAGTGTCGGTTCATATCTGACGGAACATGCGTCGCGTTTCATCAGTCGCGTAAAGCCACAACAGACAAATGTATAGAAAAGCACTTGACCAACCAAGCAACCGATGATACGCTCAACGACCGACCCTAACTCCCGTGTAAAACAGACAATTAGTATAATTAATTAATTATCCTAATGTTAATATAGATACATTGTTGCACTCAAATCATTTCCAATCAAATTCAATTCAGGAGAATCGAATGCGGTGTTAATCCTCTAAAACCACTAAAATCGCTACGGTATAAAGCTAATTGAAAGCTAATGAAATGATATTCGATATGATGCATTCAATTTAGATCGACCACAAATGGACACGGGTAAAAGGACAATGGGAACGTATAAAAATGAACCTAATGCACAATAGGTATAAGATACTAGATAAGAATTTCTTTCTTAAGTTAATTACCTTCTATAATATAAAAATAAGTCGGGTTTTCCTTCCTGACGCTATAACTTCAGAACGCAAGAACCGATTTCCACGGTTTTGCATTTGTTAGAAAGGTCCGTTAGGTTTATAGCAAAGAAAATTTAGTAAAAATTCAAGAAAAAGGCAGATAAGCAGGGAAAGTGAATTCGCCGGGTTTGCTAGATATAAGATAAATATTCAGAAAGTAATTGTTTACATGCCTATTACATTTACAAGTACTACTAGGAAGGTAGTTCGATAATAAATTACCACCCATCCAAAGGCTAACCTCTACACGCATTGCTTAACCTTGGAGATTGACTAGTATGCATGATAGTATTTAGTAACGAGCTCTAAACAACATTTATAAAGTTAATTAAAAAAATCTTATTATATATCCAAAGAACCCCTTAACTGAGATGACTTTATTTATTTATTTTCAGCCGTGATCGTCCCACTGCAGGGCAAAGGCCTCCCTACCCTCCTTCCACTCGTCTCTATGCAGAGCTTTCTGTGGCCAATCCTTTTCATAGGCGTCGCGTTCATCCCGCCATCTCCTTCTGGGCCTGCCGCGACGTCTATTGACGTTTAGTGGGCTCCACTCAGTGGTGAGTTTTGCCCACTGCTCGTCGGACATGCGGCAGATATGACCAGCCCAGTTCCACTTTAAGCTTGCGGCTTTCTGGCCAACGTCAGCGATTTGAGTTTTGGAGCGCAGTATAGAGTTCCT
The DNA here is from genome assembly GCF_023101765.2 of Spodoptera frugiperda. Taxonomy (NCBI): domain Eukaryota; kingdom Metazoa; phylum Arthropoda; class Insecta; order Lepidoptera; family Noctuidae; genus Spodoptera; species Spodoptera frugiperda. The sequence goes on along the minus strand of NC_064236.1, from coordinate 1,942,976 downwards.
TATGCTATCCGATAATCGGACTCCTAATATACTGCGCTCCATAGCTCGCTGGCAAACTTCTGGAGATGACTTTAGGAAGTCATATATCCAAAAACACAACTAACAAACTATAATTTAAGTTTTAGTCAAATAATTGTGTACTAATTAATATTTCCTTTAAAAATCACTTTCCGTCGGCATATCACATGTTGCTATTGAAAAGTAGGCCCAAACTTCATACGATTGTTTCCCAATGTCCGTCGCATTCTCTATTTGTGCGCGTTCACATAAAACGTCCGATTTTAAATGGATCCGTCGCTAATGGAGTTAGTATTCACGCATGTACAGGACATGTGTTTACTCTTTTATTCCTGCTAGTTAGGATATATTTTTTAATTGTTGAGTGACACGGCTCGTCATTTCATTGCATGTCTCTTGCCGATTGCTTTTTTTTTATGGTATAAGCCGGTAAACGAGCGCGCGGTTTACCTGACGATACGCAATCGCCGCCGCCCGCCGGATACCCGAAACACCAGGGGCGTTGCCGACCTTTTGGTGGTTAGGAATTTAAGGGTCGTTGATGAATGGGGAAATAGAAAAATTGGGGAAGAAGGCAAATTGGGCCTCAGGTAACCTCACTCACACAACGAAACATAACGCAAGCGTTGTTTCACTTGGTTTTCTGTGAAGCCGTGGTATCACTCCGGTGGAGCCGGCCCATTAGTGTCGAAGCATGGCTCTCCCACGCTTCATTTCATTTCATTTTATAATAATAGCAATGACCAGATTCGTCAGAATGACCGGATTGTCCTCGGATTTGAGGAAAACCTCACAATGAATTTCTTTTACTTCGAATTCTTCTGTGTAATATTTATTTCTTAAGATTTGGGTACGGGGCTTATATACTGGTACCGGGGGAGTAATTTTTTGCTCTCCAATAAGAGTAGTAATTATTCTATATTTGCGAAAATGTAATATAACTATGAAAGCTTACAATATTGTTCTACTAGGTTGCTTGTTTAGGTAGATATTAACTCAAGCTACAGTTCGTACTACTTACTGAACACCCACTGCATGTGCATATAAATACTATATGTTAACCAACATGTATTTAATCCGTCACTGTATACAATTTCTAGGAAATGTATGTAATTACTAAATTCGCCCGCAAATGTGTAAAATAAATGATATGCAACACATTTCCTGGTAAATGTATACATTTCAATAAGTATTCATTTTCATTTAAATCAAAATGATGTCACTCTATGAAATTGGTCTGGAACGTTGTATTTCTATTGCGGTCAACAGCAAATACTAAAACAAAATCAAGTAATTATTATAATGGCTCCCATACATTAAAGTTGATTTCTATACCTAACCGTATAATACTCGAATTAATAAAGGATCGGTATGTGGTATATGGTACAAAGGACTGTTTGTCCAATAATGTTTTAATACAATTGGGCTTGATCCTATCTGTCTAATATCAAGCCAGGATACGTCGGATTCCGGTCTAATTAGATTTATTAGTGTGAGGGGGCAGCGACCTCACCTGCATTTGCACCGGCTAGTAACTCTCATTGATATTGGCTGGTGAAACCACAACCGCTGGGGTACCCTCCCTTGACTGTCGCTGTGTAATACACGAGTTGACATATTATGCATTGACAGTGATAACTACTGTCATTAGTCTGTTTAATTGAAATGTAACCGTGAGTGAGAGAGAGAGAGAGAGAGAGGGTGTGGGTGTGTGTGTGTAAATCTATACTAATATCATAAAGAGGTAAAATTTGTAAGTTTGTATGTAGGAGGTTATCCTAAAAATTTTTTCACTGGTAGTAAGCTAAATTATTTCTGAGTGCTATAGGCTATAAATTATTTTTATAACATGTACCGAGCAATCACAACTTTTGTCTAGCAAGTATATGATAATTTTGTAAATTATAAATTAACTAGCTTTCCGCCCGCGGCTTCGCCCACGTGTAATTCGGTTATATATAGCGTTTTTTAATGATCTCAACAGGGCTTTTTCTTCCACAGGCTGAAATCTTGTTACAACTGGAATGCATGTATGTACATAATTATGTATGTTATTATGTATGTTAAAGAGACGACTGAAAGTTGTCATACAAAGTCTTTTTTTAAGGATGGGAAATCATCAAATGACCTCTCCCGCTCTGGGTGGAATGGAAGGGAGTGTCAGACTTTTACTGACTAAAACCCACCTCGTTCCTTCAGTTGCCCTTTGCGTTCCGGGGCCACGGTATCTCGTTAGAACTTTCCCGCAGCCCCGGCTCAGTTTATCCCTTTTCCCCTTGGGGGTTGACATTTATAAACCCAAGGAATAAGATTTTTCATAGAAACGTTTTTACCCCTTTTCCCCCCCTTGGGGGTTGAATTTCCAAAAATCCTTTCTTAGTGCTCCCCTACATATCCCAAGGAACCTACATTCCAAATTTCAGCTGTCTACGACCAGTAGTTTCGACTGTGCGTTGTCTGTCAGTCAGTCACTCAGTAACGGAAGAGTTTTATATATATAGATACGAGGGCGGGTCAATAAGTCCGTGACTTTTTGAATAAAATACAGGATTACGGATATTTTTTAATTTTATATTTCAACATACTCTCCTTTGAGATCCACACACTTTGTCCAAAGTTTCTCCTATTTTTTTATCCCTTCCAAAAATATGATTTCTCGAAGTCATCAAAATAAGCATTAGTTTGTGAAATGATTTTATCATTGGACTCAAATCTCTTTCCACCAAGCCACTTCTTTAAGTTTGGGAACAGGAAATAGTCACTTAGGACTAAATCCAGAGAATAGGGTGGATGAGGTAGCAATTCGTAGCCCAATTCTTGAATTTTCGACATGGAAACTGCACAAGTGTGCACCCTTGCATTGTCCTGTGAAAAAGAACTTTCTTCTTGGTCAAATGCGGTCGTTTTTTTATCGTTATCGTTTTTTTTTCACATTAAATTGACCCAATAAGTTGGAAATATATTCACCATTTATTGTTTTACCCTTTTGAAGGTAGTCTACATGGATAATGCCGCGTGCATCCCAAAAATCGGTCGCCATGACTTTATTGGCTGACAAACCCACCTTGGCCTTCTTTGGGGCCAATTCACCCCGAGAAACCCACTGTTTTGGGTGGTGGTGTGTTGTAGTGGATCCATGTTTCGTCCACGGTTACGAAACGATGCAAAAACTCGTCCATATTACGGTTGAACAACGCCAAACACGCTTGCGAAGTTGTCACACGTTTGCGTTTGTGATCGATTGTGAGCAATCGCGGCACCCATCTTGCGGAATGCTTTCTCATAGCCAAGTGATCATTTAAAATTGTAACCACTGAGCCATATGAGATGCCTATGGCTTCCACAATCTCTCTCACTTTCAATCTCCGATCGGCCAACACCATATCGTGGATTTTTTCAATGATTTCGGGTGTAGAGACGACAATTAGGCGTCCAGAACGTTCAGCATCTTCCGTGCTCCTTAGGCCACAACGAAATACTGTGAACCACTTTTTTACCATTGAAATTGATGGTCCAGAGTCCCCACAATATTTATCAAGCTTAGCCTTGGTTTGCGTGGTGGATTTTTTTCTCAAAAAATAATGCTTAATGAGCACACGAAAATCACTTCTTTCCATTTTCTTTAAATTACGCGGTAGTCTGCTCAATCAATGGCTCTCAAAGACAAACCTAAAGCCGCAGCTTCTTCAAATTTTGCCAGAAGTTAACTAATAGATGCCTGTTGACAGGAGCAGTGTTGCCCTTTTAATTAAATAACAAGAAATAAAAAAAGTCACAGACTTATTGACCCACCCTGGTAGTTGTGGGTCAGGTTTATCAGAGAGCGCTGCTGCATGGCTGCTGGGCTGATTGACTTCTATCCATTAGCCTATGTTAATTTTTTTTTTTTTGCGTTCCCTGTTTACACGTACTGGCTGCATTTCCACGTGAAAGGTATAGCCGTTTACTGAAGTCTCGAAAAATGTATTTTTTCACCAATTTAACATCTTATTGCGAATTTAATTCGCGTATTCGATTAATGATATCTTTCGTTGCATTCGTGTCTCACAAAACAATAACTTGTATTTTGTAATTAATTTATGTAATGAATCTTCGTTCTTTCCTTTGTTCTTTTTGTTTTATTTGAGCTAGATTTTTCCAAGTAATATTATTTGTTTTTTTTAAAGGAATACGAATACGAACCTTGTAATATCAGAAATTAATTATTGAATGAATTAACTGAACTCCTAATACTGTTGAAAGCTCGTACTACGCCGTAAAGGCACTTAACACCAAATACACTCCCGCATCGTAAATGCGGATCTGTTTCTGGTCGGGCAGCGAGCCACATCAGACCCCTGCGTACGGCGCGTAATACTTAATACTCAAAAAGCCTTCAGACCACCGTAGATGGGGCTCAGCAGTGCTGATGCCGACCCGGAACTGCGGACTGCCTGCGAATTACCGATAGGAACAGGGTAGATTTTAGTCAGTAAGAGTCTGACACTTCTTCTCGCCTCCCCCAAGGTGGGACAAGTCATTGGATGATTATCCCCCTCAAAAAAAAACGCCGTAATTAATGCGACTACGCAATACGCTCTAACTTTACTAAAGCGTTAAAAACAATAGTTTTTATTGATGTGAAAATATTTGACAAAGGACAATAGTTAAAACAACTCACCAAATACCTCCGCTACGCCGCGCGCCGTTGTACATACGACTACGCATTACGTGCTACGCAGCTACGCAGCTACGAGCTTTGTTTCAACGATAACAATCAGTACAATAGTGACTTCAAAGCATTCCATTGCGATCATTCTATTAAACAAAAGTTGAATGGGTTGACTATTGGACGTCAATCTCAATCAAATTGGCAAAATATTTTCATTTATTTATGTGAACAAAAGTTATGTACGAACGGTATATTAGTACCGTACCGTAGTTCTCATGAGTATAGAACACCAACTCGTAAATACTATACACGGTGTAACAAAAAGGAGTATACATATCAAGTACACGGTTTCCAGATAACATAACAGACGATACGGAAAAGGATTTTTAAACTCATGTTTTCATGGAACGATGTTATGAATTTTTCCATATTTTTTTTTTCATGCGAATTAAAATTAGTCAGATAGGTACTAGGCCATCAGATTTACAGAAGAAATGTTTCGTAATTAGCGAGTGACGTTTGTATGATTAAAATAAAATCAAGAACCATGCGACACCAAGTATTTGGTACCAATTTTTTTAAACGTATTTTAAGCTGAAACTTTGTGTAGAGATTATATTCAACCTGTATGCTTCAGTGCTTCTTGATGTATATGGGTATTTTGTTACACGCTGTATATTAACGAACATGTATACTACGATGCGGCACTGTGACGCCTCGGTCTGAACAAGATTACCAAACTGCCCTGCAATACACGAGTATATTTCTAATTTAATGATGTCTTAATGTACGATGACAGATATTGCATTAGGAACTTTCAGACGCACATACGTTGTGGCTGTTAGTTTCAATATACAGACTCAGTTCTCGAATTCATTAACTTTATCATGTTTTGCAATTCAGAATCATGTAATGCGTCATCGTATTTCTGATTTGGCGTAGTGATGTTTGAAACGAAAAATATATCAAATGATTTCTTCCGCCTTGCGTGACGCGTTAAGGAGGTGCAGACTCTCTGGACTCTTCCTCTTAGCATTCAAACCCTTACCTAGGGACATGACGGTACTAAGCCCAAGCCTTTTTTTTAAGGGGGAAAATCATCCAATAACTACTCCTGCCTTGAGTGAGGCAAAAGGAAGTTTCACTCTTACTGACTAAAAACCACCCTTTTCCTACTCCTGCTCTTCGACCTGGATCGCCGTAAATCCGCTAGCCGCAAGGTAGTTTGCAGCTATAGGGGCAATAAAAAATTCTCAACTATACTATGGAATATTGAATCGCCCCTCTATTATTGGCGAGTAACGGGTGAAAAGTTGGTCTTCACTGATTGTACATATGCGCCTTTGTCTAACCCTTTGGGAATTTAAACACCTGACTTTATGTGTATAGTGTATTTATAACAAGCCGCTGGTTTCACCTGCTGCTAGGCTGCTACTGATCGTAACGTGATGATGATAGCCTTACTTGATAGGCTAACAACCAAACCCTTCAGCTTTATATATTAAAGTAAATAGTATAGAGATTGGATTTCAATTAATTAGCAATTTCTGTGTGATGGTAACTTAACACTGTCGCTGTCACTCCGGCGTTCTTGATGATGCGTCAGCTCGCCATATGTCCAGAACTAGAGTAATTTGATAGGCTCGTCTTAACTTGTACAATTTGAATGACATTGTCATTGTTACACGCACAGGTTACACGTTCTGTTGTGTTGTGACAGCTAAGTATGTTAGTCAAATGTCACTTTCTCCACTGATTTGACATCAATATCAAATTCGCCACACATTCGCCACCATAAAATATTTTTGTGTTCAATATTTGTTTATTGATGATAATTAATTATTGGTTGTCTCAATTCATGTCCATAGGGTGTTCTTTTTGTGTTTGAAAACCTAGAATAGGTACGTTAGTAGTTTAAGAACCTATACACATATTATATTGGTTTAACCAGAATAATTTTATTGTAGTTCTAGAACAAATATGTAAATAGTAAGAGAAACATTAAACTGTCGATGCGTATTACGTGGTAGTAACCACAAAGTTTCGCTATGATTCCTCGAGCAAGGTTCATAAGTTTCGAAACGTACAGTAGTAGTTACTACCTCGTACTGTGAGCACAAGTTAAATTCAAAGTTTCTTCGTATTTGAACTAAACTCATATATGTGTAAATAATAAGATTTCAGACTTCCATTCACTGCATTTACGTTTACATTTTAAAAACTTACGTTCGACAAAGGCAACAGATCAGAATATATATAGCTGCACATAGATACTTTAATAGCTCGTTTTTAGAGTGATTTCAACCAGGGAGGTGTTATGTAGCTATACTGCGACAATGTAATAGTTAAGCTGTGAAACTGTGTGGCCGTTTCCACTGATATTAAGCTATGTAGTTGTGCGAGGAAGATGCAATTACTCCTCTCGCATTGGTCGAGGCGAGAGGGAGTGTGAGACTCTTACTGACTAAAAATCACCCCGTTCCTACTCCTGCTTTTCGAGCCGAAGCCCCGCTAAGCTGTCCGCAATTCTAGGTCGGCATCAGCCCTTCTGGGTCCCATCCGTGGTGGTCTGATGGCTCTTCGAGGCACGCGTGAAAAGCGACGCGCCGCACGCACGGAACGCGACGCTCCGCACGCTTGTGTCTGGTTCTGGTTGGGCGGCACGCTAACCTTGCTCGCCGTCTGCAAACTTGCAAAAAAGTAACCATATAGTTACTTAGATTATTTAGCTGTTACTCAAAACTATCCCTACATCTAAAAGAAAATGACAGAAAACTTGCATACGAAGTCTTAAGCAAGGGTTTATGGCAAAATGGTTACAAACATTAATTTATTATTCACGTCGATCTTGTAAGTATAGATATAATTAAAAACACACCCAAAATAAAGTAATAAGAAGTGACAATCACATCACATTACATCGCATCATCAGTCTATTAAGTCTACCTATAAGACCACTGCTGACCAAAGGCCTCTTCTCGCACAAAAAACATTTGAGTATTAATCACCACGCTGGCTCATGCGGGTTAGCGATATCAAACTTATAATTAAAAATTATAAAACCCTGGTTTCCTCACGATATTTTCCTTCACCGTTTGTCATTGGTGTCTAAATACTCTTAGAAAGTACATATAACTAGAAAAAAGTCACATTAGTACTTGCGGTTGCTAGGTTTCGAACTAGCAATCTCATACCTAAGAAGCGGGCGTCTTGAACCTCAGGGCCATAACGATATTTGCCTCAGACCAGAAGTGGCAATAAAACCACTGAAGTGTCTTACAACATAGTAAAACTGAACAACACTTTATCATACAGCAAATGAATAAAAGCATATTGCGCGTAATAAATCCCTATCCAGGATCAAAATGTTGAACAGAAATAATTAATCTCTTGGCAGCGAGGTTAAAAGCTCATTAACGAACACATCAGTGAAATAATCGAGCCATTTATGGCACGTCATTTATTGAATACAATTTCGTATATTCAATATAATTGTGTATTCAAAAACCACGTCAAAGGATTGACATCTGAATTGTATAATGACCTATCAATTTGGTTTGGTATTTACTCTTCGATGATGTTTTCGAATAGTCAAATACGAAATGAATTGTTTACACTTGTTTAAAAGTATGGCGTGAATGACTGATTTAAAAAATAGGTATAATGTTTGTATTATACAAAATTGGTTATATCTATTTTTTAAATCAGTTATTCGATGTATTTGGTAAACCTAAATCTAGTAAAATTATAAAAAAACAATGTCCTAGTATTTTCTCTTGGATTGTGGGTACATTTACAAATTGTACACGTAAAAGTCCTTTAGAACAAAGTGCAGGAAACACGTTGGCATCCTCACCACATACGCCTTGAAGTTGTCTTTGTGGGTCGATTTCAGCCACTGGACGCTCACGCTGGGTCTGGTATTTTCAAGTACGTACTCCTGCGATGTCCACCACATCGTGGTGGTGAAGTATAGGTGAGAGATAAACAGCACGGTACTTCAGTAAGCATACCTCTCTTAATTGCAGACTTACTAGTGGATAAGGGACACCACTTCTCAATGTGATAAAGTAAATTCAGTAACCTGCATCTTATTATTAAAATGCTTAGCAATAAGTACTAGGCTACAAAACGAAACAAAATGTATGAACCTAGATATCTATGTTCAAACATTTATAATAACAAAAAACTAATTTACAAACATTAATCTGTAACCAACGGGCAAGGGGTCTTGGGTTCGAATCCCGGGTCGGGCGAAGTACTACTGGACTTTTTTCGATTTTTCGAAAATTTCTCAGTAGTAGCACGGAGTCTGGAAATGTGCCCGGTATATGGCCCACCTCTGCCTACCCCTTCGGGGATTAAAGGCGTGACGATATGTATGTATGTATGTAATCTGTAACCGTACGAAAAACGAATTTTACTTCCAAAATGTACTCGTATTATAGTTCACATACAAGATACAATTTTGCATTTCGCACTGAAACTATGGTCTGCAGTGATTTTGTTACCAAATATTTTGGATGACTATTGTGTTTCAAGTATCGTTAACATGGCGAAAGGCATGTAGTGTACGTTAGCATTGCAGGAAGCGAGCCCTCTCTCCTCCCTCCCTCACACTCCTCGTCACTGCGACGAGAGCCACACATATTTCGAAAATCATTTTATTTCAGTATTTCGATATCTTGTACCTACCGTTACGTTGAGTCCAATTTTTTCACCGACATCCCATAAAAGTTAGGTTTCGAATTCACCTGTGTCTAGTTTCTTTTTTTTTATGCGTGTGTTGCTCGTTCCCTGGTTTAGGTTTTCTGGGTTTGTGAACGGAGTTTAATGATTGCCAGAGATTCTGTATTTGGGCCAGATATATTGAAATTGTTTTTATTGAGTAGCACTTTCCACTTACATGAAATATGATTAGCTATATGATGACGAAGAAGTATGATAGTTTAGGAAAGTCCTCTATCGTTTACTGTATCTGTCTTGTGTTTGGGTTTTATTAATCTGTTTTGATAAGAACTTTAGACATAGATGAGGTGTCGCTATCATTAAAGGTCTTATGATGAAGTAATATCATACATAACATATATATGTATATGATATGTATCCGTCATATAAATTAAAGATAAAATATTTTATGTATATTTTTTGATGTACCATATTAAATAAATAAAAAAATTAATACTTAATACTTAATATTCAACGGTTTACAGTAGCTACCTGGATTTTGGGCTTGAGTTTGCTTTTTACTTTTTGCCTATTGTTTTTAAAAATGTTTCCTACATTGAAATAAAAATTCTGAATATTATTTCGCTGGAGTTTTTAAATCAATGGATTGGAATATTACGAGAATTATGTTACGAAATAAAGAGCTGTTGTTTCGTTGTCAGAATTTTTCATAAGTTTTACTTTTTTATATTCTTTTATGGTATAAACCAGTAAATGTCTAATTATAGGTCTGAAATCGCCAACACGCATTGAGCAAACGTGGTGATTAACGCTCAGACCTACTACGTTGGAGAAGAAGACATTAGTCTGCAGTGGCTGTTGATATATGAAGTTTAGTTGGGATCACCAATCTGCCATGAACAAACGTGGTGATTAACGTTCTTTCTCCGTGTGGACCTCGTCTCATCTTTGATCAGCAGTGAGCTCATAATATAGACCGATAATGTTTGTGTGTATACAGGTAACCGCACCCATTAACAATTTACTTCGAATTATTAAATTTGTGGTTCATATTATAATAATAAATTATAATCAATTTAGCACTAACACCTAATTGTTTTGAAACTAATTATTTAACAGACATTTCCTACTAAAGTCATTTTCGATTAAAATTATTTGGTTTTCATTAAGCTAAATCAATTATCTACAACATTAATGAGAAATGATTTCGCATTATTTTGGGTTTTTGATCGATATGCCATTGCCATAATTTATAGGACTAGGGGTAAAAAATAGAGGTATACTTTGATAATAAGCAATCAGTGTCTTCCTTTTTAAAAGGCCGGCTACGCACCTATGACTCCCCTGTCAGACGGCGCTGATAACTTAACATCAAGTGATCCGTCTGCTTCTTTGCTCTTTATTTCGAAAGTGTCGCTCATGGATACAACATTACAAAAGTTAGAAGTGCGTTGCCGGCCTTTGGAGAAAGGTTCAACCATTTATATCAAGTTCAACACTGCTTAATATTGACTGCCTCGTATGGGTCTCGGGTTCAATTACCAGGTCAAAGATTATTGGGGTATTATCGGTTTCGCGAACGAATAGTAACACGAAGTCGGAAGTTGTGACTGGTATATGACAATAAGTTAACCCGCTATTACATGAGACTAATAAAATTACTGGTGATTACAATTATTTGTACATTATATATTATGGCGTTATGAGCCATTATGTGATCTCTGCTCATCCCTTTAGGAATAAAAGGCGTGACGGTATAAAAAATCTAGCTTCAGCCAGCAGCTACTTCCACGGCCCTTGAGATAAGAACTCCTATCATCCAAGTCAGCTCATACCCTGCCTCTATACCAAATTTCCATTTGAGTGGTTTCAGCGTGATTGAAGGACAAACTATCCAAACATCCAAAAAAGAAACAAACTTTCGCATTTATAATAATTATTAGTATGATATAATACTGACAGCTACAATAGTTACACACTCAGTGGTATTCTTAAATCGAAAAGAAGTTTGATGTGTACGCGCATCTAAGAAAATTCTCACGATAACAGAATAATTCTCGATACCATCTAAATTTGAACTAATTGCTTGCAAATTGGGGAAAATCCTTTAATAATAATGTTCGACTGAGTATTTCCATTTCTAGTGAATAGTTATATTTATTTCATCTTCATACTTCACTCGAACTAGAATTCTCGAAACTTATTCTATTATTGCCGTCTAACAGACATAATAGTGCCATCTCTTGTTCAACGCTTTATGTCCAAAACGGACGGACAAACAATAATTATGATCATGAATAACATGAAATTACAATATCACTGCGGTCGAGCTGGAATACAAATTAATAGCAGTAGCCCGTGACTAAAGGGCCTACTTCTCCATGTACCTCACATTTTCTGAGTTGTACCTACTTTCCAAGATTATTTAGACACCACGGACACACGATAACAAAAATTATATAGAATTTGCAAAATAAATTATTGTGATAACTAAATCGTTTTATCAAAGAGCCAGCTCCTTGATAAAACATTTTATTCCAAATCTTATTTAATCCTTAAAGAGTCATAACATTTTTCATTTTATATAAATTGACAAACGCTTCGCTCTCTTCTGTTAAACAGGGACATTCCTAATTGACATACAGACATTTAGTCATCTCTTAGCCAACGCTGTACGAACAAACAATCATTATGATCACGAATAATATGAAATTACAAGGTCTACAAGCACACCTCTGTGTTGAGTTTCAATTCTTGACGTTTGTCTTGGCGTAGTCAAAGTCCCAATTACCCCCCTTCAAAAACTTTCAAAACTCAACCCCTGATTTTCCAACAACCCTTAAATTCATAGCCGCTAAAAGGCCGGCAAAGGACTTGCATCGCCTCTGGCTTTTCGGGTGTCCGTGCGCGGCAGCGATTGCTTGCCATCATTATGATTGTGGTTATCCATCTGCTCGTTTACCTGCTTAAACCATAAAAAAGTCCAAGTCTAATTGATTTATTTTAATAAGACCAGAAAGTTACTTTTTAACGTCAAAGCAAATATTAAAATATTCTGACGGTCAGCCTTCTAGTGAAGCTACATGCTCGTTTCTAAGTTAAGATTTCTATAGAGAACAAGGTGCAAAAAACTCCGTAGATTATCGTACTCTTTTTCAATCAGGTTCACAATACAATACTCGGTTACATTGTTTCGTTGGTTCAATTATGTGAGAACAATGTAATATACCAATATTCATTCGTGTTAAACTGCTGAATAGTATTAAACTGTTGAATATTAGTCCAATATTAAACTGCTGAATAGTGTTAAACTGTTGAATAGTGTTCAACTGATGTGTATAATACGTAGCTATCCAGCTAGAATCACTGGGTTACATACTCCGGCTCGGCCGCGGCGGCTCGCTCGCAGCCGCCGGCAACCCTACGCCCCGGCGCCTACTAATTTCAATTAGCTCGTCACAGAATCGCGTCAGGTTGCCATAAACTTTTGTTCATATGAATTAATTTTATGCACACTTACCTCATAGTTTTAATTTTAACTCTTCGCGAATGTAGTTAGCATAAAATGCAAGCTCTTTTTTGCAATTTGTAATATAATATAGGGTCCTTTGATATCCGGAGCTGCGGACTACCTAGCGGGTTTACCGGGGCTCCGGCTCGAAAAGCAGGAGAAGGAACGGGGTGGTTTTTAGTCAGTAAGAGTCTGACACTCCCTCTCGCCTCGCCCAAGGCGGGAGAAGTCACTCGATGATTTTCCCCCCTCAAAAAATAAAGGTCCTTTAATCCTTATGTATTTTGTATAATATAAAAATAAGTCGGCTTTTCCTTCCTGATGCTATAACCGATTTCCACGGTTTTATTTCGTTGGAAAGGTCTCGGGCTCCGCAAGGTTCATAGCAAAGAAATTTCAGGAAAAATTTAAGAGAAAACCAGTAAAATAGGAAAAATCGTTAATGTTTTCTAACAAAAAATAGGTACTTAATGCAGCAATCATCAGCAAGTTACAAGAAAATAGAGATCCTAACTCAAATCACTGGAATTACACCATTGAAGGTTTAAAGAAAGTCTTTATAAATAAATGATTTAAAGTCCAGAATAGCTAGTTACGGTGTTCAGTAAAACTCTCTAGGTACCTTCTTTAAATTACCTCTCTACTTTAAATTAAATGTGGTAACTGTTCACCGGTCCGGTAGCCAATCGATCGATTGCTGTCCGATGGCATCGGCCGACGTAATCTGCCAACGACTTGAACAATAATAGACAATAAGACTTAGCTTTTCGAACGTCTACTTAAAAGATAGAACGGGCTTAAGTTAATTGGAAAAAATATTACATATTACATACGTTATTGCATCGAATCAAATAGTTTTTCCTATGTATTTCAATACAGTTTCACAGTAACTATTTGCTTTGTAGAACATTTAACACAATGTTTGTACACGAAAACAAATAACCAAGCTTTTTTAATATAGTTTTTAGCGGAATCGACACAGGATATTGCAAAGTTAATTTTAGTACGTTTCTGCACAAACGGCTCATCCGTTTTTGAATATATCTGTGAGTGTGTGCGTTTGTGTGTAGTTAGTGATGGAGTAGTAAGTACCATAGAACAGAGAAATACCATAAAAGGTGTATGTAGTCGGGGCACGCGAAACCTCTGATAAGTGTACTTATGCTTATGTCCACAGGTTCTGATATTAAAACAAGCGGTATGCGCTTTTCATAGTATTTCTCTGTCCTGTGGTAGGTACAATTAAACTGCACTACACTTATATATAAAAATGCCTAATTAAATAAAGAAAAAAAAAACAAATTCAAACAAAACCCAATAGGAACAGATACGAGTAGAATGTTCTAGAATAAATTGTTCAATGCAACAGACATTCTCTACGAGTAGAATGTTCTAGAATAAATTGTTCAATGCAACAGACATTCTCTACTGATTGAAATGGAAAAATAGTTTGAGTTGAAACTTCACAGTGCTACATATCTTCATAACTATGCTGTTGAAGTAGCGAGCAACAATTAGTACATTGTTAGTTGTGGATTAATTTTTTTCTGGAATAGATGACTAACGAGCAGACGGGTCATGTGATGGTAAGCGATTAGCTCTGCCCATGGGCGCCAGCAACATCAGAAAAGTCACTGATGCGTTGCCGATCTTTTAAAATAGGAATATGCGCTTTTTTTGAAGGTTTGGAACGGTTCAGAAATACCACGGACGACAGCTCATTTCAGTTTTACCGTACGAGACAGAAAGTTTCATGTATTCATGATTACGACTACATCGACATACTTACGATCACGGCACGCGTTGTGATTTGGTGAATAATGTTCAAACTTTTTCGATGTGAGAACTCTTCTCATCGTTAGTCAACAGTAGGCTTTTGTAGGCTTTTTAAGGGGGGGGAATCATCCAGTGACTTCTCTCGCCTTGGGCTAGGCAAGAGGTAGTATTGACTCTTACTGACTAAAATCCACCCCGTTCCTACTCCTGTTGTTTAAACCGGAGCCCCGGTAAACCCCCTAGGTAGTCCGCAGCTCCGGAGGCAGACCGCAGCTCCGGTTCTCCTGTAGGCTAACAATGTGTTGTATTAAATAAATTTGATTATTTCGGAATTTTCTAAATAAAAAGATGTGCAAAATGATTGTAATTAGGAAAGTAGAACAATAAAACGTAAGTAGGCCGTAATCTCCATTTCTGAACAAAGAAATGAGAGCAGTCTACAGTTGGCACTCAATCACACATTACATTTACTAGTGCGCGCTTCACAATCGACGGGCCGTTGGGTCATTGGCGAACACACTCGCAACATTTTGCGCTCTACGATAAAGAAATAAAACCTTTGCAACTATTCCAATCAACAAACATTTAATATTTATTTTGTATTGATTGGAAACGCTCGTTTGATTAAAGTATTGCCGATCAAAGGATCGAAGAGAGAATTTTTTTACTTTATTTTCTTTATTTTATAAAATCTACTTTATAAGTTTATTGAAAACGTAATGGAATGGACACTGAAGTTGATTTTATGATTTTACTTATGAGCATTTCATAACATTCAATTTAAAAATTAATTATCAACTAAATTATATGTCCTCGCTTCAAATTGGAAATAGTGATCTAAATTTCGCCTTTCTCCCTAATTGGCAACTAATTTTTATGATTTGGTTGTGCGTATGTGTATCTTTCAAGTGGCCCATCCTTGCAAGCCTTGGTACGTGAGAGCCGCCGACACGGCCAGATCGGCGTGCGGCGTCGGAAAAACCGACGAAAACAGAAAACCAAAGTGAAATAAAATTTCCGTTGTGTGTCGCCATGACTGAGGTTACTGGAGGCCTAATTCCTCTATCTCCAATCTTCCCAATCCACCAGTCTTAACTCCAAAAAGCCGGCAACACACTTGTACCTCATCTGATGTAGCAGGTGTCCATGGGAGGACCCGATTTTTTTTTTTAAATTTAATAAAATCTTTTTACATTGTAATAAAATAGTTGTAATACAGTACTAGTAAAAAAAATATCCAAGTGATCCTTCAGTGTCTTAAAAACATGAAGTGCGTACTCTCACCACGACCAGGGCGGAAGAAATCATTGGATGATTTTCCCCTTCAATAAATAAGCACCTAAACTAACACAAACACACAAATTTCTTGAAGCTAGAAAACTTTGCTCCACACTAGGATTTACTCCTGTGTCGTGGGTACAAACAAACATACAATTTCACATACACGTGCCACCCAGACCCGGAACAACAATTGGGGATCACACAAAGGGTTGTTCCGAGAACGTTGCACGGCAGCCAATTTACCTAACTACCGCGTCAACTGTGTAGTAGCCAATACATTATAGGCCGTTCCTCTGGTAACCTAACTCACATTCAAGTATATATTGCATCCATAATTTACACAGGTGTTGCAAAATACAATATTTAGTCACAATTATGGACCCTGTCGGGCACAGCAAAATATAAAATTCGTAGGAGAGAGGAAGGGCATTCAGAACTAATTTATTATCGTATCAAAATTAATATAAAAAGTATTTGGCAACTTTAATATTATAGTGTACCTATCTATATATTATATGTTTATGTTCACTCCATATAGAAACACATCTTAATAGTAAACGTCTATATTTGAACAGTAATTTGCCGGCCTTTTTCCCTCTTTCAGAGATACCTGGTGAGGCTACGGTAGAGGGGAGCCTGTTCACTTCACTGCTGTCATCAAGAAGATGACGGTCATGAAGGAATCCACTCCTACTTTCTTGCTTCCGTGAATACTGGCGCCCTGCCACGCAGCATTACTGGTGAGTGTCCGTACCGTAAAATAATTCGTGACTTAGAAAAATCCTGACGTTCACATACATAGTAACTTTGTTTCTTCGGTGAGCAGAGGTGCATATTTTGAATGCCATAAAGACACTATACCAAAACGTTGTGAATCCCGTTTAAATTGGATATTGTCATACAGAAAAACATAGCTTTGAATCTGTGACCTCATGCCTGTTTTGAACTACCTGACTAACGAGGTAGTTTAACGAGCACCATCCTGTTAGTTATAAAAATAAGTTTAACTTAATAACAATTTTCTTTCTGGGTGATACCTAAGCACTTTTTGCGCTTTTTGTAAAAACTACTTTGTTTAATATACTGATTTTATTATTCAAGGTGCTACAATAATAACAAACAATAACCCACAATACCAAAACACGAGCCCAACAGTTACACATCGGGAATTTCGGTTTCACCTACAAACCTTACTCATAAGACTCGTAGCGCCATCTATTGGTTTGCAGTTGAACTAAGTATGCCACAATTCAAAAGCTTTTCGCCGCTCAATCAACGGGCTTAAAACCTAGGGTTCGAAGAACATAACATAACTTATTAACACGTATTTTTCTTGGGAGGAACAGGCAGAGGCGTTTTAGATAATATTTTTTAGAATATTAACATATAGAGCTACGTACGTACGTTTTAGAAGAAGTATAACGTAATATGTACTTGTAATCTGCACTTAATGCATTTTTAAAATTGGTTAAATGGGCAATGTTTGAAAATAAAGAGTGATAAATCGTTTTAAATAAAAAGGGAAACTTCAAATAAACTTTTTGTTTCTCTGAAGTCTTTAAAAAACTATTTTCGTTTGGTTGGAATTAATTAGATTCTTCAGTATTTGGGTCTAAATTAATTAAAATCTTAATTTTCCAAATTTGATTTCAGATAACATGCTTTTGCTGAGCAAGGATTTCTGGAGACCACTGATATTATGTTTCATCGTTGGCAAGATGTTTCTACACATGCGCCGTTCCGCTGGGTGCAACATATGCGTCGCTCGCTGCCCGACTACACCTTGGACCACACAACCGTATCTTCATAGAGCTGTTAGCACACATTCAGGTAAACCTATTAATTTAAACTGATTGATTAATGATGTAAAGTAATGTTATAATATTTGCAAATTAAAATACACATATATTTGCCATCTATATTGTGATTTGTATATTTTGTATTAGTTAGTAATATGGTTATAATGGTTTCCAGGTATACGAGACTCTTCAGCCAGCCAGCAGCCAGACCGAGCCTGTTACTGCAGCGCAGGACTATTCATTGCTTAGTATTACATAAATCAAGAAACTTTTTTTTTTTTGAGGGGGGAAAATCATCCAATTCCTTTTCTCGCCCTGGGCGAGGCAAGAGGGAGTGTCAAACTCTTACTGAATAAAAACCACCCCGTTCTTACTTCTGCTTTTCGAACCACAGCCCCGGTAAATCCGCTAGGTAGTCCGCAGCTCCGGAAATCAAGAATCTTAGAGTTGTTTTGCGTTTCCAGTAATAAATCAGAATGTTCCAAATATTTGTTATTGAGATCTGTTTGTTAATTTCGGCTATTAGTCATCGTCTGACACCGCCGTACGCATAACCTAATGAATGCTCATTAAAAAACGAATGCATTTTATTTAGACGCAAATTATTTGCTCTCCCAAGTCTTGACAGTGAAGATTCGTAGTTGCGTTGATACGTTCAAATTAAAGTTCGTTTCGATTCATGACAGAATTGGCTCACAAAGAAATACCTCACAATGTCGCGGGTAATCTAGAACTTCGCGATTTCATTTTTATTTCAATTTCTTCAATTCATCGTAACATACCAGCTTAAATTACCTTAGATTTTCATACGTCGTACTTTTAATTGTTTTTCTTACGGTTTGGTTGTTGCAAGTTCCATGAAACTGCTTCAAATTGACAATTTTGTATGAACAATATGTAAGTTTCTCCAAGATTCTTATTTATTCCAATTCATGATTGATATTCAACAATCAAACATATTCGAATCGAACAAATCGCTCGGCGTTGCACAGTCATCTAAAGTACAAAATACATAATATAATTATACTGGAACTAAATCCCGCGAAGTATACCCAACCTCACGAATATTGTGGCTACAATATTTTCTGATGTGCGGTAGTTTACAGACAAACTGTTTAGCCAGACGTGTCGCGACAACGCAAGTGTTCATTATAATGGCATCGGTTCACACTATTGCATTTCCCCAGCATTAGAATATCACTAAACGATGTAATTACACAAAATGCACTTTGTACACATAAAATTTATCATTTTAAATAGAAATTCGTCAATAATTATGGAGATGTAAATGAATTTCAGTTACCGCTGTTTTAATTAAATTAAACTATTCATTTCATCATTGAATACTCGTATTCGTATGAATAAACAACATTTCATCGAAACTAATAATATGTTGTTTTGCGAAATTAATAATTTCTATTATGTTAGGTAATATAATACAAATTGAGGACAAATTGATATATGTAATTATTGAATTGAACTCTGAATAATTAATTCACAAGGGCCGTGTACTGTATCTGTTCTAATTGAATATAACTATCTATTGAATGTATTTTTAATTAATCGAGTTAAGTCACATGATGTTTTGTATAAATTAAGTTTCTTTGAAAAACATACATGTTATTAGAATGTTTTTAATGATAAGCATTACTGTAAAGTTTTATATATTTTTTGTTATTTAATTTAATTTAAGCATAAAAATTGTCAATACACTATTGCATTAGGTGTTTCTGTTAGGATAGTTGTATTTTGTAGTGAAAAATTGCACCAAAAATGTGGAGATCTAAATGAGTGCCAAGTTCTGTACAAAATCCAAATATGTATTAATAAGAAAAAATTACATTATATGAACAAGTACATATAAAACTCTGTTTCTGTGTTTTATTGGATACCTATAACGATTGCTGTTATTTAAAATGTGAGATCTTAAAGTAGGTAAGATTTGACTTGGCCATTTTTAATTACCTCAGTCATTCTATAAGTTATTCAATATTTTTTAATCCTGATAGAAACAGACCAAGTCAAATCTTACCTACTTCTAATATAAAAGTAGCCTGAGTTACTTCTTAGTACATCAGCTACCTACCTATAAAAATCCCGGTAAAATCGGTTCAGTCATTTCAGAGTAAAGCCGGAACAAACAGAGAGACAGATATAAAATTGTAAAAAAATATATTTTGGTGTATGTATCGTATGTATATTCATTACCATGTAACAAAAATGTTTTATATGCATCTAGTAAAAGCTGTTATTTCAATATTACAAAATTAATCTTTAAAATTTTATTTATTAGTTTAGATTTAGACTAAATTGAGACATTACTGCCATAATAATAATTTGCCGTTAAGATGATAGTAGGGTAAAATACATTTGTCACTGTCGTGTGTCATAGTTTAGTAATTTCGAAAATAAAACCTAAAATCCGACTGAAGGAGCTTTTCCACCAGAGATGTTGATTAGATTTTAGATTTACATTAGAATAGCTAAACTGTGAAACTATGTGACCGTTTCCACTGATACTAAGCTATGTGTACCAAAGAATATGATTGGCAGAAGTCAGATCAGAAACAGAAACTGGTCAACAACGCTATTCCCGTGTCTTCTAACTGCTTTTTAAGGCGGAAAATCATCCATTGACATTTCCCGCCTACGGTGAGGCGAGAGGTAGTCTCAGACTCTTATTGACTATATAAAAATCATCCCGTTCTTAATCTTGCTCTTCGAGCCGGAGCTGCGGTAAACCCACTAGGTAGTGCGCAGCTCCGATTTGGCCCTTAGCCCTACTGTGCCTCATCTATAGTATTCTGATGGCTCTCTGAGGTGCGCGCGGAACGTGACAGTCTTCTAAACTGCTATCTCCAATTCCCCAACCTGCCCGCCAAGCATAGAGATTATAATCAAACGCTCTTATGTTGGTTGGAGGCTGTAAACGATGAGACGTAGATGATCATAATGAGCTTCATAACAAAATAATTAACGACACACATTATTTAAGACCGGATTGGACGCACGAGATATATTTATCGCGACGAAGATAAATAACGTAAAACCCACACGTTTGTTCTAAACCGCAATTTACGAGAAAATGACGAACCGCACAAACTGAAATAAATCCAGTGCACACACAGACACTGCTGGCAACCAGGACACAACACTAAGAAATTACAAAATTCAATCCGAAAGTAAATATTAGAGCTGGTTCAATTTAACTATGTTTTAAGAGGTAGGTCTTTCTATTTCCCAGGGTAACATAGAGTTGAAATCATAGTAATGAACTGCCCCGTTCCTTTTCATTCTTTTCAAGCCGGATCCCGCTAGGTAGTCCGCAGCCCGAACAGGATGTCCACTACTGAACATATAACTTCAATTTCCAGATTGACCGACTATTTAATTATGGCTTTCTGCCAAGTCATCAAACGTCACAGCATAGCATAGGACGTTGAATTCTTATAACAATCTTGTCAATCTCTTAGTTGCACTTTGTACTATTATCGTCTTTTGTGAGGGAGGTAAATCATCCAATGTTTTCTCCCGCCATGGTGAGGCAAGAGGGAGTGTCAAGATCTTACTGACTAAAAACCACCCCGTTTCTACTCTTGCTTTTCGAGCCGGAGCCCCGGTAACCCACTAGGCAGTCCGCAGCTCCGAGCTATCCTAGTCGTCTACGACCTATAGGACCCAGACGATAATTATCCTAGACTCTAGGATTATAATCATAAATAACTGCCACAAAATTACCTGTTTACATACTTATATGTAATTTTTTTATTCTTCCCTGGTTACATTATTAAACGCACTCTTGTTTTTTGTTCTATGATAAAGCTGAAGAATTTGTTTGAACGCACTAGTTTCTAAAGCAACTGTTTTGATTTGAAAAATACAATTATTATTGAGAAAGGCTATGTATAAAGTTATTTATGCCAAATTACAACACGCTACTAGAAATAGGAGTTATGCAGAGGTAATAAATTTAGATAAGTTAATTCACTGGTTAGTATTTATACGTTTCCGGTAAAAAACAAAATGTAATGAGAATAGAAATGTATATTATATTTTACTGCTATTATAAGTCAGATAAATATTATAAAGTACAGATATTGTAAAGTAGTTCCATAACTAATTTAAGTTAATATGTATTTTAATATATTGTTTCTAGTGTCTATACTACCTATGTGTTAATTATAGCATTCTATAGTCCAAAACTTACATAATTATTGTTAAAAAAGATAGTTAGATCGGAAAATGTAGAATTGTTCCTTTTCCGACATTAAAAAATTATCACTGTTTTCTAAAACTTAATTTTATGGTATGTCTAACAAAATATATCTATGTAAACCTATTTATTGTAAAATATGCGTTTGTTATAATAAAAGAAATCCATGAAGTGCGGTTGTTTGTTTATTTGTTAAGCTCCCTCCTCCAGTATCATCCTCTGGGAAAACTATTTCCAAGATGTCGTACCTCCGTTCAAATTTAATCAACATTATAAGAGGTACAAGACCTTCCCTTAGTTACAGACTCAATATTTTACTAAAATGGCACAAATAATACATATAAAATAGTAATAATACAGATTTTACTATTTTGCATCCAATTTCCCACTTCTGTTTCGCAACGCCATCTCTTAGTAGGCAGTAGCACTAATGGTTCGTACACCCCCAACGAGATGGCGCCGTACATATAAATGGTTTTAACTTATTTAAAAATATTTGAGTTTAGGCATTAGTTACCAAATTACTCATAAGTAGTATTGTTTATAGGCACAATACTATTTTTACTTACATTTCTATCCCAAAAAAGGAAATATAGTAAAATAAGTACTAAGTACTATATACTGGCGCTAAAGTTGTCGTGAATACAGTGACATCTGCACAATACTAGAGGAACTAGTACTATTATGTATGAAAGCCTGAACAAGTATAGTATGAACAAACTGGCGATGGAAACACAGTTTGCATAGATAGCCACAGATGGCCTGATCATACAGTAATTATCCGATCCTTAAGCGCTGTGGTTTCTGTTTAATGAAATTTCACTGTTGAAATAAGGTCTACATTGCTTAAGTTGTTAAAAATATGTAGGATAGGTATGTAAAAAGTCGTGCATTTAAACTATACATAGTCGCCTGCATCTGCGCTTACCACCAGCCAAAATGGTGGTGACTTCGTTAATGTTAAGGCTTCTCGATACTGTGTGGAGTTACTTGTCTTTACAAGAGGATCTGATAACTTTTTATACGTACTATAAGGTTAAACGAACTCGTGTTAAAAATGTGTCTGTTGGAACCTAAATGTTTCAATCAGTCTGAAGTCTGGAGTCTCGGGTTCGATTCCCGGGTCGGGCAAAGTAGTACTGGGCTTTTTTCGGTTTTACGAGAATTTCTCAGTGGCAGCACGGTGCCTGGAATTGTGTCCAGTATATGACAATAGGCTCACCCCCTATTACATGAGACTTATAACACAGTGGGTGTACATTGTATAGCGACATTACGTGTCGTAATGAGCACCTCTGCCTACCCCTTCGGGGATAAAAGGCGTGACGTTGCGTTTTTTGAAATGACCTTTAAACATTAAACATGACTTGTTCTAAGGGTCTAAAAAAGAAAACAGTGATGGGTGCTTTACCTCCATATAGGTACTATGCTACGTTGCTGTCGATGCGTTTGGCTTCCACCAATCATATTCATTGGAAAACATAGCTTAGCACTGTTGTTATATGGAAAGATACGTGCTATGGATGGCCACACATTTCTCACTATCGTTACATCGCATACTCGACCTGCGCATCTTCCTCGTACAGCTATGATGATGGATGAATGGTCACACACCCAGTTTCACAGCTTAGCTATTACATCTTCGTAGCATAGCTACATAGCACATCTCTGCACCTTAATATTTTGTTTATTTTTGCTTTTAAGTGCAGTAAGGCAACTACTGATTAAGTTATTTGTTTCCTTTTTAATTTAGAAGGGCTCTATTTTTAGTTTCCAGACGTCCCGGGACTGCGGGTCTGCGGACGGCGAGTAAGGGTAGCTCGCCGCCCGACCAGATCCAGACCCGTACGTGCGGTGCGTCGCGTTCCGCCCGCGCCTCAAAGAGCAATCTGACCACCACAGATGGGGCCCAGTAGGGCTGATGCCTGATCCGGAGCTGCGGACTACTGCGGACGGGTTTACCGAGGCTCCTTTGTATGTAGCGTTCAACAATTGTTAGAGTAGAAAGCTAAAAATTTGTATGCGTACTATACTATCGACTAACAAAAACAGTCGTACATATTTTATTTGTTATTTGTAAATCTCCCAACACCTTAAAAATAGTGCGTGCAAAGATGCGGACAAAAAGCTAGTAATTTCAAATCTTTAATTCATATCATTTGTTTCGAAGTGTCACAAAATTCACCGTTAAAAAAAACAAAAGCGCTACTACGCCTTAGTTCGCAAAAAAAATTGTATTATAATACGTAACAATCGTAAATACTCATCCCGTCCACTTACATTAGTTTTCTAGGAAAGTTAAAATATTGAGAACAATACATCCTGAAAGGTTCTAATAATCAGAAATGAGGAACACTATACACACACAACGTCACGCCTTTTATGCCCGAAGGGGTATGCTGAGGTGTGCATTTCGGCACGTAATGCCGCTATACAACGTACACCTACTTTTCACCATTTGTGTTATAAATCCCATGTAATAGGGAGTGAAATTCCAGACTCCGTGCTACTACTGATTGCAAAAAACAGAAAAATACCAAAGTGCCCTTTAATCCACTAAACAATTTAGGCAGTCTTATTCAGGCTTAAATCTGTGCAGTGGTAGGTTGTTCCCCAAGGATTCGAAGCTGTTCATTTTGAAGAAAACAATGACGATAACTTATTTATAATTATTGCGCTATAAACCGATATAAAAGAGCATAAAAATCCTCAACTGTTTAAACTGTTTTCAACTGAATTACATCAAACAATTTATTAATGATGATGATAACACAAACACTAGCAACTCTTGAACGTTGGCTGAAATATTCAAGGATACGCCTGTCTTCATATATCTACCTATAAATACTTGATTTACATATAATTAAGTTAGCGCAATAAACGTTGTTACACTACAAAACGTCCCTTCAAAAGTTTTCACACCTGTTAAATACACACACTCTTACATAATGCGGGAGTACGTACGTATAGCAATTATATACATAAATAAATAAATGTGTGAATGTAGCAGTCACGCGCAAACAGAGCCCGCCGGCCAGTCGCACCAGACATTTGGACTTCGTTCAAGGTGCTATAGGTAAGTCAACTACTCTATTCACTACCAACCTCAACGACACCAAACTGCCCCTTTCATTCAGTAACATAACCCCATCATCTCTGATTACCAACCACACAGATAACCTCTAAAAATCGAGAACGGTCCTATAGTTTTAACTGATGACGCGAAATACTCACCAAAAATAAATTCATGCTCAATCTTATATTTAGCGCGCTTGCTCGGACCAAGACGTGTCGGCCAGTTGAACCGGGATTCAGTGCAGATCGCCAATCGTTTTCGATCGGAAAAAAATAAATAAAACAAAAAAACCGCGTCTAGTGTATCCCATGTCAACAAACAAACACCAGGGATGGTGAGCTGAGGACTCACGAGAGAAGTGGCCTGAACGCTTCAAGGTAACATCGGTGCATTAGTCCAAAATAATCTGTTGGCCAATGATCATAGTACACAACTTATTCACACCTATTTCTACACGAGCCCACGCAAACATAAAGTGTTTTCAGTCAGAGATTATCACATTGAAACGAAATGTTGTGTTCTTAGTTTATACGGTGAAAAGTGATTATTTTGCGGGGTTCGTGCATTAATATTTCAAAAATTACATCAACCCCTTTACAAAACATTGTGTTCGGTAACATTTATTTATAGAAATATTTTCCAAATTATTTTAATTCAATAATTAAACATATGGAATCTGAATTGTCTCCAGATAGAGAGAAAGATATACCTCCAGTACCTATTAAAACATATCAATGGGAAGATTTGAGGAGAGCTCGTGAAGCTGGAAGGTACCCATGGACGCACCTACTGAAGGCACCACTTCAGGGTGAAATTACTGCCGAAGATATCATCAGAGAAACGACACCTAGAAGAAGTATGTCGCGAGAATTTTCAAGGTCTCGGACACACTCGCCGGTGGACGGTGACGTCCAAAGGATACTAAATCTTGACTCTTCACCCGGTAGTAGTCGCAAGCATGGTGAGGAAGGTGAAGATGAGGGAGTACATATACCAAATTTCTCCAAAGAAATATCGTTAGATTCCGAAGACGATGTCATAAACCAGGCTGTGAAAGCTTACGTAGTTAAACGCCCCGAAAGTCAAGCTAGTTCCCACTTAGCTGCACCTGTTGAAATACCCAAGAATGTATCCCCGAAAGGAATACTGAAACGTCGTGTTCCAGAACAGCAATATAGTATAGGAGTAACGTCAGAAACAAGAGAAAAAACAAAATGTTGTCATCCTTTAGTCAATAAAATAAAGCATTTAGCCGACAAAACTTTACACAAACTAGAACGAAGTGAAAATGAAAAATCACCAACATCAAAACGTAAGAAAAATGATGACACACAAGAAATAAGGCAGCTTAGATCTTCGCCAGGCGCTGTAAGGAGACAAAAATTCGGTGCTATCAAGTTAGGAAGCTCTGATGAAATGAGTAAAACTATGGTGGTAGACACACCGCCTCCACGGAAAAAGAAAGAACATATTTATGAAGACATTGAGGAAGGCAAAGATGTGCATTTTTCACCAGATGTCGATAGGCAGGGTGCCGCCAGACTGGATGAGGAAACTGGAAGTAATAGCAATAAAGAGAATGAGAGTCTGTTGGAAAAAAAATCGATTGCATCTCAAGATCCCAGCTTAGTGATGGAAAATACGAGTCTGAAATCAGAAGATCATGTTATGGAGAAACTGCATAAAATGGATAACGTAAATAAAGAGGCCATACTTTTAGACGAAGAAATGGATCCTGATGAGCCCAATGTAGACGAAATTTTCCAAAACCAATTAGACGAGAGAGGACCAAGCAACGAATCCCCTAATATTACTATTACAGAATTGACAGGTGAAGATGCAGAAGTGACTGGAGATCAACCTGCAGCTACACCTATTGAATCGTCACCCAGCCCCAGTCCACAAGAAATTGACGATCGACAGAAAGTAGAATACCCGAGCAGAAAATGGTCTAAACACAGCAGGTAATTATATATTTTATAAATATTACATAGTCATTTGTAAGTAGTAGTACATCATACGTAACTGTGACATAACAACCGTGTCCAACACATGCAAAGCGAACGCGCTAGCTTCTGACTGTTTGTTAAATATAGCTCGGTCCGACCGATCTTCCTGCACATTGGGGAAGCTCTTTAAAATTGTCATCAGTGATCAGTGCTCGCGGCTGCTTTCACGTCTGTGATTAGTTCATTTACTGCCCAGCTTTGACAAACACGCTTAATGACTCATTGTTCGCGTGCAAATGACAGTTCGTGTAGTTTACGGGAAACGCGTAACTAAATATGCCCTGGGTTCGGTAGTCGGTAGTTATGACTACACTTCGGCGATGGACATCCGAAGGTGGCACTCCTATAGAAAGGCCTGTGCGGCCTACCCGTGAAGGCAGCGCTCAGATATTTACTCCAGACGTCCGATGCGCTTGTCAGTTCTTTCAGTGTGACTCGCTCCTACCGGAGAGAGTGAATCCAGTGGGTACTAGACCGACATCGCGAGCTAGTAATTTTATTTCGTACGAGAGGTAAGTCACACACCTACATTCATTTTCGACGGTTTTGATGACATTTTATTACTAAAATTACAAACTGCAAAATAATATATAACCGTCTTTCGCCCGGTGGCTGCGGCTAAAACGAGCAGCGGCTGTTGGCCTAATTGTGACTCGAGCAACGTGTGTGAAGTTTAAATATAACTCAAATCTTCTGCGACGAATCACAATTTTTGCGATTTGCATTTCTTTTGAATTATGTACTTTTTTATATGCTCTGCGAACGAATATGTTTTTTTTTTTATTATTTTTAAACTGTATTTTGTCAGGAATTTTGCGATTGTTTATTACCAAATGCTGAGCTGAATTTATAAAATATTGTTATCTTTTACAGTGATCACGAATATGAAATCATCGAAAAGCCACCGCCTAATATTATTTACACTGCTCCGAGTGTAGATGAAAAACCAACTCAACTGGTAAAAGCGGATGATGAGTTGTCTAGTACCACATCACTAGAAAGAAAATGTCTACAGCACACATCAGACGAGGACGAACAATTGGACGAAAACATTAATTTACATGATGATAAAAACGAGGAAATGACGAGCGCTGAAGCATTACAAAGAGACATTGAAGATCGATATTTTGTAAACACTCCGTCCACAATATCACGCACGGAGTGTGAAATTAGCACAAGTCAAGTTGATTCGTCCGCGTTAGAACAGTTACCATTGAAACGTGATAGTAGATCTAAGAATGCTGAAACCACTGATAGCAAAATACAACAACGTATCAGAGAAGGTACCGGTAAATTAAAATCTCAGGCTGGAAAACTAAAAACTAAATTACAAAACATAAAAACAAAACAATTCAATATGCCTGAAAAACCGAAATTCTCGATGCCTGAAAGGCCTAAATTTAAGATGCCCCAGAGACCTAAAATATCCCTTCCTGATCGGCCTAAGTTCACATTACCTGACAGAAGGAAGTTTAGTTTACCTGATAGACCCAAATTCAATATAGCTGAAAAACTTAATCGATCCAAATTCACACTACCCGAAAGGCCAAAGTTTAACGTCCCTGATCTACCTAAATTCAAAATGCCTGACTTTCACAGTCTTGGTAGGAAAAAAGAAAACAAAGTTACTTCAGACTCCACAGATTCGAACGTGGAGCCCACTGACGTCGCTACAGTAGAGTTTGAAGCAAGAACATACCCCAGACTATTCAACAGAAAAAAGAAGTCAGAACTGCCTAAAACATCTTCGTCACCAACGTTGAATAGAGAGGACACACCACCGCCGACGTTCACGTTCACACGAGTCAAGAAGAATAAAGATGAGCCTACTTTTATTCCTGATAGTCCTGAGCAACCTCGAGAATATGGAAACATTGATAATGATGATAACAACTTCGCTATGGAAGATGGCAGGCAAATCGGAACTACTTACGACTTTGACAAAGTGGACACTGAATATATGGACGATGAACCTGAAGTATGTACTCTGGAAGACAGACATCAAACCTCCGAACCCGATATGTCACCATCTAAACAAGAATACACACATGTCATAACCGAAATTAATAATGACGAATTTTTTGTACGACCGAGAGGTATTTCTCGCGAAGATATTCAAACAAGGGAATATTTGAGCGACGAAACACGAAAAGCTTTTCAAAACCCGAAGAATATTCTCTCTATGATAGGGACTAATTCGGGAATGAGCGACGACAACATGTACGTCAACGATCCTGATGCCGATCCTGAGCTGATGATCGACGACAACGAACCGATGAGGTACTCAACTGAAGATTTGAATGACAAAGACGACGGCTACTACACGTTTCCACCAGTGAGGCCGTCGAGGGCGAAGCGGAAGAAGAAGGAGGAGGAAGAATTGAAACAAACGCCATACATAGACGACAGTGTCAATGCCAGTATGCAATTTAGTGAGGTAGACTTGGAGACGCCAGAGGACCAACTAGATGAACATATTAGCTGTGACGTGGAAGATAATATGGGTATGCAGATGCATGTCAACAATCACCTCGATTTTACTCCCACCACTGACTTGCATTCTATACATGAATACGCAAATGATGACGTCATTCAGTACCCAGAGAATGTGCCCATACAGTCACAAACTCTGCCTATGCCACCGAAAAGGAAGAAGAAGTTTGGCAAGAAAGACTTCAAGCATTCGTCTCTGAATGACTTCAACAACGTGACTGCTTCACAGCTGTGGGAGCAACCTCAGGAACATGAGACCAATGACGACGTGAGTACCTTCATATAATTAACTAACCTAATATAAATTTCCTAATCTAATATTTTTTTAACCTTTGACTAATTTTCACTAATAACAACATTATATTTCTCATTAATTTTATTCCATGATCATCATTAATTCACATTAAAAGCCAGTAAATAGTACAACACCAAATTACATTTAATATAAAGCGTCAAAAACATGTACATATACCTATAGGCTTTTATCTTTGTCTAACAACACCCGGAAGGAACATCACATCTATGTATCAACAATTATTCATTATGTAATTTATCAATAACCTTAAACAATATAAAGACGAGTACATATTACATCTTTCACAGAACATGTAAACGTAACCAATAAAACGACAAAAGATTCGTTGAGTGTCAGTTTACCGTGAGTAATTGCTTCAGCCATAAATAATTTGTTTACGTAAAACGGTTTTATTGTTCTATGGTACTTACTTTTTCGCGCTAAATGTACAACTGTAAACCATAAGATACATTTACAATGTTTAAACATATATCAATAGCATCTGTATATTACATGAGTTAAAAGAATGTGCAATTATGCAAAGCCCAGCTACCGAAAAGCATATTTTTCATTTAATACACCTCTGCTCACGGCTAGAAGGCAAGATGTTATGTTTATCCTGGCAGGCTATACCTACGATATTAAAAAGCGTGTATTATAATACATATCATAATATTCTATATCTAATATTAACAAATATTTTCAGAACTTTATTATAGAAAAGTAATGAAATAAATCACATTAACAATGCTTTAATTCCACTCGTACACGACACGTCAACACTTCATTCCTATTTACAACATTATCTAGAAGGATCAAAGGAATAAGGAAAAATATACAAACAAAATAGTATCCCATTTCAAAATTTAAAAAGACTATACATAATTTACCAACCTTTTGTAAACCTAATATTAAATTTTATTAAACTACCTAGTTGATCAAATTATCGCGATTGCAATTGCCGAGCCAAAATTATTTAGTTTTAATTAAGAATGCCATTGTATGTACCTATGTTAAAAACAAAATCTCCTAATACATAGGACTAGGACTCATAACACTACCCTTAGTACGAGTTTGCTTTACGTTGAACGAAAAGGAAACGAGAGCGCGTTCGGCGCTCTGATTGGCTTTCATTAATGAAGCAACCAATGAGAGGAGCCGAACCTGCTCTCATTTCGTTTTCGTTTAACGATAAGCAAACTCGTTCTAAGAGCTATGTTCCAGTCTGCCTTCCTTTTAGGGGACCGTCTGAGCTTTAAAAAATCGACCTTCTTGTACTATCATTATTTTGTTAATTCAAGAGGTACTCAGCATGAGTTCCGGCTCAAGCTCACGTTAATGGATTATCGATTACTTACAATTCTGAGTAGCGTATAACAATATGAACAATATATTAATTCCATAATATCATAATACTTGA
The DNA here is from genome assembly GCF_023101765.2 of Spodoptera frugiperda. NCBI lineage: Eukaryota > Metazoa > Arthropoda > Insecta > Lepidoptera > Noctuidae > Spodoptera > Spodoptera frugiperda. The sequence continues at coordinate 1,911,745 of NC_064236.1, read as the reverse complement.
AATCGGATGGTATATCTATATTATCTATATATATATTAATTTCACTAGAATCGAAATATACGTTATAAAAAAATATCATTCGCGTGACGTAAAAATAAAATCCTCTCTAGAGCCCCGAGGAACTTGCGTGCTAAGTTTAGGCTTACTAAGTCCAGTAATTTCGGCTGTGCGTCACTCAGTATCAACAGTAAAATTATTAATTGTTTGAATTATTATTAAAGATGAGGGATGATAATATATGGGAAGAGCCATGCTTTGGCACGAAAGGGCGGGTACGACCAGAGTGATACCACGGCTTGACAGAAAACTGACGTGAAACAACGCTTGCGTTACGTTTCGTTGTGTGAGTGAGGTTATCGGAAGCTCATTTACCCCCCTTCCCAATCCCCGATTCCTCACAACCCTTAAATTCGTAACCACCAAAAAGCCAGCAACGCACTTGTAATGCCTCTCTCTATCCAAAAGCGGCGGCGATTGCTTACCATTAGATGATCTATCTGCTGGTTTACAGTACTTATATAAACATATCATAAAAAAAATATGTAGTATAAAATAACACGCTACTTTTCATCCTGGTAACATGGGTATATTTGTATGCATGTATGTATGTAGTATTTAATTCTCCAATTTCATAGTACCATCTTGATGTATTGGTTTTTCTCACGATATAAGGTATATGTCGCAGCGATATGATAAAAACAGGGGTTTGGCCAACTCTCTAAGGGATTTGATCAATTCACGGAGGATGTCAAAAAACAACACGATTTATACATAGCGTAGTATATAATAATATACGTAGGTATAAATAGAACTAGCACCTTACTCCACTTCATAGAATAAATGTTGTTTGTATTTTAAGATTTCTGTGAAGAGACGAGTAATATTGGCAGTACACAGAGGTATAAATCCAGGTCCACACTATTTATAAGAAATAATAATTTTCGAAAACTAGAATTAAATGAGTGGTTGCAATTGCCACTGCCTAGCAACATTTCATGAGTTCAATTCTGCGTCCAGGGTTGATGACGGGGTATGAAAATTAAAAATCAATTTAGTCCGTCAGTTAGGTAATAAAAAAATTGAAACACGTATTTTTAATTTTTGCATATAAGATAACAATACTTAAATAAAAGTAATCAAAGTTTAAGAGTGTGAGCAAATAAGTAATTTCTCCGTATAAAATATACCGTGATGTCACGCGTTATTTCAAATCAATATATCTTCGAAAGTACTTGTTTCCCTAAAAAAACAAAAACTACTTGTCTAATATTATAAACTAATCTACAAGACGAGACATTAAAATAAAAATTAATCATCTACCTATTACCGATGTTTGTCAACAGGCTCAACACTTCATTCACAGCATCCATAAATCATAAATGGTGAATTAAACGGGTGTTGTGAATTAAAAATAATATTATTATGAAGATAGAACACAGACTAAGGAACATCGCCATGTAACCGTACGGGCAAGGCTGGGCATAAAATAAGATATTCCGTGCAATTATTTAATCTGGCACTCGTCCAGTGAACGTATCGTTTGGGACGGACTTGGAGTATATTTTCGGACAATGTGTTCATTTGGTTTGTTGACCTAGATAGCGAAAATATAAACAAATCCTGTCTATTCAACAAAATGCTTCCTCGTCAAAATTTTAAATAGATTTAGATGATTTTTCAAAAAACTTTTATTTAACAAAACATTATTCTTCCGCGTTATTAAGCATCGTGGTAGCTTATTATCATTCTTATTTTTAATGGATTGGTTGCATTTTAATTTATTGAAACCAAATTTTGAGTTTCAATCGGCAGAATTGTTAACTGTTGGTTGAGGATAATGACGCCGTTAACATTTTGTGACTTTTTTAAATCAACCTGTATAATCTAGTAATGTCATGCCTATTGTTAACTAGCTTCTATCAGCGGTTTCGCCTCCGTTCACGTGGGTTAAATAGAAGCCATGTGTTATTCCAGAACATAATCTGCCCCCTGTTCTTCTTCTTTCTTCTTTTCTATTCTTCCAGCCAGGCAAGAGCCTAACGAGGAAACCATTAATGGGCTTAGAAACTAAGTGTTCTTTGGCAGAATTGATAACAGAAAAACTATACGTATTTAATATATTACTTTCTTATTCATTATATGATATTCAATATTAATACCTCATCATGCAATTATTAAAACTGAATTGAATTTAAAATACTTATAAGAGCTAAATGCTGGTACGTTTTAGCTCTAAAACAATCGTTTTACAATTACCAGACCACTCGTAAATTTCCTATAGCGTTCGCCAATCAGGCACTCGATATTCCCGCGCCGTAGTAACTACGTATAAATAAACAAATTCAATAAATGGTTACAAGTTACGTCACACGGGTAATGCATTTGATTGAAATACGTTCATAACATCAAGGATTGCATTGAGGAAGCGTGATCGGAAACAAATAAACATTGGATTATTTATTGGCTAAAATAACGCACCAAACTCATCTCTCAAAAACCGACGATAACTTAATACCTACAATAATTTACTTTAACACGAAAAGGCTAAACACAATTTTCTATAAACACTAGTTGATTGACGACTAACTGTAGACTAATAAACTTAATGAAAGATAGCATTTCCTAATAGAAGTTAATTAAGCCCTACCGCTGTTACATTATTGGTCCCATTAAATATAATTTTTGTGTCGGTCTCCACACTAAACTAAAGATATTGTTGTCATTGGCGTCGCGTCAATTAATACAGAAAAATGTTAAAAACTTGTCCATTATCTGCTACTAATTTAATAACGTTTATAAAAATCTACTTGGTATTCATTTAGTATTGTTCTCATTCCAGATCATCGTATATCGAACTGAGCATGAATACATCGTGCCGCAAGAGTATGCGCACTCCACCGTCACCGAGCACAGCCCCGTGCCCCCGCGCCGCACCCGCTCTAGGAGCTCCAGGGGCACCTCCCTCTGTGACGACGACCGCACATCACATGGTGCCGAGTCACTGATACTGGATACCAACATACCACCCCCGGAAGAAATTGTCATGGAAAGGGAAATACGCCACGAAAGCCCCGGGTACGCCACAGTTGACAAAGGCGCTTACACACCAAGCAAAGGCGTAAGACGCTCAAAAAGCAAAACTCCACCGAGGCGTCGTAAGAGCAATAGCTCAGAGCGTAAATATTATACTGTTGGACCCACTAAGCCAGTCGGCCCTGACCGACCACCACGCAAAAAGTCATCAACTAGTCTTATGACGTTAGACAGTTTTACCAAGCGCTCGGTAAGTGGTGATTTGACACAATATGTTGAAATTGATGAACCCTTTGAAGAAGTTCATAAAGATTTGAATTCTGGAGAAGTGGTGAATAAAATGAAAGATCGGCCTCTACCTCCACCTCCACGCCCACCCAGAGGATCAAGGCGAAGAAAAAGAGACCTGAAGAATGACCTCCAACGAAGTATTTCTACAGATGCAGAATCTGCTATGGGAATATCTCGGGACTTTGAGGAAGACCAAGATGAAACGAAACCATCTGATGTCCTAGAAATTGAGGTTTCTACTCAAACTGACCCTCTACCAGATGACGTAGACTTCGAATTAGGTATGGATGATAATCTGGATATTTCTATGTCCAGCTCGTTACGAGACATTATTGACGAAGACTCCATGCTTTCAAGGAGTCATCCCAAACTTGGTGATAGCCCTCGAGTATCACGGCCTACATCGCGTACTGACAAATCTACAAAACTTTCTGACCCAAAAATATCAGAACTATCCAAACCTACTCTTGGACGCACGTCACCTACAGTTATCTTGGTAGAGCGACGAGTGTCTAGTCCAACAAGAATAAATGAACGTGAGGAAATGTTAACCGAAGCTTCATTAACTGTTCAACCTATTGATATCGACGAATCTCAAATCCCAGATGTGCCTCCTCTCCCAAGGCCAAGAGCCATTTCAAGTACACGGCCTAAAAATACTGTGCCACCTAGTGAAGAACGGGCTCTTGAAAAAATCAGTGACGCAAGTAGAGAAGTACAACTGGATAATTTGGTTACACAACGACTACAGGTGAAAGATTTAGATGTGGGACGACTAAATGTATCTGAATTACAAGCTAACAAAATCTTGGTTTCTGACATAGAAGGCATGACATTACAAGTTTCGGAGTTAGATTCTAAGTCCGGACACATTTCTGTGAGCGGAATCGAGTTCTCTCAGTCCGTAATAGATGAAATTGTAAAGAAGTTTGCCGAAATATCAACAGCGCATGCGCCTCCACCACCAGCACCAGTAGCACCTACGATGCTTGAAGTCGTTGAAACGCCAAGGCCGGTCAGTAGAGAGGAACACACACAAACGGAGGAACAAGTAGCTCCAGTAGCTGTTGATGCACCTGTGGAAACGAAATCGGAAGCCAAACCTGTTGAAGAGGAAGCTCCCCAACAAACAGCACCTCCTCCAAGACCTCCCAGTGCAGAGGACACTGGAGCTCCCCCACAGAGACCACCTCCACCTGATTTGACTCCCTTGTTGTACTCATATCTCCAGGACATTACTATACCTCCTGCTTCTTTCTTCCCTAGTCGGTCACTTAGAGACAGACCTCATTTTGATTTCCATGAGTCCCAACACCAGACCCCCCCACCGCCCACTCGACGAGCTAAAAGGAAACCCGCTGCTCCTCATTCTGAATCGAGTTCGGATGACGGCAGACCGCGTCCCTCACCTCGCCGTATGGCCGGTCCCGTGAGAACGCATGAGCCTACAATAACCGAAGCGGGAGCTCAATTCTTGCGCGTCTGCCACTCTTCTATTACCAGGACTTTAAGGAGCATGTTCAACTCGTTCATGTCGTACATCAGCGGCACTGAGGACAAGAAGGACGTCCAGATGGCGATGGTAATATTCCTGGTGCTGGTCGCGGGGCTGATCATGTTCGGGCTGAGTGACAGCCGGGCGGTGCACCATCACCACTGGGAGTTCTTCAACCCGCCTGACGGAAAACCATGATGTTGTGCTTCATCGGGTTTTGGTATAAAGTCAATGTAAATTACGAATTAGTTTTAAGTTCGACAGACTTGTTGGACGCGCGGAATATTGTATTTTGTATTGTTGATTTTAATTTGTTATGAGGACACATCATTTGCTTGGCCTCACTGGGAAATGTCCAGTATTGTAAATTGTGATATCTAGTCACCTTTTATTTATTTGATTTAATTTGTTCAGAATTCTTATTAACATTGTAGCGTCCGAACAAGTCTGGTTATTTATTGACATGAACTGTAAGATGCAAACGTTTTATGAAAAGAAGTAAATACGCATTTTATGCAAGGCAGACTTTCCACTACAGTTTATTTTTAATGAACACTATAGTTTTATTGTAATTTTAAGTCATTCGTTATGTTATTTTAAGATCCCGATGGTGCTTGAGTCCATGAAATTACTCACATATCTACTTATATAAATAACACTTTTATACTATGTAGTTCAAACAAGTATTAATTCAGTAGTAACCAAGTGCTCGTATGTAGATATTTTACCTATAACATAAAAGTATTGTAGGCAATAATCAAACTAAGTATTAACTTCTAGTCAAAACATCTTATCGTAGTAAACCTAAATCTTATTATAAACCCGGTTTTGAGAGTGTATCTTAAATAAAAAAAATGTTTTCCAATACGGGACAAACGCATCAACGCAGCAATTTCGTAAAATTTCGCATGAGCACCAGAACGGATCGACTGTTTGTCACCTACCATAAACCCAACGTTACATAGTTTAAAATTAAAACTTTATTTTGTTGCTGCTACAAGACTCAAAGCAAAAGATTTAAGTCCATATATTAAAAACATGTGTATTTATTTTCAAATTGAAACACACTGCGATTACTGAGAATTTAATTTTTTAAACGTAAAACTTTTCTTAAAATCAAATTATGAAATCTCAACAGATATATTATTTAATATTAATACAATAATTTAGACGTAAAATAGGTTCTGAATAACACATCAAAATAAGAATGTTGTGTATACGGAATCAAAGTTTTGGTAGGTAGGTAGCAATAGACAGTAAAAGTCACATTTGGTACGAATTCTGATGAAGAATTTTTTTATCAACCTTAACCCTTAAATTCAAAGTCAAATACCTATGTATCTCTAAGACGTCTATACTGTACGTAGAGGTAATTTAATTATACAGCTTTATTACTTTTCCAATTTTAACCCATCTTAGGCACCGCAAAAGCACACCCAATCTAGGTACATACGAAACAAATCAAAATTAAATTATTGATTAAGACCGACCACTCAATAATCGGTGAAATCTTTAAGGATATAGTGAAATAAAGAAAGAGAGAGAGAGAGAGATCTTTATCTACTTCGACATTAACTTAAATCAGGTAAATCAAGTTATTGCTAATCCCCACAGCTAAAACAAATTACCAAGCTAAAAGTGCTATCACCACATCTCGTCTTGTCCTGTACATATTTTCCTATCATACCAATAATGTTGCTTTTACTGTCTTGCTTTTTTCAATGGCATATTTTAAGTCTATTATTATTATAATTTATATAATATTGTTACCTAGTTATATACATATTAACCTCTCTGTTAACGTAGTGTCTCAGATCGCGTTATATGCATTTTGTAAACTTCCTTTTTTGTGTAATTATAAAGGAAAATAAAATTTGTTAAATAATTTTGTTTACATTTTTATAATTACTATCGTGAGATATGCTAAATTAACTAAATATAATGGTTAACTCACGTAAAGTTTAGAGAAAAGCTTTACTAGTTTCGAGTCACAGAGGGACTCTTCCTCATGTGCATGGGCGAAGCACAACCTGCTTATCTCAGTATATTTACGTGAGTAAACTGTTATTTTTAGTTAATTTAGTATATCTCATGTTTACAAAAACCTTAAAACTTTCATGAATGAACTCCATTCGCGATATACTCAGTCGGTTTTTTATTCTGTAGGTTTATGAATTTAATTTAGGCATAGGTCCGAAGGATTAGGCAAAAGCGTATGTAATAAAAGTAGTAAGTATCTGCTTTCCATCTACTTTAAGAAAATATCATTTTTCTTCTTAAAATGCCAGCAACGCATTTGTGATTCCTCTGGTATCCATGAGCGGCGATAATCACTGACTATCAGGTGACCCATCGGCTCGTTTGCTGTCTATTCCACAAAAAACAATTTATGCTATAGGCTCACTCGGTGTCAAGATGCTACCTTAGATTTGTTGGAATAAAAAAATATTTCACTGAGAATTCCATTTCGAAAAGCATAGGTATTTTTTTTATTAATCAGCCAGTTGGATCAAAACACAGCCTCTCTACTAAATAATACGTATCTACTTACTTATATTAATAATGGTATAAGCATAGTAAGTAAACCTTCAAACTTTACTTGCCGGACAAACTTTCAGTTTTGAAAAGGTTTCCCTTTCATATTTCACCCTCATATAAGAAAATTCCGTTGAGGGGGGGAAACGTAACAAATTTTCCTGGAACACCTTTGTTCTCGCCAGGTGTAAAAACAATACCAATGGTCAATGTTTGTAACTTTCACAAAAGAAAATTTTAAAGGTCACGATTTTGTAAGCCGATTATGTAATGACGGTGTGCCGTGATAAGTAACTAAGTAAAGTTGTTGCTCAACGAGAAAGTTTCTTTCTAAAGGAGTTTTTTCTTTAGAAATGTATGGTTTCAGGGTGAACACTGTAAGTAGATAGGTAGGTAGAACTATACGTAAACATAAATGTTTTATGTAGCATTGGTGTCTACGCATTTTTATAATTTTCATTATAGGTACTTGAACGTGTCGTCGTGGCCCAGTAGTTTAAAACGCCCGCTTCTCATGCATGAGGGTGCGGGTTTGAAGCCTATCAACGGAAGTACCTACCAATGTAACTTTTCCAGATTATATGTAGTTTACTACTTTTTAAGATTACTTAGGCACCACTGACAATCGGTGAAGGAAAACATATTGTGGAACCATGGGCTTACATTTTCTATATATAGGTACCTAATAGTAATTTGTAATCGCCAACCCACATTGAGTAAGCGTAGTGATTGGGATGGATGCTCAAACCTTCTCTGTGAGATGAGGTCTTGGTCAGCAGTGGCCACTTAGAGGCTGTTGATGTACGTAGGTATGTATGTTTCTGTACGTGAACGTAGTATATATAACTTACCTAGGTATATGAAATTATAATGAGCTGAATTGAACTTAAGTATACCTATTTTGAAGCAAGATAATGTTTAACCAATTGAAAAAAAATAATAAGTTTAAAAAAATTGGATAAGGGGAGGACGACCTACAGATTGGTTGCGCAATCAAGCGGACACCAGGGTGAGTACCTATCTCTCTGTAGAGATAGATAGTCACCTGGTGTCTCTGCAGAGACAGATAGGTATACATTTTGTTGATAGCGGCGACTGGTTGCGCCGCCATGGTATCCTGGTGCAAAATAGCCCAAATTGTACTATATTTCACACTGCTGTGTTGTTATTTATTTTGTACATTCTATGCGTAGTAGAGTAGGTACCTAGAAGTTCAAACCAGTAACATATTGTGGTAGGTAAGTGGGCTGTAGAATATAGGCTAGTATTTCACTTTGTATACTACACAAATAGGACATATACTTAGTAGAATATAACTAGGACATTCCAAAACAGTTGTAGGAACACGCACCCACGACCCGTTTACAAAGAGTTAAAAATAAACATATTGTGATATTTTGTGTAACATTGTGGTATGAATACCTATAGCCTAGCAGGAATGGACGCGAGCCAAGACGTAACAAAACTTTGACCTAACCGGGTTTGGCCTAAGGTCATCGTTATGGCAACTGTACTAGAGCATCCATTATCTAGAAAACAATGGCTTGACATCTTTAGCTTTACTAGAAACTAGTTTTGCCTGTGATTTCGTCCACGTTATTATTATTATAAAGTAGTACCACGGTATTAAGGAGATAGTAAAATAAATACTGATTTATTTTTTTACTTGATTAAAAGTCAGGTATCATTAACAATACTAAACATGAAGAAATTGATAATGGGCGAAAATTATCTTATTGCTTTTCCCGCCTTGGGCGAGGCGAGAGGGAGTGTCAAACTCTTACTGTCTAAAAACCACCCTGTTTCTACTCCTGCTTTTTGAGCTGGAGCCCCCGTAACTGGCTAGGCAGCCGCAGCTCCGGGTCGGCATCAGTCCTACCACAGATGGGGCTGTTTGAGGCGCCCGGAACTGCGGACGACGACCTACCCTCGCTCGCCATCTCTGGTGATTTAACACCTTAGACGCCATATCGGACAACGCTGTCCGACACTAATGGAGGAATAGCCTTTAACAGTTTTTTGTTGGTAGTGAAGGTGTTAAAAAGTGTAACGTTATGTTAAGAATTAACTAAACATATTATGTGGAGCATATTACCAGGTTGAATATTCTTCTATTATTCTTACTCTTGTTTTAATTAAATTGCTTGGATAATAAGCAAGAAACTAAAAGGTAAAATAGAAAATTAACTAGATTTAATATGTTTTCAAATAACTGAAATTGTCCTTACTGACCCTTTTTTATTGAAACTATCTAAATATCCTACTTTTAAAGTTGGTAACTACTTACCTAGTAAAAACTTGAATATTAATTTGTAGTACAATCTGACAAAAAAATCCATTCCCATTTAAATTAGTTATCCTCTACCAGTAATTTCTTACCCCCCCGGCTTTTCAGCCAAATAACAAGTTGATTAATGGTATAAAATCTTGAAAATTTTTCAATCCAAAGAAATATTAAAAAATATTTTATTGGAAACCTCATTATGTTTTTATTTGAAAGACCTCAGTATATTTTCATTTAATGTGATGTGAAGATGGTTTATTAAAAAGATTGAACAGATGCATCACTTAATGATAAGTGAAGAGCATTCTTCGGGGACCCACGGATGTTGACAGGAATCTTTTGGAAGTGAGAAGTCGGGCCGATGGTAACCACACCTTTATTCACTTACAGATTTAATACACATAAATGGTAGTCCAATTTTATACTGGTTTCCTGTGAGACCCCAATGTAAATTCCATTAGATGATCATCTTTCATAATTCAAGCGACCAACACATGGACATCACAAAAAATAGGTAATGGATATCCAGCCATGTCATCTATGTCTATGCCAGCTGGTATGCAGAAGAGCCGTACAACAAAGAAGCTAAGGCCCATGCGAAGATAAGAAAAGTAAATTGCAAAAAGGGGTTTACAGCCCTAACAGAATGCAGCCGGGATAGTCCTACAATAAAATTGGCAATGATGGAGTTCACCCAATAATTTGGGACTAATTTCGTTTTTGAGGATGAAAATGTCTTTTAGTTCTTGTAAAAGTCAAGTCTTAGTCAAAATTTAAAAGTATTTCAATTAGCCTACTTAGAGGTATGGCAGCTGAGAAACTAAATATTTAAGAGGTTGGTAGGTACCGAGAGAGCTCGGTCAGTGTCCTTACTCTTAATGATTCCTAAGTTTAAGATTTACGTGGTGAAAACGAGCAAGAAACTCGGTATTGACAATGGTAAACACTGGTGCTCATTTTCAAACAGATTCACAATTCTGGATGACGTTTTCTGATGTAAATCGCTTCCAGAATTGTCGTCAGCTAATATTTCTACATCATGAGCCATCAGAGTAATAATAATATAATATCAATGGCTTCATAATTATATTCAAAGCAGGTCACCGTTAGGATGGGGTAGAACTTGGCACATAGTGGCCACTGAGCCACTATGTGCCAAGTTCAACGTAAATACTAGGTTCATATAGCATAGTAGTAGAAAATGAAAGAATTGAAATCCATGACGAAGAAAATAATAAAAGGAATACTTTATTTCAAAAGACAAATATACAATACATTATACACCCCACTCGTCTCAGTCGCCATGAAAATAATTCGTTTGACAGTGACAGCTGTCATTAACGTCATTATGAATGACTTTGACAACTGACATTTGACATTACATTTACAAAACTTTATGTTGCCATATCTTTAAATAATTAATTAATTTCTTTGAATCAATTCAATTTTTAAATTCCTTTACATCACGCACTTATTACGCTCTTAGTAACTTTTTTGTTAATTATTTGAATGTTTTTGTTGAATATATTTATGAACATATTTATGTTACGTTTAGACTGTTCGTTTGGAGGTTTGATGTTATACATAAGTATGGGTAAGATACTACACTATAGTATTTGCAAAAGTAGGCGTAGAATACACCTAATCTGGTACCTATTGTAATAGATAATGATGTTGATCTTGTATGTTAAGTTACACAATAAATGAACAAAAAAATATTTCGGACATTAATCATCACCATCATCATCATCAGCCTATAGCAGTCCACTGCTGGACATAGGCCTCCCAATTGTTCGGACATTAATGCTACCTACTAATTCAATACTATGAAGAATCAAAAATTAATTCAATAGACTAAGAAAGATTTGTCAGAACGGCACGAAATGCAGAGTTAACTCGCATGAGTTATAGAAATAATTGAATTATTTCTCTGTTTTGCAATTTTTATTCCTAATTCAAATGTATATATAATACCATAATTTTATATACCTAGCATAAGCATATTTACATATTTCACTCTCCTACTGTTTTTGTGGATGAATACGAATAAATAATAAATCCTCGAGTAAAAAATAGAGTATGATTTCCCCCAAAGTGCAGTGCCAAAAAATGAAAAAAGAAAGTAATTTCCATATTTATGTTGAACTAGTGTACAAATCAACCATTGTTTGTTCAGTTCAAAATCTGCACCTACCCTTTTCGCAATGGACAAAAGGTTTTTTTTTTATTTCTAACGCTGTGTTGGTAGGATGCAGAGTATAATAAAGTATCATTATTAAAAAAAATATACGACAAAAATAGAACGATTTCCTACGTTTTCACCCACTGCCGCAGGGGTACTAGATTTATTTCGTTTTCTCTACTTGATTTTTTACTCATACTTTAGTATGTAAATGTTTTTTGCCTCTCGTGAGAATTATTTTAAATCTCTGCTAAAACAATGACCTAATTTGACTATGTGAGGCCGTAGTATCACTTCGGCCGAGCCGGCACAATCGTGTCGTAGCTTAGCTTAAAAATGCATTAGGAATATAATAGTAAGCCTAATCTAGTAGGTACATCTACCAACAATGGTTAGCCTCATTGCTCAATAGCGATCTTTTACAGTTTTTTCAGTTGAGGCAGATAAGAACTGAACAGTAACATTAAGGATTGTCCGCGCGTAGTCTGGTAGAAGGTAGCTACGTACTTTTTTCAACATTACTACGGACAACCGGGTTACCGGGGCTCCGACTCTGGTTACTACTACTGGTTTTAGTCAGACAGAGTAACACTCAGTCGCCTCACCCAAGGCGGGAGAAGTCATTTAATGCTGTATAAACTTTGATCTAAACAAATATTAACCTATGATGTATGTATTAACTTCCAATTTAAGTACATATAAGTATATAATATATAATAGTATTATTTTAATTAGCTAGTATTATTTTATTACGCTTATCATACAGACTTCACTTTTTACAATATCATCAGTCACTATAAGCGCTGTCAGCAAAAACAGCTATTTTTACCCTTTCACTGCGACTCTTAGCTTTTCTCAATTTCTCTTCAGCTATTTGTTGCGGCGAGGGCGTAGACGTAAAATTTGATAATTTTAATATAGCGTATTTAACATAAAGAAACCCGTCGTCGTTAGTTCTTTCTACATTGTGGCTCTTGTTAAAGTTAGGCAAGGTTATGTTTGTCCCGTCAGAGCGTCCAAGTCCACGATCCAGAAGTAGGCTGGTGATGTTCAACGTATTAATTAACCAATTCAAACGTTTTAACAAGTCTTTGCTTTCCACCGGGTGTGTTCCGTTGGCATCTTCTAGCACTTTCTTTGTATAATCTATTGTAACGTTTTGCACCTGATTCACGATGGTTCCATTCGGATAATCCACTACTGATTTCAAACTGACCTGCAAGCTGAGTGTTGAAAATAATTTTCCTAAAATAATGAACAATGCTACTTTCATGTTCGCTCTGAGTGTAAGAGAGTTTCTCGTATATAGGTATTTTTATATTTTGTTAACACATTTTATAGAATCGATTTTATTCAGTTTTATTGTTTTTCAATTTGTTTTACTAATGTCAATATTCAAAGACTATAAAAATACCTAAGTGGGTTCTTAAATTCTTTTTTGTATTTTAGGCATCGAATCACTACTGTACCTACCTACTTACCAATTAATGAGTACTTGAATAAGAACCATTTAATAGGTCATTCAACTCACGATTACTGATCTGCTTTGTAAAATAATACCTACGTAAAGCAAACTTAGTGCACACTTAGACATACTTAGACTTAAAGCACACTTAGACATAACTGGGACAATATTGCATTCGCCTAATTTATCGGATTATGTCACACCTCACTATAATTTCAATTTAATGAGTACCTACTCGTTTTAAATTTTTTTGCTTGAACCCATTAAAAACATTAAACCATCCTCATAAACTAATAGAGAAGCGATAACGCCGCAGCTCAGTGACACAACTCATGTAATCATTAGGTACAAGAAAATAATGACTCAGTGGTGATCAGACGCATGTGACCACCGTTGTACCTCATAAGTACGTATGAAATAAGTATTAATTACCTTGTAAGTAATTCATCTGTAAGTACTTAATGGATTTTATACAGACATATCATAGTACAGTAGTAGACTGACACAGACCACCACCAGAGATGCGCTATGTAGCTAGGCCATGAACATGCAATAGCTAAGCTGTGAAACTAAGTGACCGTTTCCACTGATACTAAGCTGTGCGAGGAAGATGCGCAGCTCGAGTAGGGAAACCTTCCTCGGTACACATCTAGCACGCACCCATAACACGCATTGCATTTTTTTTATTTGGAAAGTCAAATATAAATCATTGTGCTGAGTACGTTTCCACCAGTGGTAAGCTATGTATACAAATGAATATGATTGGTGATAGAATAATGCATCCACAGCAACGCAACATAGCACATAGGTGGAAAAGCACAATAATGACCACTTACCTACACTCGGAATTTCGTTACTCAGGTACCTTAATAGCTGCTCGACGTAAGCTGATGGATTCCATCCACTGATTTATACCAGACAAAGCTTTCACTCGTAGATTACACTTCCTACTAAATCCCGAACCTGCAACAATGTCGGAATAGTTACCAGTAGAAAATCTACAACACACGTTACAGATTTTCCCGGCTCGACCGGAGTAATACCACGGCCTCACAGAAAACCGACGTGAAACAACGCTTGCGTTGTGTTTCGTTGTGTGAGTGAGGTTACCGGACTTTTGGCCCAATTCCTAATCTTCCCTATCCCCATTCCCGAACAACAATCCTTAAATTCCTAGCACCCAAAAAGCCGGCAACACATTTCTAACGCCTCTGGTATCTCAGGCGTCCATGGGCAGCGGTGATTGCTTACCATCAGGTAATACGTCTGCTCGATTACGGCATGTCTCATAAAAAAAAAACCGTGGAAGTGAGACAAACCATTATTATTTTACATTAGGTTTACTAAAGTAGGTAGATACAATACATGTAAAGGTGGTTATTATATCCAAGAATTCCTATGACTGCCTAATGAATAGGTACTTATATTAATTACTATAAGATGTACTTAGTCATCCTATCCTAGGTTTATTGAGTTATTACCTACTTAGTACTTTTTGTTTCAATATAATCATGGTAAAATACCTATCTCCTGATACGTGTCTAACAAAGATATTGTGCTGCGGACCAAAATGAATTTTCTTAAATAGAGGTGTAACAATTATGTTTTTAGGTACAATCACGACAAAAATATATAAGTACCTAATATGTAATACGTTTGAAAAAGAACAATTAGGTATCATTCATAACGGTATACAATTAACCCAAAAAAAACATGACAAAAGTACAAAAACATATGACCTATTTATTACCTATATTATTTGGTAGGCGCTATGATGGTTTTTTTGTGGTTTTAAGAACAATCCCCCAAGCACCTCGATCCCCAATCCTCAAATTCATTAACCCCCAACATGGCGGCAACGCACTTGTAACTCCTCTGGTATTGTGGGTGTCCATGGGCAGTGCCGATTGCTTACCATCAGGTGATGCTTTTGCTCGTTTGCCTGTCTAAAAAGCGAACTATAGTAGATAATAAGTACTTACAAACACTTATTTCCATACAAAATCCACATTATAATCATGTTGCTCAAAATTGTATTTAATTTGGGACGGAACGTTTTTGATCCAACTGTGTTGACATTATAAAAAAAATAAATAAATTTAAAAAATTAAAAAACCCGACTGCATAAAAAACACTTTAAATAAAAACTGAAAAGTAAAAACAAGTCTAAAAGTGTAGATAGCAATGCTATTACCACAAAATTAAATAATTTCATAATCAATACACAAAAAATAATAATCTTATGCGAAACATAATTGAGTGTAACAATCGGGACCCATATTGAATGATTTTAGTCTAGTTTATTTAATGGGTCCCGACTGTTACACTCAATTATGTTTAATTATTATAATTATAATAATTAACAGCTAATTACATTTACGAATTACAAGCCAATTAGACAAATACATTACTATTAATTATAAAAATGCCAAAAATGATACTTTTCTATATTTTTTTATACGATCGCAACCTAAGACGTCGTAATACTTTTGCGTATTACCGGCGGTAATTCAATCGTCATTGAAAGTAACTTTTAACCTACTAAGCTATAATCATCATCATTATCATCATAATCATCAGCCGGTAAACCTCCGCTGTTGAACAAAGGCTACTAAGCAATAGTTCAAGTGAATTCATAAAAGAAAGTGAATAAGAAAATATTATAGGAAAAAAATCAATTTCATTTTTAAAATTCATTTATATTACAGTATAATTATTACAGTCATTTATGTATTGAATGTTATTAATTTTTTCTTTATATTGTAGATGTCAATTAAGAATATCTAGATAACAAGGTAAATAACCCTAAAAGAAAAAGGTATCCTTTTATAATAACTCAAAATAATAAAGGTAAAGTCGTCATGTAAATATCTAGTCGTTAATACTTACGGTATTCAAAACGCGTGGTGACGCGGAGGTTAAGGAGCTCTCACCCACACCTTGCACATGAAATAGCGCATTCGAATCCTGGCAAGTACAAATTGCACCATTTCCGAGTTACGTGAACTCTCTGGGATTATTTTAAACACCACTGACTAACATAAGGTGAAGAAATACAATCATAACGATCTTGAGGAAACCTTTCAGGTAAAATTTCAAATTATAAGCTTGTAATTGTCGAGCCAGGAGCATCAGAACTCAAAATCTTGGTTTAAAAACACCACTTGCAATTACACTTTTATGTTTTGAGTTTGTGGTTTTGTAGTATTTTTTGGAATTAATTTCTGAACGTGAGAATTACTTGTCAAGGCCATGTACTTACGACTGTCAATGTCAAAATAATTTCGTTCAGCAATCATTGACATATTTTTAGTAGTACGTTTTACAAGTTTCGTTTTGTTATTTACCTAGTTCATTTTATTTTTATTATTACCGAAACATTAAAAAAAAACTTTAAAAAATCTTAATTTGTTTACTTAATCAATATTTAGTTCCATTTGAATCAATTTAATGAGAGATAGAATATAATTTATTTAGTAGGGCCCAAAACTAAAAAAAAAATTCAGCCCCGTTGTAAATAAATTCGGTAGAACTGCATCAGAAACAGAACTATCTTAATATTACGTATTGATAGGTAGTAACTTTATAGTACTAGCTTTAAAATGTATAGTCTGTGAGTACTGAGTAGTAGCTACCGGCAAGTTTCATAGACCAATCAACGTATGCAATAATAGTTGGGAACATCGCGTTTATCGGACTATCTCGTTCTTCTACACTGCGCAGATCCATTATACCTCACTAGTCCAAAGCTCTGGCTATGCTGGTTCTGCACTGCGCAACTGACAAACCAGAGCGAATGAGAGTGAGCGAGGAACAGTTGGTCTGTTCAGTCTGTTGGTTTAGACTTCATTCGGTGTCTGTTCGTTAAGTTGTCAGCACTTCGCTCGGCGGCTGGCCGCGCGCCGTCCGACTTAGTAGTCGTGCGCTAACACCGTAATCAACTGTTATCGCGATCGCGTATCCTACCGCAAATACCACAAATTCCACCTATAAACGAAATAAATGTGAGACAGACTGAGTCTCGTTAATATCAGTCGAAAATATCCTTGCTATTATTTATAATTTTGCAAAATGTTACAATGATTTCAACTTTTTGGAGTTGTTTATGTAAGATAAATCTCTCGTCGTCGTTACGATCTCGGCGTTTTCGTCTGTGAGACTTTAAACCTAATAGTCTTTTAGAACTTTCAATATAGACCGAAATATGCAAAGATGTGGTTTATGCTCAGTGTTGTCTGGGCTGCTAAGGCGTGCAATGTGTGTCGGTAGCAGAAGAGGCAGCAGTGAATCGTACTACAGAGAGTTGGGCGACCAAGATACGCTGGTAAAATTATTATATTGGCTTTAACTGTAGTTAAACATTGCTTTGGTAGCACTAGAGAGGCATTGTTCATTCATATTATTGTTTATTTCATATTGTGAATTAGTGTCGTGCATCACTATACATCAACACGCTTGTCTGTATTAATTAGTGTGTGTTGTGATGTATACCGTCGTAACGCCGTAGTATGCTAATTAAACATGTGTATTTTTTTCTTGGCTAATATTTTATGTTTATATGCACTTTTTATTAGAAATCACATTACTTGGCTGGTTGTACCAATAGTGTTCTGTAATGTTTATTTTAAAATATGTTGTCTATGCTTTATATGTGTTGTGAAAGTGTAGTTTCTCTTTAAGTTTAGTCACCGCTAATTGTTGAACTATGCACGCTGTACTATTAGGTATACCTAAGTATGCTATTAGAAATTGTTTTTGTTTTGCAAATTAAATGCGATTTTGGCTTTTTTATTGTACCTAGTATTAATGCTTGTTTCATTTGCTATTGTAAAGTTGACATTTGCCACGATTAAGCCCGGGCTTAAAATTACACATTGGCTAAATTTTTCAAATAAATATGAATATTGTAGGTAACTGTTACTTTTTCTCTGTTCATTATGTAAAATTTAAGAAAACAGTGGAATTATGTTTTAACAAAAGCCTATACACTAGAGCCAAAAGACTAAAAACAATATTCTTTCCATAAAATTCTGATGATATCTTTTTATTTAAATTTTGTCGTGTATTTATACACGACAAAATTTCCATTCTTACAATTTCTAACCAGAAGAAAGAGTTCTTTTAAAATCAAAGAAGAAGTTCTCTACAAATGTACAACAATTTCTTTATTGGCTTAAAACAAAAATAAAACTTGCCAATATTGCTCTTAAGTATGTTAAAAACCACTGAATAAACCCAATAGATACCAGAAACAAACATTTAAACCACTGTTAGCATAATTAACCATGTATGTTTCTATGTATTTTCATAAAAACATATTTTAAATTTTACAATTCAAAACAAAACACCATTATTCTGTTTAAAAACAATTTTAGTTATTACTGGCCTGAAGGAAATCAACAAACTTCCTTGAAAACAAGCACAGATAATTAAAACTAATACTCATGACATTTGAAAATGGAATTGAGTCCAATGTTAAAAGGCCTTCGCTGTCTCTGAGGTTGCCAGGACACATAAAGTCATAATAATGTCTGCCTTACCACAAGGTAGCATTAAAATAATGGGCTAACAATAATCTGGTAATAATTATTTGGCCCAGTTTCAGTATTTGACACTATAAATCAATTCTAAACATAGTTCTGAATGAACAAGTTTATTAGAAAATGTATTTTAAGAACCTAATGCGCTGACTAATTGTTGTGACATTGGTTCTTCTATTTACCATAAAATATATCCTCTAACTACCACCTGTAATCACATTTTTGAAAATACTAATATTAAATTGATAGTTACATTCATATTCATATAAAAATTCAGAAATTCCAATAATTAGGTTCTGTTGTCAGAATCAGAAAAAAAAGCATACCTAATTTTACGAAAACCAATGTAAAAGAACTAAAATGTTACAACTTATTCATAAAGAAGTTTGTGTTCAGCAAACATGCCGTTTCAGTAATACCTATCTACTTGACCTACTTGAAAAAATGATTGATGACCAACAAAATGCTTAGATGCTCTCAAACTTGGTATATCTTACTAAGTTTGCTCTAGGGGAATTGGAAATCTAGGTGGTTCAAATACCTAGTTAGTTATTTGAATTTTCCACCCAAATAACCAAATTAGGTACCTACCTAGGTAAACTATATTTTGTAAAAATAAATCCCACCCAAAACATAAATGTGAAAGGCTGCCAAGTTCGGTAATATTGGAATGCTTCGCCTATAAAAGAAGTGAGATCTAAATAAGTACCAAGTTCCATACACAGACCTCAGTTAAAAATGATATAACAAGTTGGCAAGTTTTCATACACTTTGTTATAAACCTACTAAACGCAATGAGTCAAGTATATAATTTTCTATTAAAACTTGCCAAGTTATATCATTTTTAACTGAGGTCTGTGTATGGAACTTGGTACTTATTTAGATCTCACTTCTTTTATAGGCGAAGCATTCCAATATTACCGAACTTGGCAGCCTTTCACATTTATGTTTTGGGTGGGATTTCATTTATTTTTGTAAAGTTTATTTTATTTTTTTCTTATTTTACTTTACTTTGACTAAATACAAACCTTCGTAACGTATTTTAGGTCGGTACGACCATTGGAAGATATAGATAATTTTTTTGTTTTAGTTCCTTAGGGGTATGAATTTACACCTTCATTATTTTTAAAACCGACTCACACTTGGCCATTTTCAGATTTTTTCCTTTATCTTGACCTAAAGACCTACCTCCATGCCAAAT
This sequence comes from Spodoptera frugiperda, assembly GCF_023101765.2. Taxonomy (NCBI): domain Eukaryota; kingdom Metazoa; phylum Arthropoda; class Insecta; order Lepidoptera; family Noctuidae; genus Spodoptera; species Spodoptera frugiperda. The sequence continues at coordinate 1,891,719 of NC_064236.1, read as the reverse complement.
TTCAAGTCAATACGACCATTGGAAGTGGTCTAGGTTTTTGATGAGTGAGTGAGTGAGTGAGTGAGTCAGTCAGTCAGTGAGTGTATAGTAAAAATTGCGATTTTCTGACGTCAATATCTCAAGACCTACAATAGGTACATTAATGAAATTTTGTATTTTAGATAAGTAAGTAGATCTCGACAGATACTAGAAATTTCATATGCGTAGATAAAATAGATTTTGAGTTATAGGAGGGTCGAACTTGGCCCGAAATGGTTCGTGTAATATAACCCACGGCCGGTGTGTCGGTTTTTTTGCTCGAACTTGGCGGACACACTGCCGTGTGTCTAGATAGGTGTCTATCTCTGTCTGGTCAATCTTTCATAGAGGAAAGTAAGTTCGGATATATTATAGCTGACATAGCCCTTAAACTTTATCTTTTCATTCATTATAATCAGGTACTACGAACAATGAGTCTTCGTAAGCAGCGTAACCCCTCCCCCTGTATTCAGCCGCTTGCGCCTACGTCACATTTTTGTAGAGCGCATGACGTCAATGTTTTAGTAAAGCATAGTTACATTCTACAAAAGCAGTAATTCACTCCAGCGTGTATAAATAACAGAATCATTGATAATTACATAAAAGCAATTA